>NC_092517.1:1927533-2527533 GCF_047511675.1 Marmota flaviventris | reverse complement strand
TTCATATTCCTGTTCCCCATGGTCTGACGTTTTGCATGTTTGGGCAGGTCCAAGCCTTTTATGTTAGAGCTTTGCTAAGGGATCTGGCTGTCTTTGCTTGCCTGTTCATGTTTCAAGACTGGAAGACTACAAACCCGATGGAAAAGTCCATGATGATGAGGGGTTGCCAAGGAGCACAGCATCTCACTGTAGGGTAAAGCCATTAAGCTAGTCATAGGGAAAACCCCAGAGTCCGAGTTCCTAGGTTTCTGCTGTTGAGTTATCAGATCCTCTAGGAAAGAGTCCTCCATCTCCAGGCTATAAGGTACCTACCTACCCAAGCCACTGCCTGCTTTCTGCTGGCCAGGTGGAGGACTCAGGGAGAGGGGCTGTCTCATCGTTCATAGTTACAAAGACCCTTGTTCATGGTTTTAATGCCAAATCCCACTTTTGTATTGGAAACAAATCTCCATGTTTGCCAAGTCTCCTCTTGGGGTAATTGTGAATTGTGCATAGTTTGAATATTAATAGTGGCTGCCAATCATGAAGGTGGAAGGAGTCTCTTACCACTGTCAGGGAGCACACATGTGAAACCTTACCCAGTCAGGGGCTCCCTGCAGAAGTTTAAGCTCTAAACTGAAGACATGGGTATGCAGGGATTCACAGCCTCCCATTTGTGACTGTGGAGGGAAGTCCTGCTTTATTCCTTGCTTTTAATATTTTCTGTAGTTCTTGCTGTGGTGCCACGTAGCAGGTTAATGATTCATGCCTGCACTTGGAGCCTGGTCCTCCCAGCTCCTGTGTTTTGCAAGCCTCCTAGAGCCTTCTGGTAATTTCTAATTTTGTCTAAGAACAACAGCATCTGTTTCTGTTGCTTGCAATCAAGAATTCTAACAGACACAGCAGCCACCTCTCAAGTGACATGGTGCCTAACCACAACATCTAGAAGGCCCAGGGTCCAAGTGGTTATCATGTTGCATATTGGAGGTCACGTTTTGCCAGGAAACATGTGCCATTCATTGGTATAAAATGAACACTGTACCTGTGCTAATTGTGTAACTAATAAAAATAAATAGAATTAGTTAGAAATCTCAAATTTCTTCTTCCAAAATTTGTGTGATTTTTCTTCAATGGAAAAACTTGAGTAAGGGAGGTCAATACAAAATTTCTGATGAGGTTATGCAATCAAAACAGAGTAGTTACTTGCTGTAACATTTTCCTGACTTTCTCACCTGAACAAGCAATTTAGAAATAGTGGTAGCCTCTTTTTACAATTAGCAAACCCCTTTTTTTCCCACAAAGCAGGTCCAGTGTGCACTTGACTCTCCACTTAGTTGGCTCATGCTGTCTGGAGAAACAAAGCCTCTGAAGTGTGTGTGGCCCTCTGCAAGCCCCCGGCCCTCCTTTTGCCACTTTATTGTTCATTGTTGAGGCCCATGAATGCCAGAGGTTACCATCTTCAGAGGCAACAGTCAGAAGAATAGCCTTTGGCTCTTCTTCGTCTTTGTCTTGCTCAACATTTACTCTGGCACAGATTTGGAGTCTCAGATATCTTGAAAGTCACGGTCCTGACCTCTCAATGTCTCTAGCAGAGCAGAAGGAGGCCTTAAATAGCAAACCCCACTTTGCTCTGAGCCATTTGCCCTAATTGGACCTCTCTTCACACCAACTCTGGTGTTTGTGGAAACCTTCTGATTCACCAGCAACGAAACCAACTGGAGTGCCTCTTCTGCTCGCTGCCGGGCACTCATTTCCTCTCAGCCTTACCTGTCTCATTTTTAAATACGGAAATAATTCTAAATGCTGTTTTCTACCTGAGAAGGTGGCTGTAAGACTCCAGTGAGGTCATTATGTATGTGACAGTACTACTTAAATTGAAAAGCACTTTTTTAATAAAGCTGTTCACATAGGTACAGATAGTATTGTTATAAGGCCACCCTTGTGATCCCTGTGAAAGCAAACACTCACATGAGAAAATATTCTCCTCCCCAGGAATAAAAGAAACATTTCTGAACATCAAAGAAAGGCCATTTTTAGCCTATTAAAACATGTATTTAGGGCTGGAGTTGTGGCTTAGTGATACAGCACTTGCCTGGCATGCGTGAGGCACTGGATTCAATTGCCAGAACCACATAAAAAATTAAATTAAAAAAAAAGGTATTGTGTCCATCTACAACTAAAAATTGGAGGAAAAAAAAGATGTGTTTAGAAAATAAGGCTACCTAAGGTCACCTAAGGTCACTGAGACTGGGCTGAGATGGGAGCTCATTCAGGGGAGGGAGGATGCCAATAATAGTTTTATCAAGCAACCTGACGGTACACTTTGGGATCTTTTAAACATTACCTTTTCCCTACTTTCTTCATTTACTAAGAATCACTATGAATGTTTTGCAATGCGATTGTTTGTAACAGTGTAAAAGGGAAACAAATTAACTGACCAAAACCTAGGAGAGGAGCTAAGCAAATTTTATTATGTTAACACGCTGGACACCCACACAATGAAGTCTTTGGACTATGCTTTGGAAATTTCCAACAAGCTAGGGAAAGTGCCTCTGATATGTGTGTGTGTGTGTGTGTGTGTGTGGTGGGTGCATTTTAATAATTAACTGCACCCAATACTTATATGCAATATCATTTGAAATATTTTTTATATGTCAAAAAGTAACCTCATCTAGAACTAATGCACCTAAAGATATGAACAGAATTTGTCTCTAGATGCTGGCACTGTTGCAACTTTATTCACTACTTCTCTGCATTTGTTAGATTTTCTATATTAAGTGTGTATTTTTGTTGTAATCAGAAATTTATGAACCATCATCAGGATTCTGACATATAGCCAGGGTGAGATGACATGCTAGCTACATGCTTGTAACCTTTGATTTACTCCAGCAAAGCAGTAGTGGTTTAAGGACCCGGATTGTAGATCCAATGGCTTCCCCCAGCGGGCTGTGTTCCCGACTGCCCATTACTCAATACACTTGGAGAGCACACAGCATTTTCATGCTGGCCCAGAGCTCAGTAACAATCCAAAGAACCTTGCTTCCATGGAAGTCTTGGGAAATGTCCTACTTCCTTAAGAGAAAACCTGGAAAAGTTCCTAGTTTATACATATTTGCATCTAATTCATATTGCAGAGGGCATAATCTAGCAGCGAGCCACTCAGGAAGCACAGCTCTCCCCCCTCCCCAGGGTATGAGGTCTACCCAAGAGACATGGGTGTTCTTAAAAGATAAGGCCATTATGTTTCAGTCCCTTAATGCATGTTGTCCCTTTTAGACCTCCTGCATCATCCCTAAGGAAAGCATCACCCGCTGGCGACCAGGGCCAAGATGACATTACAGGCAGAAGAAGAGGGGAAGGCAGAGACAGACACCCAATGAAAAGTGGCGCAGAAAAGCCTTTTATCTAGTTGTGACATATGTAAACTACTGCTCCAGAATACATGCTTCATGATATTCATTGTTTGGTATTCACACGATTTTACTAAATTCAGCCCTGTATGTTTTATTTTCCTGCTTCAGTTTCAAGCAAAGTAGAAGCCTGTCAGCAAGTCTTCCAAAAACATAAAGATCACATTTAAATTATTTTATGGCCCAGTTTGTAGAAAATACACATTCAAGAGAATTGGTGGCACATTCGTGACACTAAGAGTTTCTCCAGGAAATCAGTTTAAATGGGGAAATTGCTACAAGAACGCTATTAGAAAGAATGGAGATTCTAGAATTTCTAAACTGTATCGACTCTGTGCAAATCTTGAGGCTGAAAAGTGGGCCACGTCAGCAAAGGGATCCCACATCTCTTTCTGTTCTTGAGACTCAAACATTCCTGGGGTGATGTTTGCCAACTCAGGACCCGGTGCTGCCGGGGCAGATCTGGCTCCTCATCTGTCAGGGGCGATGGCCGAGGAAACTACTCCATGGAAAGGCAGTGACAGAGGCAGGTGGCTCACAAAGGAGCTGTTTCCACTTGGGGTGCAGATCATCAGAAACAAAGCAAAATAAAGAAATGCAGTGCGAAGTCCAAAGCCACAGTGCAGTGGGGTCTGTGGGAAGCGCATGGGGTTCACATACCGCAGGGCACAGGAAAACACATGGGCTGACAGCACAGGTCTGGTGGCTCGTGTCCTGGTAGGTGTAAGAGGGTGGGAGAAATGAAAAGCTTTCACTTAGATACTTAAGTGTTGGCTGCAGTCAAAACTGGCAGGTGGAGGTGTCAGTGAGAAATAATGTGTTATTTTTAAGAGAGACTTAAAAATGCAACAGAAAGGCCTCGGCACGCCACTGTATTAAGCTGTGTTCCAAATGTTTCAAGTAGGAGTTTCTGGGAGCTGTGAGCCACAGTTTGGAACTTCTGACCCGAAGATAGAAAAGACTCTTTGAATATCATTTCAGTAATTTAAAATTGAGATAACTGCTATGGAAGAGTGTCTGTAACGTATTGTTGACTATAAAAGCCAGTGGCAACACAGAACACACTGAATGAGTCTATCTTGTAAAGAAATGTAGTGTATGCAATTATAGGGGATGCAGAACAAATTATTTACAGAGATTTCCAAGGAGAGTGGATAATACTTCCATATGTGTGTGCTGTTTCATTTTGTGCTAGCACATTTCACTGCCTCTAAAATGTATCTTTTCTACTTTTCTCAAAATTAGGATTAGCCTTAAAATGATGCTTCTCAGTGACATAGAAAATAATGGTGCTTTATATCACCAATGCATCTGATATTCAACAAAATATGATTTTTAAAAAGCAAAAACTTATAAAATTCATGTATCTCCACTTCTCTGATATCAATACCCATGGGAACTAATCTGGTACCTGCATTTTTTAAACTTATCTATTATACAAAGGTAAAAATGTTCAGATAGAAACTGAAAACCCGTTAATTTCTGTGTCTTGGAAAGTATCTGAATTATTTCACTTTCCATTTTAATGACTGGAAATCATTAGCCCAAACCCAACATCTTGAAGCAACCCCTATACAATCTCAACAGCAGATACAAGGATATGTAGAATTTCTTATTTCTGCAGATTCTATGGCACACATTATTAAAAAATAAAATCTCAGAACTTAAAGTTTCTCCCCAGTGCAAAACAAGCCTCACTGCAGGTCTCAGATCAGAGGCCTGACGAACTTAATGGGCAGCTTCACTTAGCACCAGTAGAAGCCATCTCCAGGTCTAAGTGTGTTGCATTGTTACATGAAATTGGGAATAATTCCTGGAAATGCCGAGCGAACAATTTCTTCCCCCCTTGCAGGTGCCATTATGGCTGAGACCCTGAAGAAATTCCAAGTGAAAGTACATCACGGCATTCTCTTTTCTTCGTTAGTAACTAGAACATGCATCTCAGGGATGTTGGGAGCACGGCATAAACCTGCAATCAGGTCTGTGGCATCACAACACTAGGAGACAACACGCTCGGGTCTGGCAATGTGATGTATTTTTTTTATGCTATAGACCATGAAATTATAGAATCTCCCATGGCTCTGACATATTATTTCTCCTCTTAAATCATTCTAATCACCAGGCCCATCTCATGCCTCGATCTCTAAATGATAATGGAAGCTGAAGCAGAGTATAATCAAGGAAGCTCTCAAGATTCATTTTCAGAAAAATATGATGCTCCCCTCACTAAGTAGAAGTCTTCATTAATTAATTGTGTCATTGATAGTATTACGTTACCCACCACCAAGTTTCTGAAAATCTTACTTTATGGCGCCATAAAAATCAGAATCTGTGGAAAGTGTTATGTGAATAAATAGTCAGATTATAGTAGAATGAGAACAATGGTCTGAAGAGACTCTTTAAAGTCCCTTCAGCCTCTTCGTTTCCAGCAAGTGGTTTGTCCTCCTGTGACCAACGTACCCGGGCTGAGCCTTGCCCTCTAGCCTCCTGCCCTGGGGTCACATAGGGACTCATGGGAAGAACAGTGTGCAGCCTGCTGAGACGTGGGCTAAAGGTGCCTCAGTCTCCTTCCATGCACCCTGATGGTGACCTCAGCCCAGGATGCCTCTCTGCTCGCTCCCTGTACAGAGCTGGGGCACATGTGCTATTGCTTCACCTGGGGCTTTTCAAATAAATAAATTCAAAGCAAGAATTAGACTCAGTGTCCAGAAGACAGGTGCCTGGCCATAGGAGGCACACAGAGAGTCAGAGTGGTGAGTCTCAGCGTGGCAAATATTGTATATGTAGAATGTGAACACAGGTGAGCTGTCCATCCAGTCACTCACTGCATGCTGCAATCTCCTTCTCCTCAGGAGTCCGCCCGCCACTCTGTCCACTACATCTGCACACAGGTGGGAGTGCGTCACGCTCACTCTGGGATCGGTGCTCATGCCCTCAGCAGGGCTGCCATCCATCAGAGCAGACGTGGAAGTTCGGCTTCCTCCCACCCTGGTCCTGAACCATTCTGTGTGACTTTGCATTCCCTAAGGGCAACCACAGAAATTCATTCCAGTGATGCTCCATGGTTGTCTGTGCTCCGCCACACAGACCTGTCCACACAAGAGCTGACTGTCACTTTACCCCCACCTCCGTCTGCTCTCCTCTCCCCCTCATCAGCATGGAGTCCCACCATTCTCCAGGAAGTTTCTCCCGGTGCAGTGGGAAGGAGTTTTGATTTGGGAACCAGACACCTGAGTGGTCGACTACAGCACCTGCTACTTAGGCCCTGTTGGCCAAACCTCTCTGAGTCTAGCTGTCATCCCCTCCATGTCTTTTGAAATTGGAAGATGAAATGCCATGGGCCCTGGCAGGTAGAAACTCCCATGCTGGGAAGGCTGGCATTGGGATGTCACTTTTCCTATAAAATGACTTGCTAGGTGGCCTGGTGATGCCATTGTAGAGTGATAACCTAGAATAAAGTAATTCCTTAATCCAAAAACAAAACTAATCTGGCCTGCTAGTCACAATAACACAAGGGACTACACACAGCCAGGTGGATCCACAGGACAGCCTTCTACTAAACTACGAGACTCTAATAGACTCAAATGGCTTTTCTACAAGATAAGTGCATTTTATTCATACACTTTTATTCATGTTTATTGAATTTTATCCTAATTTACAGTACAGAAAATGGGGGTCACGGAGGATTTGAACTTATGTCTATTTGACGTCAAAGCTACTACTTTTGCTTTGTCAAGTGTAAAAAGAGAAATACTGTATATAAAAACATATAAATGTAAAATGTAAAATATAAAAATGTGGAAAAAATGTACATATTATCAAAAAGTGAAATGATTACTATGTTTTAACATCTATACTGAGATATAACACACACAACATGCAATTCATTTAATTATTGTGTATGGAACAAGATTTCCTGATGAACAGGTGAGTAGCTTTAGAGCAATGCCCATTCTTGAGTGCAGATTTAGAGAGTCTGCCACATGGTGGGCCTCTGGTCTGGGCCCTGGGGTGAGAGACAGAGCTGTGGGCCAGAGTTGGCTGCCTTCTGTTGGGGTGGTATTTCAGCTACTGTGCTCTGTGCTGCAAATGACTGTCCTGGGTGCTTCAGGGTGTTGGGCATCACCCCTCCCTCCATCTGCTGGAGGCCAGTGGCCCCTTTAGCTCTGGTTGTGAGAAGCACGACTGTTCCTAGGCATTCCACATGTCCCCCAAGGGTCAGAATCACCCCTGCTGAAACAACTGCTCTCATCCACAGTTGAGCTCCATCCAGGCCACAGGGCACCTGGTGAGGATTGCCTGTTCATTCCTGGCGCGGACGTAATCTCACCTGCGTCCATCACAGCCTCCCGTGGGGGCCACCACTCGTAAACAACTGTTGTGTCAGGTGGTGTTGGCTTTGGAGTCAGCTCTGTAGCAGTGGTCAAGTCACTGCCCTCATTGCACAACCCAAAGCATGCGCTAGGGAAGATATTCGAAGCCTAAGATGATCTCAGAGGTGAGAAAAATTTTATTTCTTCATTTGTATAGTTGATGGTATATTGTATATTCCACAGGGAATTAATTTATTAACTTACGTCTTAAACATATTTGTGAAGACGAGTCTCTGGAACTTCCCTATGCAGCAGCATCCACGCAAAAGAAGCAACACCTCCTGGGGCAGCTCTGCACACAGGAGCTGCTTTGTTGGGGAGAAGCTTCCTGTCCATGCTGGGTGGTGCTGATGGATGCCTGCCTGATTTTATTTCGACAGCTCAAAATTTAAGACCTTTCTGTGGCCACTCTGATGTCAGTTCTGATTCTGCATTCCTGAACGGGCACTGTTTCACTCTCAGGCGGTCTGTCCTCAAAGCCCTCTTCTTCTTGTACTGCCACAGTTCACACTCATTTTTCTTTCATGACTGTGCTCAGGTGAGGAAAGTGCGACCAGAAAACACACTATATCCCTTGTGAGCTCAAGTCTGGAGGATTCAAGTCAAGAAGCAAGACTCCTTTAAGTGGTGGTCAAGAAAAACTGCACTACCCATTATTGGCTAGTCCCTGGTGGTATTCTATACCACAGTCTCAGCGGTGGGACAGTCACATTCCCAGTGCACAGGGTTCCCACTTGATACACTTGGACTAACTCCCCCCTAGAAATTACACAAGAACTATAACGAGGCCCCATTACTTGCAGCCTCTCCCCTAAATGGACTGCGTTAGCAAGGTGTGAATCAAGAAATAGTGATTAATGAGATTTCTTTTCATTTGTGTTAATTCGGTGGAACTCAATAAAATAAACTTTTCTTGCTTACACTAGTTAAAATAGAAACAAAGCCATAAAATACATTTTTCTTTTGTAACCTTTTCTTTTTTCTTTTTAAATTCTTTTTAGTTGTACAGATGGACACAATATTTCTTTATGTGGTGCTGAGGATTAAACCCAGGGCTTCCCATGTGCCAGGCAAGTGCTCTACCCCTAAGCCCCAGCCTCAGTCCGTAACCTCTTCTTTTATGATCTGCACAGTAGTCTGGGCTTTTTTGTCCTTGCATGGGAAGAGGCCAAACCTTAGAGTTCTGAAAGGGAGGCAGTGCACTACCGAGACCATCTGTGATGCGCCATTCTATACAACAGGCGTCACAAGTGAGAATCTTGGCTTTATTGAGCACTTGCTAGGTACCAGACACTACTCAGAGAGCTTTGTGCAGACGCTGCCTTTTAATTCTCTCAAGAGCCACATGAGAACATGTGAAAGGCACTCAATTCTACTAGTCATTAAGGAGGAGGAAATTAAATTAAAACTGCACAGTAATGTCCTCAACTATCAGAATGGCTAAAATAAAGAGCACAGAAAAGAGCAATGTTGGTGACAACACAGAACAACGGGAACTCCCGCGTAATGTTTGTGGAAGGCAACATCAGAACAATCCCACAGCTGTTTCGCATACTTACTGAAGTTAAACGTGTACATCTTCCTCGGTGTATCAGCTCCTTTCACTACTATATACTCAATGGCCATGTGCACGTATGTCTACTAAACTCACACATAAGAATATATATGGCAACATATATAAAATAGCTCCAATGCAGAAACTAAACAAATGCCCATCAACAACAAAACATAATAAATTGTGGTATATATAAAAGGGAATACTGTGCAATAATTCTATGGAATAAACTCTAAGTCTACGAGAGTCATGCTGAATGGCTTTAGACACAAAGTGAAAACTGGGCAGCACGGATCTGTCATGCTACAAGTCACGAGACAGGTGACAATGGTGGGGAGGTCATGAGTAGGGAGGGTGGGAGGAGATCTTACAGGACTTTAGTTTTAGAAGTGGGTGTGATGAACATGAGTGTTAAAAAAAAATAAAAACCAAAATGCCTCATTTGTCTTATAAACCCTGTACTTTTCTGTATATGCTATACTTCACTACAGTGAAAACATGTACTAAGACATGTTGAGTTATTAGGGACTATTATTTACCCCAATTTATAGATCATTTGTGGATGCAGATAAGCAAATCAGCTAAAGTCAAGAAGGGAGAATTGAGTCTCAGCAACTTGATCCCAAACTCCTGGCTCATCATGGCCACTATAGACACCAGAAAGAGAGGTGTGGTTCTGACCTTGTCTTAAATGCTCATTTCTCACCTAGGATTATCTACAGCTGATGAGACCTGAGCAGGTTCACAGGGGATCTTCCTGCTGAGCCTTGTTTCTCCACCTGCTAAAACCTGGGCAAGGCCTGACTGGCCACAGGCCATCTCCTAGGGACTTGGAATGCCAAATGTGACTGCATTTTGACTTGGAAAATGACACCCAATTGAGGGAATGCATTGCCCTTTGGGTTTGACCCCTGGGGGGCTGGTAAACTAAAGCTGAAGGTCTGCACAGAGGCATAGTGGGATGCCCTGAGGCAGGAACTGTAAGAGCTTCTTGAGGGATGTGCATCTTGGGCGAGGGCAGAGCATGGAGGCAGGAGGCGGGAAGGAAGGCGGGGCCAATGGTGCTGATGGAGGAGGCTGCCCTGGGCTGTGGGTGAGAACCAGAGCAGTGTTTCTCCAACCAACAGAGTGTGCATGTTGGCACCATCCCGTGCTACTTCAGTAGAGCGGCCATGGGGAGTGGTGTTTGATGATGCAGGTTTGGGTCTGCCCTCGGGGAGTCCCAGAGTCTGAACCAGCTGGATACTCCAACCTTGGTGACTGCTGCAGCATGGATAGGAAAGAAAATGCCTTAGACCATTTGCTATAGCTCTTGAGGTAAAAGAGCAAGAGGAACACAATTCTGAGGGAGTGAATTCATTTCTTAAGCAATCCTTTTGCAGATTACATTTTAATCTAGCTTTCAATTGCTTTATAAATATAACTCTGTTTAAAATATAAAAAATCAAGAACAAAAGAGAGAATAAAACAAATCCCAAGTGATCCAATGTATGCAAACCAAATGTACTCTGAAGCATGCTCTTACACACACACACACACACACACAGAGTTTCTTAAGCCTTCCCTCTAAGCACTCTGAACATGTTAACATGGTGGGTATCCTGGAATTAATTGAACAAATTATTTGACAAGAATGCCAGTATATTCTGAGAGTTGGAAAAATGATAGCAATACAAATGGTTTAGAATTTCAAAGCATGACACGATAAAATACTTCCTCTATCTTAATCATGCTGGTAAAAAATGCCACGCCCCCACATACTGCTAATGGCTGCTGTATGATATTCCTGTACCCCACAGAGTCCATGTTGAACAGAAAATTCAATCTCTCTCCCATATGATGGTTTTCATAAAAAAATTAAGAAGTGTTCCTGTGTTTCAGTGAATTCTGTCCTCTCTGATTAAAGTTACAAGCTGATTAGATATACCAGTTGTTATTCTATGATTAAATTTGTCTGAATTATTAACATATTTGTTAATGGCATCTAATTTTACATAATCCAGAGAATGTGCCATGATTTTACAAACTACTTAGAGGAAAACTTAGAAGCATCTGTTCACATATAACAACACAGATAGCATGAGGGCACTTATTAAAGTTTTAAAAATTTCTCTCCTGTGGCTTAGATTTTAAGTCTCTCAAAAATGTCGACTATAAATGACTGCTTCTCAGGATGGAGTAGTTTGCTACAGATTTGGTTACCCTACCAGCAATTAAACAGAGCTGAGTAAATACCTTCACAGGCCTCAAACAGCTGCAGAGAACAGATCGCTAAGAGGCAAGAGAGAGGGGAGCTGGTAGGAGTGAGCTGGCGGACGCTGAGGAGGCTTCGTTTTCCTAGGGGTGTCTGTCCTACTGGTCAGTGGGGAGGTCCTGGGCAGGGAGAACCGCAGCACGGGAAGGAGATGGAGCCAGGGTGTTAATGGCAAATGAAGCCAGAGTAACCCAATTTGGACACTTGGAGGCTCTCAAGCACAGCGGCCATTCCTCTAAGAACTGACAAGCTAAATGAGAGGCCAAGGAAGCCAAGCAAACTGTTGTGAAAGGGAGAGTGGGAAATGTCAGTCTTGCAGCTTTAGGAATCAGAGTGCTTCCAGAGCAGGTCTGAGAACACACTGTGCACAAAGACCCCGGAAAGGGACAGGCCATCTCCCAAGCCTTAGAGCTGACCCCACCTGGTGCTCATTCAGGGTCCATCTGAGCAGCTGAGAATGTTCTCTTGGGGGACCGAGGAACAGTCTGATCTCTCCATGTTTGTGTAGTCTGACAAAGTCAGGAGCTTATGACTCCTAATACGTGGCCTTTCCACACTTACCAAGGTTTGAAGCTGCCACCAGCTAAAGGTCAAAGAGCTCAGCTGACAGGTTTTGAAGGGCAAAACAGAGTGGATGTGCAGTCCAGCCTGGCCCAGCCGGTCCAGCCTAGCCCCTGGCTTGGCCCCTCATGCTATTGGTAGGAACAGAGTAAAGGGGAACTTTCTTCTGTGGAAATTAGCATCATTTGAATGCTCTGCAGATTTTTATACACAATGGTTTACATTTCATCAAAACATATCACACATCAGGAGAGGAAAACTCAGAGGAAAAAGAGGCAAAGAAGCAAACCCACAGGCCATCCCCATACTGCTATCGGTCAAAGCCCCTCAAATACCCATGGCTGCGTGATCAAAGAAATATTGAGAAGGATGAACAAATGAAGGAATAGCAAGTAAAAACATGCATTGGAACCTGTACACAGAGACCCCACGGGGCAGTGTAGTACCAACAGCACAGTCTGTGTACCCAGGGACTAGAGGGGGCGGTTTAGTATGAACAGCACAGTATCTGAAATTTGGATTGTGGATGAGTTTAACAGCCAATTGGACATAAGGAAGATGGGATGAGGAAACTGAAGACAGGTCAAGAAAGACATCCAACTGAAACACAGCAGCAAAACCAGTAAGGATCAGAAGAGTGCAGAGAGACAAGGAGATGGGGGAAGGCTTGCCTCAGCTGTAATCTCACGAGGGGAGGAGAGGGCAGCAGAAAAGTCCCAAACACATGAAAAACACATGCGCCAGGCCTGGACCCCAGGCTGCCGCCACTGAGAGGTGGTGGGACCTCTGGCAGGGGGCCTAGATCTGGGCAGTGAGCATCCCCATGCGACTTCCAGGCAGTTCTCTTGAGGCCCTGTCAGTCCTCAGAAGAGGGTTATCATAAAAACAGCACCCCTAACACATCCTCTCTTCTCTCTGATCCTGTGCTGATGGGGCCACTTGCTCAGACTCCTGCTCCTTCATGTTGTACCCTCGTCCTCTATTGTCTCCAGGGAGCAAGTCACTGGGACCTTCTTGATCTTGGGATTTGAACCTCCAAAACTTGAGTTAAATAAACCTTTTCTTTTTATATAGTTAGTTGCCTCAGGTATTTTATTGTAGAAGCACAAAGCAACAAATATGCCAACTCACACACCCTAGCAGCTGACAGAACCACAAAAAAGATTTTTAAAGAAAACCCTGTAGTTGATGAGAGTCAGAGAAGGGCAGGTCGGAGTTCAGACAGCATTGTGTCTAGTGGCCAGGGGGAGGGGGGGGCAGTTGCTGAAAGAGTGCCTCCCTGAATCTCTGTGCAAGCCATTGCTTCCTGCACAGCCTCCCATCACCAACACCATTCTGGCAGCCATTTCTCTGGAGATTTCACAACATGATTAAACCTGGGAATCAGTTATCTCCTGGAATTGTGGAATGTTCTCATAAAAGGGATCTTAGGAATCCTCTGGTAAATAGTTTAAATGGAGCTTTGCTGGTCCCCAGGGCTTTGGTCCATTGAAGAGGGCCATGAAGAGAAAGAAAGATACTGTGCAGGTGGGCTTGGGGGCATTCACCCCAGCTCTGCACAGCCACCCTGCTTTCATCTGTTTTACTGTGTGCACTCACATTTCAAGTGAAAACAGTATTCTTCAGATAAAAAAAAAAAACAACAGCGATTGTGAAATTACGAATCTATTGCTGGCCCCTCCCCTTCTATTTCAGACAACATAATTGAGGCCTGAAGACACAATGTGACCTTCTCAAGGTTACATTGCTAATTAATGGTAGAACAGGGACCAGACTAAATGTCTCTTGGATTCAGGTTCATGGCCTTTTCCAATACATCATACTGCTTCTCCTCATCTAAGAATTTATGCAAAAATGAGGTACTTTTGCAACATAATCATTAAGAACATGGTGCTCTCCACCATGTTATTTGAATATTTGTTCTGAACTCCCATAAACCCATTATCTTGCTTCTACTGCAAAGCAGACATAATGGAATGTCATTGTTCCTTGCCGCCCTTTCCTCTATTCCCATACTCTCGGCCTCCTCTTTCTCCTCCCTTTCTTATAATTGCTTGAATGATGTGGCCCTAAGCTTGCACCAACAGGGTATGATTATGCCCGTCTTAGATCACATAACATTTCCTGATCTCAATTTTAGGTTCAAGTCCGGCTCAAGACCCATGTCTTCTAATCCTTTTCTAAGTAGCTTTGCAGGGTATTCATTTGTTACTTAAAAATTTCCCCAAGTAGTTAACATACATTTTTATACTTGTTTCTATGTTCTCTTAAAATTAATATCTATTGTTTAAGGAAATTAATCAAGGAGACTCAAATACATATTGGGACAAAATATGAAAAAGGATAGAGAATGAGAAGCAAGTAGTCATTTCAGCCCTGCAGTCAAGGCTACAAACTCCACTCATGGGAAATGATGACTTTTCTTGGGTGTATTTCTGGTGACAGCCTGCACATATGGTGGCCCTTGAATGTCTGTTACCTGCATTCACAAAGGTGGGTGTTGGCCACAGCACTGTTCTGCCTCCTGCTGTTTTCATTTCCAGGACTTAGACTCAACACTTTCTTTGCACCTACAGAGCACCTGCCTCCTCCTGAGGACTGCAGGGGACTCCAGCATGGGCATTCGGGCATTCTCTGGAACATACTCGAGTGGTCTTCTCCTAGAGGGATCTGGGTGGTGCCCTGTGTTTTCCGACCACAAGCCCTGCTCCAATGATTAACCTGCGTTTTGCCGATATGTGAAAATGTCATGGGAATGAACTTAGGTTTTCAGGAACTTGCTAAATTATTTGCAAGTGATGCTTATAACCATTCATGCCTGCAACCTTGCTAACAGATCATTTATAAAAGTTTGATTTTAACCAACACCCATCACGTTGATTTGCATGCATCTTATGATAGCATTAGAAGATGAGCATTTTTCACATGGGGAAGTGCCAGTTCTAGTTCCTTTTCTGTTGTCCATTTTTCTATTAGATGAGTGTTGCAGCTGTTAAAAAGAGCCCTTGGCTGTGAGATGGTTAGGAAGGATGTTTTTCATGGCATCCTTTTCATGTGAGTTTCATTTTCACGTTGATGCAGCATCATCGACCGTCTCTAAATGGCCTGAGTTCTTCAGATGTGGAAGGCCCTCCAGTCTCTCAGATGTCCTCCAGGCCTCTACTTGGCACTCTGGTGGGTTTGCTTTGCCAGTGTCAGTTGGACTAGCCCGGAACTGACATTGCTGCAAGCCAACAGGCAGTGGTAGAGCTTGATTTCCATGTACTACTCCCAATTTTAAGAGGGACTTGCTTTCCTTTCTATTTCTATTGTGACTTTTCTATTGTGCTGAAAGTTAAGGTCAGAGCCTTATTTGCTTTATGATTGCCATGGTGTTGAGCATAAAGCTGGTTTTCAATATACGCTTATCGAACTGAAATGACTCAGACCACACAGCACCATGATGACTGGTTTGGACAGGACACATGGGCCTTTGGTCAATTGCATCTTGCTTTTTTTCCACCTCAAATAAGTAACCTGATTCCATTTTTGCTTTTTTCTCTAGCCAATGTTATTGGAATATCTGTTTTCATAAATGAATTACCTAAACACCTTTATATTTATTTGTATTTGTTATTTTCTCATCATTACCACATATTTGAAACAGGCAACATAAGTCACTGTCCATAACTTGCAAAACTTATTTAAAAAATGAAAATTAAATTTGGAATTCAGCAAAGCCTGTAAGTTTACTTAGAAAAAATCAGAAAGCCATTTTTTTTCCTCCATACTTCTTGTTACTCCCTCAGCATTCTCTCCAGTATGCACACCACAAAACTGGGTTTAAAAAAATCACATTTAAAAGAGCAAACTTCATGCATTGGGTGAAAAATAAAGAAATTATAATAGAAATATGTTCTAATTAGAAAAATTACTATAGGAGTTAAAGAGAGACAATAATGACCATAACTTACTAGAGTCCCTGGACAGTAGACCCAACACCCATCAATATTTTATGCATGTTTTATTTGCCTATTTATTCCACAGTTCGATAAAAATTATATGTTGCTATGGAAACATGAAAAATCACGGATACCTGCTCTACTTAGAGGTATGGCATTTCACTTTCTTAATGAAACACACACATCATAGGGGCTTAAGGCTTGCAGTTGGTCATAACTTTTGCAAAGTAAAATTTGTTTCAGAGTGATCGGTTAGTTACTCTGGGTGTCTGTGCTGGTTTAGCAAAGGTGCTATGAACATTACACAAAAACCAGAACACAAAAGCATACATCTAGAACAAGGTAAGTAACATCTCTCTCTTCCCAGAGTATGAAGACGTTCTTTTACACTTTCAAAAATAGCCTCTCGGGCGAGGCCCACCTGGGGGTAACATAAGATTCTTTTTAAAAATGGAGACTGCGGATCAACTTTTAGCTGTAGAGGGGCCTAGGGGGGTGGCCTCAGGAAACACAGAACCCGTGCTCTGCCTGAGCAGACACCCAGGGCCTCTCATGTGTTTTCAGAGTCCATTCCAAGGGGACAAAAAAATTCCACACCAAGATTTCCTGGTGCCTTCCATCAGTGCAAACATTACCCAGTGAAGTCTGAGCAGTGTCAGGAGGTGGAGAAATCCTTCAAATCTGCTAAATGTGGAATAAAGAGGAGAATAACTTGAATTAAATTCCTGTCCCCACTTGAAATAGACTCTGACTGTGCCTCTGTACCTGGCCCTGATTTTTGCATGAAAATATTCCTTTTGTCCCTATCTGGTGCTAGCCTTCAAAAAGGAATAGGGTTTAAAAAGCAGGAAATAATGTGAGATTTTAAGCAAACAGTTCAATATTCTTTTAGAATGCTCTCTGTATTCAAAAGCACTTTGATTTATATCTTTAGGAGTCTTTGAAACTGTACCTCTTTTAAAAGACCATCCCTGATTTTGGGTCTTTGTTCCTTTATGAGCTTTGTCCCTGATTTCTAATATAGAGACCCGAGAAGCATGTTGTTAAAGGAAGGAAAAATAATTTTTACAAAGCCTAGCAAACTGTGTTAAACATGCTTTTGAAAATTAAGTTTAATATCAAGTTCAGCATAACCATCACCATTGAAAGTATTGTCCGTGCTAAATAACTCCTGAAATAAAAATACCCTTTGTTTTCCTGCAAGGTAATTAAAAGTGAACCCAAAAGGGTGGCAATAAATCAAGGTTCACAAAAGCAGAAAAATATTATAATTAATATTTAACATAAGTTCTGATTGCTTTTACAGTAAGTATTAAAAATATCAATTAGAATATATATTCAAAGTTTTTTCCCTTTCCCATTACACAGTAAAAGGGGCTATTTTTAATTCTGGAGACTACAAATCAAATCATACATAGTCCCTAATTAAATAAAAGGCTGTGATGGAGCCGAGAGTTTCTGCTGATGTCACACGTAATGTCAGCACGGCGGGAGTGGGGCGTGAATGGCAGCCAGCCCCGAGCGAGCCTTACAGCGTTAGCCTTCCATCAGGCACTAGGTATTGTTATTTGTAATAGATGTAAAATGATTATTATTATTTTTAAATACAGACAAAGGGAAAGAAATTTGAATTCAAAAATCTGAGGCTAGGAGGCAAAAAGATTAGAAAGTGTGTGATTAAAGTGAATATGCTGTATTGGAAAATGAAATGTACAAATTTGCCAGTGAATAATTGCTTTATATATTACATATAGATAAATAGCTAGGTATAACCGTATCCATGTCAATGTGGGGAGAGGTGTGTAGAAAGTCTCTAAAGAGAAGAAGACTTTCTGTCTGCAGGTGTTTATTTTAAAATATTAAAAAGGAACTTATGGTACAATGAAAGGGTAAAGTGGTACATATTTAACTTACTTAAGATTCTGCATGAAATGCTCTGAGTCGCAGCCTCTGTTGGAACCTTTCAAAGACTCTTTGGAACCTTAATCTCTGAAGCACGATTTGCTCTCTCGATATGGCGAGCTCAACGTGAAAGCCCAACATGGCCCATTATTTATTGTTGTTGGGTCCTGACGGTATCTGGACTCAGCATAAGGCATGGTCATCCTGTTTTCTGTCCTCAGGGGTTTCGCGCTAAAGCAGAGACCTCTCCGTCTCCCCTCCTTCACCTCTCCTTCCCTCTTCCTTCTTACGTCAGACTAATCTATGGACCTGAGAGGTGGCTTCCTTCCCCCAGCCTCTGCAGGCCACTGCACCTGTCTGGCTGCCCTGTGAGAAAGAAAGACAGCGCGTCCTGCCCAGGATGTGCACAACCTGCATGCAGGTGCTGCTGCACTTGACACACCAGGACAGGCACACGCCTGGGAGTTCCCAGGGGGATGAGTGGAAGGGAGAGGGAGTTTTACAACAATTTTAGAAAGTAAATATGAAAGATCAGGCGTGGATAATGGTGAGGAAAAGTGATGCAACAGTTAATTACACGGAACAATTCCAATAGTTCTGTGGAACCAGCAATCCCAGGTTGCCACCTTCTCCGCTGAACACCTTACTCCTGTGACAATGTGACTCCCCAGAGTTCAGTTACTTGTATCACCCACCCAGAACAGTCAGGAATGAGAAGGTAAGCAAGGCTGCCGAGTGGTCAATGCCCCACTCTAACTGGGCAGTGAAACATATCCTATGCTCTCAAAGGTTAACATGCAAAAGTTGACAGCGGACTCTGAGGCTCTTCTTGGCTTTGTGACCTTGGGTAAGTTCTCTACCTTCTCCGTGTGTTCATAAGATGGAGATAACCCACACCTCCAGCATGGTAAGGGTTAAATTCGATAGTATTCCTGGAGGCTTACAGCAATGCTTAGTATATATTCACAGTTAAGTAAATGTTTTTTACTTGTTATCATGAAATACTGATGGAAATGAGGGAAGAATCCACTGATTTGTCTGTGCTTCTCTCTCTTTTTTTTTTTTTGAAAAAAAAAACCCAACTTTTTATTTTGAACAATTTCACACTTACAAAACCCTTATACAAGGGCTGGGTGCAGCTTGGTGGCAGAGCGCTTGCCTAGCATGCATTAGGCCCCGGGTCCATCCCTGCACCATTCCCTCAACCCTTGTGTGAAGGTGGGAAGAATTCGTCACGCCTCCTGCTGTTCCCAACAACATCTAGTAACACCATTGTTCAAACTCAGGAAATTAAGACGACGCAATATGGTTGGTGATCTAGAGATACCATTTGCTTTTACCAAGTTGCCTGTTTTTCTCCTCTGGAGTCCCACATTGTGTTGGGTTGTCTTATCTCCTTAGTGACCATCAATCTGGGACAATTCTGTCTTTCGTGACTTGGACACTTTTCAAGACAATCGGCTAGTTATTTCATAGAATGTTTCTGAGTTAATTTCCTATTGCCACTTAATACACACCACAAATTTAGAGACTGAAAACAATGCCAATTTAATCTCACATTTTAGCAGCCAGAAGTCATGAAACTTAGATATCCAGGGACACCAGCCTTCTGAGGCTCTCGAGGACAATCTATCCCATGGTCTCTCTTTCTAGAACTGCCTAAGACCCTGGGTTCTGCCTGCACCCTGCCTTCCCTGAACTTTGGACATTAAACTGCCTCTGGTGTCTTTTCCGGCATCTTCTTCCCCCTTGAGGATCCTCACTATAATCGGATCCGTGCGTCTGCAGCAGGTCCTCTGCTCTTCAGCTCTGGAGCCTCTCAGCTTCTAGGGCATAGGGTGCAGACATCCCTGTGGACCGTGGCTCCCTCTAGGACTGTCTGTCTGCTCCTCTCCGACGTTCCCTTGCCTGTGTGTTCACGTCACTGTGACATCAGCAGAAGAGCTGTTGTGCCCCCGGGTGCACTGAGCTGCTTTCCTTTTCTAAAAAAGAGAGACAACTAAGAAAGATCCATGCCCACAATTCTAAAATGGGAAAAACCTGTGAAAATCCACTTTTCCCCCATCTGCAAATTCGGTATAAATTTATTTGGCAGTGAAGATAGCTTACTCATTCCACTTAGTGGGAACATTCACATCTTCCTGCAGAATTATTAATGTGTGTGATTATGAGCTGCTGTCCCTGTCCCTTCCGGGGCAGGTGGGAGGAGGTGTTATATAAAGGATAGTTTTCTGCTTAATTACTTCTCTAAAATCTGAAAAATCCCAGAACATATATTGCTCTGTCTGGTTTTGTAGACAGGACAGTGAACCTGTACATTTGAACACCATAATATATGAAGAGCCTTGTTGGATAAAAGTGCATCACACATTCCCATCGCTTGCCCTTCCTCTACCACTGCTGTGGAGTTGAACCACTGAAACAACAGTCAACAGCAAATGAATACACATCTCAAGAACCAAGCAGACTTCCACAATAACTGTCGCGGGTGTTCTTTTCACACTGAGAAAACAACTGTGATCCCAAGAAAATATATGAACAGCTTATCTTATGTCTATTATTTTTTTCCTTCCAAATGAAACTACTGAGTCACTGAAATATCCCTGTGCATTTTCTCAGTTTCAGACTATATCAATGTATAAATCAAGCGTAAAAGGTATGTTTTGTAGATAGTTATAACTTCAGTTCTGTAGATTTTGAGTGATTTTTCAAAGTTGCTTTTTTGGTTTAACTCTGATTAAACTTGGAAAATGTTGATTGAAATTGAACATCAAAATCAAATATTTAATATTATTCTAAGTTTTTTTTTAAATTCTTGGAGTCCATAATTACAATTTGATCCAGCATAAACAATAACTTTGAAGAAGATTAAAGGAAATTTTATAGGAAAACCTTAAAATTTATAGGACAATATTGAAAAAAGAAATACACTTCTCTGAAAATCCTAATATCAACCATACTTGTCCAATTAGCCTAGGTTTCATTTAATAGGGTATGGTACTCAGGATCTTATTGAAATTCGTTGTTTCTAGAACTTTCCAGCGTAGCTAGAAAATACATTTATACCACAGGTGTACACACACGTGCATGGGTATATGTATGGATGCACTTTTTAGGGAGACTGAGTTGCTGTACATGTAAATGTCTTCTTTATATATGAAGATGGACTCCTACATAGACAGCCTCATGAATTCACACTGATATTCCTAATCCAGAAATGCAAGTCATCTTATTTCTGCCCTGTCACCTCTATGGGTTGGGGATCCTGGAGCCTTGTTCCAGGAAATGGTGGAATGAGAACCTTGCTCATCACTCACTTGCTCTGGCCACATTGCATAGGCCGCTGCCTCAGCACAGTGATACTGACACCGCCATGCCCCGCAGTGAGGGCAGGAAGCAGCCAGGAACTGTTTGCCAGGCTGCCCTTCCTCTACCACTGCTGTGGAGTTGAACCTGTCTGTGTCCTTATAGTCTGTGACCTTAGGTCCATCAGTGTGCATGTATCTTCACAGAAGCCCTTTGTTGACATTACCCTGGTCACTCTGGCTGTTAGAAGCTCCCATGGCTTCTGTGCAGAGGCTGAACAGGGCAATCCAGTGGCTCTGGTTGGTGTGTGAACTTCCTGTGCTTTGGAGTTGTGTTGACGCTCTGCCACTTGGTCCTACTGTGCATACTGTCCATACGTGCTGATTCTGCTGTCTAGTGGATTGCTGGCTTCTGTGTGGAGACTGAGGGACATCCAGAGCTACCCTGCCATCATGGGAGCCATCTCCCCCTGTTCTCTCCTACGTGTTTTTGCAGCATCATTTCATTTGATCTTCACAACAAATCTAGTAGCCAGTCTTACAAATAAGAATCAAAAGTCTTAAGAATGGCGAGCACATCTAAGATAACAGAGCCAACGGGGACAGAAGAGCACTGGAACTCTGACTCTGCAGTCCACCTTGCCCTGCAATCAGCTCTGCTGTGGCATAAAGTTTCTCTCGTTATCAAACCAGGGCCTCATAGCTTCTAAATAGTTAAACTTTTTCAAAGGAACGTTTCAGCGCACTATCCAAGTTGCAAGGATCTTACTTCATGGTCAATAACACTGCATATGTAGCCATGCAAGTAGGTTGTTTTCTTTCAGAACTCTTTTGTAATCACTAAAGGAATTTTCATTGGATTATTTTTAAAAACTCCTCATGAATGCTCTATGCAACCAGTAAATGGGCTGCTTTCAGCAAGCCTTTACTGATGGCTAACAATAGGCAGTATCCTCTGTGGACAGAGAACAAGACCAGCGGTCAGAGTTCCTAGGTTTCACTCTCGATTCTGCCATAGGCGCACTGTGTGGGCTCCTGAAAGCCTGTTGAGTCATGTGATTATAGGCTCCGTCAACACTGACGCTAATTCACTCCTGCAGAGTTAGTCTCCGGTATCTAATGTCCCTCGACATCATCTTGAGACAATAGTTGGAGCAAATACGATAAGAGGCATATAATGGATTATGTATCGATGACATAAAGGAGGCGTGCATAATAAGGGCAGAAGATAAATTCTAAGCCAGGACGACAATGAAGAGATTGTCTCTTTTCTTTCTAGAAGAGAAAAAAATGGTATTTTTATTTTGAAAACTCCATTCATTAACAAGAGTTTCAGCAATAAATTAATTTCTCCTGATTGTCTTGGTTAGAACCTGAGATGGATTCTTATACATGAGAAACTTCCATAGAAAAATGTCCCATTTTGTAACTTCCAATTTATGGTTTGGCAACAAGAATCCAAGAGAAAACAAAACCCAAGGTCCTGAGGACGTGTCAACTCCAGATATCTATGTAGCTAGATATAGAGAGACTTGTTCCCTAGGAGCTGGACACTGGATTAAAGGGTAAGGGCTGACAGTAAAACTGTGGGGCAGTCGGAGCAGCGGGATTCTCCAGCACACTGACCTCGATCTTGAGTGTCCATGGAGCTCCCCCTCCCTCAGAAGCACACTCCTTGAAAGAAAGCTAGGAACAAGCTTGGAGTTATTCTATACCCTCGTGTTGGCTAACATCTGCTTATTCCAGGTTTTGTAGAATAAGGAGGCCAATTCATCTCAGTGGTTCAGACTTTTTGGGACTGACCTAAGCCTTTATTGCACCAGGGATTTTTCTACATACACAGAGGGAGCAGATGTGAAGTGGCCCCAAAGTGGATGCCTCGTGCCTTGCTCCATGAGGTGGGACACAGCCGGCATTTACCCTCCCCCTCTCACTTCTAGCTGCTGTTCCAAAGTGAGTTCTGCCAGATAGTGTGGAAGTTTCCATGTTTTCATATGAGATATATGAGAGGGGCAAACCCAGTAATAGAATCACTTCAGTTCATGAACAGGGCAAACCATGTTAATTCATTATAATTTGAGGCTAATTATGTGTGGATGACACTGGATAGCAGTAATTATTTTAGATCCAAATCACAGTGTCTTCAAGCTGCAAGACAGACAGGGAGAATGTAACCTGTGCTGAGATTCCTAACGGGTTCATCCAGACAGTTCTGAGCTCCTCTGAAACCAATTTTCAGTTGCTAAAAATTTAGGTGCTCTTGGGCCACAGCATGGGACATGCAGGCGACAGATACTCTGCAGATCTCTCCTCCAAAAATGTCAGTCCCACCCTTCCACATTATGACACACCTTCCCCTCATGGCTTTCCTTAATTCAACTTCAAAACACTTGTATCTTAACCACTCGATTGCTGAAATTTAACATTTTCTGGGCAGCGTTAAAATAAGTAAACCCAAACTTTCTCTCATTGAAGTCAGAATCAATATGCAACATAGAAGAAATCAGGCAGAACAGGAGTACAGGACAGGGGAAGGTCAGCGTTGGTGAAATGGGAGTTGGGCTAGGGTTCTGAAAGCTGGATCTGCTTAGCAAGCAGCTTGAAGGGCTTTATAAAGACAACTTTATGGCATTCCCTCCTCTGACCACAGTGACCAATCCAAGGGCTTGGCACGTAAACTAAGCAGGCACAGGTCTCCTGCCTTTACATAACAAGGTTTCTGGAGCTGGTGTGGGGCTGTAGTGATCTGACTGGCACCTGCCAAAAGCAACCTTCTTGTATGCAAGAGAAACTGGACCATCTATGGTAAGAGAGAAAAAGAAAAATGGTGAGGGGCAGCTATTAGCTGACTTGAGAGTTGGTAGGAGAGCCCTGACCATCCAAAGCCTGAGTCTAGCCCTTCTTGAAGCCAGTTCAAGGCTTACTTTGTCTGCTGCATGAGGCAGGATCTTTTTTTGGATGGGAGCTAGTTTGAGTTGTTTTTTTTGTTACAAAACAGTGGATGAGTTTTGATTAATACGACATATACAGGGAAACTTTTTTTTTTTTCCAATTGCATAGTTAAAAGCCAGAGACAGTAAGGAATAATCAGTTAGAATGGGCCAATGAGTTTCAGAGTCACTTGAAATGACTATTTGCCAAAAGCTGAAACATAAGTAGAAAATATGTAATGAAACCAGGTGGACCTGAAAGTTACAGGCACTTCTTACAACATTTACTTATATTAATTTATCAGGGGGTTGACAAGCTTTTTCCACAATGGGCTGGAGAGGAAACATTCCTGGTTTTGTGTGCTGCATGTTCACCCTTGCAGGTACTCAGGTCTGTTGTAGAGTAAAAGTAACCACATTCAGTACTTCAAAAAATAGCTGTGATCCAATAAAACTTTATTTACTAATGTGAGTGCCCATGGTCTGTGGTCTGCCAATCTCCATTTAAGACCAGTTTAGGATTTTTCCCAGTTCACTTTGCCGTGAATTATTGGACTAGCTACAGTGAACTGGGTGACAGATTTAGCCCTATAAATGATTTGGAGCTGTGTTGGAAAAGTTGCTGCCCTTAAGAAATTTGCAATATAATAGGGAAAAAAGAGGCCAGTTTATCCTTAAAGTATAATTCAAACTAAGTATCAAATATCTTAACACTAAGATAAAACAAAATTGTATGGAAACCCTGAGGTGAGGATTAAGTATACTTAAGAGCATTTCATCCCCGCTCCCCAAGGTCTAGAGGACATTATGCACTCAGATGGCACTGAATCCCATGTTATCCTATATTGATATGTGACAGAAGGAAAAATCAGAATGATTCCTCTAGACTAGCCTTGAAAGGTGGGCTCTTTGTGCTGCTCAGCTCTGGAAACTTTCTGTGGTGATCTGAATTAATGGTGGAGATGTGGAATTAAAGACAGGAAGATGGCTGGTGTTGATAAGCTGCACAAGAGAGAGGCAGTGGGGCACATGCCATGAGTTTTCCTATTAAGCATATTTTAGTCTGTCCTGCACTCTCTGGGATGCCACTTATTTTCAGGATTGCTGGGAAAGTACTCTCTTGTAATCAATCCCTCCATTGCTCCTAGTGCTTTGGGTTCAGATCTCTGTGGCTTTTGAAAGAGGAATTAAGCAACAGGTGGCCTGAGGAAGTGGAGACTACATAGATTTTAAATATAGAAAGGGCATTGGAAGCTCATATCTAGTGTCTTTGGGACAACTAGATTGGTCTTTTTCAAGTTGTTCTCTGCAAAATTCTAGTGTCCACAGCAGGTTGTAAGCAGGTGGATGAGAATGGAAGAGGCCATGTGAGTTAAATCTGTTTCCCTGTCCTGGGGTTCATCAGGCATTAGTGGCTTTTGTATGTATCAAGCCCAGGCACCACAATTGGAAGGAAAGGCACCAAGGAGGAAATGAAGTACTTTGACTCCGTCAGGTTCAAGCAGAAGTGCCACACAGTTGAATGAGCTGAGGCCACACCTCAAGACTGGCTTCTTCTTCACTGCCCATGATGGCCCTTTCATGCCCACCCTCCAGTACGAAGGGGAGCTTCCTGAAGACATTGAGGGAGTTGAATCGGGTTCAGAGGGTCAGCTCCAGACCCCCTTGTTAGGTCTGACACAGCACCCTGCTCTGACCAGGTGTTCTGTCCTTGGGGTGCTTGTCCAGCAAAAGACCATGCATACACAGTGCTGGACCAAATGGACTAGCTGTGACACACACACCGCCGCCTGCCCATCAGACAATTGTCCTCTTCTCCGGGAAACGTCCCTGGAGTTGGGCTTCATCTTTGTCTCCCTCCTCACCAGAGGTCTCTGAAGGGCTGCTGGTCATCTCAGAGGGAGGCTCAGTTTCCTTCTTTACTGAAATACCGTCTTGGAACAATTGGCTCCAAATGTATTTGGTCATTTTCTGAGGACATCTGTGATCTTATCCCTTCACACCAGGGCTTTTTTCTTCTTTAGCACATTTCATTCTGGCCTGAAGAGTCTCACTTATATTTACCATCTCATCTGCATGTTATATAAAAGTCTCCTAACTGAAGCCAGCTCCTGATCACCACTCGATAAAGCCATGTCCTTTATTTCTCTGGCCAGTTTGACAGACACCTCATTCTTTCCCATCAGAAGAAATAAAGCACTACCCTCAGGCTCATCAAGAATGCTGCAATAACTCTAAAGAAAAAGAGATGGCAAAGTAGGACTGGTAAAAAGAATGGAAGTGGGAGGCAGTGGTCAGACATGTGCCTTGAGGACACCCACTGAGAGATGAGAACCTAACCCAATCCCTACTGAAACACTTCTTGGACGACTGTTCCACTAAGCAGCTGTCCTCAGGCTGTTTTTTTAGTTTCAAAACAACATGGCAGCCTGCTTAGGTCTGATGGCTGAGAACCCCAGTGGAACTGTCAACAACCCTGGCTTCTAGCGCTTTCAGGAGATCTGGTTCCATCAAACCCAATAAATCTTGGATGTCAGAGGGTAGAAAAGAATCAGATCCACTCACCTCTCCTCAAGCAAGCTCTTTAGGCAAACAAAGGGAGAGAAGGGGAACTCTGTAGCAACAAATTCCATTGATTTCAGGGGGGAAAAAAGCAGCCCACAGAAACAAAGAACTTTATATCAGCAACCCCAAAATTAACAAGCTTGAAGAACACATCCCCACACTGAAGTCCTGGGTGCACGGTATTAGGATTTCAACTCCAGCTTTGGGACCAACACTCTCATTAACTTATTGTACATTAATATATTTTGTAGAACTGCTTAAAAACTCCACATAGTGTGTTAACCATAAAATGTTTACTTAGTTAAAGGAAGACTACAAATGCCCTAAGTTAAAAGAAGTGGACCTTTTTAAAAAGGAATTAAATATTCATACTTAATTTTTGATGACTTTCATAGGCGATCTTTCATATTTAAAAATAGAATAGCATATTTTAAGAAAAAAAAAATCATCCCATTAACAGTCATGTGCAGTTATAACACCCAGCTATGGGTAGAGACATAAAAGTTTTAAAATTCCACTGAAAGAAAAGTTATTTGAAAAGATTTTTTTTTACATAAATATTTAGTTGCTGGCATAAAGGGGAAAAGTATCAGAAGCCAACGGGAAGGAAACAGTAACAGTTTTAAAGGTAACAATAGGCTCAAAATATAAAAAGGACCAATTCAGCTGGTTTAAAAAAAGAAAAGAGAGCACAATAGCACAACAGTAAGTTCCCCTATTATATAATTACAGGTTTTGTGTACAAGTGCAGACAAGCAGACAGAATAAAAACCTCCTCTAGGAAATCCAAAAACTTGGCAGGTCTGGCCAGGTGGGATGTAATGCTGGTACCGGGGGGAAAAAAAAGCGGCAGCCTCGAACTCAGGTTTGGCCGAGTCTGGATTTGGCTCTTTGCTAAACAGCACTTTGCTGAAAAACTCTGGGAAACAAAGGGAAACTGGGACAAGCTGGAGAGCTGGGGCCTAGCGTGCAGGTGACTGGAAAGAGATGTTGTCCGTCTTCAGCTCTGCCAGGCTCTGCCTTATCCTTCAATTATAAGGACAACTTCCTGGAGAGCTCTGAAGAATTTCCCACATGGGAGGTGTTCAACAGAGCTCTTCCTCAGAAAGGGAAGAAGAGACAAGCCAGACTTCGGCTAGGACGAGACGCTGTGGTGGTTCGGAGCAGCACGGCATCTAGAAACGTATGGGCGACCTCCTCACAGCCCAATTGCTCTCCACCCTGTTGTGTGGAGACTCAAAAGACGAGCCTCAGGAATTCCACAAGTGGACAAGTACCCCACAGAGGTTGAAGGAGGGACCCACATTCGCAGCAGGATCGTTGGCAATGGGCAACAGGTGGCAGGCACCCAAGTGCCCCTGGATTGATGAGTGGATAAACAAAATTTGGCACAGACATACCATGGGATCTCTGTCCACCTTGAAGAGGAAGGAATTCCGCAGCGTGCTGTGCAGGACTTGGATGTGGTGCCCCCTCGAGGGGTGGTGTGCCAGGAGCTCATTCCCAGTGTGTATGAGAGCTGGCAAAGCCCTTGGGAGGTCAGGGCTAGTGGGGAGGGGGGCGGCTACCAGGATTGGGGTACTGTCCTCAGAAGGGGTTAATGCTGACCTTGCAGAGGAAGTTCTTCCAAGAGTGAGTTCATTAAAAATAAGAAAAGCTGACCCTCCCTGCTCTGGCTTCCATGTTGCCATATGATCTTTCTGCCTTGAGTTCCCACCATGATACCATTTGCCACTTGGCCCTCCCCGGAGGCCAGTCCCAGGTGGGGCTGCCCAACTGTGGATGTTCACCTTTCAAAACTATGAGTTAGGTAAATCTCTTCCTTATAAAATACCCAGCTCAGGCATTTTGCTGTAACAACAGAAAATAAACTAATATCTGCTACAATATGGATGAACCTTGAATATAGTATGCTCAATGAAATAAGCCAGTCACAGAAAGACACATATTATATGATTCCTCTTACATAATGTTCCTAGAACAGCTGAATTCAGAGACATAAAGGAGAACAGAGGTGGCCAGGAGCTGGGGGTGGAGTGGGTTAGGGTTTAATAGAGGTTTGGTTTTGCAAAATGAGGTGCCGGTGGATAGAAAGCAGTGACAGTGGTGCAACAAGGTGAACTTACCCAATGTCATTGGGTGCCCATTTTAACATGCTTAACATGGCAAACTTTTGGACACATGTATTTCATCACAATTTAAAAAGTATTGAAGTATTTGGTGGAATGAAGAGAAGAAGCAAATAAATGATAATTCTGCTATAAGGAAGGGCCAAGTGCCAGTCAGAGGTAGGGTCCAGCCACCATGGATTTCTCAAGGATTGGAGCAGGTGCAGCCTGAGCCCCACAGTCCTGTGGTCACTCTGAACTTTTTCCACATCAGCAAGGGCTCAGCTGCCAGCACCCACACCTCCGTGCCTGATGGATTACAAGGAAACTACCAAGGCCCACTGTTCCCGGGCATGCAGCCAGCCAGAAGTACCAGGACACGAACCCTCTTGGGAACATACCTGGGTCAAATGTGGGGGAAACTAGTGAACAAACCCTCCAGTGTTCTCACTCCTCAAAAGGGATGTGTAACTATGAGGCATGGTTTGTACGATGTCCCGGAGTTCCACAGCACAGGGTGCAGCACCTCCACTCGGACCCTTTGAAACGCATGCCTCCTGGCTTCCCGTTTCTTTCCATGAGGGCTGATTCCTCACGTGGATCTGGCTAGGCCACAGCGTGCAGACAGCTGCAGGACATTGTTCCTTTGAAAGCATGGTTTAGATGAGATGGGTATTGAGCCTAGAAGACTTTGAACACAGCAGACTGCCCTCCACAATGTGGGTGGGCCTAACCCAGTCAGTGGAGGATCTTCACTGAAAAAGGCCCCCACCCTAAAGAAGGGGATATTCCTCCAGCCGACTACCTCTGTACTTACGGTGGGCCTCCAGCTGGCCAGTCTGCCTGTAGGATTCATATTGGAATCTCCACAATGTAGGAGCCAAATCCTTGCACTGAATCTCTGCCTCAGTCTTTCTAGATAGATATGTTGATAGATGTAGATATTTAGACTCATATCCTAGCTCTGTAACTCTTGAGAACCCTAGTGTCTTAGCCACTCCATCAGTATTTCCTGAGCTATTTGGCAACTAAGCTGCACTTGACCTTGAATTCTCCAAGGTCACACTTGGCAAGGTCTGGGGATGTTTTGGTGCCTGTGGTAGAGACTTAGTGAGTCCAACCCAGGGATGCTGCTTACCACACTGCACAGGGTGGACCTCTAGGCTGAAGACTCATCCTGCCTGATGTGTTGACAGGGCTAGGCCTGAGAGACCCCGACTGAGATCTGGCTGCTGGGGAACCCCAACTGAGGCAGGAACTGGGACGAAAAAGGTAGAGATTGCTTAATTTGGAAAAAAGTTCTAGAATTAGGATTATTAAAGTCAGAAAGAAACATACAAATAAACAACAAATTAACTATACTTGCAGATGAGGGGAACAAGACTATTAGAAAACCTAGCCTATTATGTCAACTGTAGGGTGCTTAAGAGATGATTTTAAATTGACTTCATCACAAAATGGGAACAAAACTATATGTGATTTATCTCTGTGTAGTCAAAGGCCACATATGGAAGTCAGGATTAGCTAAAGCCCTTGGAGACTGACAGATTCTTCCTGGGTGTTCCAGCAGGGCCCTAAGAGGACCCTCCCAGCTCCAGCCTCATGGTGCTGGGGAGATGGAGCTGGGTTTTGCATTTATTTATTGTCATTAGGTTTTGGGAAGGCCCTTGAAAGGTCACCCTCACCAAGGTTGCATCAGTGCATTTCCTGAGCCTCTGGTAATTGGCTCTCTGGCTGTGCAGAGCAAAGTTCGTTGGCAGCTGCAGGCTCTCATCTTCCTCCACTGGAGCAAGTTCTTCCTTGGGCCTGTAAAGAAGGAGCCTGCCTTCAGCTCCACAGGAAGCAAGGTCACTGCCCTCCACCTGGCTGGCCAGGAAGTCTCTCCAGAGCCACCTGTCAAGTCCCTGGTTCTTTTTTTTTTTTTTTTTTTTTGAAGGGGCAGAGTAAATTTCTTTTTTTTTATTGGTTGTTCAAAACATTACAAAGCTCATGATATATCATCTTTCATACATTTGACTCAATTGGGTTATGAACTCCCATTTTTACCCCAAATACAAATTGCAGTCCCTGGTTCTTCTGAGAGACGCGTTGGAGCTCTCCGGCTGTGGAGGTAACAGACACTCTCGGTGTCACGGGATCTGCTCCTCGTGCCTGGGTGTTGCTCATTTGCAGACAATCCCATTGCACAGCCTGCCTTGGCGTCTTTGATAATGGGGTTGGATCCAGGGCAGGAAAGCAGGGCCAGCAGTTGGTGAGAAAGCAAGCGAGAGTCGAGGAGGCTCCAAGACACGCTCCTGGCTGCTTCACTAATGCTTGGGCTGGTTTCAGGCAGATATTCTGGGAGAGCTCAGTTATTAACGTGCCTCATTCTGCTGCCTCCACGTGGGACAGGGGGTGGCTGGGGTGTGCGATCAGCTCCAGCTCATGGGGGTGGTTCAACCCCTTCTCCACATGATATGCTGACCAGTTGTTGCAAGATGAAAGCTCCAATTGTGCCACTGGAAATGGCAGACGCTATTCTGGGGCTGCAACAATAGCGCCCATGCCACATGATTCTATTCCAACAGGAGAAGAGCGCACAAGAATATCAGGACCTAGAGTTCCAGAGATAACATTTGAAAAAAAAATATATATGAAAGGGAAATAGTCAAATATTATATTCTGCTTTGAAAGCTGTGAGCTGCAACCCTCACACTGAAAACCGATTGGTTTGAATTCCGATTTTGTGTCTGTTAGGAATGACAGCCTCGTAAGTGTTACTTAGCTCTAGTGGGCCTTAGTTTTTCAACTTTAAGATAAAGGTGTAAGCAGGGTCAGCCCCAGTGGTCCTCCCAGCTTAAATATTCTAGGATATTGGGCAAAGTAGGCAGAAGTTAGACTTCATGCCATAGCTTTTGTTTTCCCAGAGATAGCTAACCTGTTCCCTGAACCACTTGATGAGTACCAAAAACCACAGAAGACATGCTATTATGAACATGAGTTTGATTTAGAGCTGAATCAATAAGTACTGAATTAAAAAGACCTTGGACAGTTTTCCTCTGGTGTAAAAACACACTTATGTCTAAGGAGAAAAGGTTTGAGTGACACTGTCGGGGGAGATGCATAAGGCCCTAGGCTCTGGTGATCCACCCTGCACCACCTGCAACAGCTTGACTGATACCACTTGAGATTCAGACAGAGAAAAAAAGTTTTTGAACATAAACTGTCACATGTGAAAATGACAAGTTTGTCATTGTCTTACTTTGGTTTCACCAAAAGGAGACTTAAGGACTAGGATTTTGATGCAGGTGATTTATTGAGGAGCTGAGATCAGGAAGCAGGAGAGGGAAAATGGGGAAAGTGAGCCAGGATAAAATACTAGCCAGGTGCCGCAGTCTGGCTGCAGCAAAATAACCCGGGGGGGGGGGGGGGGTGAAGAGGAACTTGTGTACATTGATACAGCAGGAGTGGGAGCCCTTTATTGTAGGACAGGAGGGGTATATATACATTCCACACAGCTTATCTTAATTAACATAAACTAAATACAGCAGTCAACCAATAAGGAATCTCCACACTTAATGGCTCGCTGGTGCCACCTCACAAACCACTCCCTCTGGCAAAATGCCAGGTGGCATCCTGACTTGTTTACAAACCCTAACAGCCAGGAGAGGATGTGAATAAGTGGGTTGCTAGTGCAGGGAATGTTCTGAAGGGCGCCAAAGGAACGGGTCTCTCTGTACCCAGGCAGCAGGGGCACCATGTGGCTGAAGGTGGCCCAGTAGCATCCACCGCCTGAGGTTCTGGTAGTACCTATTTGTTGCCGTGCTCTGCCTGCAGCCCACTCACAGCTTCAGAAGCAAGCTGGAGAGAGCCTCTGCCACCTACCACCTACCACAGCCACCTTGAGAGCAGACAGGCCAAGTGCCCTGGCCTGGTGCAGGAAAGTGACAATTATTTTAATCAGGCAGAGTACATTTACATCTTAATTTAATGAGTGACAGAGAAGCAAGTGTGCTAAGTCTATCTGAAAGCCTAGAAAGACAGTGAAGACAGTGCCCACAGGAGGATGGCAATCCCTGTTTGCGGCCTTGTGTGGCCAACAGCCTGGAGCTAGGGTGTAGCTCCAAGTGCCCCTTCTACATCCTGACTTGTGTCATGCCAAGAGTGGAGAAACCAGCTATATGGTCTGTTCCAGACCCTTGAACCTTGCCCTTCTAGTCCACAGGTCATAGGTTTTCCTCTTCAGATTTACAGAACTTGAAAAGGATAAGGGACAATACACCCCACTTAGAAAAACTGCAAGCCTCATTCCTGGTGCGCCTTGATCCACCTTGGCCAACCTGTCTTCTAAAGACCTAACCTGAGCGAGATTCGGGCTGTGAAAGTCCCATCTGCAAACCTCCTGGGGGAACAGAGAACTTTTATTCCATTGGAAAAAAAAAAAAAAACCCTTGTAGCTTCATTGGCTACTCAAGAAAGGCCCTTTGGATCCAAGGAACACTGCCCCACTCAAGACACCACTAAACATGGGTGTGTTTAACAGTGTCACATGGTGTGCAGAGCACAGGGAACTCACACTTGTCAGGGATCAGTTAGACACCAAGATGCTAGCAAGGCCCTTCCTCCACTTGTCATTCTCTCCACACACACCCCCATTGAATTTTTCTATTGACATCTATTCTAAAGCCCCCAAATAACTCTTAATCTTCCAGCACTAGTAACCCTTTTCAGTGAGAATTTGCTATTTCTCAAAGACCTAGCTCCCAGGAGAGGAGCCCACTGGATCCCTTCCAGTTCACAATGGACCACACAAGTCTTCCACCATGGGATGCTGTGTAGACAGGTCAAGTTCCCATCCTTTGTTCAATCAGCTTTGCCAGGGTCAGGGTCACAGGGACCATAGTATACTCTGTGGAGCTGTGAGTGGGACAGATCTCCACAGTGGAGGGCATGTGCAAGGTCAGAAGGAAATCTCCCTTATGTAGGACTTTCATGACAGCCACCAGGAAGGAGAGAATGCAATCCCTTCACTTTCTATACTACTACACTTAACTTATCAATATGTCTTCAAAGAAATTTAACTGGCACTCATTTGAATTAGCAATCTATATACCAGTTCAGTTAGCGGCCCAGATAACTAAAGATGTATGGTCCCTTCCTGAAGCACAGATAGCCCAGTGACCATTCCTTTATTCAGTGTACATTAAATTCCCTTTGCTACACTCTGAACACATCCAGGGCTCTTAGACCACACATCTTTGGGGGAAAAAAATTAACCTACAAGTTCAAGATCAAGGAAATGGTTTTTATGCATTTAATATGCTCTCGAATCTGCACAGGTTTTCAGTTAATCTGTTAAATGTAGCAGTGTGTTCATAACTTAATTTGTATATTTTAGCTTTTTACCTTAATGCATGTAATTGGCAGGTACCACATTAACACACAAAAGTGGTTAATGCCACACATAAAAAAAAGCATATTTAGTTCTTTATTATTTCTGCTAAATCATATAATGCACACATCATAGCATTGAAGGGCCTGAAAAGATGTGTGAATGTGGATTCATTCACCCCTCAGCTTCTGGGCAGCATTTCACATCAATTATCCTACAAAAATCATTGCATTTTATTCATTAAAATCACCAGATAATGGGATTCTGCAGAATCCCTTGGTAATATGCACCAGGGTTTCACGATTCCTTTATTGGGGCACTTTCCCTCTGTGGAGCCCAATTCTTCCTGCTGCCTGGCCTTTTCATCTTGTTCCCAGAGGTCCAGCGGCTCCACCCGAGTTTGTGCTCTGCTTAAAGTCCCTGGCTGTCTCCCTCCCTTGTGGTGAAGGAGGGTGTAGCCAGCAGCCACCTGGGCTTGCAGACAGCGCCCCTGCTGCCAGGGCCACTCCAAGCAGGGCGCCTGTGCTCAAGCAGGAGGCAGGAAGGCTTCTGGCACAAAAGGACAGAATCTGTCTCAAGCAGGAGGGCCACCACCGTTTTCTAATTACAAAGCAAGAAGGTTGCCATTGTTATATTATAAATAATGTCACCTTCTTCTACATTGGAAGACAGTTCTGTCTTTAGAATGTTCTGTGACGTTTTCTTTTGATATCTGAAATGCATTTTCTTAAACCTATATCCTTGGAAGGGAGAGAGGTGCCAGTATGTCATGAAAATAACATGCTTAAAATGTTGAGAAAAATTAACTGCTACAGGATGAGAGAGGATCATTAAACATCTCTATCAAATAAGAAGTCAGCTTTAGAAAGAAAGCACAGGCTAACTAAAAACACAGCCAAATGTATTTCATTTGCAAAAGAAAATAAAGCAGAATAATGGAGGTGATGATGTGCTTAACTGTGAATTTCTCTAGTTTCTTAGGGGAAAAAAGTGTTCTTTTTAAAGAAAGGTCTGAAAACATGCATTCATCATATGAGACTCTTGTCATTTTCAAGATGAGTTACAACAGTGTCGGGGCTCACTCTCCATTTCTTTTTTTTTTTTTTAATTTTTTTTTAATATTTATTTTTCAGTTTTCGGCGGACACAACATCTTTGTTTGTATGTGGTGCTGAGGATCGAACCTGGGCCGCACGCATGCCAGGCGAGCGCGCTACCGCTTGAGCCACAGCCCCAGCCCCTCACTCTCCATTTCTTGTTCCTCTTTCCCGTGCTCTTGTGACCAGCACACTCACCCAAACCTTCCCACAGAATGATGGATTCTGTGCCCTCATTGCCACAGTCAGTAGACCTGGGGACAAAAGCAGTTGCCCAGGGGATTTATCTGCACCTGTATAAAGGCAGAAAGGAAAATTGAGCCTAAGGGCCTTCGAGAGGAGCAAGAGGCATGATTTGGCAGGACAGGCTCCTCAGACCTGAGACGTATCTGCTCACCTCTGACTAGTGAGAAAAGCCAGCTGTGTGCAGCATGGTGACAGACATGGAAAACATCCCAAGAACTGCAGTGTCCCTTGATAATTTGCCATATAGGCCAAACAACATTTTACCCATGTATCTTTGCAGATATCAATAAGATTATTGCTACATTCCTAGAAATATATACACCAGAGAGTTAAAAACAAATACTTTGTTGATAATTTTATGCTATATTTCCCTATTATTTAAAAATGTGTCTGTAGGCTCAGCCACATGATTGCTTATAGAAATGATATTGTTTAGGCCACTGATCTATTGAAAAGTCAAATGGGTCAGTTTTTATAAGTGAGCCATAGCCTGTGTTTACTTTCTGAAGTATTTTGAGGGCTTAGTGGTTAGCACTTGCCTAGCACATGCAAGGCCCTGGGCCCAATCCCCAACATGGCCAAAAAAATAAGCAAAGTATCTTTGTAGAAACGGGTTAAAAATAGCTCCATTTGGGGGCTGGGGTTGTGGCTCAGCAGTAGAGTGTACGCCTAGCATGTGCCAGGCCCTGGGTTCGGTCCTCAGCATCACATAAAAATAAATAAATAAAGGTATTGTGCCTAACTACAATGAAAAATAAATAGATTTTTTAAAAAATAGCTCCATTTTGACCCAGGTAGAATTTTGAAAGTTATGTATTTGCCTTAAGATTTATTACTAATTTTAGAGTTCTGTCAACAGTTCTGCTATTTCATTGAAGAAGAGTCTAGGGTGACTTTTTAAGTTGCAAGGATTCAACTTTCAAATTTGATTAATGAAATATGCTATATGCGAAAAGGCTACTGATTTTCAATTTAGTTTCCCTTTGCATTCTCACCAAACACCCTGAGAGGCACCTTTAATCATGCTAATTTCCAGCAGGTTCGTGATGTCCTGGAGATTTGTATATTTCACATTGAATTAATCACCCCCCTCCCCTCCCCCGCTCTTCCTAGCAGTCAGCCCCTCCTCCTCTGTCCTTCCTGTTCAGCTAAGGGCACCACCATCCTGCCCCAGACTCAGACCCTCACAGTCGTCTCTGACACATCTCTTCCCACCCTATTTAACTAGATGACATGCACCACCAATGCCACCCTCATGACAGTTCTTATGTCCCTTCTTCCTCTTTACTCCTAGTTCATGGGCGTATTTCCTCTAGCCCAGACCAGATGTCCAGAGACCCCTATTGGCACTTCTGAAATCCAGAATTCTGACAGCCCAATGCTGTGTTCTTCATGATAATCTGACATGGACTGACATGAAGAGTTTTGTGCACATCATTTATAATATTTAGTTTGAATTCATCTGGAGAAATACTGAGGGGTGTGACCACAGGGAGCATCTGCAGATCCTGGCGTGACCCGACTTATGGTGTGAGCCTGGTAATACCTGTCTAAAATCTGAAAAATTCTGAATCTTAAACCCTGAGTCCAAACCCAAGATTTCAAATGAAGGGATGTGGATATTTGTCACTCTAACCTATGAAAAGAAAGAAGTTCTACATGTCTTTCCTTTAGTGGATGCACTGTACCTTTCTATCAGGTGAATGCTTCTGAATGTACCTACCCTAAATCTCCACCAGGAGCTTCCATCTCACCTTCTGGCTTCGGGACCTTAATGATCTGGTTTCTCTTTTCCGCCCATCCACTTGAGGCTGAGGGGACATTAGTTTGCATTCTGACCATGCACACCCACAGCTTGGCTACTGAATTCATGGGCACTTTATAAATATTTGTTGACTATGTAAAAAAAAAAAAAAAGCTGACTGAATAAAAGAATGGATAAAACTGACTGAAAAAAGAGAGAAAGAAGGGTGAACAGTGAGCCTCAATGTGACCAAGGTTGAGTGGTGGTTAAAGTGGGGGATTTGCTTCACAATCCTGTGCAGAATGCTGGGTAGGTTCTGTTACCCTCACTCAGGGGGATGTCCAAATTAGCAGAGAAAAAAGGTGATCACAGGTTGCTATTAGGCAAGTCTCTTTTTAAATTTTTTTCTATTTTGAAGGAGGGAGCTGTTGATAGTGGTGGTGATACTAATCTACTACCCAAGTATGTGGCCAGATGCAGAATGCAGAGGGGTCAGAGGTCAGGCAGGAATGGCAGCTGGGCACACTCAGAGGTAAATGGACACTCGAGGCCCAGGGAGGACTCTCTCCCCCACACTGAAGCAAAGTGGTTTAAAGAGAACAAGAATTATTTATTTTATGCAGCATAAAATGAATGAATTTGCACTACAGTCGGAAGGATTTCAGTTATACCTGTTGAATAAACCAGTTTAGATTATGTTAGACTCTATGTAGGTAATCAATCAAAAAGAACTTCATGAAATGGGTTAAAGACATTGAAACAGGTATTAAATTTTTGTTTTATTTTGATTTCAACCTCTGAAAGGAAAATCCATCTATCTTCTTGGCCTATATCAGCATCACCTCAGCTGTCAAGCAAGCAGCAAGCTTGAGAGCTTTCTGCACGGCCTGTTGTAATGTAGGAGGCTGAGGACCTGGACTCAAAGGGCATTAGGGGAAGGAGAAAGAGAGCGAGTGAGAGAGCAAGCAAGCTACTGCAGACAGGAATAGAAGCAGGAGAGGGGTCTGTGATCCTTTTGACAATTCATGAGGAAAGCTTCATCTGCCACAACCCCACGTGTCACAGAATATCTATGAATACTCCAATAGCAGGGGCTTAGTATTTGAATCACAGAGTCAGCAGCCTGGTGTTATCAACAGGACAGCAAGGAATGGACCTGCTCCACCTGCGCTCAGCCCCTGGCTTCACTTCCACCCTGGCCTTAATGATAGCCACCGCCACCCTCCCACGTCCCCTCTCTGGCGCTCTCCTCAGGTGCGCTGACAGCTTGTTCGAACAAAAGGAATAGAACTCAACTCCCAAGGCAGGACACAGAGTTTCAGTGCTGAGGAGCAAGCCAGATTTACAATTTAAAAATAAATTCCAGCAACGTTCAATAAATTACATATTGCATACTCTAAGAGTTACATTATTATTGCCTTAATAATGTATGTCAGTTATTAGAATTACAGCAGTAACATATGCAGTCGCTAATGGACTTATAATGTAGCATGCCATTGGGAAATAAAAACTAACTATATTTTTTCCTGTTACCAAACAAATGCTACCATAATCTACACAGTCATTTGAATCTGGGTAGTTATAAGCAGAAGTTTATACCCATATTTGCTATGCATACATAGGCCTCTGTCACATAATTTCCTACTAAAATTAAGTAAGAGGAAAATAACACACAGAGACTGCTTCTAAAACCTTATTTTGATCATTTTGACTGAATAACCTGGCTAAGTTATTCAGTTAAAAAAAGTTGGACTTTACCCCCCTTTAAAAAAAAAAAAAGTCAGAGTTCAAACCAATAACCAGGTCAGTCAGTAATCAAATTACAGAATTTTTTTCCTTCTTAAAGACATGGATTTGACTGGTCAGGTCAGTCGGAGGAGTTGAACTGGTCAGTGTGTGCTGAGCTAACCAGAGTGTGTTCACAGACCTAGTTCACTGGAAAAGACCAACGATACCTTACTTTGTGAACGCGTGTTTTTGACTTGCATCCAGCCAATGTTAGCACCCCTACTTGAAGAGGTTGGGAGAGAAGGGACACGGTTTGCTGCTAGTGGCTCCCAAACAGACTACTCCCAAATACAGTGGTGTAAAGTGTTAACAATTTGTTGCCTCTTGTGGGTCTGTGGGTTGACGGTTTCACATGGACCTTCTCGTGCTGCCTGAGGAATGGACAGAGGTTGCTCTTAAGATTGTATTCTGCTGAGAGCTTCACTTGGGATGGAAAGTCCAAGGAGACCTCTCATCCTCAAGGGGTTCTCTTCTGTGGCCACTCAGTAGTCAGTGTTTCTTTCTAGCAAGGCAGCTGATCTTTAAGCAGAAGCATTTTAAGAAGTGGAGACCCCACGTACCAGCCTTGACCAGATCTGAGTGTATCAAACTCTCTCGGAGACAAAGCCTGAGGGACTCCCCAGGGCAGGAGAGACAAGACATGTGTTTCAAGAGGTCACCAGTAAAACACTGTACCATCACATGGAATGTCAGACCATTGGCAGGTGGCAGAGCAAGATGAGAACCCAGACCTCTTCAGTGTCTTTCTTTCCCATCAGAACAAGTCGGCTGTCCAACATCACAATGGTTCTTCCTTTAGTGATATTAAGATTATTATTTCCATCCCTCAGAGAATACAGAATATTGTCAGTCAGGGAGGATCGTTTATTATTATATAATAGTTGTAGAGATACCGATTGAATTTACAACCCTGTTTCCTATACCATCAATTTTTATTTTACTTTCTTCAAATTTTTATTATTTTTTGTATGGTGCTGAGGATTGAACCCAGTGCCCCACACATGCTAGGTGAGCACAACCCCAGCACCTACCATCATTTTTATTTAAGAAGGAAACCTGAAGAAAACATATACTACTTGGTTTTGATTAGTCTTTATTTTCAATACCTTGAAAGCTTATAAAGAACCAAGACTAATCTTGCTGTGCCTCCTTTTACATAATAGGGTCCAATGTTAGGAACAAGAAGTAGAATTATTATACTCTTTGCGGAAATTGGGAATCAGAGAGGCTGAGTTACTTGCTCAGGATCTCATGGTACATGGCAAAGCCCGGCTCCCAATTCCAAAAGGCTGGTGCTCTGGAAAACCCCATGGAGGCCTGGGAACATATTTTCATAAAGCCCTCTGCAGCACCTTAACCTGGACTTTCTCCACCACCTTTTGAGAGCACAGACTGATGGTACTATAGACTCTGTCATTTGAAGAGCTCTATTTCCTGCAACATACCACAAATGATACCTTAAAATTAGCAGGCACCTGATTTGGTCTCAGAATCCCTTTACATTCTCAAAAGCAATTAAGAAGCCCAAAGAGCTTTTGTTGTACAAATTGTAGCTATCAATATATTACATTTGATATGAAACCTTTTTTTCTTAAGTTACAAGAACACAAATAATGCACATTTTATTAGTGATTGGAGTGATGACATCAACACACACCATGTCCCCCCCATCCCACATTCTACCCACCCTCAGGAGGGAGTGACAGTAAGAGGGGCAGATGGCATCTTACTTATTACTATGGAAATAGATTTGACCTAGTGAACCCCAGAAATGGCCTCAGAGACACTCCGAAGATCCTTGACCACATTTTATGAATTGCTGCTTTAAATAAGTCCCCCCCCCTTGAAAATAATATACAATGCAGGATGAAATTTTTAAGCATCTCTTTTAAATTCCCTGCTACGTCAAGAAATTTACAAAACTCCAGTAAAAGTCATAAACCCAGAACGGAAAGGCCAAGTTGGCGCCTGGGGTCACCTGTCCATCTTTTGTGGCCAATGGATTTTGCTTTCACAGAAGCATAGTTGGGGAGGAGAACATTCAAGTCAGTCGGCCCATGGGGTCATCCACAGAAGACAAGATCACTTCACCCTCAGCTCTCTGCCCAGACTGCAGAGGATATCGTATCTCAGTTAAAGGAGAGAGGAAAGCCTAGCCCCAGACCAGGTCAGGGGGAGGTTCTCTTTCCACAGTGATTTTGGATAGAAGGGGAAAACTTGCCCTGAGAAGTCAGCTCAGGCTTGCCCTCTTGTGGGTTTTTAGTCCAGTTTTGGTAATGTTTCCAGGTACCTGCTGAGGACAAATGCAGATCACCCTGGAGAAACATACTTTTCACTCAGATTTCAAAGAATTCCCCCATACAAGTGTCATTAAAAATAAACTCACAATTAAAAAATAAGCCAAATTGCTGAGTCCAATGAGCAAAGTATGAAATAAGGATATTTAACATACTTATAAAAAGAAGACTTGAAAATATGTCAAAGGACCTATCACATTTAGAAAAGAATAAACCAGAATTTCTAAATAAGAAAATTAAACAGGACACACAGAAATCGTAATATTTGAAGTGAGGAGCATTTGAGATTGTGGTTGGGGTTCCTTCATGCTGCTGGTGGAGGTGACACTGGTAAAACCACTTTGGAAAATGGTTTGGGCATTCATGAAAGCCAAACCACACACACCCCATGATGAAGCAGTTCCTTTAGATATAAGCTCAATAAAAATGCTCAACATATGCTCACCAAAATAAATGTGCAAGACATTTATAGCAGCACTATTTATAATGGTTATAAATATGTGTTCATTTTATGAAAATTCATCTAGCTACAAATTTAGGATTTCTGCATTTTTATGTATGTTGTACTTCAATAAAAATTTACATACACACATGTCCTTTGCACACAAAAATTTCTTAACATCCAAAGAATAGGACAAACTTCATATATCAGAGCAAATACCACTCTTAAATGGGCTTATTGCACAAGAGAAAAAAAAGACAATGACTAAGTCAAAGTATAGAATATCTTTAAAGAGAAAAATAATTAATAAAAAGGGAATGTAAAAAAAAAGTCACAAGAATATAGTACAAAGAGACCGAGAGATGCATGCCATGAAAAGAGAAGGTAGATGACATGGAAGACAAATATCAGTAGGTTTGAATCCCAGGGGCGACTGTATTTGATGTTCATGACTGGAAAATCTCCAGAGCTGGTCCTAAATCTAAATCCTTAATCTCCAGAGGAAAATGATTTTTAGCTTGGTACATACGCAGGCCCATCATGTGAATGTAATGCAGTGGCAAGCTACGGGGTGGTCCTGAACACAATGGCTGTGAAAGCAGAGTTCAGGCAAAGGAGAAGAAGGACAAAACTTTTCCAGGCCACAGAGCAATGTGTTTAGAAATTCAGAAAGAAATCATGATCACCCTGAGTGAAGCCTCAGTTGGAAGAGAAGCCTATGAAGACTTCGTTGTCTACAAAGAGGAAGCCATGGAGCTGAGAGGATCTACTCTATAATAAAGAGCATCCACTGTTTTCTAGAGATTGAAACAATCCTGTTATTAATGACATGCATGTAGAATGGGCCAAACAGATGGTACCTGCTAAGTGTAGAACAACTTCACTTTCCTGGGTCTCAGCATTTGGTCAAATGTGTAGGAGAACTCAGGAGACATACAGAGGAAGAGGTAATTAAAATTAATTAAATCTGAATGTACCCCCCCCAGTTCCCCCATCAAAAGCCAGTGAGAATAAACATGGAGAATTTAGTTTAAGAGACATTTCAGGGAAAGGTGTTCTGCAGCTGTCATTTCATAATCTAACCAATAGATGGATGGACACATATATACACATTATGCATGTCATGGACTAAATTTGCCATCACTGACACTTACCAGAGTTTTTTACAATATAGAGTCAAAAATGCTAATGTTTTAAGTGTTCAGGTCGTATATCTGACTGGCCTATCTTGAACTAAAGGAAGTGCAGGGAAATTGCTCCGTGCATCTGAGGCAGGGCTTTGGCCTGTATGAGCACTCTGTGTGCACTAAGAAGTCACCCATGGGTCAGTAGCCTGTGGCTGGGAGGGTGTCTGGTATACTTTTCTGAGTGACTGTGACATCAAATGCTGTGCCAACTGTGAATATCTTTTCCCAAGATCCAGAACTTATTTATCTTCTCTGGACACTGACAAAAAAAAAAAAAAAAAAAAAAAGTATGGCACACTTTAAAAAGTGTCACTGTTTCCTAAGAGAAATGATCTGCTCTCCAGGACTTGACTAAAAATCATGGGCAATTGAAAGCCTAGTTTATCCCTGTGGACTATTAGTCACCCTATAAAAGTTAATTTAAAACAAATTAATCCATAAATCTCTACATTGTCTGCAAATACTTACCACTATAAAAAACCTAATTTAAGCCCTTTCCCTCTATTCTAAATTAGGTTGCACTGCATTTTAGAAATGTCTTCCTAACCCAGCATAAATTACCAGTTATTTCCTCCCTCCCAATGTCAGTGGAAGTTCTCAGAGTAACTTGAGGTCCAGTATCGAGAGAGAGAGAGACAGAGAGAGAGAGAGAGAGAGAGAGAGAGAGAGAGAGAGAGAACGAGAACGCACCATGTTTTACATAGGCCTGAAAATGTCAACTACGCTTTGGAGAAGTTAATTTTAAATGCAGCTCTCCATCCATTTCTCCTAATCATGATCACCCTGAGTGAAGCCTCAGTTGGAAGAGAAGCCTATGAAGACTTTGTTGTCTACACAGAGGAAGCTTTATAGAGAGTACTTCAGTCATTTGCAGAATGTGGAAGACAATGGAATCAGCAAGTGGAGACAGAACCCTTGCTTGATCAGGATCATCAATATTGGCATCTCAAAAGAGAATGAGGAGTGGCCTTAGCCCCTCTATGGACAGGCCCAAGAAGCAACTCCCACCATCAGGTAGTTTAGATTCCCCACTGAACAGACAACCTGCAAATCCTACTGACTGCAGAAACACTAGCCTAAAACATTTGTGGAACAGGCAACGACTTGGTTAAAAATAACCTAGCCTGTCTTTCTTAGGTAGATGAGGCCATCCCTAGAAACATGGTTCTTTAAAACACTAATTTATCCCCTTCATCTTGCCAGGCAGCTGGTTCTGAAGGGGGCACTGCCACCTCTGGTGGTTTCCAACTTTTACAAATGCAATTTTTTTGTACAGCAAAATTCCATGCCTTATCCTAAGCAATTTCTGTTTTGCATATTTTAAAAAATGGTTACCTTCTAAGTCAGAGGGGGACTCAAATGGTGATTAAATTAATTAAATCTGAATGTACCCCCCCACCCTCAGTTCCCCCATCAAAAGCCAGTGAGAATAAACAGGGAGAATTTAGTTTGAGAGACATTTCAGGGAAAGGTGTTCTGCAGCTGTCATTTCATAATCTAAAAAAAGGCTCTTATGGTGCTGCTAATTATCAAGCTCCCCACACCACTATGCCGATGTTAAATGGCACTGTTCCATTAGCTGTAATTATTCCATTTGTGATAAATAAGCATTAACCATTTTCAAATGTACACTCACAAATCATTTTTAAAGGATGAGTTTCATGCATTTAAAATCATATATTTCAAAACAGCCCAGGAGACAAAATCTGTAGGAAAGCCTAAATTCAAATTAGAAGAGCATTTAAAAAATTAAAATGAAATATATTCAGAAACAGAAATTATTATAGCCTGAGAAACCTCTGAGAAAGAGAAAAGGGGGTGGGGGAGCATGCCGGAGAGTGAGAGCCAGCAGGACCAAAGGGGAAGGAAGACCCGGGTCTCCTTAAGGAGCTTGGAGCTGAAGCTTAGGAAGCGCCTTCTGGGAAAGCAGACCCTCTGGCTGAAGAGCAGAGGCACCAGCATAACAGGCCAGTGTCTGACCTCAGATCAGAGAAAAGGAGGTAGAACGCAGGGCAGAGACGCAGAAGTGGGTGGAAGTGATGGCGGACTAGATGTGGAGGACACAAGACCCCAGAAGCAGGGAGAGGCTCCAAGCTCTTCCACAACCAACACCTGGAGCTCCTTTTAAGGAGTCAAAGACTTTACCACATTTAACAACCCTTAGGAGGGTACTCACCTCACTTAAACTCAGAATGAAACAATTAACAGTACTATGTAAAGTCAAGCAAACAAGTATGATGGACATCCTTTCCCCATGGTGGCTGAGTTTGGATAAAATTTGCAAAACAATGCCAAAAATTAATGAACAAATTATAAGGTTACTATAAGAATATTGGTATACCCATGTGTGGGTAGAGAGAAGGTTAATGTCAATATAAGGGATAAATCCAAAAGCAAACAAAAAGTAAGCCCTTACTTTATTAATGAAGGTAGACTAAGTTTTGCTTGCTACCAATTTGTTTTGAAAATGGGTAGGACAGCTACACATTAGCTGGGGGGTTCTTAAATTTGTTCTAAGCACGGACTGTGCATTGAACAATAGCACCGAAGCTATTCTCTCAATTCACTGATTTTATGAACATTCAGTACTTTTGCTAATACAAAATATGACTTATAACACATTTATGAGATAAATCCCCACCCTTTAAAAAGTCTGTCAAGGACAACAACAACAAGCTACATTACTGTATCACTTGAGAAAGTGGTTACTTCACATCATGTTCAGACTGGAACAGTGCAGAGCTAAGCCCAGCAGCAACTTAACTGCAAAATAATTAAAATTAAACAAAAGCAAAAATTCAGTTTTCCAGTTGGACTAGCCACATTTTGGTGGTTGGCAGCCATGCATGGTTGGGGAGGAGATGTAGAATGTTGGTTACTGCAGGAAGTTCTGTCACGTGGTACTTTACAGAAGAAGGCTGGAATCTGCTCAGCGTCCCAACTACCTGAGAAGCTGGTGAGTGGTTTTCACTGCTTGGGCTTTCTGTAACAAATGCACTTTTCAAATTCTATGGTCAATCCATGCTCTGCAGTTAAAGATTATATTCCTGAGAAATCCAATTGAAATGTCAAACCTGAGGTTGAACTCTTGGGGAGCCCTGTGCACTGTTTCCATAAATATCCAAAGAAGAACTGTGATTGTCTGATCTCGAGAAACAGACACTGTGTAGATTCAAAACAGATTCTTAACCCCACTGGCTCCATGCTGCTCCTCAGGCTCCGTCCTCAACCAGATCCAAGCATCTGCTAACCAGAGTTGTTATTTTTGCCTGTAAGGGTAATAACAACTACAATGCATCGACTTTCAAATACATAGGACACGAAGATCGTTTTATTTCAAAGATGGTCACCAGAGAATACCACTGTCAATTCAAAGTTTTGGGGGCTTCACCAGCTTTTCCTTGCTATAAGCAGCAACTGCCTCTTTGTTCAGGTAGAACCCAGGAGGATTGCAGTTTAGGAACAACACTACCTGATTAGGTATTATAAAACAGTACTCTACAAAACTTTTCTTTCAAGTTTTAGAAGCAAAATAATTGAAGCCACAACTGATGGACGGTACAGAGTTTGTGTGCCTGATGTATGTACAGTAAGAGCTGAGGCATGCTGGGACTACTCCGGAGTCCACTCCGTGCTCAGAGGTGCTCGTGGGAAATGTTGCCGACCTATGTCAGGGTGTGGCTGTGGGGTGTTAGCAGCGACTAGTTGTCCTTTGTGAACCAAGGGGGCCAGTGCGAAGCAATCATCAGATCTGCCCAGAAAGTCCTCTCCTTACCTCCCGGCCTTTAATACCCTGGTTACCCCTCACCCAAAGTGACATGCTCAGGTCCAAAGTACCATTTTGACTATTTAACCAAACTGATGAATTCAGTTATTTCCTAATCTTAAGAGGTAAATTCTGCCTATATTAATTGTCATAGCTCTCTCTAATCCCTTCTTTAAAAATGGTCATACCTACTTCCAATCCACTGCATCAGAATCCCTGGGGGCAGAGGGCCAGGGAAAAGCCTTCTGGAAAGCTCTTTTGACTACTCTAGTGCACTGTCAGAGGTGAGACCCTGCTCTAGCCTCAGGCCCCACTCACTCCTGCGGCCTGGGTGCACTTCCTGGCCCTGGCCTCCTGAACAGGATGACGAGGGATGAGGGATGTCCAACCTTCCTGTGTCCCCTTGTCCTCAGCTGTACCTGGGTGCAAGAATAGTCTCCTGTGACTGCTGAGAGCCAAGTAGACTCGTCTGACTTCTGTCTTGGCAATGGGAAGGTGCTTGGTGTGGGAAGAGGTGGTTCCAGAAGTGCAGTTTTTTAGTGTCCCTTTTTAATGAGTGTCATTAGTGACACCACTCAATGCTAGTCCTATGTGGAGACACACTGCTCCATGCCTCACTTATGCCAGGACTGCACTAGTGGCAAACCCTGTTCATTATAAGAATGGCTTGCTAGCAGCAAGGGATGGGCCAGTTTTTTAAGAAAACCATGACCAAACCAGGCTCAGGGGTGCATGCCTGTAATCCCAGTGGCTCAGGAGGCCGAGGCAGGAGGATGGCAAGTTCAAAGCCAGCCTCAGCAACTTAGCAAGACCCTGTCTCAAAATAAAACACAGAAAGGGCTGGGGGACATGGCTTAGAGGTTAAGTACCCCTTAGTTCAAACCCCAGTACCAACAAAACAAAATAAAAAAAAAAAACAAAACTCATGGCAAAGAAAGACCTTTACTTGAGAAAATTTAAGCCATTGGCTTAATCTGGTTTGGTGAACTGTGAGAAGACCATTATTACATTTTGGCAGCGGGAAACCACCACACTGGCCCACACTGGCTGAGTCTGGGGAATCCTGAGATGCAGCAGCAGCATGGCTGAGTACCACTGAGGCAGCCAGCACGTTTTCTGAGCTACTAAACTACAGAAGAAAAGAAATCAAGTCTAGTTCATTTTGGGATCTCTATTGCTTTTTAAAGATAGAAGACATTCAGTAAATATTTAGAGAATTATAATTAAGAGAAACAGGCAGGTTTTAGATTCTACCCAGTAGATATTCTGAAGTTCTTCCTTTTCCATTTGAAATGCACTGCTTGCAGCAATGCCTTATCTTTCCAATTACAGCATGTTTTGTGCATTTTCTGACCATACCAACTCATAAGGAGCATGACCAAGAGAGAGAGAGAGATGCATAGGGGCTGCAGTTTTCCATGAATAATCCACAAATTTTCCAATATTTCTATAAAGCAAAAGTCTCTACTTTGTCAGAGCCCCGTTATTATAGGACAGGCTTTACAGACAGCAAGTTAATTCCTGATGATGGCTGTGTGTGTGTGTGTGTGAGCACAGGGATGTAGAGCTCTCTTCAGGTGGACATCAGAATGACCCCAGAGTGAGTCCTGCCACAGTGCAGGTGAATGACCATGAGGAGTTACAGTCTCAAGTAACACTGGTTGAAATCATGAGCTAAAAAGGAGATCTTCTACATAGTAAACCCTGGGAACAACTGAAAGTTCTTGAAAAACTTGCGCCCAGCAGCTTGGGAAGCTGAGACAGGAAGATGGCAAGTTCAAGACCAGCCTCAGCTACTCAACGAGGCCCTGAGCGAATTTTGTGAAACCCTGTCTCAAAATTTTAAAAAGGGCTAGGGGGTGTGACTGACTGGTAAAGTGCCCTGGGTTAAATCTCCGGTACCCCCACCCAAAACCAAAAAACCTTGGCAAATCCTAGAAATGGAATGTCCCTGATGCTCTCTTGGATCCAGGTCAAAAGGGCTGATCCTTAGACAACTCAGAGAAGCACAGAGTGTCTTCTTCACCTCTCACCTTCCCCTGCCCTCTCTCCCCCTCTCTCGGGCACCCCTCAGGAGCCAGGAGCCCTGAAGTCTTGTCAATCATGAGTGATGGCTGAGTGATTGGCATTATCTGAATGAAACTCCTTCACTCTTGTTACCTTGAGCTCTCATTTGCATTTAAACCCTTCTAACTGTGGAATTGTAAGCTTTTCAATTTTTTTTTTCCCTTAAAAGGTGTTTCAAAGCCAAAAACAGGAGAGATCTGGTGGTAGGTAGGGTTTATGATTGCCCTACACGTTTTTTCTCAGGTCTGAAAGAGAAGCTCAGAGTGCTGTCTGGGTTTCATTTGGGGCAAGCAGGAGGAATGGAAGGATGGAAGGATGGAGGACAGGACAGAGGATATCACAACAGGAGGGAAGGAAAGAGGAGAGGGAGAAGGAGTGAGAGAGTGGAGAGAGGATGATTTGGGTTTCTATCCTGGAGCTACAGATTTCCAGCAGGTGTCCCTGTAAAGGTCACCTTGGGAGCTACCAGGGATGAGAGACTGACCGTGCCCCCTGACAATTCCTTCTGTGTCTAAGGCATAACTGCTACCCCGTCTCACTGCAAGTGACCAGGGGCCTCACAACTCTGCCACCCTGACTTCAACAGCCAACCACATGTGTTCCCTGACCCAGTCATGGGCAAAGAAGCCTTCTGTTCTGCACAGGTTCTGGAGGGGAGTTCCCCTGCTTATATATTTGAATGGCTTAAAGTAATACCTGGATGTCCAACCTCTGTTCATTGGACAACACAAATCAGCTGTCTGACTCTCTGCACAGCAACACAGAGCATCACAGGGTAGGCTGTCCTGTTCCCTCAGTTTCTTCACAGCTCATCCCCAGCTGAGCAGGATCCAGGGCACCAGCTCACACCTGTGCAGCAGCCCAAAACCTCTCTGCACACTCCAGTGATGGACCCGTGATTCAACTGTCCTCACGCCCCAGCAGGACACATGGGCTGGCTGTGTGTGCTATGGAGCCAGGGGACACTCGCTTGCCTCCACCCATCTAACCTGTCCAGCTCGTGTGACCAAGCTGCCCGACACTGCAGGCCTACTCGGTCTTCCTCTTATCCTGTTAGGTGGTTCTTGACTAGAGTGGGTCACTACTAGTAAAGGTGCCTGAAGGCCACGGACATGACCTGGGAGTCCTCCAAGCTCAGCATCCCAAGAAGTCCTCCTTCCCAGAGATGAGCTATTTTTTAAATTTTGTCTAGCATTGGGTGGGTGAAAGCACCCTCGAAGGTTTATGAAAGTAGTTACAATGTCACTGCAAAACATCTTCTAGTTCTGCAATGGCATTCAAACTGCAAATGTTTAAATCAAGATATTAATGTTGATCATTAATACAAATCTTTAAATGACTCAGCCAAGATTGGCAGCTGGAGAGCAGCTGGCTGTCCACCCCTGTCCACACTCCAGTGCACCCAGACAGGTGGAATGACTAGCACTCCTGAGAGCAACTCCATGCCTTCTTAGGGGGTCTTGTGGCCAATCCCATAAAGCTGAAGTCACTTACACTAGCTGTCCTTACTGTAAACATGGTTCTAGACTCCATGCTGGAGGCTGGAGAGCAACAGAACAGCTTTCCATGGCAGGAAAGCAGGGAGATCTTTGTGTGCACGTGTTGGGGACCCAGGCTCCCAGCACACAGTCCCTAATACCATCACAAGCCACACCCTGCCAACTCCACAGGGATGAGTCCACACACCTGCGTGAATGATGGTCCTCTCTGGGGTGAGCCAGTCACAAGCAGACTCCCAGCCTTGCCTTGTGTGGAGTCCTTGAGTGGTCATTTACCTCCAGTGGGTCCTTTCCTTGTCTGTGAAGTGGGGCTGACAGTAGCTACCTCAGGGACAGCACAAGGACACAGGATGGAGGAGGTATACAGTACTTTTTGGGAGACACATGAGCTCTAAAGTCAGGTGCATTCTGGTTACTTCCATGAGAGCAGCTTTTTGGTCTGGGATGAAATGGGGCTAGGGGCCACTGTGGGGATGTGGAGAAAGCATGGTCATCAAAAGGGGACATCTGTGATAGACCTAGCAGGAAGTGGTGGTGAAGACTGTAAACAGGAAGCCAGCCCAGTATTTCCAGGTTTTCCAATTTTTCAAGGGACTCTTTTTCCAAGGTTATAAAAATACATTTTCATGTACAATTTCTCAATGATTCATATGTTAGAAAAAGTGCCAGGCCAGCTGGATGAGTTACAAAAACTTGCCCTGGAATGGATCTGGCCCTCAGGCCACCTCTTCCTACCTCTAGCCTGACAAATCAGACACTCTCAGCATATAACGCCCTTGTCGTATAATTAGTGTTGGCTGCCTATAGACAAACAAGTCTGACTGGAGAGCTCCTGGCCACTTGTGTGGCAGTTGTCTGGTCAGATGTAAAGTTGTAAAGTCCCAAAACTTAACTGCTGACCAGGGCCTTGCATGTTCAGGGCTGATTATGAATTCACCAGGTACTTACCTGCAAAGGCAAGCTCCACCTTATTTAAACCTACACAGGTGTGGCAAGGGCAGACTGAGAATTCAATATCATCCTACAAATATCCTGTGCGCAAAGAGGGCTTTCTGCCTGGAAAGCAGGTGAGAACAGGTTTTTTTTTTTTTTTTTGTGTGTGTGTGTGTGTGTGTTTTTGCATGCTTTTCCGTATGAAGCACATCCTATTCATGCTAGACACAGGTGTGTGTTACTGTCCTACAAAAGCAATGTTCTTATAGTACATCTATAAATTCCAATGCAGAGAGATCTGGGGAAGAAGAAGTGGTCCTGTTAGTCACTTTCAATTTCCATGCCCTGAGAAACTGAGCCTTGTGTAGTGCTTGGAGGAATGTGTAAAATTTATTTTGTCAAGTTGTTTCCCTTTTCCCGCAGTATGACAAGAGGAAATGGCTCTGTCTCTCTGAGCGTCATCTGTTGAATGGGGGTATGAATCAGTTGTCCCTCCCAGGCCGACTCTGAAGGGAAAGAAGCCCCATGCAAATGTGCTCATTAGCATAGCGCCCTGCACAGCAAGTGCTGGAAGAAGGCCATTGTGGGAGATGACCAAAGACAAACCAGGGAAATTAGCCTAAGGATCATTCCGTAATTTTAATTGGAAATATTTTTATTGTGATATCTAGTTGGAAACAATTAGAAAGGTCAAGATTTTGTTTACTCCTGAAATTGCATCCTGGGTCTGAGCTGATGCCTTTCTCCTGGATGGGCTGGGGGGTGGGGGCAGGTGTTCTCATCAACCTCTTTCGGGTTATGAACAGGGAGCTTTTTGGCTGGCAAACTCTGGGTGAAATCGCATCCCTTGATCTTCAAAGTGTGACAAAGAGCTATTGATTGAGAGCATATTGTCATTTAAATTACAATTAGGGACGGGTGAAAGGTGGTTATTCAACAATTCAAACCTTTCTTTTAATACTGTCAAGGACGACTTAACCTTAACCCAAACACACTTCTGAAACTTCTGTGCTTCAATATGCCTAAAATCAATGTGCTTTTCTTAAAGGAAGAGCATCTGTCATTGCTCTCCTGTCCCTCATTTTCAAATTGATGGTGAAAATCTTTCGGAATGCTTTGCTCTCACTCTCAGTCACCACACACTTGTGTTTCCACACAAATCCACGACTATATTTGCACCTTCATGTGAAATTAAATCATTTAGCACTTTTTCCTAAAGTAGCTGGTTGTACAAGTATTTTCAAAAATTAAGTGCTTATGTAGCTGATGAATGTTTTAATTCAGAGTATTTGGGGTCCATCCTTCTGAAGGTAAAAAATCACCTAGAACTTTGTCCTTTATCAGTGGCAACACGATGTTCAGTTCCCCAGGCACTGGGCTGCACCATGTGTGTCAAAGGAAACAACGTACAGAAAGGATGCCGTGTGTGCATGTGTGCCCGTTGACGCTGTTTCACCGACTCTTGCATTCTGCCACAACGATGCACTTCATAAGTAATCTGCTTTGATGTTCAAACACACACACACACACACACACACACACACACACACACACACACACTAACATGCTATGCCTCTGCAGGGGCAAAATGCTAGTCTCAATCTTGCAGTCTTGCTGCAACCAAGTTCCCTGCGGCTTCCCTGGGAATGCAGACAGCATGAAGACGGCAATCTCCAGCTCCTCTATGGAGCATGTGCAGAATGTATTTCACTGGGCATCTTCTATCTGCTGCTCTGAGGCATGCGCACCTATCAGCTTCCCCAGGAGACGCAGGCAGTACTGAGATGACAGACCATGCCAGAGCTGCCCGGGCAGCCAGGCATCCTCAGGGTGACCATTGTTGTATAGTGTCAGTGACCATAAGGTCATCCAGCCCTGGCCTCCTTCCCCCTTCTCTCATGTGGAGTGAGGCTCCGAGGTGCACCTCTTGCACTTAGCCATGGATGGTCTCCACATGGGTCCATGCCACCTGGCAACTGCTCTAAAGCAGAGGCAGTGCCCACGAGGTGCTTATTGGGCACCCAGTGACCAGTGCTAACTGTCATCAAATGTCTTCTCGCTTGATGAGGACACCTTTTAGGAGTGCAGTGGGGTGTGTCAGGGCATCCTCTAAAGAAAAGGAACATCTAAGTCCTCATTGTATTTGAAACTCTGAGTAGAAAAATCATAGGTGAATAACACTGCATATGACTAGGAAGTGAGAAAAAAAGACGACAGGTGTGAGGCCAGGTAACACTGCTTCCTACCAGAAAATGTGCAGGGAGGGACTTGCTCTGAGCCCAAAGAACAGGAATGGAACACTGCCGTGGTGTGACAGGTAACCGAGGTCATCCTCACCCATTAAGGGTTCAGTCAGGACCAACTCATGGCAAAGTAAAATCTAAAGGCAGGAGAGTTTTAGTCTCATTTAGGCAAATATAATATCTTGATATTTAGAAAATCCAAGATATTGGGGGGAGCAAGATGCTTTACTGCCGCCTTGTGGTCAATTTAAAATAGCTGAGTATTTACCTAGACCCAAGATTAATTTATGGATCTTGATAGAACCAGACCCAAACTGGCGTGGAATAGAGGTGGGATAGAATTAAAGATTTATTAAATTTAATCAGAAAAAATTTAAATCCAAGGAGATCCATAGATAGTTCAGGTGATTATGTCACTATATTTAAAGAAATTCTTGACATGAGCAGATGAGCAGAGGATGGAGAGGAAGCATGATAGAATTGAATATTAGGTAACAGAAATTAGTCAGAATAACATTGACCTACTCTGAAAAACCCAAGGAGTTCCACTGATCCTTGAGGAAATTTTGTCACCAGATTTAAAAAAAAAACACTTAGAAAATCTGTTTATTATCATAGCATTAAATGCAGCACCACAAAAACAGTGATAAGAAAGAGTGGACATATTCTGGGGTTCAGTCCAGGTTTTAACTCAGAATGTTTACTTAAACAGACCGGGGGTTAGAACCTTGTTTTCTAGGGTTGGTTATGCATTCTGACTGGCTGGATGGCAGGAGCCCGGCCTGGCCTCCTGCTCAGAATGGGCGTGCATGTGGACCACCTTCTCAAGTTCTGGCAGAGGAAACACTTTTTCCTTTGGATACTTGTAATCACAAGCAACTGTTCAGATAGATGCTTAATTTAAACCCAGCTACTGATATCACCAAGGTAGTGTCTTGGAATCAAGACACACTGTAGCAGCACCAGAGGCCTCCTGGAGGGAGACTCCAGCAGACACAGCCCCACCTCCCACGGAGCATCCGCCAGTTCACATCAGGCAGCCACCGCGCAGCCCTGACCAATCTACTAAGAAGGGGCCTGATGTGTTCAACCAGAGACATGAAAAAGTGTGCTCTAATTGTGTAATACGAATTGAATTGCATTCTGCTGTCATATATAGCTAATTAGAATAAATACAATTTAAAAATTTAGAAAAAAGAAGGGGCCCAAGCACTAATGGGTGGTACGTCTAATATAAAACTCAAAGGAAAAACCAGGGCTTCAAACATAAAAATTTTTGAAGTTTATCAGAGGAATGTTCGAAGACTTGAAACACAATTCTGAATGATCTTATAGCCTTATCGAATTTTGTCCCCAGGTGGGGGAAAACATTTTCAGTGAAACTATCTAAAACCCAGAAAATATAGTAATCTGAACTTTCCTATGTAGTCTAAAATTTAAATTACTCGTTGGTTATAAGTCTTATGGTTGGAGGGGAGAAAGGGGAGTATAGAAAATTTATTCCAATGAAATAAACACAAACTGATGTTTTTTACCTAGCAACAGCCCACGCTTCATAAGCTCAACGGGTTTAATGGTTTCTTGACTTTTCTCCTGGTATTGAGTCTGACTCACCAGAAGGATCATTTTCAAAATTTCTACCCCACTTTTACTGCAGTAGGGAAGGCTTATAGGTTGTTGATAAGTCTACCATGGTTCAGTTCCCAATTACTTCAGGAAGATGCCTGTGCCTTCATGAGGACAATCACCTTTCAGCATCACGGCCATTTTATGGTGTGCACTTTGTTTTCTCAAATACAGTGAGTAAACTACCCACAGTCACACAGCAATTCAGCATCTTTGTGTGCATACACTTCTGGAATTGCCTCTGGGAATCAAAAGTCACTATTTCTGTCTTAGTGGTTGTCAATGGTTTTCTTTCAGCTGTGTTCCAGCTTATGACCAAATGCACTCAAGAACATCCTAGCCAGTGTTCAACAAACTGAAAATTAGTTTTTTTTCTCAGTTAAATCATTTAGTAAGTACTCATTGAATACATTTTCTGTGCTGAGCATGGTGATAGGAACTCAGGTATAGTGCTGCCACACCCACACGGAGTATAGTGCTTTTACAGGATGTAGTCCAACATCAGATCCCGAGAGTGCTTTCAAAACTGAAGAGTGCCTGGGACCCTCCCATTCACAACAGGAACCAAGCAGCAGATCTGCAATCTGGGGCATCTGAATGGCTCTACCTTTCTTCCATTCATGGGAACACCCAAAGCCACTGTCTCTTGCTTTAGTATCCTCCGTGCAAGCAGGTTTGGTGGGAGGCTTGGCATAAAGCAAGCTCCTGCCTAACATATGTGTTGCACACAACAACACATCAGGGAGGGGAGAAGGGGAATGCCGTGGTGTGAGTGAAGAGTGCACTAATGATGACCATGAGGTTCTAGGTACCAAGGCATCATGCCAGGGACAGCTGGCAGGACCCTGAAAGGGAAGTGATGCTTGATTTGGATGCTCAGGATAAGAAGCCCTCTGAGCAGGGGTCTGTCATATACAGAGACAGAGATGGGTACTTCTGTCAGGCCAGGAAGTTGGTATGCACAAAGGACTCAGTGACAGCAGTCCATCTCCAGAGTATTGACCACCAAAGCTTGGAGGTCGAACTCTGTGAATTCTGTGATCCACTCTTCCCATATCCTCTAAGAATCTTGGATTGCATGTATAAGCAAATGCAACTCAGGCTGGACGAAATAAATTGGGATTTTGTTGTTGTTCAAATTGGAAATTCACAATTGAAATTAGCATTAGGTGAAGTTTGATCCAGATGCTATCACATCCTGTTCTGCTGTTCTCTGAGCTGTCCTTTCTTCCATGGCATATGACTTCTTCAGGGGATCCTCCCTCTTGGCAACACAAATCTGTATGCATGATGGTGGGATTTACTCTGAACTGAGGACATTTTGAGGCAGATTCTGAAACATCCACCCCTGGAATGCCTCCAGTTCAGATTTGAGCCCTCTGTTCTCTTTGTCCACAGTGGCCAGGACCAGCCCTAGTAGGATGGCAACAAGAAAATCTAAATGAAGCATTGATTGTGTCTTCCCTCATCTTTCCCAAAGTGCTTCCCTTGCACACACCTCTGATATCTATGGCTGGAGAAGTGTCATCATGCCGCAGCTGGAATGTGTGCGTTATTAGAACCACATCAGGCAGTAAGCAAAAACACATGCCCGGCAGTTGAGTTAGGAGATTTGTGCATGTTTTCTTAGAGTGGAAACAAAAGAATAATGACCAGCAGTATTCAGCAACTTAGCCTGTCTCTATCCTATTAGGGTTGCATTCCCAGGAGAGCACTGTGGTTTTAAAAGCTATTTGCAAATGTATGGTGACTTTTTTTTTTTTTTTTGCATGTAATTTTTCAAAAACAGTTGCAGAACAGAAGAGTAGGAGAAGCATAGAATACCCTGATTTCAGCATCTCCTTTTTTCCTGAAATGACTAGTGAATGACAAAAATACTAAGGAAAATCATGATTTGTTTTTGTTTAGTAATATAGAGAGATTTTCCCATTTGTAGCTCTTGGCTTGTGGAAAAGAGACTTTGAAATTGGCGATGCACCTTGATTAGCTGGGAATCATAGTCATGTGTTTTGAAGGAAAGGCACATCAGTCTGTTTTCAGTCTCAACAGCCACATGTACGTTGTCTCATCCAAGCTCATGAATTAAGTCCACAGAAACATAACTTCGTGACATCTTAGAGTTGCTAAGCTCTGGACACATTCGTCGGGACTGTTCGCTCACTGAGCACTACAACACGCCAAGCTCTATTTGAGGCTCAGAGATATGGAATTTAACAGACTCTGCCTTGATGGAGAAGGTAGAGGAATCATTCATTCCAAGTTTAAAGAAACATTTTTAGAAGAACCAGGAGGATAGCTAGCAAAGGGTTAGGGGAATGTAGGACAAGTTGGCTGAAACTGGTGTGCAGGGCCGGAGCGCAAAGTGGTCCTAGGGGAGGCTTCTGGGTTGAGATCAGGTAGATGAAGGGGGAATGTGGATAGCTCAAGGAGCCCGGGCATTTAGAGAGCAGGGTTCACAGCATGGGTCACATGCAGGGGTCTCCATGGCTGCCACAGACCCTGTGGGCATAGACAGATGCTAGCAGACCTTAAAGTAGGGCCAAATGTTAGCGCTTGACATCACAGATGATGGGAATCCACTGCTGCATTTTAATCTGGGGAGGTGATGTCTGAGACATTTGAGTGTCTCGGGTGCCCTGATGAACTGCTGCTTCCAGATGTGTCTGAGAGGTGGTTCCTAGGTGAGAAGAACATTTGGGCAGGTGGTCTCAGGAGGGCACATGGCCATCCCTGCATGTGCTACTGAAGCCTGAAGCAAGTGGAGGTCAGGGGAGGGGAGTGTGTCCGTCTCCCCTGCCTCCTCTCTGCATCAGTCTCTCCTTCTCTGGGGCCTTCCAGGTGGGGTCCACCAGTGGCTCCTCTGCTCCTGGGACCTGGACTAAATCCCTCTCAGCCTCCCGAGGTCTCCAGTTTGCAAACAGCAGATCACAGGTTTTCTGAGCGAATTTCTCGAATAAACCTCCTTCCATGTTTACGTGAATCTCCCACTGGTTCTGTTTCTCTGGAGAGCCCTGACTGACACAGGGCCACGTGCCCAACTTGTGAATTCTGCCAATCGTGCAGGCTGCTGTAACAGGAAGGGGCTTCAACAGGCAAAGATTAGGAGTAGAATGTTTTCCCCTTTTATAGACCCTGTTTTATGGGGAAAGGGCTCCTGACTCAAGATTTTCTGTTCCAGATCAACAGAGGGCAGGCTCATCGTGACCACCAATTTCACCAAACTTCATGGATCCGGATGGGCTCCCCACCCCCAGAGGTTATCTAAATAGTGTGGTGGTTTCCAAATTTAAGAATACATTAGGAATTAGCTGTACAAATTCTTTTGCAGACAGCCAGAACTAAAGCCTATAGGTCGCCAACCCATTTCCAGTCTTTAAAATTAGCTCCACTAAATTATCTTCTTTTAATTATGTTCCTCCATCCTATCTTGTGCTCCCGTAAGACTTTAGTCAGATGACACGTGAAATCACTGAATGACTGACTTTCTCCTTTCACCTCTTAAGAGTGTGTGCCACTCTGCACGTGTAATTACGAGAGGTCCCCGACGCCCCCAGCAAGCTTTTGTCCACAAGAATAGAAACGTCCCTCTCATTCAGCAATTCTACTCTTCATTAACAGAAAATCCCACTTATTGGATCTGATTATAAAGAAAAAGAACAGTTCCCAGTTTTTGGTGAACCAATTTTCAGGATGCACACCCTCTCTGCCGTGGCTGCCAGGCATGGCTAGGTCAGATTCAGGTCACTTCTGCCATCAGGAATGGCAGCAGTATGCTCAGTAGCCAGCAGGGCCTGGAGGGAGCCCAGAGTAAGCACATCTTCCTCTCTGCTCACCTTCTGTATTTATGTCTAATGAGCATGTTTCTGTAAGCCATCTCTCTCTGTGTGTGTGTGTGCGCGTGTGCGTGCGTGCTTGTGTGTTTGTGTATGTGTGTGTGTTTAACAAGGTAGAGATAGAAAAATTTTTGCTATCTTAAATTCTTCCAACAAAATCTCCCTTTGGTGTACAAAAATACCAGTTAAATAATATTTCAAAATCATGTTTTCTACTTTGGTATCTGTGGATGGAATATCCCCAAACTAAAACCAGTTATCGCCAACTATTCTCCCCGCCCCCTCCCCACCTCTAAAGAATGCAGCTTTCAAGTAGGCAAGGAGATGATGAAGGCCAGAACCTGGCCCTGGCCCTCTCGGGCTGGTCTAAGCACCCTGTGCCTCTGGTGGGACAATGCAGGATGGAGACGAGGTTGAAGGGGATGTGCCATCCCCTGCCAGGCTGCCCCGGACAGGGCACGAACACACCACACAGGGAAGGGCCAGATTCTTTCCCTCACGATCAGCAGAAGTCCTAGCAGCCTGCAAGTGCTTTTCACTAAAAGGAAAATGCCTTTGTCCTGTGATCATTGCACCAGAAAGAAGGGGAGGCCATCCACCCGCCCATTTTTTTAATCTTTTCTTTTGTAATCAACAGGTCTTTAAAAGAGACAACAATATTCAATTAATCCTCCTTTTTTTCTTTCCTTTTTAACATTAAATATTTTGGTCGTTTCAAAGGGTTTAGTCAATTCCAGGACATGGATAGTCAGGGTGTCAGCAATGCCCCCAACCGAATGTCATTACTGTTCAACAATGACTGTAAAATAAGTAGCTTTTTGGAAGTTATGTCTTTGAAGTTTCATTAATTAGTCATATCATGGGGAATGTATGGCTAAAGTAAATTACAGTGTTTAAAATATCTACTCTTTCAATGTGAAAAATGAAAGGATCCTGTTACCTTGTCTTTACACTAATGAAGATATTATTAATTGGTTTAGCAAAAACATAGATCTAACCATAATGTGCAACAGTTATTAAAGATAATTAACTACAGATCATTGGTTTGAAACATCTAGTCCAAAATGATTTCTGAAGGGCACATTATTCTACGAGATAAAATAATTAAATTTCTAACTGCTGCATGAGGCAACTGTGGCATATCTAGCGTTTTAATTTCTTTTGTTCTATTCTCGGGTACCTTACTGTTTTAAGCTGTAAAAAAGCTACCCGTGTTTCACAGACAGTACTCTGTTTGGCATGTTGCACCAAAATCTTTTGTGTCTATGGAAAAATTATCCTTGAAAGAAAAGGATTACGATGACATTCGACCCCATAAAAAGCCCACATAAATTTAGCTGTTTTTTTACTGGAGAGAGGGACATGATAAATCAAACAAATAGGAAACTAAACAAGTTACTTTAATGAAATGCCTTTCACACAATCCCTCGCAGAGTCCATTTCAAAAAGTGGAAACCCTCACATTTGCAAAATAAATAAGAGAAAATATAAGAATGGACACGTGAAACATACTCCCATATTAATGAATAATCATGCACATATGTACAGAATCAGACCTTGACAGTAACAACAACTGAGGCATGAGGACAGGGAGAGCAGACGGCTGTTTACGGAAACAGTAAACAGTGTCTATTTGTCTATATTTCTGTGTCTATATGGTTACACAGAGAACATTCAGGCTATATTGCTAAAAAGAGTTGTGCTTGGTGTCTACTCTACTGAAGCTCAGTTGAAATAAAAGGAAAAAAAGTTACTACTCTAATCCCAAAGAAAACAGTTTTAGAAATTCTACACAAAATCATTACAATAGTATTTAACATTAACAGCCTATTGAGATGTCCTTGGCGATCATGTTTCGAATGAGGCTGGATGTCTATATAATGTTGATGTCAGATGTCCAAAGGGTTAAACTTATTTACTGTACCATCTATGACAGGAACTTGCCTGGTGTAACAGCCAACAATGAGAAACAATTCCCATGAGCTTTCTTTTAAAAGAAACTCAGGTATGTAATAGCTTGAATCATGGCACTCCTGGAGAGGGTGCCACGCCCATGTGTGGAGTCCCAGCTCAAGGCTTAGGCATGTGCTATTATTCTTAGAAATGTTATTAATATCTTGCTTTAATCTGGTAAGTGTACAGTTGATAAGATGGGATTTTTAAAACCTATAAAAACAAGACATCTCTGGCTAGGACTGAAGCTTAGAAATGCTACTGAACAGGGAAATTTTGAATTTGCTAAGTTTATGCTGATGATGATTTCAGGTACTTGGAAAGAACAAAACCAAGGCCATTGAAACATGCCTTTTCTTTCTTGTCTAATGTATAAGGAAATATGGAAATCCCCAAAGAAGACAAAACATGGAGGACAAACAGGTTCAGAGACTAAAAGTGAGTAAGTGCATTACAACCATAATACAGATCAATATTGTGAACGAGTGTCTATGGACTGCTTGCTAGTTCCCCAGAAAGAACAAGAATGGATTCTTTGGTCAAAGGTTTGAGGACACAGCATACTGTATCATCCTTTTGTCAGCTTACAGTGCACACATCACAGTTGAAGGCTCTGAAAAGTCCTGTGCTCACCTACCTCACCATTCAAGCTTTCATTGTCCCGGAACACGGATTCCCAGGGGACTGCTGTGCCTTATAATGCATAGGGAGAATCTGCTCTACGGAACCTCGTGACAGTTTGGTTTGCTCTCAGGATCCTTAGAGTCCCTTTCCCCACTCCTCAGATTATTTAGATGATGTCATACTACTTCAGTTTGGGGCACCTCTGACTTCTTCCTGCAAGGTCCTCAAGCTTCTGTTCAACATTTGCCTTGTCTTCTCCCCTAGGGATGTTGCTTTTGAGCATTTGGTCTCCTTGCAGGATAAAACATTTTAAAAGGGCCTGGTGTCGCAGAACTGGGAGTGAAAGATGGGAGTTTCCAGGCCTACTGGAAGGGCACCAGGAGTGGCTGCTGCTCTCAGGGCAGTCAGCTGTGGCCTGATGTAGGCGATGGACTTCCCAAGAAAACACAGCTGCTACTGGCCAAGTACAGAGGCAACCTTTCCCAACCCATCCAGACTTTCCTATTAACCTGTTTTTTGTTTGTTTGTTTGTTTTGTTTTGTTTTGTTTTTTTGGTACATGTCTCAAGGAAAATACTCTGACTGTGATAGAAGTCCCAAACTGGTAGCTACCAAGCTGCACTTGGCTTGTGGGTGAATTTATAGTCTGCCCAGGACTTGGTTTAACAAATACAGAGAACGGCAAGCCAACACTGCTCATGTGGGAGACTTCCTATAATGACCGAGATTCTACATTCTCCCAAAACAGCAGAGGGTCCTACACCAATTGTGGCCAGACTTCATCGCTCCTGATGCCCTGTGGTGCCATTCATGGCCTCGCTCACGCTGCCGACTGCTTCTCTGGGTTGAGGTCTCCTTGTGTTTTCAACCCCTGGTCTCCACGACCTGTGATGCCACCTTTCTCTTAGGCTTCTTTACCCTCTGAAAGTCACTTCTGTCAAAGGGCCAGCGTTTGAAGCTGACCACTAGAGTGTGGCCTTCAGCTCGGTCTTTGGAACCTGCCTGGGGGCTATATTCCGTGGCAATCAGGGCCTCATCCATGCTTTGGTCACTCTGAATGCAGTCTGACCTTTCCAAACCCCACCACACTGGCCTTCTGGCTATCCCTGCCACCAACCTGTGGCAAGTTGGTACCTTTCACAGTGCTGGGGGCCCAAAGCCAGCCAGTGCCTTCATAATGATGTGGTCAAAACACTGTCTTTCTCTTCATCTTTGCCCAGGAAAGACATCCCAGATCTCTGGAAAAACAGCTCAAAGGTTCATGAGAGCTGCCAAACGCAGATGTGTTCTCTTCCGGCAGATTTCATTCTCCACAGCCTCAGGAAAGCAGGGTATGAGCCCTTAGCCAGAAGGAAGCTTTCCCTGGCCCAGGACATTTACCAGTGAGAGATGGGTCTTAGTGCAGAAGGGGGATCATTTTTAGTACATTCCCGAAAGAACCCAAAACAGAGCAGTCTACAAGGCATTGGCACAGGATCCTGCATGCAGCCTGAGCTGGGAGCTGGCAGCTTTTCCTGCCTCCTCTTTGCCCTGTCCTCCTCTGTCTTGTGGGAGTGAGGGACGGGCTGCAATCAGACGGGGAGGTGGAGCCCTCTGCATCCCTCCCCGAGTTATTGTTGGCTCTGCCTCCGCAGCTTTCCCCAGTCTTTTAACAGTTCATTACTGAGGAGGAGGGAGAGGATTCCCAATAGGAGGCCTCTGGCAGGGGTGAGGAGGGTCTTCTCTTTTTTTCTCCCCAGGAGATTTTCTTTCCCCCTTTTCTAAGGACCCTCTTCTCTTTCCTCCTCTTCTCAAAGCCACTCTTTTTCTTTATAAGCCTTGCTCCTTTCCCCTCGCCTAGACTGCTTCTCCTGGAGGCTCCTGCGTACGCTCTCCTGACCCTGAGAGGCGACCACCAACCACCACTCCCCCATGGTCCTCACAGGCCTGGTGTGCAGGGGCCTCTGGGAAACTCTGTGTTTGAACTGCCCAGAACACCAATCCTTCCCAACTTGTCAGGAGCACAGTGTGTCCTAGTAATGCACGGTTGCTACAGGTTTTGAAAAATCTGTGGAGCATTTTTTTTTTTCTAAAGAGAGAGTGAGAGAGAAAGAGAGAATTTTTAAAAATATTTATTTTTTAGTTTTTTTGGCGGACATAACATCTTTGTTTGTATATGGTGCTGTGGATCGAACCCCGGGCAGCACACATGCCAGGCGAGCGCGCTACCATTGAGCCACATCCTCAGCCCTGTGGAGCATTATTTGACACTTTTCTTCCATGGTTTATATTCTAAGAGGAGGAAGACTGGGCGGGGGGCGGGCAGGGAGTACTGGGGATCGAACTCAGAGACACTCTACTACTGAGCCACTTTCCCAGCCCTTTTTTGCATTTTGTTTAGAGACAGGGTCTCACTGAGTTGCTTAGTGCCTTGCTTTTGCTGAGGCTGGCTTTGAACTTGCGATCCTCCTGCCTCGGCTTCCCAAGCCACTGGGATTACAGGTGTGTACCACTGTGCCCAGCTCATTTTTTAGACCTTGTGATTTGTTATTCCTTTAATATTTTTTGTCTTTCCTTCCCTCCATTTCTCTCTGGGAAAACATTAGAGAAGAGACCAAGGAGGGAAAGGAAAGGATGGGTGGGGGTGGATAGAGCAAAATGTTATATGCACACGTGTATGAAAACCACCATCTATATAATTAGAATGTACTCATTTAAAACTTTTCAAAACCACTGTATTTCCTCTGCCCATGTAGGTCTGCATCACCTGCATGACCATGCCCAGGTGAGGACACGGGGCTCCCCTGGCTCTGAATGCTGCCTTTCCCTGTGCAGCTGGAGGCCTTCATCTTATCCTGTTTTGGTGACACAGTATACCCTCATCTCTCCCCCTCCTTCCTTAATAATCTTCTTAAATTGACTGTATCCCTTTGGAATCTAAGGAGCAAGGGTGACAGAAAAGAGCTCGCAACTTGAAAATGCACATTTAGGTATAAAACAAAGCTTACTTTGCAAATATATGTTCTACTATTATTCATGTATCATGGGAAAATAAAAATAAAATAATGGTAATAAGTTAAAAAGTCAATGCTGAAGGAAAAAATACAGTTGGAAACTCCTTCTAAGAGGAAGCTGGTATTACCAAAAAAAAAAAAAAAAAAAAAAAAAAAGTGTCATGGTCTCTTCTATTCATCAATTAAAACAGGAAGTCCATGCTGGCACAGGCTGCCATTGCTCCTGTTGTCTCCGGCACCCAGCAGGTGAAGGTGACAGAATGCACCATGGGTTGGGGAGGCAGGGTCTCTCTGGCATCCCTGTGCTCTTCTATGTGAAGTTCCAGTGAGGATGCCCAGGCAGTCCATTGTCTTTGGACAGAGACGGGTCTGGAATCTCTGCTGTGCAGTTGGAGAACCGTCTCCTAACACAGCCACTTAGGTCATCAGATCATCCCGCTGGCACAGGAGTGGTCAGGGTAAGAATTCCAGGGCGCTTTGGCTGGATGAAGCAATGGGGTTTAAGAAAGAGTAGGGGAGTCAAGAGATTTGAATTGGAATCCACCTCTGTGGCTCACCAATTATATGACTTGAGGGAATCGCCAGGGATCTCCTGTTCCCAGTTTCCCACAAAGTATTAATAACAGACAGGACTCACTTCGTGAGGGTGACTGGGGATGAAAGAACCTGAGGATGAAGGGGGAGGAGGCCTGTAGCTGGGGCTTCAGCGAGGCTGATGGGGCCCACAGCAGAGGCTCCATGACCTCCAGGAGCTGGGTCGACCCATAAGTGAGTAAACTGGGATCAGGCAGGAAACAGCCACTAATATTCAGTCTAATTTAGAGGGAGTGGCAGAGCCTGGGACAAATTTGAGGCACTGTCCCTCTAGAAAGGTAGCTGTTCTACTTGGTTCCAGCCAGTTTTTGCAATGGAAAAAATGCAGAGCTGGTGTGGCCAGATTTTCCGGGAAGCTGGAAATCCGGACTTTTATGTGAAACCTCCTAATTTTTAGTTTTTGGCAATTAATTCAAACCTAAAGCACAGAACAAGCCAAGGAAAACACATCTGCCGGCTACGAATCCCTGGAGCCTCCCACTGTGACCTCTGATATATGAGCATGTCTGTAACAGGGCCTGACTCATTATAGGTGCTCCATAAATATATGCCTCCTCTCTTTCTTATAATACCCAATGTAAAAAAAAAAAAAAAAAAAAATGACCCTGGCTCTTTAGAAACTTTTTGGATTGTTTGTTCTCAAGGATCAAATTTCCTACCTGATCCTGTATTAATATGTTTGGCCTTATCCAATGTTATGTCCAAACATTTAACCTGTGTATAGATAGGTTGGGTCCTCTGGTTAGTAGCAGGAATCTAAATTTGTTGAAAGACTTATGCTTAATAGATAGCCAAGACACCTCTGAGTCACACTGAGAAACTATATTTCTTGTCTTTTTCATTTTTTAAGTAAAATCTGTGTACAGGCATGGCATACGACATGCTGTTTTGACGTGTGCACACGTTGTGAAATGGTTAAGTCAGGTTACTTAGCAAAGCCGGCACCTCACATGCTTGTCATTCTTTCGGGGTGAGAATGCTAAACATCTGCCCGTGAGGAATCTTCACATACATAGCACGCTGATATCAAGTGGCGTCACCCTGATGTACCACATGTGTCTTGCACTCACTCATCCTGCCCCTCTGAAAGTCGGGGTCTTTTGCCCAAAGTCTATGCAGTTCTGCATCCTGTCCCTGGGTAACCACAGGGAAATGCAGGTTTCAGATGTCACCCTGCTCACAGATCCCAAAGGGTGAGCAGCGCCAGCCTGGATCTTGTTCTTTGTCTTTGGAGGAGAAGGACCTGGCTTTAATTGCTGTGTGTCCACGTTGTTCACTCCTTCAGTAGTTTCACTTAGTTTTTAACTGTTACATGCCAACAAAACAGGTTGCTTAATTGGTTTGACCTTTCACAGTATTTTTTAATTTTTCAATCTTCGTTTCATAGTTCCATCTGGCCTTTTAAAACGACATCTGGTTAACTGTACTTAACCAGCTGATCACTGTACAGTTATTTTTAAATGTAATGTATGCTTAAACAGATGTTATTTTTATAGATGTGGATCTAAACGGCACTTGTGTACGTGCTGTGTCTGCACAAACTCTTTCTGCAATTCAAATGTTGACACCCAAAATTACCAGCCAGCACGCTCATGAACTCCACTATTATGGTACCGCACTTTTGTGCCGCTTGTTAGGTAAACATCAATTCAGTTCTTTTTTTCTCTCTTCATCGCACATAAATAAAACATTAGCATTTAGTTTATAAAGTGATGAACATTTTGCTGTGTTGGATTTAGCTTTATAAATACAACTGCTGTCAGCAAGAAAAAAGGATTTATTGAATAAATAATAAGAAAGCTAAGGGAAAATGAAAATATATATATTATGCAAAACATGGTGTCTGTCAACAGGTCACAAAGGGGCTCCACTGCTCCTGCTATTGCTGCTGGAGATAACTCCGTCCCTGGAGCACCCGCCCCGACACCCTGGATGCTCCATCTCTCGATACTATCTGAGATTCAACCCAGCTAGAGCAAAGCAATTTATTTGTAGAGTTCTAAAGGCTTGATTGTCCAGGCATAATTAATATTTAGAACCATTTAAATGTCTTCTTACCAAAGCAATGAGAAAACTGAGAATTCTTGATAAAAAGAAAACCTAGATGAGCATTCAACTTTAAGATTATACAGTCTTTCTATCAGAAATAGAAAGGAGAAAGTTGTGTATGGACTGTAAGCTTTTCCAGAGGCCACAGCATCAGCAGAAGGACCCCCTCTTCCGGAGAGCACCATCTCCCAATTCCTGACAGCGGGGCGTTTGCCGGTGACCCTGGGCTGAATCTGACTTGAAACAAAGAAAGTGGCAACGGTTGGAAATGTTTTGCTGAGAACTTTAGAAGTCTCATTCTCAAGGTTAAAAATTGCTGTTATACATAATACCTCGGTAATTGATGGACATTTTCTCTCTCCAGAGTCCATTTTCTGTGAAAAATACCACAGAACATCTGTTCACAAACAGCCCTTCTGTGAACGCCCTGACACAGGTCTTGCGCGTCTCCAGGCTCAATTCCCCTGCCATGTGCAGATGGCCTGGTGCATTTATACGGCTGAGGCTGGTGCATCAGAGGCCCGGCACCGGCACCGCTCCAGGTAAGACCCCAGGCCAGGACACACACACCCTCTCAGCCCCACCCCACGTCTGCAAGGAGCTCTCTCTGAAACACAAAGACAAGCTGTTTCCCACCAATGCATGGTATCCATCAAAAAAGCACCTTCTGCAATCAACACATGACTCTATAGAGAGAGGATGCTGCTAGTCTTTGGAAGATTCTGCAGAGCACATAAATGAAAACCTAATCAGGTTTCCCAGGTATCTGGGAAACTCAATATGACTGAGATCATTCAGTGGCCATTTTTTCTTTTGTGTTTCTATGCTTCATGTGTGAAGTTTAACTGGAATTAATTATTGCAATTAAAAGCAAAAAGTTTGGGGTAGAGAGCTTCAGTAGTTAACAGTCAATGTTTCAACAATGACCATAAAAGGGAAAAGCCCTCCTACCACAAGTGATCATTTGCCAAGAGACTTCGTTTCTGCTCTCATGTGCAGTGAGATAAGGAAGCTCTAGGAGGGTAGGGCTCTCTGGTCCAGCATTTGTAGATAAAAAAGAGACTTCTGGCTTTGTTACTAACCAGGATGGATCCTCTGGCACTCTTATAGCTGGTCTTTCTTAGAAAGTAGATGGGGTCAGGGGACCAGGGGACCCTTTTTCCCATGACCTGAACAGACAAGGGCTTTAAGTAAAAGCAGGGTGTGAGATCTTCCCAAGGTTGGGGGCCTGAAGACCACCCAAAGAAACAGACCAAGGATGCTGGATGGATTTGTGGATTTGTGCCTGTCTTTGTTACCTCATTACAATGCGTGTAAAATTCAGAATCATAGAAACTCATCAACAATGACCTGATCTTTTGTTTTCTGAGAATGTCCTGGGAAAGCCTTTGCTGTACTCCACTAGTGGGATCAAGAATGCATCCAAAGCTTGGAAGGGTTCATTCTAGGGCCAGTCTCCGCTTCACACAGAATCCTTCTGGTCTGTGCGCTTCAGAGATGCTCCACGGCATTGGTGAACCCTCCACTTCCTTGGCAAACTTCTTGTGGCTTTTGAGTTCAGGCTAAGCACCATCTTTGGTAAATATTTGCCAAAGAATAAATCAACCATTTGAGAGTCTGGTGCTGAGGAAGTCCATCCAACCAGAACAAGGAGAAGAAGCAAAAGCCCTCTAGCCCTCTAGATTCTTCTAGGAGGAGTTGTGGGGCTCCTCCTGGATCTAGGGATGGACATAGCTCATATTTGCTGTTTTAATTCTCTCTCACACTGCAAATCCCATTGAAAGCACAAAAAAATTGCCGCAGTCCGGCTGCAGCAAAATAACTGGGGGGGGGGGAGGGTGACGAGCAACTTGTGTACTTTGATACAGCAGGAGTGGGAGCCGTTTAATGTAGGACAGGAGGGGTATATATACATTCCATACAGCTTATCTTAATTGACATAAACTAGATACAGCAGTCAACCAATAAGGAATCTCCACACTTAATGACTCGCTGGCGTTACTTCACAAACCACTCCCTCTGGCAAAATGCCAGGCGCCATCTTGACTTGTTTACAGACCCGAACAAAAAATGATCAGAATGAAAATGAAGTTGTATTTAAATCACAAAGCCTGGGTTCACTCCAGGTTGAACCCCTTGCCCTTCGGCTATAGGGACAGTGAGGAGTGACAGAGGAGACCACATCCAAATTATGCTTTCACTTCAGAAAACCCTAACCCTGTTGTGTTGTCAGAAGACTTTTAGCTTGGGTTATTAAGTTCTTTTTGTGGATAATTCAGTTTACTTTTTCTCCTGGAAAACTCAAAGTTGAAGGACATGCATTCACTTTTACTATAGTATACACATACATAGGAGCCTAAGTTTGATCGCTTGCATTATAAAGGGTTTTCCTCTCATGTGCTCATTGTTGAAACATTGACTGTTCACAATTCAATAGTTTTTGTCATTATTGAATAATCATAGTAATAGGTATGAGATGGCATTATTTGTAATAGTGAAAAATGGGAACAGAATAAATACCTAATAACAGAGAACCAATTAAGTAAAACGAGAAAATTATGTCACTGTTATGTAAGAAAAAGTCAAAATAACAAACTGAACATATATCACCTAATCTAAGTATATAACACACACAAGCATAGAAAAAGACTTAGAAAATATGCCAATGTACTACAATTAACTCTCTCTGTATAGGTTTGTAAGTTATCCTAATTTTCATATTTATGTACTTTCCAAATGCTGTTTTATTCAATGTACATTATTATAATAAACAAAATTGTGATAAAAAGCTAAAAGGCATTTTCTTCTAAGAAAAGCATTGTTAGTTTAGTAATAGTTTTGATGTCTCCTTGCAAGAATATAACTTGGCTCAAAGTGCATTGAGTTTTTATTTTTATAGAATCTCATGGATGTTAGAAAAGGGGTGGTTCAGGGATCCCCCTATCCCTGGAAAAGTAACCTTTGGAGAGAGGCAAAATGTGCTACCAAGAAACTAAAATAACGTCTGCAGTGATCTCCCTGACTTTGATCATCACCTCATCTGGATGCTCACTGGTTGCTGACTTCGTGCCAGGGAGGGAAGTCCTCTACCTCTGAGTTGGGACCTGAATGCATACTGATAACTGGTGCAGCCAAGTGTGGGCAGAAGCTCCAGGCAGTGTGCTGGTCCTCACACCACGCACCTGCAATGTCATCCAAAGCTCTCGGCACCCACGGCTGCCACACACACAGGAAGCACTCTGACACCTCCGACTCTGACACACATCTAGCTCTTCCATCAATAAGATGTAGGCCAATGGAATGAAATCCACCCATCTGTGGTGTGCTCGCCTCTACCACCTCCTGTCTTCCTCCAGGTCTGTTCACAACCAGGCAGTCCCATCTCATGGATCTTAAAGATGATGGTTTTACTGCCGTAGGAGCAGCAGGCCAGTTTAAAGTACATTCTCAGTGCAACGACAGTGGAAGCTCATCCACGTCACGTCCTCTTGTAAAGGTAGTGATAAATGCGAACCTCATGTGATTCACAATATCATGACTAAACTGGTCATGTGCCCTGATCAAGTTTCCAAGCATTTTAAAGTGATGTTAAAGACCAGGCAGGACCTCAGCAGACGTGGCTAGCTGCTTGGAAGTCTTCATGCATTTTCTCAATTAAACTATTTTTGGCTTGGTCTCATAATCATCAAAAAGATTAGACCTGAGTTGATCCAAACCACTCTTTGTTTTTGAATTGGTAGCAACTACTTTTCCCAAAGAGGATGCCCACCCAGCTGGAAGAAAGTAGAAAGAGAGAAAGAATTTTTGCCTTGATTGATGACAAGAATGGCTTTGCATTCTTCTTCTCCATTGGATTGACCCAATTAAGCTTTTGCACACTTAAAAATGTAAACAGGGCTAGCGCAGAGGAGGGCAACCAGTTCCAATGAGGGAACATGTTCCAGTGAGGGAACATCAGACACATCAGACACTCTCAAATAAGATCAGATTAAGAGCTGAGAGCTATGGCACATGGCTGTGTTCTCAGTGACTCAGGAGGTTGAGGCAGGAGAATCACAGGTTCAAGGCCAGAGCTCAGCAACTTAGTGCAGACTTAAGCAACTCTGTCTCAAACTAAAAAATAAAAGAGTTTAGGAATATAGGATGTGGTAAAGTGGTAAAGCACCCCTGAGTTACATTTGTAGTAAAATAAATAAATAAACAAATTTAACAGGTAGGAAAAAAACATACTGTGACCTTAAGTGGCAACCCAAGTCCAGGGGGGGAGCGCCTGGTAAGGGGTGGTCTGCGGCGAGGAGTGAGGGCAACAGGGAGCCTTGCGTCTTCCATAGAAACAGGCCCAGACCGTGAGGCTGACATCCCGTCACCTGGTGTTTTTACCAGCCTACCACACCTAAGTATCGCCTTCCAGATGTGTACAGTGAATCCTACTTGTATCAACAGTAAGTTGCTTTTCAGTTTTTTTCCACGTTAACTTCTTTTTACATGGTATTATTTTCCTTCAATGGCATTTCCACTGACAGCTATGCTGGGTGCACTGTGTAATTATCGTGTCTTCAGTTTCTTTTTCTACAGTTCTTTTTAATTGCAAAATAATACCCTTTGAAGAGCGTATCTTTGATGTCTTCGCCATCATTGGGTCAATACAGCAGTGTGTGCTCGTTATCAATATATTTTAATTATTTCATTCTTTCTAATGTCCCGATTTTGATTTCCATGAACTGCCAGGTAATTATGTTTGCATCAGGATAAATAATTAACGTTCTCTGGAGCAGAACGACCGTTCTTTTCATTTTTTCCTTTCAGTTATGGCAGCATCATAAATAGACAGGCATTTACCTGGATGGACTGAATGTGGTGTTTTAGGGGTAAGAGTAACTTATAGGTGATCCAAGAATTGTTTTTGGTGAAGCTCAGAATCACCTGGAGCCAGGGATCTGGCCACCCAGCTCCTTTCTGAACAGAGGGATCCCTTCATTTGCTAAATACATCCTCTGCTCCACTTGGAGCCCTGACTCTTCTCTCAGAGCAGCGGGCGGGTGAATGAGGCTGTATATGACCACTGTCTTAATTTCCCACTCGGAAAACATACTTTAAAGATAAACTCTAACCACATATTGCAAGAAAACACCACTAATCTCATAAATATTTACTGGGACGAACTTATGCTTGGAAAACAACTTCAAAAGCAAACTACAGAGAGGTGAAGTTCAACAGATAGTGCTTAAGGGAAAGACCCCGAGCAAGGTGAACCAAGGTCACACAAAGTGTCCTGCTGCAGAGTCACAGCATACTACATTTCCTCTTTGCCAGCCTAAAATTGCTCCTCAGAAATCTGGATGTGCACAGTGCTGTGAGGTGCTGCTTCTGAAGGGGGTGGTCCCATGGTGTCTGCTGTGTGACCTTGGGCAAAAGGGTAATCTCTGTGCTGTGGCCTTTGTGTTTGATGTCTGATGAGACTGACCACATATATTTGAATAATGCCAGTTTTATAATGCCACTTATTATTTGAAGCTAGATTTTCAACATCCCAACATTTTCAATCATTCCTCAAATTAGAAGCTTTCAAAGATAGTGATGGTCTGGGGCACATGTTTTTTTTTTTTTTTTTTTTTTTCCTGTCAATTTTAAGGCTCAGAAGAGAACACAACACCCCAGGAAGTCTGACCCACAGACAGAAGACAGGGTATTTTCACTCTCCACTCTCATCCAATGATGAAACTTAGTTTTATTTCAATAGTTTTACTTTAATTTTCCGGCTTTCTAGTTTTATCTTTCTTTCCTACCTTTGCATTATTTTAAGTCTGATACAGGTGTTGCTAATTTTTTGAATATCTCCATATCTGTTGGTGACTGGGTGATAGGTGTCAGTGATGTGGCCCTGACACATCTGTTCTAATGCCCATCTTCACGAGAGCATCGCCCTGGAGAGAGCCAGGCACCACCTTGGTTGGTGACTGTTTGATATTCTTACGCATCATGAATAAATACTCAATTGCTAAAACCCACATTAACAACATACACGGAAGAGCCACATTTTACTTGTAGAATAGATTCCTCAAGAGGCAAGAGGAGAAAAGCTGCTTGCCATGCTTAAAGAGCATCCCCGGGAAAAGAGGGAAGTCCACTATACATGTCCCTGAAGTCACCTTTGCACTGGTTGGCCAGCATCACAACTGTAATAGGCATGTGGAGAAGGGACTGGATAGAGGGGTGGGTTTTCTGAGCTCTCTGGGACACTTCTGTCCGGAACCTCTGGGTAGCGAAGTGTGGCATCCCTGAGGGCACTGCCCAGGGTCTGCAGGGTCCTGCTCGGGGCTCTATGCCTGGAGCTTGGTCTGGACAGACTCAAGCTCTGGTGAGTATTCACTGCGGCCTGCAGTGGAGCAGCAGACCTTGCGCATCCAAAGCCACACAGGAAAGCCTTTTATAGATCACATGACGTGCCTACGAGGCACCGCCCACCTCTGTGACAGCATTGAGCCTCCCGTGACAGCCTTCACAGGGGGGGTGCTACAGGGGGCGAATGCAAAGCACCCACTGGGCTGCTCTGGCCTGATAGCTAGTTTCTCTCCAGAGCCCTAAAAATGAGGTCACCATCCTGACTCCTACATTATAAAGTGTGAAGACGTGGCCAAAATAGCAAAGAAAGAGGAGGAAAACAGACAACCAAGAATTACTTCCACGCACAGAGATGGACACCGTACCTCAGTTTTCATAGAGCTTCCCCAGGACGGAGGCAGCATCCTGCCTACCATGCCGGGTGGGGCAGCTTCCTCTGCACTTTCCTTACTTGGACTCGGTGTTTCAAACACTGATGTTTAAGGCAAACTATAAAAACCTTTTTAAATGAACACTGTAACTTTCACTTCTGATTTCTTATTCTCTCCCCCACAAAAGCATTTAACAAGAAGAAAATATAAAGAATTAACCGGAATTTCCAAGACTTAAATGAGATAACCTCATCCACATATGTAAGATATGGTAGGAGCCCCTTAAGTGGCATAATTTTAGGGGCACCTACAATGTAAATCTTTTTTTTAAAGCCAGATTAGGCAGCATAACTCTGATTTTTTGCATGTTGATAAAATCAGAGAAACTAATACAATTCAGTAAAATTAGATTTTTGACAGAGGATTTTAAAAACTCTGACAGTAACAAGATTTTAATAAAAGACTCTTCCATAAAAAAAAAAATCTGTGCATGATAAATAGTATTTAGTCAACACAGCGCCCTTTCTTAGGAATGGCTGAGATCCTCTGGCAACATAAAGACTGTCACCATTTATCTTGTAAAATCATCTTTGGAGCAAGCAGCAAGACAATATTAAATTTTATAAGACCCATGCGTCAGCCATGGGTGTTTATAACTAAATAAAGGACTTACGGCAAGATGCTGGTAGGGCCAACAGAGGGAAAGTGGATGTAGACAAAGGGGTTTGCCAAGTACCTTGTAAACTTGCATCCTCAACAAAAGTTGGCCTGAAAGAAGAGTCACCATGGAGCTTTGTTCTATTGGGTTCAGCTGAACTATTTAGTCCAATGGATTAGACAAAGGAGAAGGAAAGGAAGGCAGGGGCAGATGGGCATAGGAGACAGTAGAATGATTAGGACATCACTTTCCTATGGACAAATACAAATACACCACAGTGAAAATCCACATCATGTACAACCACAAGGATGGGGTCCTAATTAGCAAAAGGTATACCCCATAGAGGTATAATATGTCAAAACACACTCTACTGCCATGTATATCTAAAAAGAACAAGTACAAAAACAGAATAAAATGAAAGCAAATTTGAATTCATAGTTTTTTCTTGTCATTTGGCTTTACTATCCCCTACCTCATTTTTTCACTATTTTTTCTTTCTTTCTTTCTTTTTTTGGTGCTGGGGATTGAACCCTGGGATGCCTACCACTGAGCTACATGCCCAATGTTTTTTTAAAAAAAAATGTTGACACAGGGTCTCCTGAAGTTGCTGAGGCTGGCCCTGAACTTTTAATCCTCCTTCCTCAGCTCCTGAGTCACTGGGATGACAGATGGGGCTACCAAACCTGGTTTCACTTTGCTTTTGACTTCACTGATAAAACCACATTTCATTCCTGCTAGGAAAGAAACATTTTAGCCAATCTCCAAGAACTACAATGAACTAAAAAATTTTTTCAAATTATTAAAAATCGAATTCACATAGCATAAAAATATATTTTTTATATTCCAATAGGATGTGATCAAAAATGTATCAATGTTCTTCAAAACTGTTCTAAAAATAACAAAAATTGCTTTCATAACTCTAGGGGGGAAAATTTAAAAGTTATGCTTCTATTGAAGGAAAGGAAAAGAACTGAATAAATATTTTCAAAAACACTTCTTTCTGAACCAGTGACCTGGGTGGGTCACTGGGAAGCATCAATAATTCAGCACCCCAGTTTATCCCAACATCCTTGAAATGTTTTGAAATTACAGAACATGTTCTTGCTGACGATGTATTTTTGATTTTTTTAAATATAAAACTTTATGATTAAAAATTTTCATACTCTAAAATTGAAAATAGTATATTTTCCACAAAGTATCAGCACACAAATTGTCAGCAATGTGCTCCTATGTTTCCCAGTGCTCTCTAACATTCTCAGGGGAAGAATACAGAAAGGTATTTTTCAGTAAAGAGAATCCAGTGCCAAATGTAGTGAGATAGACACATTTTCAAACTGTTTTTTTCTAAAAACTTAGCCTGAAACCTCTTTTGCTTTTGTGTGCATGTGTCCTGTGCTTTTAATATCTGCTCTGGGCCAAGTGCAGACTGATGCCAGAGGTCCCGGGTTCAAGTGCTGACTTCCCTGATTTGCAGCCTCAGGCGAAGGACTTGTTCTCTGAGGTCCAGTTCTACATCTGCAGAGACAGAGACTACCATCTGTAGTGAGGATTCCTGAGAAACAATCAATGAGGCAGTTGCTGTGTGATCCTTTATTACTGTCACTGTCACTGCCACTACTACTACTCATCCTAAATTTCCCACTAACACATTTTCCTAAAAGCAACATTGGAGAACAACACGGTATATGAGAGCAATTTTTATCTGTGTCCAACCTGTCTGATTTTAAAAATATCATGATTCCTAAATGAATGTTTGGTTTCCCATCTGCAAAAAGAGCTAAGAATATCTGCTCTGGGTGTTTGAGTGAATTAAATAAGTTTATGTCTGTGAATCAGAAAACACTGCAACCGCTAATAATTGTGAAGAAACCAAGCAGCCACAACTTTATAGAAAATATGTCACAATTAAAGGGCTAAGAATATCGCTGTGGCGAGGCAACTCTTGGGAGGTGTGTGGGCTGCATCTTTGGCTTCTCCTGTCTCGCTGTGGTGGTGAGCGTATTACATTAAGCAGTTGAAATCAGATGGAACACAATTCATTCTTACCCACTTGCTGAAACCTGCCAATCGGATGTTTTCCAATTTTCTCACGTAATATTTCTCTTGTCCTTTGGGGTCATGTGATAATTTCTTCAGGGAAAATAGTCTAACCACCGTGAAGCTGATCAAAGTATTACTACAAATACTGCCTCAGGACAAATGATTTAAGCCCTCCATTATCAAAACATCTGCAAATGTTCTTTCATGTGTGTGTTGATGAGTGAGCATATGCTGATGGTATTCCCTGCCCCCTCCAAACACCTGATATGCACCTGACACGGATAATTGAATGCAAGAAAAATTGGCAAACAACATGAACTTTTAGGATTCGAGAAATTCATGCAATAGAATGATGTACAGATTCTCCAACCTTAGAAACCAGAAAACACTTGTAAAATCTTACATGTCTTAACTGTAAATCCATTTTGCAGTTTTGAGTTAATATGCTGGTTTCTAAAATATTACTGTACATAAATATTGCTTTTGTACTTCTTCCAGAGTTGTGTATGGCAGTGCATAAGCCTCACCATGATATATACCACTGCAGGTCATTTGCATGCAGTTTTAAATTATCTCGCTTGATTTTTGTCATATATTGGCAGAGTCCATGTTTTTTAGATGCATGTTTTTATTTTAAAAGGAGATTTATATCTTATTTTGCTAAATGAAGCTTTAAGTAAAATTCCGCTCTGATGATGATGAGGGCTCTTGTGCTCCTTCGTGAGAGTCTGCTTGTGCAAGTGCCGTGTGCCACGCACCCCACTAGAGACACACTCGGCTTCAAAAGCAGAATAAAATGGAAGTGTTGGGTGGTAGCTCCATTCCTGCTGTCTTCTCCATCCACTTTGATTTTCAAGAGCAAAGTCACTGTATGGTGCTTCCCATACGCATCATGAAGGCTGTAAGAGGGGACTGACCCTGGCTCCTTTCACACCTTAGTGTTGTGTGAGTAGAGTGCAGTAAAAAAAATACAGAATAAAAATGACAATTTCTTTCTGAAAATCTTAATGTGAAACTCTACATCCTAACATGCTTTTCAAAATATTAGGTCATAACATCTTTTCACTCAGTGGCATAGCGAAGAAACGTGTGTAGTCTTTCACTAGAAGCAGGTCGACGCTGACCACAGAATTGACTTGGTGGAAGGGCTACTGGGTTCCTGCCCCCTCCCTTCTCCCAGCTAGGTGTTGCTCTCTCCTCCTAAGTTTCGCAAAAACATGAGCCATATCATGAGATGATGTTGGTTTTTCATTAAGAACTGTGTTAGAATTTTAAAATGCTTTGGAGTTTATCTCAGACCTTTGCATAATACAGTTTATATATATACAAAATGCACACATGGCCCTTTTTTTAAGAAGACCCCAGCATGGCCCCTTGATGCTCTGCTTAGCCTGAATTCGTAGTCCAATTCTAGCTCTCGAGCTCCTGTGGTTTTACTTTCTTCAGGTTATTACTATTTTTATTTTTCTATATCAAGTTTCTTACTAAATTATAAAGGAAAGTGTATGTTGATGGCAGGATTCTAAACATATTACTTTGAATAACAGAAGTGTTTATTGTTTTTAAACTTTCAATGACACACTTTGTACTAGTTAAATGTTCTCCAACAATATAACAAAATATAAATCATCTGGTAAAACACACGTCCTAAAATATAACCAGGTCTATACTCGTATTAACTCATGGAAAATTCTTTCCTGCACTGTGTGAGAGAGAATGCTCAATGTTTTACTATTGTTTATTCTTCACTAACTCATCGCTCTTCTCGGTCTTCCAAAAGTTCCTGGCATTTTACTAGTTTACGCATTGATTGAGCACTGTTCCCAGAATCACCCTTGGCACCAAGGCAACTGCTGTGATAATCAGCTCTAAGATTCCTTCCAGTTGAGGCCTGGGATGAGCCTGAGGATCCAAAAGGCAGCACACTGACAGTGAATACTGATGCTTTCCTCAAGGTGCCTGCAAACTTCCTGTTCCTCAGTTAGCACTGATGCCAATTTTCACACTGTCCAACCACCTGTGAGCTCTAATTTGTGGGAAAAAGGCAAGTTCATCAGATTTGATGATTCCAAATTTGCATTAATCATTATTACCTAATTTAGCAAATTTCACAAAGGCCAATATAGAAAAATCACAGAGTGTTTTAAAAGCTCTATCTTTATGGAAATTAAGGAATTAAGTAATGTACGCGATCTGAAACATTTACTGCAACAGGATATGTTATGCTGGTTGATGGGTGGAATGGAGCACAGAGGAAGGCAGAAATTCAAAGGGAAAGCACAGGTAGGTGAAGGCACTAAGCTAGAGAAGAACGGGAAGGAGAGAGGAGGGGCATGGAGAGCAGGACCCAGTCCTTTTCTGAACAAAGGAGGCGAAAGGCAAGGAAAGGTGACTTGTGGTTTAGACTGTGTTGAAAAGAAGCATCTGCAGAATATTAACCTTAGGTGCGGAAAGAAAATAGATGCAGTGAAAGGTCAGAAAGGTGGAAAAATAAACAGGTCACATACTACAGGGATTCACAGGTGCACAAAGACAGAGCTTGGTGCCTTGGGCACTTCAGAGTGTGGAAGAAGGTAGTCTAGAAAGCGCAGGAGCCAGAGTACAAGAGGACACAAGAGGACACAGAGACGTGGCTTCATGAGGAAGATGAGTAATGATGAGCCATCTGAGAACCTTGAGATTTAGAAATAGATCAATCTGCGAGTGGGATAAGTGAATGAGAAAGGACCATAGAGAAAGAAAAGCAGAATAATACATCCACTCGATAAGGGGACAAGTGGAGGAACTAGGAGACAAAGTGGACAGCTCAGTGACAGAGGATAAAGAAGGGTACATTCCACAAAACACCAATGGAAACTGACTTGTTATAGTGCTTTTTCCTCCCCAATTAGATACAATTTTTTTTTTTTTAAACTACTAAACCCCTTCTGGTTTGTGGCCACATTCAGCATTCCTGCCTGGAGTTGGGTGCCAGGAAATCAGGAGCATCAGGCAAGGGTCAGGTGAAACTGGAAAGAAAGTTCTCTTAGGGAAAGAGTGTGACCCCTCGGAAGCAGGAGAGCAAGCAGTTAGATCTAAAGAGTAAAACGAGAAAATGAGGGGAGATAAACATGGAAATTATATGGGCAATGTCATGAGACACCACAGGAGGCATCTGACAAAACACGCTGCAACACTCATGTGGAATTAAACAGGAAGATTCAAATGTCAACTGTACATATTGAAATTAAAAACAGTGAAATCATAAATTCTCATATTTTGGGCTTTTCTCCAGAATATGGTGAAATACTTTTCAAAGTTCCGGTGAAATAAAAGTAGCTCTGGTTTACTGAGCATATACTATGTGCCAGGTGCTGTCTTAGTGTTACAGTTATCCAGTCCTAACAGTCACTGCCTACAGCAGTAACTGTGGACCTTCATGTGTTGTGGACATGACTACTTGTTCCTCTCACACCCTGAACCACTTCCTTTCCAGGCCCCTCCTCCCCTTCTCTGAAACCATGTGAAGGTCATTGATGACTCCCATGTTGTCAGTTATTTGGCCTTGTCTGTCCTGTCCTTGGAGTACGTGCATGTGTGATTCAGAATGCACTGCTGACATAGTGCCACCCCAAGGACACATCTAGAATGTGTTCTGTGCAGAATGACTCAAAAGACCAAGTGACCTCTTTCTGCATAGCTATGAGGCCAGGTGCATCCGCAAAAGCAGGCTACAGTTGCTAAAAGCAGAAGCTGTGGCCTGAAATGGGCATATTTGATGACTTCCTCCTCTAAGCCACTCCCCATTCTCCACAGAGCACAATATCTAAAGCACCAGCTGAGCAGGTGAGGAGGGGACACTGTCCATCCAGGGGACCTGAGTTCCACTCTCACTGCCGATGTATGCTTGCTGTAGGCACAGCTTGCTTAGTAGGTTTAAACTCTTGGAGCTCAATCTCCACCTTCATAAATGTGCAGACACACATGCCTTGCAGATTCTTGCAGAGATACATTAGATGTTTGCAAACTACCTAGCATAGTGCCTGGCACATAGTAAGTGCCTAATAAATGGGAGGTAATGATTTTACCACAAACCAGAAGGGATTTAGTTCCAGAAGGGATTTTGTTGTTGTTGTTGTTGAATTTGTATCTAACTGGGGAGGAAAAAGCACTATAACAAGTCAGTTTCCATTGGTGTTTTGCGGAATGTACCCTTCTTTATCCTCTGTCACTGAGCTGCTTCACTTTGTCTCCTAGTTCCTCCACTTGTCCCCTTATCTGGAGAGGATGTATTATTCTGCTTTTCTATCTCTATGTTCCTTTCTCATTCACTTAATCCACTTGCATATTAATCTATTTCTAAATCTCAAAGTTCTAAGACAGGCATGGTGGTGCACACCTATAACCCCAGCAACTCAGGCTGAGGCAGTGGGATCTCAATGTAAAGATCACAGTTTTAAACTTAGTGAAGTCCTAAGCAACTTAGGGAGTCTCTGTCTCAAAATGAAAAAGAGTCTGGAGATGTAGCTCAGTGGGAAAGTGCCCCTGGGTTCAATCCCCCATACCAAAAATAAATGAATAAACATCTCAAAGTCCTTCATCCCAGTCATGTGAAACTCTTCCCTTGAAGAAGGCTTTGGGTAATCCTCAGAATCTAGAGAGACCACCGTGTGTTCACGGTCCCATATCTCATCTCACATTGGCGTTAGCACCCCCACCCCCACCCCGGCCCACCTGCTTCTTTCTGCATGTCCAATGTCTTGAAATGGAAGTCCTTTCCTACCACATGTCCTTGAACTTCTTGCTTAATTCCCACTCTGTCAAATCTCCCGTATCATCTCCACAGGAACCATTCTGGAATACTCCAGCCCACATAAGGCTCCTGTGACCTCCAGGAAGAAGGACTTAGAGCTCAGAAGCCTGGCTATCTCTGTGCGTGGACAAGTCCTCTGGGGAGCAGGAATTAGGCCTCTTTTGCACCTGCATTGGTGCCATCCATCTTGGGCAAAGGCTTGCTGATCACATGCAGTGGCCCTGTGACCTAGTGAAGAAGGCCACTGAGCAAGTTCCTGAAGCTAGGTTCTCATTACACATCTTCAACATGGGAAACCTCAGCTATTGCTTATAAGGTCAACACCAAGAGCAGGATGTTGCCAAGGTGCAAGGCTGTAACGAAGGAGAAACTGAGCTGGATGGTTCACGTCCTGTGAGAAGACAGCTGCTGATAGCTGCATTCCCAGCAGGAGAATCAAGGCAGTGCCAGCTAATGGGTTTGCCTGCTGCCTCTCCCTCCTTGGTCATTACTCCAAATAATTCTGTTAAAGTACGATTTACTCTTCCTCTGTGGTATTTTCTTCTATTGCTTGGTTTCCTCTTTGGTTTCTGGAGAATCTGCACTTTAGTGTGCTGTGGAAGGATGACATGACCAAAAACATCAGAATAAACGAGGAGGATAAAGTCTGAACCTAAGGCTCACAGGTGGCTGGGAAGCACAGGGGTGTCCCAGCACAGCAAGGGATGTGGGAGATGCTAGTGGGTGAGACCAAAGCTGCCATCTCTCTCAAGAACAGGCAGGGCTGCCTCAGTCATGGGCAAGCAAGACAGGAGCTGGGGACAGGATTCATGCTGGGCAGCATGGTGCAGGGGCCACTTCCCCAGTGTGCTGGCATCCATAGGGAGCTGATGGGTGGTCTTGGCACCATGCAGATGCCATTCGAGTGGGCGCCAGATGTGGCCTCTGCAGAGGCCACATCTACGAGGAGGAGGAAATGTGGCTCTTAAAGAGCCTGTTCATGACAAGAGAAGACGCTAAAGGATGTCTATCAGGAATACATGGGACTAAGTGAAACTACACAAAATACTAGGTAATTATTAAACATGTATTTATACAAGTGTGCATCTGGTATGCAAGTCCTTGATATGTAGAGCACTTAAATCAGATAAAGCCAAGAAGACAAACCTAAGTTATGATAGTGTCTGTTTTTTTTTTTTTTATCATTCACATTAAATAAAAATAGTCAAATGTACAAGGGAAGTTGAAGAAATTGACCATTGTCAAATTCACACGTCCTCGCACCCCCACCTCCTCCCTTCTCTCAGCACACTCACAGCAGGCATGCATTCAGGGGGCTCTGCAGTGTATCCCAAGGAACTGTTGCCCCTTTCTTCCTGGCTGACAGTCTGCTATGACCCCCTCCAGAACACTTGCAAACACACAGGCATCACCACCAGAGAGGTCAAGGGCTCCAGAGAGCAGGGGCTGGGGCTTGGGCCTGGCTCTCTCCTTCATTTGCTGTGAAATTGGACAACTAGCCAGCCTTCTCCAAGACTAATCAGTCCCAGCTACGGAGGTGGGAAGGCATTTGCTCCATCGCTTCGCATAGGTAGTCAAAAGACATCTGCTGGCCCCACTGGGCCACCTTCCACTCTTCTCCAGCTCTGCATTGGGAGGGAAGGTGGCAAGGGCCTGTCGGGACATAGCCCTGCACTGTCCATCCAGTTCAGCCCATGTGAGTGGCCAGGGAGGGGCGTCCCCACCTGTGGGTAAAGAAGAACCCAGACAATCAGGTTCATCCCACTTCTCGGGAAACAGAACTGGGAGGATGGAAAGAACTTGCCCAAGCAAGCAGGAAAAGAGCTTCAAGGGAGCATGCTCCACACACAGCATCAGGACTGGCAGTTACAACACACAGTGAGACCTGCATACCTATCCCCCTGCAGATGAGAGCTCAAGTACTAAAATTTTCTTTTAAATAAACCCACCGACTAGGTCTACAGAGCAGAAGAGGACACCAGGATAATGCCAGGGAGACCTGCAGGGCCAGGGGACTTCAGCACTGACCTTGAGGGTTTTATCGGACCCAGAGAGTTCAAAGCTCTGAGCCCACCAAGGTAGGTAAACAGGAGGCTCCATCCGCACCTCTGGGAACTCCAGGTGGCCAAGCTCAAGGCCCACAGGCTCTGTCCCTCCTAAACCCAGACCTGCCAGGAAGCAGCTAGATGCCAGCAACGTAGGCACACAGAGTTGTAGCGGCCGAGGAGTCCCGCCTCGCCAGCATTCTCACAGACTTCTTCCCCAGATCCTCAGGCACTGAATTGTTTGGTTGTTGTTCTGTTTTTGTCTTGGTAGTAAAAATTACTAAACATGGAAATTCATCATCTTAATTAAAGTGGCTTCAATTAGATTCACAAATCTAATTGAAGCCACTTTAATAGATAGTGGAATGGCCAAGTACAGGAATACTTGACGATTTTTAAAGAATTTTAAAAACTTGTAGAGTGTGTTTGATTAACAATTTTTTTTTTTTTTTTTACAATATGATATAGTTTGGAAAGTAGAGGAGGAAAAAAACTGGGACATTTTAATCAAATGGTTACAGTTGGAGACACCAGAAATAAGAAAATATCAAGTCCCTGAGTGATGATTGAGTCAGAGAGGACATATTATTTTTTATTCTGGAAGATTCTATATATAATCTTTGTCAAAATAGTGCTATACCTTTAGTGTGTGTGTGTGTGTGGGGGGGTACCAGGTTGAACCTGGAGGGGATGTTAACCACTGAGCCACATCCCAGTCCCACCCCGCCCCCTTTGGAGATAGCATCTAACTTGCTTGGGGTCTCCCTCAGTTGCTGAGACTAGCTTCTGAAGATAAAGTTTTAAATACTGTGTTCCTGACCAATTTCAGCATTGTTCCTATGTGAAAATATTATATGCTTTATATCATCAGCTTCTCAAACCTATTTCTGGAATGCACTGTGCTATGAAAAACACTGCTTATGTATCTCCTTTGTCAACTCTAAGATCTAAGGCAGAACTTGGGAATGAGTAGCATCCGCTACCTAGGGCCCAGAAGTTGTGAAATATTAAGATCCAGGAAGTCTGGTACCTATTAAAGATTGCATTTATTTGTAAATGTAAACATGAACACAAAAGCAGGGGAATAAAATGTAACAGGCAAGCAAAAGTAATTCATGATGTTTTTAAAATTTATAACAAGTGTCTTGAGATATCTTATTTGATGAACATTTACAAATTCTTCCCATATATGATCACTAACTTCTTTCAGATCAAATCACATGAATGCAAAATGAGAGCTTTAACCCATCACCAGGCAGTCTTGTCCTTAGAATGCTAAAGATACACATGATCAGGTCAGTATGGCTTGCATCCTACTATACACCCATCCCAGTGGGAGTTATAGAAGAATCAAAAGATATTTCATTGAAAATGCACTTTTATCATCACATTAATAGAGCAATGTTTTCCACGCTATGATAAGGCTCGGGCAAAGCTAGTTACATTTTACTCCCACATACTTAAGAAATGCCGATTGAATTATCTCTGACCAAAAACTGCACAAAATTTGACATTCAAAACTTTAGATACATAACATAGAAATGTAACAAACAAAAATATTTGAAAATGGACAGCCCTTCCTTCTTCAAATGCATGGCAGTAAGTAACTCAGCCACCGCGCCCTCCCTAAAGGGCTGCTTGCATTCCAAACAGCGTTTTCTCTCTCTCTTTGCACAAATACAAGCAAACACAAAAGAAGAGAATGTAATAGTCTTACTATATGGGTGAATATGGAACTCTTTGAGCAATTTAAAATATCCATTGTTTTCCCAAATACCATTGTGTTTTGATAAAATATGGAGGAAGGAATGGAATTTAATTTGCACTCCGTTATGCCGATTAATAAAAATTCTGTTTTTATCTGAGAATATTATTCTGGGGTCTATTTAATGTGACTGAAAAGTCACAGATTACCATATATAACCTTAAGTGAAACTTAAAATGCTCATTCCCGTGAGCTTTATTTTATATTCTGAATTCAGATAAGTACATTCTATTATGAAATGCTCTCTTTTTAAAAGGACCCTACAAGCACAAACAGATGGATTAATTACATTAAAAACTGACATGTTAAGTACAAAGTTAAAGAAGCCAAACTTATGCAAATAGAAAATTTATCATTTAATACCCAATTGAATCTAAATGAATTCTTTTTTACTGTCATCAGGTTTCAAAACATTTCAGGCATGGGATAAGAGGCAATTTATCTGGCATCATAGAAATCTGAGAAAATAATTTTTCCTTCCTTTTAGATTTAGAGAAGAATCAATTCCTATTTATAGACTAATAAAAAAAAAACTTTAGAATAGAGACTTTTCTAGAGAGCAGTCAATGTGTAGAGCACAGAATGCTTGTTTCTCCCAATCACCACGTTCTTTTCCAAACCTTATTGTCCTTATCTCACACTGCTGGGAAAATAGCAATTACAGAGGAACAGAAGGTTCACTTTTCTCCAGAGCACTTCCATGGGCAGAGTCACCAATTAAAAGTATTGCCAGATTTCAAACGATATCATAAAAGACATATCATATTTTTCTCTCTCATTTCATAAATCAAAGGGAAGGAGCATAACTATCCATTACAAACTGTAAATGTATTCAATCTCCCCACTTATTATTCCCTTATTTTTTGTAAAACTATGACCATGATGACCCATACCAGAATATGCAGCACAGCCTCCCGGCTGAGCTCATACACCAGCTCCCAGATGAAAATTATGGGTCCTGGGGCAAGGTGTCTCTGTTCCTGCTGTGCCTCAGTTTTCCCATCAATACACTGGGATCACAGCAGCGAACACCCAGCCCACAGCGTCATGAGGATTAAATGAATTGACCACAGAAAGCCTTCAGGTGGACCCGTATATTCCCAATGAATACTGTAAAAATAAGAGTAAAACCACCATCAAAATCTCTGTAGTGACAAAGTTACTGTGGTTGGGTAGATCTGTATTTTGAAGTAATTTTTAAGAATCTTCTTGTTTATTTTCCCTTCTGCCTTTGAACCCTTCTCCTCCAAAGCACACGATTTGGATAACAAATAGGTGAAGCTCAGAATTTCCCTGACAGCAAAAATTTTCTAAGTCCGTTTATCTCTGTGACAACAGAAAGAAGCAAGAGGAAGGGGAGGGACACATCAAATCCAGACAGTAGTGAGGATCGACAGGTGAGCTCTTTGAAAGGGACTTCAGTGATTCATTGCAATGAGTGAGGCTACTCATTGCACATGGCCATACCCTGACCTGGGCCCTCCCCCAAGTCCAGGAAACAATGACTTCACTAGGAAGCAGTGGCATTCGCAGTTTAGCACAGGTCCAGGAAAATGGAGCCATGTGAAAGCCAAGTCTAGAATTAGAAGTCTTACAGAAAACCAATTAAAACAAGATGGGGAGAATTATTTCAACGCACTTGTCAATAACTGTCTCACATTTGCATATGCAAATCTGAAAACTCTTCTGAGCGTGCCAAATGTGAATACTTCTTTTTATTTGTAATAATAGCAGTAATTACAATGGCTGCAGTTTATTGTACAGCAGGCATTCCGATAAACCCTCTGCATGATTTCATCACTTAATGCATACAGCTCTATGAGGCAGTACCCACTCAACAGTGGAGAGTGTAAGCTTCTCCTCAGGTGGCCAGGGTCCAGATTTGAAATCAGATTCCTCTGACTTGAGAGTCCACTCTCTTGAGCTCTATTTAAAGCTGCTATCTTCATAGATTATTTGCTTAGTCTGAGTCTCCTTGCTGTAGAATTGACCATGGCATTTTTCCTAACCTTCCTCAGATATGAAGGGATTACTTCCTTAGGACAGTTACCTCCGTTTCAGGGATTCTCAGAGCATGTCTCTGCCCCACCCAGAGCTCCAATGAGAGAATTGGGCTTATTGTTACTTTAATTTCATTCTTCAGATGTCAATCATGTCTTTGGACATAAAAGAGAATGAACTTTTGAAATAATTTCCAAGGACTTCCGATCTTTCCCACTCGCTAAAACTTTCAAGTCCTAAGATATGAATTATACGTCAGATTCTCAAATCAGATGTAAAAGCTATGAAAGACTTAAACGGCTTTCAAGATCAAGTTGTGAGGCTGGATATATTTGAAAGGGAAATGACATGTATTCAATTTTAATGTTAGGATTCAAGTTATTTAAACTTAGCTGAGGTGGTTAGTCACAAGGTTTGTGTGTGGAAAACAGATGAAAACATTGAGTCCATTTTAATAGTGGGACATACGGACTAGACGGGAAATTCAATGGAGGCGTCTTTCTCCTGGTCTCCTTCCTCCTGATTGCATTTCAAGCAACAGCTCTACCGTGCCAAGTCGTCATCCTATACTGAATTTAGAACTCTCACGGGCACATGCTCCAGCAGAAAGACTCCCTTACCATAATATTAGTAATTTCAGGCAGCTTATTTGAATGTCAGTGGAAATTTAGGGTGCCCCAGCAACATACCCATTTCCAAAAGTAGAAATCTGGTTCTAATATAACTCCTTGCAAATATTACTCTCGTCCTCTCTTGAGCTGTATTTATTTTTGAAAAACGAAAATGATAGTTTTATTTTAGCAAGAACAAGTATGGAAATCTTTAAAAGACATTGGTAAATCTTGTATAATTGCTTCGGCATTGGATTTAACACTGAATTTTCCTTGTGAACTAATTTATTCAAATAGAAGGCTGGAGTAAGAGTTGTTGAAAGTTTCTGGAGATTCGCTACATCACCCCCTTTACCTGGCACAGCCTGTGAGGGACACTGTGTGGCAGCATGCCTCACTCAGAACAAAAGCTCAGAGTGGGACACAGGAGACAGAACTCACTGGGCGATCAGAGGCTTAGCAACCAGAGTGGAAAAAGCTTGTCTCCAAAGACAAGGAGGACAGAAGTCATCTGCACAATGACCAGTGGCCCAGTCCTGGAGACACAGAGTTCAACAGCATTGGGAGAGGCCGGCTTTGTATCCTGAGGTGTCTAGGTTTCGCTCTACTACCAACTTTGGCATCTTGTGTCAATGTAAATCATTCATTATTTAAAGAAATTTGGTTTTTTCCTTAATAAATTAAAGCCTTGTCACAGTAAGAAGTGCAGAAATACAGAGAAAAGAATAAGACTTAGAAACTTACTTCCAGAGAAAAGGAACATTTGGAATTCGGCCCAATTTCACTGTGTGCGTGCGTGTATCTGAGTATATTTATGTAAAGCGAAAACGCAAACAGGAACATGTACACTGTTTTGTAATCTGATTTCTATATGTATGTTATGAACATTCTTCTTTGAGATTTTGTTTTTTCCTGAAAGCTTCATGTCTCTAAAAAGAGCAAATAAAAAGAATTCAATTCTGGACTTAATTCTGGACTAGCTTTGTTCTGGATTAGCAAAGTGACTGGGCCTGTTGAAATGACAACCTTTAGCAGGAGAGAACTTTCCATATCGGGTCTGTTATTATCTAAGAAAGGAATGCTGGGCAGAGCCAGAAATATATTATTCACACACTGGATTTTGACAAAAATAAAGAGCTGATAATGGTACGATGTGCTACTGAATCTAAAAAGGAACATGACACATATGTTTTTGCATTTCCTTAGCCACACGTTTACCCGACCAGCACTCTTCCCCTCGGCATGTGAGCCAAGAAGCACAAGCAGAGGGGGCCTTATCCTGGGCATAAACCTCAGTGTCCTGACTGCAACATGATGCAGTGAGGGTGTGCTGTGCGGCCCTGGGAGTGAAGGGCTTCCCTTGAGCACAACTGTGAGCCCCAGTTGCTGGCGAGTCCCGTCTGCTTACTTGGTGGCCTCTGAGAGGCCTGTCAGGAGGGCTACCTCTGCTAAGGGTAGGGCTACGATTTGCTTTGCAGTTGTATGCCCGGTTCTGATCCCAGCTATCTGGCTGGTAAGAGGTGCACAAACCAACATGTGAATAAAATCTGCCCTGGATCATTTTGTCCTCCAGCCTTAACTCATTTTATCAGTTACCTTTAATTAGATTTTAAAATTTCAAGTCAACCAGAGTTGATTTCTGTTATTTGCTACTGGAAAAGGACAATGGATAAGCTGACTGGAGTCCCCCAGGCCTCTGTCTAGATGTCAGTGCTAGGGAGGAATATTGAGAGGGAGGTGATCCTGCCAATGTGTCAGCTCACAGGAGCCTTTCACTTAATGACAAGGTTTCCTTTGAACATATCACCTGAGTAGTGAATGTGAGTAGTGGGAACTGACATAAAGACGTAAAGTCCATATTAAGACCACAGACTGCACTGGGACCTGGCTCCAAAGCCCGCTGCACCTTATCCCAGCTGAGCATTCTGCTGCAAATCATGGGAACACTCAGGACTTGATTTCCAGTCTCTACTGTTGAAAAGCAGTCATTCCCTCCTGGCCGGGTTATCCCAAGCACATAGGGAACTTTGTAAGATTTTAGGAAATGCTAGGATGACGGCAGGAGGTTAATTACAAAAGCACCTAGAACCAACTTGCTGGAGCAGGTTCTGTAAAGCGTGCTGCTGGTGAAGGTGTGTGCTCTGGATCTGAGGGCTGACTGATAATGGCCCTGCAAGGGGTTGCACTTTAGCCTGCACAGAGTTCAGGAGGAAGCGTTAACTGTAGTCAATCAGCTAAACGTGAGCTGAAGGATGGAGATCACAACAATGGATTAAAAAGCAAACTAGCTATAAGTTGCTTTCATTTAGGATACAAAATGCTCAAAAGTCAAGAAGGGCAGGGGTTCCAGAGAACACAAACACGAGTGACGTGAAGATGGATGTTGGAGGCTATCAGCAAACGAAGTGGAATTGGAAATCAAGAGTAGCAAGCAGGAGAGAGGGGCAGTTTATGACGTAGATATAGCCAATATGTCTGCCCTGTAGAGGAACTCAAAACCAGGACACACAGCAGAAAACTCACAGGAGCAAATAAACAGAGTGGGCTCCAGCAGGAGTCATCACTGGGTCACACATGTCTGCCAGCAAAAAAAAAATAATGACAGAGGAACTGACTATGAACTTCAATTATTAAATTTACAAAAACATTTTCATCCTTCATGTAAAAATGTAGACTTTTTATATCTACAGACTGAGAATATGAATCATTGAGACACTGAATGTTTTTACAAGGCTGAGCTTTATCATATAGGCTTCTTTTTCTTAAAAAATCAGGGCCAAAAGTAAGAAAGAGGTAAAGATGATCCAAATAATCATATCTATTTTAAAATAAAAAGTTATACTCCTAGATATTTTTGGAAAATCTTTTGTTAAGAAAAGTTAAGTACAGTCTAGAATACACCAAGATGAAGAAGACCTCTTTACCCTGAACACTTAAGTATAGCAAAAGTTATAATGGGAAGACTAGATGTACCCGTAAAAGGCTTCATTACTAAAGAATAAGGACAGAGAAAGAAATTTTTTAAAAATAATAGTTTTACACAGCAAAATAAGAAGATAAACAAAAAAGAAAAAACTTAAATTTAAATAGAAAAGGAATATTTAATGAAGTGGATGCAAAAATATGATTTTGTTTTTAGAAATGACTAGTGGAATAGACATCCCCTTGTAGGAATGGCTACCATGAAACAAGTGTGGGGTGTGTGTGTGTGTGTGTGTGTGTGGTATATGTGGTGTGTGTGGTATGGGGTGTATGTGAGTGTGGGGCTGTGGTGTGTGTTCACACATGATTAAGAATGCCAAGTGAGGTGCACAACCAAACTCATGTGAAATTAAATAAACTTGAAGGTGCTGCTATATGAAATTCTAGATGGCAAATTAAAAATCCTAGAGAAAATAGGATATTTCTTGGCAAACATGTCACGCCACAATCATCCCCCAAAAGAATGATCCGAACCCATTTGCTCTGGAAGAACACAGCTGGTTAGAAAGGGGCCAGGGACAGAACCCATTCCAGGTGCTTCAAACCCTACCTTAGTCTCTCCTTTAAGGGACATTTTTTACACTGTCACGTGAATGCTGAATGAAACATGGAATTTCTCCGGGAGTCACTTTATACTAATACCCAAAGCTGGTAAAAAAAAAAACAGTACCAAAGTGTGCTACAATATGAATGCACTTTTAAAGAAAAGCACAGGATTCTAAATGAAATGTTACATATAAAAATCTAATGCTACATCAAAAATAATACATATAATGAAGAAAGTAAATCTGCATTAATAATAAATTAAAGGAGGAAAACAGAGTCTAACCATATTCAGAGACTCTGAAAGTTACCTTAAAAAACATTCCTAAAGAAGGCTCAAATCAAACAGAAACACGACGAAGCCACTTCGAAAAATATAATTTATTTACCACAGACCAATAGAAATGGGATTTCAGGTTTGCTAGAGCCTTTTCTAGGACACCCCACTGTCCTGCCTGCTGCACTCCCTCTTCCCTGAACAAGCATTTATTGTGTGTCTATTGTATATCAGGCACTGTGCTGGTCACAGTTTGAAATAATTAAAGACACTGTCTTAAAAAAAAACAAAACATTATTTTTAGAAAGTAGTAAGTAGAAACCAGCTAGAATACAGATGTGAGCAGTTGGTTGCGCAGCAATGACCAAGCTGATGTCAGTTCTCCTATTCAGAATCCCAGGAGAACTCATATTTGGCTTGAAGCATAGTAAGTTGAAATATTTTCATCAAGTAGGGTCACTGATCTATTCAGAATTAAGCAAGCTCTCATTATTTCTCAGATATTTTGCTCATACTGTCTAAACAACAACAACAAAAAACAATATAAGCATTCATCACCAAAGGAGAGGAGATGCCTGTCTATGTTGCCAGCATCTCTTTGGTGTCCCACAAAGTTTGCATTTAAGGAGGGCATTTAGGGCAGGCGAAGCCAGCACCATGCTAGGGAGAGCTGAGTGACAGCTTCCACAGTGTCTAGCTAAGGAGCCATCACCCAGTGTTGTAAGGCTTCCACCTGAACCCAAATACCATGAGCAACTGTCTTGGAAGAACAAAGACTTCAATTGTAAAACAAACCCCTGCAAAGGCAGCTGTGATCACAGGGAGGGAAATAAAGTAATTTATTCAAATTGTATATTTGAATAAGAATGTGAAGAGGTATTTTTTTCCTACCTCTAAAAGTAATGTACATTTTGGAAGGATTTTTAAAAACAACAGAAAATATGAACGATAATTTCTTTGCCTTCTTTTAAGGACAACTCATTCATTCTTTAAAGAAAAAGTAAAAATGCAAATAGAAAAAGAGATTGACACATCGTTCACCAAACGACAGACCAGGTGTCAACCCTAACTTTTCTGGAAAGCATGCTGCAGAGTTGGTTTAATTTTGTCATTGAAAAGAGGAAGGAAATATTTTAACATAGCCCCACTTGTGATTTCTTAATTTGTGCCGTACTCAGGACTTTGAACCATCACCTAAGCCATAAACAAGTGGGGGGAGAGAGGCGCCTAGCCAAATACAGAAAAGAAAAAACTAGGTCAAAGCTACCACGCTATTATTTTTCAACGGCTGTGGGAAGCGTTGAAATTCTGATACCTCATTCTTATGACAAAAATTGTAATGAGAACAGGAAATGGTACCACATGAATCCACTGTCCTGACAATGATTTAATGAGAATGGGAAATGGCGAGAGCGTAACTAATTCGCATTACGATCCTAAAGTTGTCATCCTCTGGTTCTGCTCAGACGCGCGGGATGAAGGATGTCGGACATCAGCTGGGAGAGTGCAAAGAAATGCATGAAGATGGTGACATGGTGTGGCCTGAGAGTAATGGCAGAACACACTAGGGACGAGGGGTGGGGGAGGCAGAGCATGAGTGGTCTGTTGAGTGCCCAAACAGAAGTACACTTAAAGGCAGTATGGATACCACCTGGAAGGAAAGGGTCAGCAGACAGGGTGAAGGCTGGGAGGGAAACTTTAAGACAGTAGCCACAGAAAGGCCACAGAAAGGCTACGGACAGCTCGCAGGCAGCGGGATCATGTGGACAGTGTGGGGCTGTGTTATTTCTTGCTGGAGATTTTCAAGTTTGTTGAGCAGCAATTAATTTTGTGGTTCTCTTTTCCTCCCCAAAGACAAAGTTTTACCTCCAAAGCTTTAGTTCAAAGAGTGTGTTCTCTTTGTGATGCTCACAAAGACACACAATCCCAGGTGGATGAAGCTCTGAAATACAGAGGTCAGTGGGAAAAAGAACATCTGACTCCATGCTCACTTAAACCAACAGGTGCCATGCCCAGATCACTGAGAATTTAAAACTCTCAGAGGGTAGGCAGTGATTCTTGTGAAAGAGGCCTTCATCCGCCTCTCTAAGGAGCACCCTGATTCTTGACAGTTTGAGAACTACGTTATCTCAGAACATCTAAACTTCGGTGGGCATGCAAAAGCAGAGAGACTGTCTGCTTGGCGCTTTAGAAGCAGGTTCCCATACATGGAAACAGTGACAGTCGGTAAATAAGCAGGAAGATGAGAACCAAAATTGCTTAATTATGCATTTTCAAGTTAACTTGTGTTCCACAGCACTAGTGAGTCATTTCAAGTAGTTCCTTAAAAAAAAAAAAAACCTTTTTAAGGTCGGCACAATATTCAGCAGCCCTCTGACAATGATTGCTTCCTGGAAGAGGGAAAAAACACAAGTATGACGGAGACCAAATAATGCAATCTCTTTGGAAGATAAATTGTATTTACTAATTACAGTGGCAAAGCAGCAGAGAAATCATGTCCCATTCTACTCAACAAAATAATGATGACGATGATGATGGTAAGCATAAAACATCATAGTTTTTGTATCCTGTTGGCTTCTACAATCTTTGCTTTTGAGAGCCCCAGAGTCATCCCTGAGGGAGGAGACATACTGTAGACTGGAGCAGGAGGAGAGGAGAGGTTGAGGAGCGGGCAGAGAGGGAGGCACAAGAGAAGAGGGAGGGATGCAGGGCAAGTGAAGGGAGAGAGAGCCACAGAGAAAGGGGAAGGAGATGAGGAGGGAGAGGAGAGGGAGCAGGAGGAGGAAGGCAGGCAGGGATGGAAGGGGTGCAGGAGGAGAGGGAAGAGAGAGAGAGAGTAAAGAGAGAACAGTTAGGGGAGGGGAGGGGTAGGGGGACAAGATAGAGGAGGGGAAGAGGAGAGAGAGGAGTGGCATAGGGAGAAGAGGGCAAGTCTGGTGTGCAGGGGGGAGGAGGGGAGGAAGCACCCAGGGTGGGGCTGCCCAGAGCAGCAGCTGAAGGACAGCTTCTGCAGGACTGGCAGAGGGTGTGGCTGCCTCAGGAGAGAGGGAAGAAAGAACTAAAAACACTGTCTGGGTTTTTGACTTGAGGAAGTGGCTGTGTATATGTGTGTGTGTGGGGGGGGGGGGGCGGGGGTGCTGAGCAGGAGAGGGTGGAAAGAGACAGCTGAGAAAGTGAGAGCAGGAGAGCCCAGAGACCTGGGGAGCCAGCGAGGCCTCAGCAGAAAGCATCAGCGTTTCCCTGTGGGATCTAAACTCCTTCCAACATGTTATATGAGATTTACTATATGATCTACATGATTTTCTTTACTCTTTTCCTATTGATAGAGCATTTAAATTGCTTTTAATATAGGGCAATTGAAAATGAATTCTGGGGCTGTGGTTGTAGCTCAGTGGTAGAGGGCTTGGCTAGCACACGTGAGGCACTGTGTTTGATCCTCAGCACTGCATAAAAATAAATTTAAAAAATTTAAAAATCAACTTTAATAAAAATGAGAAGTACTTTGCCTCTCTCACCCATCAAAAAACCTTTCAGAGGAGGATAAATGACTCTAAGCCATTAGAAAAAAATTACTGCAAACTTACATGTGCTGAAGCCCCCTCCTAGTTTGCATTTTGATTCATATTTAAAATATTGATTCCATCAAATGGACCAACAGTTAGTGTCAGCAAGAAGATGATGGAGAAAATGAAGTCAAAGGGGAACAATGTAAATAGTAGATTTATTTATTTACCCTTAGGTGAGGGGGCTGTATTTCACATATATTGAACATTTATACAATTTATTTTATTAATTTAATCCTCAGAAAGCACTACTTCACACTCTGAGGCAATTCAGACTCACCACATGACTGTGTGCTTTGGAATTCATGGCCAATGATACATGGATTTATAATCTGCAGTGACTCATAATAGACTGAGTTACCTTACTTGACTCCCCTCTTCTGGGTTCATGAGGAAAGACTGTGATGCTCTACCCAGGAACGTGAGCAACAGTGTCCAAAGCTGAACCATCATGTATGGTTACAATGTCTAGTGAACATGAAGTAGTTAATGTCCATGTTTAGACACTTGCTCCTTTATCATGTGCCATGTGAGGGATGTCAAGTGTGGATGGGAATTTCAAAGTGACCTGGCAAAAGTGAAGTAAGCAACATACACTATGTCATCCATTACGTCCATTTCCACAATGAAGGATTGGCTCCTTAGTACTTTTTATTCAATCCAATGTCAAGGTCTTAAAAAACAAGTTTTGAGAGCACTTAAGAGGTCCTTTTAGCAGCTGTATTTAGTAACAAATGACAGATATCTATTAATGCAAGTACATCTTATATAAAACATTTTAATATGGATTTCAAGTGATAGTATATTCTTATTAACATCAGGTGAAAATTGACACATCACAGTAGTTCTTTGAGATAAAAGATCCATTTAGCCCCATCTTCAAATTATGGATTGATACAATATTCTATGCCGTAATGGTTCCTGAAGCATTGTTAGTGGGATGTATTATTCATGCTCGCAAGTGCCATTGTTTTAGTTCATAATAGAGTGACTCACAATTGTGGGTGAAGTTCATAATGAACAGAGGAAAATCACCCAACTCTAGCATCTGAGCAGGTCACCAGGTTGGCAGTAGGGGTAGCCTGGTAATTGTAATTATACTCACTCCAGTGCTGAACACAGTGCCCAAACTTGAAGAAACAAACATCATTCAGTTCCCAGTAATTGTTCCACTCCCAATACATAGGTCTAGTACACTGGAGAGAGGACTTCTAAGGACACACATGATCACCACACACAGGGGGTACTTGTGAAGACTTATTTTAATGCTTAATTCAATGGAAATTAAATGTAGGTTGAATGTGGCCCAATATTTTTCCATTAGGGAGAAAACAATTATTATACTGTTCTGTTGTAGAAACTAAATGCTATAGTTGGATCTGAAATGACCCCTAAAGGTCTATGCATTGAAGACTTGGTCCTCAGGATGGCACTACTGGGAGGACGTGGAGCTAGAAGGAGGGGCTTAGGTCATGGGGGAACCTCTCAAAAGGGATAGTGGGACTGCAGTCCTGACTTCTCTTTGCTCCTTGGCCTGGATGGCTCTGCTCTGTTGTGTGCTGCTGCCAAGATGTGCTGCCCTCAATAGGCTCAGAAACAGCGTTCCAACTGATGATGGACCAGAATCGCCAAAACTATGAGGCAAATAAACCTTGTCTCTTTATAAGTTCATTTTCTCAGGTATTTGTTATAGTGACGGAAAGCTGAACAGCACAGTATACATCATAAACTGGATTTGCAGACTTTCTGTGCCTACAAATATCACAGTGGGATCTTATTCAGTGACAATTCTGATCCACCAAATCCCAGCAGGGTCTGGGATACTGTGTGTCTAACAAGCTCCCTGAGAGTGGAGCAGAGGCTTCTGGTCAGTGCACAGGCAAGGGGATTGGTGAACCATCCAAATGCTGACCCACTGGCTGAGGCGTTACTGCCCCCAGGACTTAGTTTCCTAATATGTACTAACTAACCACTTTATGAGAATGTTATACTGAGAGAATTAAATGGAAGAAAAAAAGAAGGAAAAAAACCTCATGTAAGGGGCTGTGTCGGTTTTTTTTATTGTTGACCATCAAGCTAACTCATCTTCTTTTGGCCCCTCTTGGGGATTGTGCACCTGGTTTACTACCTTGTAGTTAATTCTTGAGGAATGTTTAAAACCCACCCTTGAGTATTATTAAGACCTCACAAGGCTGCAGACTTAATTGTGATAAAGTTCTTCACCCTGGAATTGCTATTTGCTATCTTACAATGAACCATGTGATTTTTCTTTGTGAATTGCAACTGACCAGAGAAGACCTAAATCTTTGTGGGATGCCTGTGCTGCTACTATTTATGATACATTGTTACTTTATTTTACTTTATAAATTTCTTGTGGAATTTTCTGTGAACTAAATACCTTCACTTGTTGCAAATGTCAGAATCAGGAGGGGAAAGAGATGCTGGGTGTGCCTGCTGGGAGCCATTAGCCAAGTAGGTATGACAATTTCCTTGCCAGCGTACCCCATGTTGCTGACATGTTGCAGCGACATTGAATGTAGGTGACCTTGCTCAAGGACCAAGGCAGATTAGGGTGTTCCCGGTTTAAGATAGTCGTGTTTAGGGCGTTCCCAGTTTAGGTTCCAGGTTTAAGGTTTAAGATTATTCCTGCTGGGAATAGGGCGTATCCTGCTGCCTGAGTTCCCCTTGAGTTCTCACGGGATTCAGACAGTATATTTTTTGGAGATAGAAGCCCAGTGGAGGTGGAGTTGGGCAGAGAACGTGGATTTGGGCAGAGAACGTGGATTTCCCCAGAACGTGATTGTAGACGGCTGGTGTGAGTTCGGGAATAAAGAGTTGCTGTTTGAATCTACAAGCTGTGTGGTGGCTCGTGATTGTGTGCCCAGCCAGACTGCGGCATTTGTGCCCAGCCAGACTGTGGCATGTGCCACCCCAGGGTTATGACCAAGGGCAGCTGAGCCTCTGCTCCAGCATCCCCGCTTTCCAGCTGTTAGTCAGGGGTCTGTGCTCACCCACTGCGGGGTGACCCTGCTGTGCAGGGCATCCCTTGTGCCAGAGGTTGGCAGAAGGATGCTGCTCCACAGGGACAGCCTGTTTAGCGGCACACCACCTCTCCCCAACCTCCCCTCTTCCTGGCATCATCTCCACAATAGCCTGCTCACATGAAGCCACCACCTCAGGTCCACCACTGGGGAATCCTATCAAGAGGTATATGCAGTAAGATGTCTCTCCCTGGTCCTTGTGCTCCTTCTGCCCAGATCTCACTCCCAATAGTCAAATCACATTCTTGGTTTCTTCCCAAGTTTTCCTTTTGTATATCTCCAAGCAAATACAGATGCTTATTCTTTCTGTGTTTAGAAAGCCCTGCATTGAACTCCCACTGTCCTGTACTTTGCTTTTCTTACACAGGGCATCTTAGACACCTTGACCCTCAGTGCACAGAGAACCCACGTTTTCTCTATATGGCCGGGCAGTGTTCATTGCATGTGTCTTGCCTCATGGTCCCTGTTCCCTGGCTATTGTTTCTCCAGTTCAAACACCTCTGCCATGTTTTACTCAATTACTTATCCAATGACAAAGTTTAATTATTTTAGTTACCTTTTCTGGCCAAAAACCAACTCACTCATATTCTCAAAGTCTTTTTCCTTATGTAAATGGTTCTCACAACATATTTCAAGTGCAGGAGAAGTGGAACACTCCTCCCCTTTTTGCTTGGGACAAAAATAAAACCCAGCCAGCCCACTCTCATGGTCATGCTGTAGGCTGTTCTGAATTTGTAAATAGAGAAAGCTCTCACGTTCTTTTCACATGGAATTTTTTCATCCTATATATAATTAATCTTTAAAAATAAAGATCTAGAATTCTACCTTTTGTTCATATATGTGTATCTTGTTAGTGTCAGCTTAGCATTCTGCCCTGTATCCAAGCATATTAACTTCCATTTGTTGAACATTTAATATGGGCTGAGCCCTATAATTTGTCAATAATTAACTATGTCCTTAGAAGTTAATTTATTTTTTTTTGTTTTGTTTTTGGTACCAGGGATTAAACCCACTGAGCCACACCCTCCATCCTTTTTATTTTGAGACAGGGTCTTCCTAAGTTTGTTAGGACCACACTAAGTTGCTGAGGATGGCCTTGCATTTGTGATCCTCCTGAGTTGCTGAGATTACAGGTGTGAGCCACCACACCTGGCTTGAGTTAATTTATTATCCCTACTTACAGACGAGGAAACTGACAGTAAGAAGTCCTTTGCCTGGTCAAGACACTAGCAATCAGTAAAGCTCAGCACTGGGGAGCCTGGGTGTAGACGGAACTGGTCAGAGAACGAGCCGTCCTTTCCAGCTGGCCATCACCTGCATGCGTGACATCTGTCTTCACTTGGGCACTTGGAAAGCTCCAAATCACAATGTGCCAGAGATGTGCTGTGAGTGGCCTCCTGTGGAGTACTCTCCTGCCTAGCACTGCCAGAGAACCAAAATGCTTTAGTTCCCATTTAAGAAGTGAGCATGCTCCTCTGTGCACTCCCATGCCCTGTTGCTGAGGCCCACGAGAACATCACAAATGTCAACAGATTCTAAAACATAACTAACAATCCAAAACTCTTTAAAGCATTACCTTTTCCTCCTGTACCAGCTAAAGGTCTGGAATTCAGCTGAGAAGACTTGCCATTACAACCTATCCCGTGGTCTCTGAAACATTCCCATTCCAAGACTCCCACCTACCATTTACAGAGCAGCAATATTCATTCAGTTCTCATTTTTCAGCCCTTCTCCCATCCTTCCAGATCCCTTGTAGATGACTGAAAGGGATCTTGCACTACAGCTGCAGGTGGGACCTGTGCACATCTACTTGAGCTCTAGGACATTCTCCCTACGGAGCTCCACCCAGTCCATCTGTTGGCCCTGGGGCTTTGTGCTCACTCACGCCTTCTCTCTGGGTTTGAAACTACTGGTAGAGGAGGTGGCTGGTGATCTGGCCTCTGTAGGGTTGCTTTCTTCCTCCAGAGTTGGCTGCAACCTCAGCCTCAGCTCCTCTCGTGGTTCCTCTGAATGTTTCACAAGTGCTTCTCTTTAAAAATTAGTTTAGAATGTTCTGAACCAGGTAGGAGTTTTAGACTCTGGCCTTTCACATGCTACTCTCTTGTCCCCTCTCAGCATGTGTCCCAGCCCTCTTCTGTTCTGCTTCAGTCACTAACTCATTGCAGGTTACTCTGCACAGACCCATTGCTTCTATTTGAGGTTTTTGTAAGAATTTAATTGATAGGAGCTTTCCATTCCTTGAGACACCTTCTCCTTTGCAATTTTAGGCAATTCCATGGAATTTTACATTGGTTCCAGTACACTTATTGAACTTTACAGTGGTCCAGGCTTGTGGTTCATAAGACAGCCCCATTGAGTTTCGGGAAGATGACATGCAGTTGCTACTGGGTGGAAGCAGGATGGCATCTTGCACACAGCGTCCTCTCCCCCTCGCCTTAGTGTTTGTGTCAAAGCAAACACAGTTTTCATATTGAATATTGTGTGATCTAACTGTATAGGAACTTCAGGGATCTAAATTTGAGGTGGTACAGTACAAAAGAACTAATAAAATCTCTTGAAATAATGCATATTCTCCCAAATTTTAATATTTCATTAGGGACTGCTGTTTGAAACAGGGAATGCTGGAAGATTATAGGTTATATGTACATTCCTCCCATAGTAGAGAACTCAACCCCTTCCATTATTATTTGAATCTCATGGAGCTTATGTGCATCATTGGTGATTATTGTGCTGGATTTCAATGTTCTAATATTCACTATATTAAAATCTTTTTAAAAATTTATGTTATAGCAATTTACACAACTTTAATAAAGAATATGAAAAATTTCTATGAACATGGTCATTTAAAAGGGCCAGGTCATTGCCTCTTGGCCTAAAGTATTTATTTTCTGGCAACCACAGAAAAAGTTTGCTGATACCTGCTAAGAAGATCCCCAAGTGAGACTTTGTATTGAGTGTTTCATTAACATAATAAATAAGGGTTTACCAAATGTGTGGTTACATTTTTCCAAGAAAATCAGCCATAAAAAGAAATAATTTTGTTTTGATGGAGTTGCACATACATCCCTGGAAAAAGATGGTCTTAGAAAACTGTGAATGAGAAAATTAATGTATTAACATTTTTCTATCTAAACCAATATCCAAGATAATTCCTAACATCTACACACAGAAATGTGAATTAAAATTAAATTCAGAAAAAGAATGCTGCACTTATCAAGATGATCAACACTGTCTGGCTTCTCAGCCAGTAGAATGAGAACAGAAGTTCAACGAAGTAGGCAGTAGACAAAAGGAAGAAAATGGATTTTTGCAGAACATAGAGTCTGCATTTGCTCTATTTGAAATAAGAGCAAAGCTGAGTGGCCACCTAGGTAGTTAACACATCAGAGTATCATTTTGCTATTTTTCTGTTTTATCACAGTGATAAGTTAACAAACACCACCTAGAAAAGCCGAGGGCAGGGGCCACAGTTGTAGCTCAGTGATGGAGTGCTTGGCTAGCATGTGTGTGGCACTGGATTCTATCCTCAGCACCACAAAAAAGGATAAAAAAATATATAATAGAGGTATTGTGTCCATCTATAACTAAAATTTAAAAATAAAATAAAAAGAAAAGCTGAGGGCAAATATCTTTCAAACACAGTGACATCAAGTTTTATAAAATACCAAAGATGTTATTGAAGTACATAGAACCTTGAAGAGTGAAACATTTACTGAGATAAGAAGATAGTAAATGAAGAAGATGACCTTGAATGAGATAAAATGTTGTGAATATTTTTTTCCAAATTAATAGATAACACATTTTATGTGAAGATTTTGTGTGCTGTCTTTAGAATATAACAAAATAACTTATTTGAAAAAAAAAACAGAATAATATTAATAATATTTTGGAAAAATAAAAAAAATAATAAGGGAGCTTGACTTAGGCAAATATTAAAACATATCACACAGATTGACATGACACCCATATAGAAGAGTTTGAGGCATGGTCAGGGGAGCATTATAAACTAATAAGGCAAAAGTTGACCAATATTGTTGAAAAATTCAGCCCAATATTTTTGTGGGAGAAAGAAAGCAAGAGCCTCACAGCCTAGAAGAAATTCCCAGTGGCCAAGCATATTGAGTGCCAAACAAAAACGAACTCAGCAATGCAGGTGAAAGCAGCAAGGGGTATGTTAGCAATTTTAATATGTAGAAGATACTGCAAATGTAGAAGTGTCTGAAAAAGAATACTTCCTTTCACAAAGAAAATGACAGATATCATGCTAAAGTAAAAATTTAAAAACTCAACCTGCTAAAATAAATGACTGAAAGGAAGATCAGTAGAATAGGAAGGAGAATGTGGGGTGGGGGAAGGAGGGAGAGGGGTCAACATGGATGGAGTACATCAAATTCCACACATGTATGATTTTGTCAAAATGGCCTCGAGTATTATGTGTAACTATAATGTTTTAATAAAAGCAAAACAACCCAGTGGCTCTGGGGTTGACAAAGGAGGATCAAGAGTTCAAGGCCAGGCTCAGCAACAGCGAGGTGTTAAGCAACTCAGTGAGACCCTGTCTCTAAATTTAAAAGGGGGATGCGGGGGATGTGGCTTAGTGGTTGAGTGCAGTGCCCCTAAGTTTAATCCCTGGTTACCTGCCCCCCCCCCCCAAAAAAAAAAGCAAAACAAACAAAACAACAAGAAACATACAACAAACCTGAAATTCCAGTTCAGGGAATGTTGAAGCACACCAGAATATCCACATGGTAAAATGACATATAGCCATCAAATTATATTTTTCTCTAGTGAGTATTTATTATTAAGTTAAATATATTAATTGGAAATGTGATTATGCTAGATCTAATTTTGTTACACACATATACAGATGCATGATAATTTTTAAAAAGTACTCTTAGAAGGAGAGGGATAACTTGATTTCTTTTCCCAGTATTTTCTAATTAGAGTGGACTGTCCTGAGATCTGTGTTGAGATTGGGCTGGCTACTTAGGCCTCTGGAGGTGGGGCCTTGCAGAGGTTGAAGGTTGTTAAGAGGGACTCCTGCAGTTCTCACAGGACCTATGAAGAACTGCAGGAGTGGGTCCCTTCTGCACACCCTGCTCACCCTCTGCCTTTGTGATGGATTATGAACAGCATGAGGACCTTGCCTCAGGAGGCTGCCATGATCTTAAATCTTCAGCCTCTAGAACCCTGGGCTACATAAGCCCCTTTTCTTTATAAATCACCCAGTCTTGGGCATTCTGCTTTAGTAACTGAAAACAGAATATGACGAAGTTCTCATCTAATAGGAGAGGAGTCATCACCGTGCCTGAGATGAAATTTTACAACCTCACTATACTCTGGACACAATCAACTTGACCCTTGAATCTTCCTTTATGTGTGCTTCTGTGAAGCTGCATCCTAATTTCAGATCCCAGTGTGAGATATGACCTGTATTCAATTAATACCAGCAATTCAGCCCACTATCCAGGCCACCCAAACAAGGAGCAATTTATAGTCTTGTCCTACTTCCATTAATTTATATCAAATGAGCATGCCTTTGGATCTTTATCATAGACCAACATCATTAAAAACAAGGGTCTTATATGGAATTCCTTAACTCATTGTTGGAAGGCAGCTGTTTTTATTTCTTTGCAGTCCTGGGGATTAACTCCAGGGCATTGTGCATGCTACACAGGTGTTCTACTACTGAGCTACAGCCCCACCCTGGAAAATATCTTTAAAGTATCTAGCCATGTTTGAAATTGCACTCCCTATCAGGCACTGGATAATACTGATACTCATACTGCATACAATACCTGTTAAATACATTTTCTTCATGCCACTGGTTAACCAAATTAACAAAGACAACTTTAAGATTCCCTTTGATTTTCAAACAAGGATGCTGGCCAGAAAAAAACTTCAAGCAAGTAGAGTGTTCAAGGAACTTGTGGATTTTTCAACTAAATTTCTTCAATAAGCAGAGTAACCATCATTGTGAAAGATAAAAAAAAAAATGCCCACACAATTGAGTTTCATTGTGCTAAACAAAAACTGTGCGTTACTGCTGTATTACAGCTATGAGGCATTAAACACTATCACAATGCGCTTTAGAGAGTTATACAGGTGTCAGACAAGCATGAGGATCGTTTTTAGGGGATATTTTCTTGCCTTATGTGGGTAAGTGTTACTCTGCTGACTTTGTTGTTGTTGTTTGTTTGTTCTTTTTTTTTTTTTTGGTCTATATTTTAATTTATTTCTTTTTGAGGAATGCTCTTTAGACTTAATTCCTTTTATTATCCTCTGACTGTATTTTCGTCATTTCTAGTTGGTTTGTTTTCCCCCAAAACACAATTATTTCTTTTTATAGATGATTTTTCTTGGTGAAAAAATGTAACCACACATTTGGTAAACCCTTATTTATTATGTTCATAAAACATTTAATGCAAAACCTTGGGTATCTTCTTGGAAGGTGGCAGCAAACTTTTTCTGTAGTATGCCACAAAATAAATACTTTAGGCCAAGAGGCAATGACCTGGCCCTTTTGAAAAACTATGTTCAGGGAAATTTTTCATATTTTATATTTAATTATCTAAAACACATTCTTGTCTCACAGACCTCATGATACCAGGTGGTAAGGATAGATTTGACTGCTTTTGGTGATCTTGGCTCTGAAGCACTAACCATTAAAAAATAAGGTCATGGTGTTCTGGATGCTCATCAAAACTCGGCATCCAGATGTTTACACTGAGAGGAAGTAGCTTTACTTACTCGTGACAAATGAGATCACATAGTTGAAAAATCACCAGCATTTTGACCAAAGAATTTCATGTGTTAAGTTTCAGATTGCTTCAACTGAAATATTAAAATCCCCAACAACACTATTCTTGCTGTATCAACAAATATTCATTTCCATTTTTTAGACTGTGTGCTGCCATTAGGAAGAAATAGATGAGTCTGATACCATGAACTCAACTAGATCTCAAAATCCTCTATTGAAAAATTGCAGCATTAACAAGTGATGTCTTCGCATTTTACTGTAAGATAGATGTGTGTTTCACAAAGCAACGAATACATGTTTAAACCTCACTTCTCATGGAACAATCACCAACGAATCATGCAATCCTTTACACTGACTTCAAATCTCTGTTTCTCCGCCTGCATGATGAATTTAAACTTAAACACCTGTGAGAACTTTACAATAAACAGAACTGCTGGCTCACAACCACGAGGATGAGCAGCAGAGAGAACACCCACCAACAGGTGTGGAACAGTCAGCAATCTCACTCCTCAAAGGAGAAAACACTTGGAGTCATGGCACGCTTCTCAAGTCAGAAGAGGGTATTCTTTCCCCAAAAAAGGAATCAAATCCACACCAAGAAATGCAGAGAAAATGCAGGCATCCTAGCTTGTCCCCAAGTCTGACTGTCATGGTGTTTGACTGATCTCCTGGTTTGGTTGCCCGCTGGCTATCCTCCTGTGTTGTGGAGTTCCTTCTTTCCAGGACCTACATCCCCCTGTCAGGGACACAAAACCTTGCTTCTCACCTGCCCTGCAAACTTCAGCTTGGCTCCCATGAGATTGCACCGGAAAGAAGGAGCGTGAAGGACAGATACTATAAACTTCCTTTCTTCCCGAGGCTGTGAGCAGGAGACGGGGCTCCCAAGGGCAGCAGCAGGGCAGAGGTTCTGGAACCAGCACTGTGGTTCCTGATGAGTAGAGTTTCTGCTCTGCCCTATCCTGCCCCAACCTCATTTGTCTTAGGTTATTGTGTGTATTGTAGACTACTATGTCTCCTGAAAAAGAGGCTGTGGCCCAGATTCTTAGTACCTGTGAATGGTACCTTCCTTGGAAATATCTCTGCAGTCATGATCAGCATAAGGCCAGAGGATTAGGGTGGTCCCTGACCCCACGTATCTGCTGTCCTTGAAAGATCACAGAGACCCAGGGGAGAGCATGCTCTGTGAAGATGCAGAGACACACAGGAAGATCTCTGTGAGATGTCAGAGGAAAAGACAGGTGTGAAGTAGCCACACACCAAGGAGCGCCAAGCCTGGATGGGTGGTCCCACTGGAAGCTAGGAAGGCAAGGAGTGCCTTGGCTGGTCTCAGAAGGAGCCAAGTCTCGCTGGCATCTGGATCCTACACTTCCAGCTTCCAGAACTATGGCAGAATAGACTTCTGCTACTGTAAGCCACCCAGGCTGAGGTATGTGATTATGGGAGTCCTATGAATTCAGAAGGAGAACACTGCATACAGATAAATTCAGAAGGAGAGACCTAGACAAAGATTTGGTAAAACGACTACATAAGAAAGTTTTCCAAGAGAAAGTGGAGAAAGAAGAGGAAGCAGGACAGGGCAGGATTGGGAAGTCAAGAATGAAAGAGGTCTCAGGCCAGATCCTAGCCTCTGCTTGATCCTGAAAGGAGCTCTGGAGTTTAAATCATATCTAGAGTGCGGCACTCTGGCACCCATCTGTTAACCCAGCTACTGGAGAGGTTGAGGCAGGTAAATGGCAAGTTCAAGGCCAACTTGTGTAACTTAGTGAGATCCTGTCCCAAAATAAAAAATAAAAAGGTCTAGGGGCGCAGCTTAGTGGTAGAGCTCCCCTGGGTTCAATCTCTAGTGCCATAGAATTAAATCATTTTAAAAATCACATCCAGAATTTGCATCGCACACCCAATGAGCAGGGATGGCCAGTGCCTTGCTGGGGATTCCTCCAGCCCACTGACCTGATCTCAGCACAGCTTTCTGTGCCTATTGGCCACACAGCCATGGCAACCCATGAGCAGGCATATGGAGAGAATCCCAGGTGAGAACTTAGGAGAACTTCCTGGGAACATAGCTGTGAGGAACAGATAACAGCAGAAGGGATGTGGGAAAATCTGTGTTAGGCATGGGTTTTGTTCACCACACCTGTTAGTGAATTTCTTTTCTGCTCAAACTTCCTGGAGTGGAGAGGATTGCTGTTTGTAATTCTGAACAATAATTGACATACCACCCTTTTTAAACCCTAAAAAAGATCATTGAAATCATTCATCTTTTAGAACATAGATGGATTTTAAGTATGAAAAGTTCAGTTCTTATAAAGTAAGTCATGTTTTACATGTAAGAGAAACTCAAAATTGAAAGAAAAGTTGTGAAATATTGCATAAAGTGAAGATTCTTTCTAAAAAAAATTCAAATGTATCAGTTTCATCAATACAAATTTCTATAATCCTACCATGATGATCAACATAGATAGTCCAAGTGCCTCTGAGTTCGGAGAGCACTGCTCTTGGGACTGTAAGATACATGGCATAGGCTTGCCACTTTTGAGGGTCCATCTGCCTGTGTCTGAAAGATGTCGGACTAAGTCACCACCATCCCAAGCCTCTATTTCCCTTTCTGTGACATGAGATGACAGTGTTAATAGGGATCTGCTCTGGAGGCTAAGACGTAATTTACATAAATGTGTTGTGAATGTAAATGATTATATAAATAATGATGCTAAAAATCATGGAGAACTATGGAATATTTAACAAGCCCCACAGTAATTGCAAGTAGAAAAACATGAAAGCAAGTTTTTGGAATCTGTGGAGACCTGGCCACCTTGGAGATGGTAATAGTTACTGGATTCAAGTTCCCTTGGGGCCCAGCTTGCTCTGTTGTGAGGACCCTGCAAAGAGAGTCTGTGCCCAGTGTGGGAAGGAAATGCTTGAGCCCTGTGATGTGACATCCCAGTGAGCTGAGGAAGCTGGTCTTGGGTGGAGTAGGCCTGTGTGCTGTGAACTTGGTTCATGTGCTTGGACTTCGAAGGGGACGCTACTCTTGTGCAGAGTGAAGCTTGTGGGCCTTCACAATGGTCACTGACCATGGCTGACTCACCAAGAACCCCAGGGATGGCTTGGCAAGAGCTCAGCCCCTCTTTTTTGAAACATCTACTATATTTTAAATGTCATCACCTATTATATTTTAAATGTATAATCCCTTAGGATGTTGAGAGTTCCTTTAACTAAATCTGTAGGAAGCCTACAGGACTAAAAAATTATAACAGTATAGACAGCAAAAAATGTCCATCACTCTGACAGCTAATTCAAATGCAGACAGTTGCTCTGTGGACTGCCAGTCTCCAAAACCGTACAAACTTCTATATTCCCTCCTGCTTTGGATACAATTCCTTGTTCACTGATATTTGAAATGTGTTTATGGTAATTAGATTCCTATTTGTTTATCAACCTATTCCTGGTACAGAGGGGTGGCAGGAATTTAAACACTCCTGTCTTACACACTCGGCAGGCGTCTCTGACATAATACATTAAGTACCAGGCTGATCCTGAGCTTCTGCCCTCCAGCCTCAGAGAGGGTCGCACACTCCTGTCTTTGTAGCTTTGCCTTTTAAATATCAGATCATGTTTCTTCTTTCTTTGTCACTTTTAGTCTCCTTCTCTTTCTAGGATTTTCAATCTCCATGGATCCACGGAGCTTTGTGTTTGTTTATTCATGCACGCAGAGGCCAGGTCTTTGTTAGAAGGGAAGACAAACAAAGCAAAAGACATGGAGAGAGGAGAGACGAACTATGGAGCAAAGGTAGATCCAAGAGAGGAAACCTGCAAAAAGAAGTGAGCATTTCTCTTTAGGTCAAGCACTCATACCCTTAAAAGTCCACTTATTGCATGCCTGCTGGATGCAAAAGTTTGGGCTAGGTGTTGAGGAAGTCAAGAGCAATCTGACCTCAATTCCCAACTACCTGAAAAGATACTGCATCTTTGTAAACCTCTTCACACAAAGCAAAAAAGACAAGTTCCCTGAGACAAAGAAACAAGATCCAGGCAATGGAAAGGGGTGGGATATCTTTCAGTTAGTTAAAGAAAGAGCAGAAAGAGGCTCATGAACAAGTGGCACCTGAGATGGGCCTTGGGGACAGATGAGATCTGCACTCCCTATGGTCAGTCTCTGATGGGAATCCTCCTGCGGGTTTCTGGGTCCCCTTTCTCCCTCTCACTCCACCTGCTAATGTCACTCCACTCCCCAAACAGATCCTTCAAAGAGCCCCTATGACCCTTCATGTTCAAGCTCCATGTATTCACGGAGGCTAAAGGTTTAAACACCATTCTCCATGATAAACCCTGCTCCCTCCTCATTCCCCCAACAGCAGCCCCAGGCTCCTACTGCTCTGCAAGCCCCCAGCTTGGCATGTCAGACACACTCTCTCCACAACCCTAGGGACTCTGCCTGAGACAGATGTGTAGGTCCCAGTGCTCGCTGTTAGGCCCCAACTGGGAGGAACCTGCCTTGCAGAACTGAGCGACTGTGACCAAGACTCACAAGAAGGCCCTTTGTGGAAGCACAGTATCTACCTCGGAGGATACTAATAAGAAAGTAGCATTTTACTCAAGAGATTGTGGGGGGTGGAAGACAGCACTTCCAGCACATGTCCCTGGAAAGCCGCACCTCCATGCTGTGCACTGCTCACCCCAGAAGACGCTGCAGCCCTCTCTGCAGAGAACAAATGAAAGATGAAATCACTTCTGTAGAAAAGAATGGAAACTGGAAGAGTTCAAGGGGGTAAGTGGAACTGCAAGGAGGAGAATGACTTAGGACCCAAAAGATGAGAAGGAGAAAGCTAGAGGAAGAAGGGTACCAGTATCCCCCCTCATCCAGCAGGCTGTGCAGAGGCCCTGATGGGCAGGAAAGCACGGTTTAAATTACTATTTAAAGGCATAGTGTTCTTTAGAAGACCACAGAATTATCAGAAATTAGGAGTCAGTGGAGGAGAGGAGTTGGCAGTGTAGTGGAGAAGGTAAGGGAGGTGATGTAAACATCATGTTTTAAGTCCAATAGTTTATACTTTATTTGATAAATGAGATATAGTAATCTAGTGTATCATTTAGCTTTGGGGGGAATTATTCTAAAAAACTCCACAAGAAATCATTAAGAGTACTGTCCTCAGCAAGGGGGACCAGAAGAAAGGAGGAAGGACTAAAGCGGCCACCTGTATTTTCATGTGATTTTTTTTAAAAAAAAAGTTATATGCATGGAAGGGTTTATTAAAATTTCACAGTGAAAAAAATAATTTAGAAAAATATTCTTAACATCAATTTTTAAAGTTAATAGCTTCTATATTTTTTGGTGGAGGGGTTATATCCTAAAATATAGGCCTTTCTGTTCTTAATATATCACTATGCACTTTCATTCTAAATCTAGACATTAGGACAGACAAGCAGATCCGGCTATAGAGGGTAAAATGTAAAATGATAAGAGGGCCATCTTCAGAGGGCTATCATTTTATATGAAAAAAATATTTTATTCACTATAAATTAGATTATTTCAAAATATTTAGTTTCAAAATCTCAGTCCAAGGGCATCATTGGAGCATCTATGTCAGATAGTATGAATACATCCCACCAAACAATAGAGCCTCCCCACCTCCAGAGAATACATAACACATGGCGGGCCCTCCCTCTGCCTTCTCCCTCTTTTCCTTCCTTCTCCACAGCATGGTTGGTTTGTTGGGAGGCTCCTGCTCCTGTTCATTCGTTCTCTTTGTGTCCTTTTTAAAAATACAATTAATCTTTCTGTCTGCCACTCATACTACAGTGTCAGAATATATCTTAGTTATGTTATAGTTAGTTATGTTACAGTTAATATTCCTTGCTTTCAATTCAAAAAAGTACATCAGTATATGATTTTTGCATTTGTTATTAAAAGAATGAACAAATAAAAGAATAAACAGAGGTAAGGAGGAGGAGGAGGAGGAGGAGGAGGAGGAGGAGGAGGAGGAGGAGGAGGAGAAAGAATATAAATATCTGGGTTGCTTTTTGTGTCCAGGGCTCTTGTGTCCCTCGGCCTTGGTGGAAAGAAATTATCAAAACTCTGGCTGAAAAGTCTTCACATGGTTTGCATTTGGTTCTAGGGGTAGAAATTTTGATGCTCACAATGAGCCATACATCCAATTGCAGGCTATTGTAAGGAAGTGAAATCCTTTCCAAAATGAGGATCAGTATTATTTAAATTTGACGAATTACAGAGTGTATGATCAAATCACTTCCCAGATCAGGCAGGTTGACCCCATCTGTTGACATGTTTCTCAAAGTATAGCCACTCTTTCAAGAAAACACCTCTGTGGCGTGCAGAGAAGCTGAACACACACCTAGGGTCCTCCAACGGGCAGGGACTTTAGGGACAGCACAGTCTCATCATGACACCTTAAGAAGCCATTACTGCATCCACACAACCATTAGAGTCCAGCACACTTACATGTCATATTTAACGTGAATGAGAGCCCGATTAAGTTGATTAGAAGTCAGTGCTCACTGTCTTTTCTTACAGGCGCATGATGTCTCTGTCATAATCAGTGTGATATTGACTGTCCTTTTATTCAACATCCATCTATTGAGTACCTAATGTATACTAGGAACTGTGCTAGGTACTGGGAGTAATGATGTGCCAGGCACTGAGAGTACAGTCATACAGTGCCTGCCCACATGGGGTTTAAATGCTGTCAGAAAAGCAGACTTCTTCAAAGAATCACAGCAATAAATACAGGGAATCTCCACTGGGAGATTTCTCAAGCAAACATCACCAACCAAGATGGCACAGCCTCCCACCCGCAGAGGCTGTGGCATGGTGATAGGGCAGAGTCCACTGCTCTCAGGGCCGTCATGTACAGAGCAGTTAAGTCAGTCAAACAGCTGTGCATGAGCATGGTCAAAGAACAAGAGATCAGTGGCCCCAAGGGTTATCATTTACGTTTGTCATATTTACTGAAAACTGTTAATGAACTGAGTTAATTCACTGAATGTCCATGTCAAGGATGCCAAAGAAAACAAACTGACATGACTAATTCTACATGAGCTCCTCTCAACCCATGTTGTAGACACACACTCTACCAAGGCGAACTTCCTCCCAGTGGTCAATTGAATGTATTGACAAGCATTCTTTGACTTAAATGGTAAATTTTGATTGGTTTTACTTTTTGCATAAATGAAAAACCCATAAATATCAGTAGTTATAGTAACTATACTTCACCATACAACCAGCCATACAAGTCTATGGGTTATTTGGGGATAACATTTTCAATCTTGAAGTAGTGGCACTTGTGGCTGTTGGGCAGCTTGAATTTCTGGGTTCAGAACTCTTGCTGGGAAGCAAAGCCTGCAGGCAGTACTGCCTAGTGGTTAGAAATTAGTTTTTGCAACTGCAGGACCAAAAGACTGGGGTTCCACATCAGCTGCACTGCTGTCCAGGTCTGTGACTGGGATGGTACACTCAACCTCTTCTTTCTAAGGGATGTTAACGACACTAGTAGTTTTGCTGTAGACCCCTTTAAACACCACATGAGGGGACGTATGCATGCATAGTCCCATGAAAAGACTAATGCTGGAAGTGGGGCCATATCACTACATAGCTAGCCAAGTCTAACAGAATGAGGCACCTGGACACTGCTGACTATCAATTTCAAAATTAAAAGAAGTTGTAATCTGTGTGCACAGAATGCGTCAAGTCAGAAGGAGACATATATTCCTGCAGTTGCTTTTAATCACTCATCCTCAAAAATCCATGGAGGCCAACTGCCCACTCTCTGGGAACTCCACATTTCCCCAGCTCTCCAAAGGCTAAGTGGGTGCTATACACAGGTGGCATGTCTGCTGGGTCTTATCTGTTACAAGACTGTTCCAGTGAAGTTGAGTGCACATCATAGATCATTGTCTTCTATTTTCCCATACCAGAATGCCTCTAGAACAAGTTGTTTTATTTTCATGGTAATTTAATCATTAAATGTTATTAAATAGGGGTTATAAAAAGGCCACTGTTGCTCAGGAGCTTGATTTTGAGGACTCTCTTTTTAGCTGCCCCAATTCCCTTTTTCGTTGTGACCTTGGGATTAGCCATTTAACGATTCTATACTCTAACTTTTTATGCAAAATGAGAAAAATGCCACTTTTATGAGCAGGCTGTAAATTCCTAACTAATGCTTAAAACAGGCTTTCATTCCTTTCATCTGAGAAAATTAAAGTAAATGAAAATATTTCATTATTAATAATCTAATTCTCTTTGAATCTTTGATTAATACCATTTTAATATATGAGATTTTCAGAATTGGGTCATATTCTATATGAATTTTTGAAGGTGGGAGCTATACACAAATAGATAAATTTGAGTTAAAACCAATCCTCCTTAAGCAGATCTGAAATGGACAGAAATGCCTCTTGTGTGAGACACAAGATAGCAGATTCCAGGACAGTGCACCTGCAAGCACCATTAGTGTATTGCCACTTTAAGCATTTCATCTTCTTTAGAGGTAATCATTTTCTCAGTTCAAAAAATTTCAATATTGCAAGGCATCTCTTTGATGCCTTTCTTTCTAGTGTGGACTGGAGTGTTGAAGTGACTTTGCACACCCGATGCAGAGAGCACACTTGTAAACAGGCTGCCATTTGGGGGAGGGAGAGGACTTTCCCCTCTACAGCCGGAGTGCACAGGGCAGCATCTCTCGTGCTGCACTCCTGTCCTGGAGACTGTGAGAGGCTCTCAAAGGTACATTGACAGGACATGAACGAATACTTCCAGGAAATCTCAATATTCCAGTGGAGACCTATTTGGTAAATGTTCTAAACATCCTCCTACTACATGAAAACTTACTGAAATATTTAGCAAATTTAGAAGGGAGGGCCTGAAAGTGTTAAAAAAAGAAAGTGTCAGATGTGTTATAAAGTTGTGCTGTTGAACTCTGAATTACCCTTCCTCTTTCATATTTTCCAGTTAACATGCACGCAGCTGCTCCTACCATGTAATCAACTGATTGTTACACAAGCATTTTCTAAAGCTATGACAATCTCAGATTTATGAGGTCAAGAAGTGCAGACTTAATCCATTCAATAGCTGCAATTTATCGTCTGATTATAATTGTATACACAAACACAGTAATGATTTAGATGACATAGTGTAAAGATGAAATCCGTTTATTTTAAAAGGGTTTCTAACCTTTAAAATATGTTGCCATGAACACCTTTCGATGTCTGCTTTTAACAACACAATTATTATTGTTTTATTGATCAGGGTTTTATTACGGATTTGACACTTATATTTCATGCTAATCGAAAAAGGTGTAATTTTTCTGCACAATTTTAACAAGAATATGACTGTAATTAATTATATCACTATTATGTTTTCAGTGTCTAGAAAGAAGTGCTTAATTTATCACACATGTCTTCTATGGCATATGGAAACCTCTTTTAAAAAGACAAGGTGCCTGCTCCTTCCAGAGATGATAGGATATGACAGAGGCGCTGCAGTTATAGATTTCTGCCGCCATGCTGACCTGGCTTTACAGTGACAGCTCCTCTGGAATGGGAGGTACATTAGCCACAGCCCTGGCGGCACCCAACACTACCATCCTGTGGTCTCAGGAGGCTAATTAGTGGTCATTCCCTAATGCCTTCATAGATCAAGAAGAAAACCTGCAGACAAGGCCAAAGTGGTGTGCTGGAATAACACAGCCATAGACATTTCAGACTTTATTTCCAGTTGCAGGTTTTAACAAATGACCAAATGTCATTGCCAACTTGCTTGGCTACATATGGCAGCTTTGTTCATTTAGTACTTATTACTATACAATATCAGTGATTATGAACTGGGCACACACTCAAACACACAAATGTACACACAAGTTTGTGTCCCTATTTGCATTGGTCATCATGCTATTGTCAATCATGTTTAACTTTTCTAAAATGCTCTTGCCCTATTACCCAAGAAAATTAGAGACATTGTGTATAGTGACATAATTTCAATCAAACAGATTTTTAGAATGTAATTTATATCATGTACTAATGAAGCCAAGATTTTTTCTGTTCAATTTTTATATGCTGTTCAATAATGAGCTTATTAAATCACATAAATTTACATATCACTTTCCATATTACCTGCATATGAGTTACATTTCATTATGGTCTGAATAATGATGCTATATGGTCTTTTGCATCATTACATAGTTCCTATTATATTAATTCACAAATTCCAATTAATATACACAATTTGACACATTGAGCATTCAGATACATGGATTTGTATTTTCTAAAAATCCTTCTATATCTCCAGGTTTGATTTTTCTCTGTATCTTTTCCCTAAACTTTCAGTATGATGTTGATTCTTTTAGTCTATTAGAAAACTTTGATTTAGGAACTTAAATGGGAAGGCATTAAATATTTAAAAGAATTTACAAATATAAAATTCTATACTGAACTCTATGTAGATTGGATAAAAAGTGTATAATATATTATGAGATGGCAAATGAAGGAAGATCAATAATTGAACTGGCCGTGTATTCCGCTGTAATTAAAGAGTCATGCTCACTTGCTTTTCTGCTTCAGTGTGTTAAACAGCACAATCCCAGTGGAAAAACACAGGCTAAAAGTTTTTCCTCCCTCTTTCAAAGAACTCTATCAATGTTATTACAATCAATATACCTTTACCTGTAAGAGAATGATAAGGGAGGATATCACAGGTAAAAATGCACATTTCCCAGCAATTCTGATGGAAAGGACATCCTAGGGTTGTTGTTGGCATGTGCCTTAGTGACCACACTCAGACAGGGGTTTCTCTGGCTCTTGTCAGTGGTCCCTTTTGAGCATCTCCTTCACCAGAGATGGTCTGAGTTTCCTTGAAATGGGTTATTTAAAACACTCTGTTTTCCATCTCATCATCATCTTCCTGGTTTTAAGTCTGCTATGTGAGCATTGAAAGCCTAGCAGGAGGAAATACCCTTGAGATGGAAGGATTTGTGAGATGATAATGGTCTCATTCATGCGTCCATTCAGCAGTATTTAATGTGCTCCCACTCTTCCCTGGCACTGAGCCCTGGCGATACAATGGGGAATGAGCCTGGTGAACACTGCCCTCTCCGTTAGGTTCCAGCAGGGGAAGCACGCACAATGAGCACCTGATAAATAAGCCACATACTAGGTTGGAAAGTGAGAGTGGGTGAGTGAAGAAAAATGAAAGAGGGCCAGGCAGGAGGCAGGCCAGGGGCGGGGGGTGAGAGGTGACCTTATCAATCAAGTTGCCTGGGGAGGGCTTATTAAGATGGCACAGGTGAGGGAGGCTCCTCCCAGGTGAGGGTGGGTACTGTCCCCGGAGGTGATGCTCCTCACAGAGGAAAAAGCCAGCGCACAGGAACCGTGGAAGCAGATCTGGAGGTGGGAGGCCAGTCATTGCTGAGGCTGGAACCCAGACACAAGTGGGGGCAGGGGTAGGTAGGGCAGAGAAAAGGGGGTTGCCTGGGCCATCCATAGAGAAGGGCTCCTGCTGTGAGAAAGAGGGCGGATGCAGAGGCCCAGCGGGGCATAAGTTTGTCTAACTCACTGCAAGAGGGTCACTCCCGAGGGTGCCCTTGAGTACTGGCCATCAGGAGATCTGCATGACAAGATAGAAAGATGGCAGGAACCAATGGAGGAAAGGTGGCCCAAAGGTGGGCTTGCACGTTGGCAGTATGCTGGAAACAACCTGGTGTTCATTCAGCAGAAGCCCTAATTGTTTATATCATCTAAATGCCTTTCTTAGGTAAAGCTAACAGGAAATCCACAAGTCCTCAGGGGAACTCTCCTATTTTCAGATTAAGGTCAAGTTCTGGATGAAGGACTTCCTTATAATGGATAATTTATAGAAAAGTCCTATAGGTTCCTTTTTGTTGTTGTTTATGGCCAAAATAATCCTCATGTTATTCTTGTTTTATGATTTGCAATTACCACTGTAATGTAAGGATTATTTATTGAACATTTTATTTCCTCTGAGCTTCCATGTTCTTTGGAGAAGTGAGAGCACTCAGGTGGATCTATGAGTGCCCAGCTACCTTTTAGTCATTTGTCCCTGCGTCAAATATTTTGAGTGCATGTTATGATGTGAGTACTGTGCTGGGGGTGGGGGGTGACCTGCATGGATTTTAAACTCAGGCACTTCTTTCTCTTCACCCTTTATCCTGGTTCACACAAGGCGATTTCCCTGGTCCTCTGTGGCATGAACCCTTGCAACCCCACCAAAGCACTTCTTGAGGATTCACCTCCCGAAGTGAGTTGTAGCAGCAAACAATTTCTGCCCTTACTACCCAGTACAGGAGGACAAAACCACCTATGTCACCACCACACAAAGCCACACACGCAGGGCTGGGGTCTAGGACAAGGCCACAGAGGCATTCCTGGAGTTCTCAGACCCTCTGTTTGCAACTGGAGCCTTTTCAGCCCTGCACAAAGCATTTCTTTCCCGTCTACATCTGGAAACAAGTTGTGGCAGAAAACACAGCTTTTTGTGGCCCTCCGCAAACTCTCCTGAGAAAGACCTCAACGCTCATAGGAAAATCAGGGACTCAACACTCAGAAGTCCCATATAATAAATATATATAAGTTTTTTTGTAAAAAAAAAAAAGGAAACTAATAAAGACAATGGCATGCTTAAGGAAAGCATAACAATGCCAATGCATGGGGCGCCTCACCGGGGGAAAACAACTTCAGTTTGCTTGTGGAATTGGTGTGGGGAGGGTGGCACCATCTGAGTTAGGGTGCAGAGGTAGAAAGCTACTGAGGTCACGTGGAAAGCCGTTACGCTGAGGGACAGCGTGGGTGTGCTGCACACTGCAGGCGCAGAACTGAAGGTGCTGTCTGAGGCGTGCTTTTGAGTGTACTTAGTGTACACCATGAGGCCCTGTGCAGATGGGTGGATTTCTAGCATTTAAGTAATGTTTCTTGCAAATAAAATGTAAGCAAATGAAAAAAAAATGCATTTTGCCCAAATAGTTAAAATTTGGGAAATTTTACATTCTTTCAAATAGACTTCATTAGTACTCGTGAGTTGCCCTACTCCAAATTTATATCATTCAAGTTCTCCTACAACTAGAGCATACAACATCAGATGTCAAAACTGTTTGCGTGTTTTGCTTTGACAAAATCATTCTTTAGTATATCATTCGTACTGGAACAAATCACATTTTCAAAACAAGCATTACAGCAAAACTGCTGCCGCCTGCATTGGGTTTTAAGTTAAGATTTGCATTGGCCTCACCCAGGCAGCTATGCTTTTTTGTTGTTGCTGTTTGTTTGTTTTAAATTTTATAGTAGGAATTGAACCTAGGAGTGCTGTATCAGTGAGCTACATCCACAGTTCTTTTTATTCCTTTTTTTTTTATTTTGACAGTGGGCTGCACTAACTTAGTCTGGCCTTAAACTTGAAACCTTCTTGCCTCAGCCTTCTGATTAACTAGGATGATAAGTGTCCACCAGCATGTATGGCTATTCTGCATAGTTTTTGTTACTTTTTGGTACTAGGTATTGAACCCAGGGGTACTTTACTACTGAGATACATCCCTAGCCTTTTCGTTTTTTGGAGTCAAGGTCTGGCTAAGTTGCTTAGGGGCTCTGCTAAGTTGCTGAGGTGGCCTTGAATCTGCAATCCTTCTGTCTCAACCTCCCAAGCCAGGAGGAGTACATATGTCTGCCACTGCACCTGGCTATTCTGTATGATTTTAAATGGCCTCATAACTATTATTAAAACATCCCTAGGTATTTAATATCTGATCATCTAGTAATGAAGGAAAATTCTATTCTAAAAGTAGCTTAGAAAAGACACAAAATCTATAAAACAGCTGACCAATGGAACTTCATCAAAAATAAAATTTTTGTTCATTGAGACACAGCTTATCGAAAGTTAATTAATGTCCCTATCAAATATCAATGACATTTTTCACAGAACTACAAAAACAATACTAAATTTTAATGTGGAACCACAAAAGACTCTGAATAGGTTGCCAAAGCAACCCTGAGCAGAAAAACAAAGTTGGAAATATCACTTGATCTGATTTCAAAATACACCAGAGAGCTCTAGTTATAAAAACAGCATGGTATTGGCATAAAAATAGACATAACAATGTAATGGAATACAGTGCCCAAAAAGGACCCATGCATTTAGAGCAACCCGATTCTCAACAAAGGCACCAAAAACAAGCTTGAGAAAGAACAGCCTTTCTAATAAGTGGTGCTGGAAAAAATGAACATTCACACACAGAAGATTGAAACTTGACCCCCATACTCACTTTCTCAAGGATAAACTTAAAACAAATCAAATGCCTAAATGAAAGTGTTGAAACTGAAAGTATTAGAAGAAAACAGGAAAAGCACTGAAGATACCGGAACACACAATGATTTTCATTTATTTGTGCTAATGTGTGTAACCAAGCCCAGAAAACAAAAGCAGGTATGGACACATGCAGTAAGCACAGAAAACTGCACAGCAGAGGAAACCCTGCAAACCGCTCATCTGACAGAAGACTAATATCCAGAGTTTGTAGGGAACCTTAAAAAGTCAGTAACAAAAAAACCCCTAAATAATCCAACTTAAAAACAGGGAAAGGAAATGAACAGACACTTCTCAAAAGGAATTCAAATGGCCAAAGGATATGTGGAAGAATCCTCAGCTTCACTAGTCATCATGGACATGCTAGTCTAAGTAATGACGTATCACCTTACGCCAGTTAGCTTGGCTGTTACAAAAAAGACAAATCAAAACAATAAACAAATGCTGGGGCGCACATGGGGAAAAGGCAACTCCCATGCCCTGTGGATGTGCATGCAAATTAGTACAATCCCTACAGAAAACAGTATGGAAGTTTCTCAAGGAACTAAAAACAGATCTACCATAAGACCCAGCTATTCTGCTTCATCTACCAGAAGATCCAGATATCCTCTTCATCTACTAGAATATCCAGCTATTCTTCATATACCATAAGAGCCACCCACTCCTCTCCTGGGTGTTTATCTAAAGGAAATAACATCAGCATATCAATGAGACACCTGCAGGCCCATGTTCTTCTGTATCACTCACAATAGCCAACATATGGAATCAACTTAGACACCCATCAATGCATGAATGGATGAAGAAAATATATTAATATACTATGGAATATTATTCAGCCACAAAGAAGAATAATGTCCTATCACTTGCAGCAAAATGGATGGAATTGGAGGGCATTATTTTAAGTAAAATAAGTCAGATGTCGAAAGACAAATGCCATGTGCCCTCTTTGACACATATGGATGTTAGAAAATGTCTACCAGAATGTAGAATAGAGGCTGGGGGGGGGGGGGGCGGGGTGGAAAATGGGAGGGATAACAGTTACCCAAACACCACAAATTGAAAGAAACTAGAGTGTTCTACAGCACAGTGTGGTGACTACAGTACCCATAATTTCCATTTCATGAATAGCTTTGACCAAGAGAAACTCAAAGTTTTGAAACACAAAGTAAAAAGGAGATGGAAATGTCGATTGCCCTGATTTGGTCAGTATTCATTTAATACATGTATTAAATAGCACACTGTGCCCCATAACTATGTATAACACTTACGTGTCAATCAAAAGAAAGTTTATGGAGATGGACACATTAACTAACCTGATTTGACCATTATAAAGTTCAAAATGTATCAAATGGTACCCTATATATTATACAACAAAAGAATAACAAGGAACAGAAAGCTAATTAATATACAACCATCTGATCAAGAGGCAAAGAATAAAAGTCATAGGATGATATTAGTGAATGCAGAAATATTTAAGAAATCCAACATTCACTCTTGATTGGAAAACAAAACCTCTCAAACTGGAACAGACCGTTCTCAAGTTGATCAATAATATCTACAAAACACTCCAGTTGACATTGCATCATATTGTGGGAAATGGAATACTTTTCTTCTAACACCAGGAGTAAGTCAAGAATTTTTCTCTTGCCATTTTTATTTTATCAAACATTGAAAGTTCCAACTAACGCAACAAAATAAGACAAGGAAATAAAATGTAGCTTGGGAAGGAAAATAAAACTCCATGTTCACAGATAATATGATTATCTAGTAAAAAAAATCCAAGAAATCCACAACAAAACCCAGGAATAATAAACGACTGCAGCAGTTACAAATAGACTGTAGCAATGAAGGTGAATACATAAAATCCAACAGCTTTTTTGTACACCAGCAGTGAATAATTGAAATTTTAAGTTGAAACCATTATTTATATTAGTGCCAAATAAACAAAACAAAATATGTGTAAGACCTATATTAGGAAAACACTAAGACTTTGAAAGAGTTGGTCAAAGGAGGGCTAAATCTATGAAGACATAGTGTATCCACATGGATAAAGAGAGGCATTGCTTTCCAAATTCCAGTTCTATCCAACGTCACCCATAGATTCTGTGTAATTCTAACAGAATCTCAGAAGATCTTTTATGAATATTAGCAAATGGATTCTAAAGTATGTGTGGAAAGGCTAAAGACCCAGAAGAACCTACAGAGTTTTTAGAGAGGACAGACTTGGAGGACCCATGACCCTATCTGAAGAATCACGAGGAAGCTACATAAATCAGTACTGATAGCAGTGAAAGAACAGACGTGTGGTTGTGGGACAGAAGAGGGGGCTCAGAAGCAGGCCGCAGAAACCCATTCACCTGCCTTTGGCAACAGAGCAAAGGCAATTAAATGGAGAAAGATGGACTTGACAACAAGTGCTGAACCACTGGGCATCCACAAGAGAAATCATACACCACATAAGTCAGAATAAATCTTAGTTTTATAATTGTGCATCAAGTCTATCAGGTAACAGAGGAGAAAATCTAGGTGACTTTGATCACCTAGATGTATAAGTTTAGTGATAGCTTTTTAGATATAATACTAGCATAATACGTGAAAGAAACAGTTCTGCTTTATTAAAATATAAAATTTATAGTCTACAAAAGACAGTGAAGAGAATGAAAACACAAGCCACAGACTTGAAGAAATCTTTACAAAACACATATCTGATAAAAATAACCTGGTATGCAAAAATATACCAAAAGTTTTAGAACTCAACAATAAGAAAACTAACGAAAAAAAATGGGCAAAGGCTCTGACTAGACAGCTCAACAAAGAGGCAAATCAGATAGCAAAGGGCCTATGAGAAGATGTTCCTGCCAGACACCACCAGCCAGTGGGTCAGAACAACTCCACGCCCACCAGAGTGACCACTGTGCAGAGCACTGTCCACAGCCAGTGCCAGGAGCCTGTGGCGCAGCAGGAACTCTGGCTGGGGGGTGGAGTGCAAGATGAAGGCAGTCACTGTGGAAGACAGGCTGGCGGCTTTTCTCGCTCCAAACACACCCTCACTATACCATCCGGCAGGTGCACACATTGGAATTTGCCCCAACAAGCTGAAAACCTATGTCCATGTGAAACCTGCACACAGATGTTGATAGCAGCATCATTCAAAATGAAAGCAGCCAAGACGTCCTGCAGTGGGTGAGTGGACAGAACTGTGGTCATGTCCATACAGCAGCATACTGTTGAGTTATAAAGGAAATGATTTATCAAGACACCAAGGGACGTGGAGGAACCTTAAGTGCTAAGAAAGTCAACATGGACTCAACTCCAGGACACACTGGGAATGGCCAGACCATCAAGACAGATAAAAAAGGTTGGCAGGAATGTGGGTGAGGACGGGAAGGATGAGTAGGTGGAGCACAGGGTAAATTTCAGTTCAGCAAAGTGACTTTGTTTGGTACTGGGATGGTGGGCTCACATTAACACACATTTGTCAAAACGTACAGAATGTACAAAGTGAACCCTGATGTAAACTACGGACTTCAGCTAACAGTAATGTTTAAATATTGGCTTATCAGTTTTAACAAATATACCCCACTAATGCATAACATTGATAATACAGGAAATCGTGTGAGGGAATACGGAAACATTCAGTATGTTGTGGTGGAGTTTTCTGTAACCTAAAAGTATTCTAAAAATAAAACCTATTAATTAAAAGAGAGCTGAAGAAAATGAGCAAACAGACTGCAGATTAGAAAAACAATACATTCAGTTGACCAAGAAATTGTATCTAGATATATAAATAATTTCTAAAAATCAACAATTAAAGTTAAACCTTGAGCAAAAAAGACTGACAGATCCCTCTAAAAGAAAATACATTAATGTCCAACAGGCACATTAAAAACTCCAACCATGAGTGTACACTTCCCATTTACCAGAAATACTAAGATACACACACACACACACACAAATACACACTGAAAGGAAAGCAAGGAACTGGGAGAAATGAAAGAGAGACCAGGCAGAGATACACAGGAGAGTTTATTTGTCAAAGGTGACAAATAAAGGCCATCTCTCTATATCAGAGAGACAGACAAAACAGGCTTGGGTTCCATGACGTTTATGGGGCAGGCTCAGGGATTAGAGCCCAGCAGGTCCTAATGGGGTGGTTCAGGGCGGGGCTGGTATGAGGGAGTGGTGGGGCTTTCTCAGTAACAAGGGTAGGAAAGCGAAATTTTTCTTAAAATGGCAGCCGTCACTTAAGATGGCCAACCAGATGCTAAGCAAGGACCTTACACACACACACACACACACACACACATACAAACACAAACACACACACAAACACAAACACACACACGTTGAGGATACAGAACACTTTTGGTGGGAATATAAAATGATAGAATCTCAATGACTTGGCTGCTTACAAATATTTCAGCTGATAAACAAGCAATTTCATTCCATGGTTTGGAATGAAAACACACTGTGCACACAAAGAGTTAAGTGTCACTCTTCATAACAACTTATTCATGATAGTTACAAGGTAAAATAGCCATAACTCATTGAATAACATATATCTATAAAATGTAATAAAAGATGAATGTTGTAGTTTAGATATGAGGTGTTTCCCAAAAGCTCACATATAACATGACGCAAGAGGGTTCAGAATCTCAGAAACCATGAGCTGAAATGAACTTTTCCTCCTCCAAGCTGCTCTCATCAGGTCTTTTGGTCTCAGTGACAAAAACTACACAATGAATAAGCTAGTTACACACCCAAATACTACAAAAACATTGTTTAAAAAGCCAGGACCTAAAAAAAACAGGTAGTGTGCAATCCATTCACGTGAAATCAAAATGTAACTAATCCACTGTGATAGAAATTATAGTTGCAGCAGCTACAGAGGCTGAGGCAGGAGGATCGCGAGTTCAAAGCCAGCCTCACCAAAAGTGAGGTTTAAGCAATTCAGTGAGACCCTGTCTCTAAATAAAATACAACATAGGGCTGAGAATGATGTGGCTCAGTGGTTGAGTGCCCCTGAGTTTAATTCCCAGTACCAAAAAAGAAAGAAAGAAAACATAGTTGCAAGAAAAAATGCCTGCCAACTGGCATCGGGAAACTTTTGGGGAGATATTATTATATTGGGAGTGATATGGAGTGACTGTTATGTGGATGGATGCAAGAGTCAAAGCACATTGGATAGAATATTTAAAACCGATGTATTATATGTTAATTGTATCTCAACAAAATTGTTAGGCACCAGCACAATAAAACATATTTATGAGAATTTAAACATTCCCTTCCATAAATGTGGGAAAATTCTGTTTCCAAACTAATTACCTTGGAGATAGATTGAGATATTTTATTATTTTCCTATTACTTTTAGGGATTCTTATCCTGAGATTAATTCTGAATTAAAACAGGCAAAACTGAATATCCCCAAAGAGAGCTATGTATTGCCCAGAGTGCCCAAAGTGAGCATATGCCCCATCTGATGACATCACTGACCTTGCTTCACCCCACACGTAAGCCATGGATGGACGTTGGTAACCAGGGGTGGCATGTTCCTCACTAGCACCTTTGCATGAAAGCTGCAGACTGCACAGTTCAGTGTGGCCTCCATGTTCAGTGAAGAGAGACACTTTGAAATTCAAAGCCTTTTGGTATTTCTAAAGACTCCATGCAGATTTGCAGTTTTCATTTCAGCTTTTGTTCTAGCGAATTTCTACTCTTTTCCAAAATCAATAATAATAACCCAATGGACTATCCCAAGTGTTCTCTAAGAAGCTGGAGCTTAAAGGAAAGCACAGAGATCGTCCATCCATTCCAACCACGGAACAGGTATAATGTGTAATTTCCCAGATGAAAAAAACAATTGAGAGTTTAGATAGTGAATTAAAGTAGCCTCCTTACTCAAAATCCTGGTGGAACTGTCTTAAACTCAAACATAAAGAAAAAAGAAGACTGAATACAAACCAGAACTGTATTGACAGGGAGGCACAAATGCAACCAGCATGTCTAGTGGGGGTCGGCGAGATTCCAGAGGAGATTCCAGAGGAACAGGTGGGGAGAAAGACATCCTTAGAACCCCAAACTAGGGCTGGGCATGTAATTCAATGACAGAGCACTTTCCCTGCATGCCCAAGCTCTGGGTTGATCCCGAGTACTGATCAAAAAAACCAAAAAGAAAAAAATATCCCTAATCTTGTCAGAGTTTGTGCCCAGTGGAAACTCATTGGTGCTACTATGGACAATTACCTTGCCGGTCCCCCATCCAGCCTCAAGCCCAGTGCCTCCACATTAAGAAACCTTCCCTCCTGCTCTCACCACAACTGACTGTAGCTGAACTTATCCTTTTAATTGCATAATGAGAATAGTGACATTGAGTTAATACATCTTGGTTTCTCATGCTATCCAAAGGGACACAGGGAAAGGTTCATGCATGTGTGCCTCGCCACTCTGCCTTCACTTTCTCACTGTGTAATCACTAGGTAAGTATTTGTTGAAGGAATTAATAAACATGTGAAGAAAAGAGGGTGATCTATGAATCCTTCACATAATCCCACACTAATCACCTTCACCAGATATCAAGTAAAGAACAGTGTGCAATGACACACTCCTACAATCCCAGTGGTTTGGGAGGCTGAGGCAGGAGGATCACAAGCTCAAGGCCAGCCTCAGCAACTTACTGAGACCCTGTCTCAAAATAAAAAATAAAAAGGGCTGGGAGTGTAGCTCCATAGTGAAATGTTACTGGATTCAATCCTCAGTACCTCGTAAAAATTCCTCTGAAACGAAAAAAAAATAATAATAATAACATGATTTTGGCCCACAATACTCCTCTTTGAAGTATCTACCAGATTCCAAAGTAGATATCCCAAGGACTCAGCACTAGCTATTAGAAACATGTTTCTCCCTGCCTAACCTTTACACCCGCATCAACAATCAACTATCTATCTAAAAGTAGGTTTATTTGTGGACTTCATCCTTTTCCATTAGTCTATAAGTCTATCTTGAAATCAATTCTATACTATTTTGATTACTAATTATTGAAATCAGCTTAATTTAGCCATATGACTTTAAAAGAAACTCTTTTGCCTATTCTAGGCCCTTTGCATTTCCATATGAATTTTAGAATCAACTTGTGAATTTCCACAAAAAGCTTGCTGACCCATTGATGAACTGCATCCAATATATACAGCAATTGGAGAATTGATATCTTAAAACATGAAGTCTTTTGACTCATGAACCAAAATTAATCTCTGCATTCTTTATTTTTTCTTTAATTTCTCTGAGTAATATTTTACCATTTTCAAAGTGATAATTTCTCAGATTCCCTTTCCAGTATTTATAGTATCATACATGGTATAAAATTGTTATTTATTTAGAATTTTATTTTCTGATTATTCTCTGCTAGTGTTTAAAAATAAAAATGACTTAAAATATCGGTATTTTAATCCTTTGACTGGCATAGGATTCTATGATTACCCATGTGGTCTTTCCTCACTGTAACAAAATACCTGACAGAAGCAGCTTAAAGGCATAAAGATTTATTTTGGTACACAGTGTCAAGGTTTCACTTCATAGTTGCTGGCTCCATTTCTTTTGGCCTGAGGCAAGACAGAACATCAATGGCAGTGGGAGTGCATGGGGGAGAGGCTGTTCATCAAATAGTGGCCAGAAAGCAAAGACAGAGAGGTGAAGGACAAGAAATACTCCCCAAGATCCCATTCCCTTCAACTAAGTCCCACCTCCTCAGTTTCATCCTTCCCCCATTAGTCTATTCAGCCATGACTTCATGAATGACAATACATTGATCTGGTCAGAGCCCTCATGATCCAATCTCTTCCCCAAAGCCCCACCTCTGTATACCTGGAGCCAAGCCTTTATCATGTGAACCTTTGGGGGACAATTCATGTCTAAATCACAGCCTTTGACAAAGATGTTGTTGAAGTTGACATTGAAAGCAAGACATCCAACGACTACTTAAAGGCCATTATTTTCCAATTTGTATTGCTCATAGAGATTTCTTTTACATTTCTAGGAGGATTAACTTTTATGAATTCTTACACTTGTATCACTAGAAGTATGTTCAGGGCTTTGCCTAAGTGAGAAAAGATGAAAAAATATATACCTGAAAACCTCAAAACTCCATACAAATACCAGTGCATAGAAACTAATAAATCACAAGGCAAGGTGAACAAGGGAATGAGCAGATGACCCAGTTACGTGCGGAACGTTAACCCGGAATGCAGAAAATCCCACCTGCCCCTGTAGATTCTGAGTGCTGTGTCTTCTTAGTATAATATCAGACATTTGAAGGCTTTCCCAGTCATCTTCTCTGTCTGCCCATAGTTTAAATTCTTCAGAAATCCACTCTGCTGGCCAGTGATCTATACTCCTTGTAAGACCAGAAGATACCTGTGATGCAAGTAGTTTTTGACCATAATAATCTATTCACAGACCATCAGTTACTTTTCTGCATACACCTTTTAAGCAAAATGGAAAGTTCTATTCCATCATCATTCATCTGGTCTTGGACAACCTTGAATAAATTCTACCTGAGAAATGTTGAGTGTGAAGGATCCGGATGTGAGAACGGTTGCTCAGATGTTCATGAGCATTCCCCCAGCTGACTCCAATAGGAAGGTCAGCTCTCTCCTTCAGAGCATCACAGTTTCCCACTCATCCTTTCTACAGGCGAATTCTCAGATATGCCATGAGCCCTAGACAATGAATCTATGTAGTTCATGGCATACAAGTAACACCATTATCTTGTAAGAACTTTGTTCTGGGAGTAGCTAACAACTGTCTACTGACATGGAAATCACTCTGTTTTCAAAAGGATTATTAAGGGGACAAATTCCTTTTAATATCTCTTGCCACATTTAGAAGAATGAAAGAGGAAAAGAGAAGAAAAACAAGAGCTCAGATCCCTGCTTTTCCTGTTAAAAGTTTAAGTGCTTCAGAATCCTCACGATTCCTGGTAAGAATTTATAGATAATGTATGTCCTCAAAATGATTTAGTGCTCATAGTTCTCACTCAGGTCTTTCTTCAATAATTGTAGTGCTGGTTTCCAATTCACTATTGTTTCTAACAACAGATCTGCTCTGTTGGGTTTAAGGAATTTGGGGACAAGAACCTCATTCAGCTGTCATGTTTGGTCTCTTCACTGTCAGACACATGGCCAGGATCAAAGGATGCCTGCAGAAACAGCCTGTTGGACGACACAGGACAACGTGCTTGCCAAGTCTCTGATTATTCATCTTGTCATTCCACATTTGATAAAAAGACTCAATGCTACTGGATCACCAAGTGACTTATGAAGGGCTAAGCAAGCGGTTACCCAACAAGAACATGTCCCACACCCTACCTCTGCTGGGTCTTTCCTTCAACAGTAACTATAAATCTAGATCAACATAGGTTTCTGACATCACCACTGAGTTGAAGAACTTTGGCTACAGAAAACATAAAAATAGCTTAGAAAACACTCATCTCTGTTGGACCTAGTCCAACAGACTAGACATGCTTTCTTCTGAGAAACTGATGTACTCCATTTTTGAGAAACCAGCCTCTACCTCAGAGCAAAGCCTCTCCAAGGAAGGGGGCGTGACCCTTGTCCTTGGAAAAACCCACCCTGCTGAGTTGTTTGTCTGCAAATAACAGGAGAAATCTGCGGTGCCAAGTGCCCCTGCCTAGGTGAGAACACATAGCAACCCCCTAGCAATCACTAATCAGCATGAGACAGGGAAAATACCTGGAATTCCAGATGACCCCCACCCAGTAGTTTATGGTGGTTGATAACATGTTGGGAAACCATGTAGTTTAGCATGTACTCCCTTCGTGGCTTAAACCAATCAGTTCAAACGAATCCCCCTCTTGTACTAACTAATCACCACCCCTACCCAACTTGTTCCCGCCAGTGAATGTGCTAATCAATGTTAAGAGTTGTTGTTTTGATTTTTTCCGCAGAGTGAAATGATTTGCTGTGGGCTGTTGTGACGCATAGACTATCCCCCCAAACCTATAAAATCTCACTGAACAAAGGACTGGGACTCACTCCCTAGGACCGCTGCATAGGAAACAGTTGTGAGTCCAGGCTCGAGCTTGCAATAAAGACTCTTGTGTGATTGCATCGGATTCGGCTCCTGGAGGTCTACTGGGGTCCCACGAATCTGGCATCACACTTCTAAGTACCATGGCACTAGATTTCATCCTGAGTCCTCACATGGGCCTCAAATACAAGGCAGTTAATTTTATTAGTTCACCATACTTTCTAAATTAACATTTCTAGGCATTTCCATCCATCAGAGTAGGAAACAGGGAACTTGAAATAGCCCATCAGTCTGGTGGCTAAGAGTATATTAGCAAAGGTTTCTTGGTTCAAATTTCTTTGTGTGCTAATCGAGAACAGTTTACCAAAAGAGCAGAGCATCAGTACACAGGACATTTTGTAAGACAAATGAAGAAACAAGACAGGAATGTTCAATCATGAACAGACTGGAAAGACGGCAGCATTTAGAACATTGAACTCCACCTAGTCCAGCATGCCACCGAGTCAAAAATGCCTCCAGCCCAGTTTTCTTGTCTTCTTCCCCTCCCCAGCCCACCCCCTTCCTTCCTTTAGTTCAATGATTCTCAGCTGGGGAATGTCTGCAGACACTGTGGTTGTCACAGATGGAAAGGGGGTGCTGCTGACATATAGTGGGTTAAGGCCACTAGTGCTGCTCAACATCCTGCGATGCACAGGACAGCACCCCCAGCCCCAACAAAGAATTACATCACAATGCCAATAGTGCTGAATAGATAAACCCAGCTCTACTTAGGTTCTGCAGCAATTAAAGGTGGCCATGATCTAGAGTAGGCTTTTCCAAGTAGGTCTTTTATATTCTTAATGACTTTTATGCATTAACACCAATATGCAAATAAGAGTGGCATTTTATTTGAATGGATTTATGAGTTAAAAAATCTATAATTTTTGCACATTAAAGTCAATCCATAGACCTCACAGTTAAAGTGTCAGTAACATCCAGCATGAAAAACTTGGTGTTCAACAGTTTAGTCCAATTTGTTATTTTTCACTGTCATTTGTACAACTAGGCTCCTATGTTACCTCTACAGTTCACTAGCTGTCTGGACCACCTTTGTTCTGGTCTGTTTGTTAAAATACTGATCTGTTTCAGATCATAAGATACAATTTTTCAAAAAATACAGTAGATGATTTTATATAAATGTGAAATGAACATGTTAGGAAGTATGTAATCAATTAACAAGGGAACCAGCCAAACATCAAAACTGATTCAAAGGAGATCTTTCTGCAACACATGTGCACACCCCGGAGTGCTGATGGTGTGCCTCAGCTTTTCTACAGAGTGCAAATCAACTGCATCTTCGCTAGACAACTGAGGGGCACAATTAATTTGTTTCGTCATAAAAACCATTCATCGTGACCCTTCAGAGTCTTGAGATCAAAAGTGCACAGTCCTGAGACTTGGATAACACAGTGTGGGAAGGTCCCCTGACAATGCTCACACCCCACTGAAAGGGCACCCAGTGGGTCTCCTGTCCACTCCCAAGTTGCTGTTTTTCCCTTTATGAGGTTCAGCCTGAACTTTCTGTGCCGTGAAGAACCTATGCCAGAACCCAGGGCATTTTCTAGGTTCTCCTTGGCAACCTCTTTTCTCCAGTCGGACCCTGAAACTTGCAAGCCATTTCTAAGAAGTCCTGCTCAGTTAGGTCAGCAAAGCCGGCACTTTGAGATCCTGTGTTCTGCAGGAAAATGCTAATCACTTGATGTAAAAATAAACTGGGAGAACACGTTTTGCTCCCTGATTGCCTGGCTGTTTTCTAGTACTTACAGCTGAGAGGGAAATTAAATTACCATCACTGATTGGGAGTTCATCGCTTGTTTTTGTTTGGGGAGCAATCTGGAAGGGGAGCTGCCATTAGGTGGAAGGGCAAACTGTGATCTCCATGCCTGAGTGCCCGCAGGCCTACCTGGAAGGGGCTGCGCTTCCAGAATGGAAATCTTACAAGAAACGAAACCCAGTTGGTCCTGCTTCTCCTTAGAAAGGCAAACAAAGGTGCTACTTTTGTCACATTTTACCTGATTAAAAAAAGGAATATCTGTTCTAGAAATTTACAAAATACAGAAAAGGACAAGGAACACAGGATGTCCCTGTAATCCCCAGATTCACTGTCACATTAAATATCAGCACCTGTTCCTTTCTTCTCTCTCATGCCATTTGTCTGTTGTTCACCTCTTTAATACACACGTCTATTCATTTCTAAAAACTCAATTTTTAGTAAACATTATCTTCACAGATTTTAATAACTTGCTTTTTCATGTACTAATGCAATCTTCCTATGCTTCCAGGTTTTTCCCAACTCCATTATAAGTGGGTATGTGAATTTCATTATGAAGATACATTTTAAAATTCATTGAGTTATGTGTCTTAACGAAGGGTATGTTTAGAATCTGGGTATTAATGAGGTAGTCATCAGATGATCTTACTTTATTTTAACCCAAGGTGCATATTTTTTTTTTCAAAATTACTGCAATTGCCTTTATGCAGAATTTTAGCAAACTAGGAGCATTTCTATGTTTTGTTTTTGTATATATTGCCAGAAGAAAAAAACACGCACTGTATTAGTGGACTTTCAAAAATTATTTTTGTTTTAGATAGCCTTACATCTTTGGTTTTATTATCATTCTCAAGTTTTATTTGTGAATCTAACTTCTTCAGGCAATTTAAAGGCTTTGTCTCTAGGGTACACAATATTATTGGATACTGTATTTTTTCTAATTTGGATAGTACCATACAATACATTTATGCCAAATAATTCCAATTGTACTTTAGTGTTCTTCTAGTGGAAATTCCATCATCTGAAAGATTTTTCTGAATCAGAGGTTAATAAGTAAAATGTTTAGAAAATGGTAACATGAAAGGAAACTGGAAGTGCTTTAGTTCATGAGGATACACAAGATCTCTTCTTGGGTTTGGGAAATACTTGCAGATGACAGGAACTCTTTGTTGGGGTGAAGGTGAGGTTGTTAGGGGCTGTCCTAAGCTTGCCTCTCATGCACCATATAGAATACGAAAAGTGCATCTGATGTTTTACCCTGGTTGAACACCATGCTTTATCTAGCATACTAAAATATTACAATTCTTAGCAAAGTAAATATGCAGTTTGCCTGTGTAGCTTATACTGGCTTTCTCCTTTCTGGTATTTGTGGGTTGCATTTTTAATGGACAGGCATGAGTCAATTCTGTCTCCATTTTTACTATTATAAAATACTAGCATAATTTATTTTAATCAATGTAGCCCTCAGCCATTTCCACTATCTTAAGGGAAAGGAATAGAAATCTCTAGAGAACAAGAAAACTGAAAAGTGGGACTCACCTACATTTCTCATTTACCCATGCTAATTAAGACCAAGCATTTGAAAGTTACCATCTGAAGGAAAATTAAGCCAATTAAGCCACTGATGAAGATAATTTCCAATATTCTATCAGCAGGCAAAAACCTTCCCCAACCCTTCTTATTCCTACTGTGGAGATAATTTTCTTACTGTCTCTTGGCGCTGAGAACTTAAACGCATGTCTCTCCAGTTCTGTGGGTTCTAATTGCAACTTTTATTTAAATTCTGATTTTCTGCCCTGCAGCTCGGTTTCTGATTGGCTGGATCTGATTGCTTGCAGGCCTGATTAGACTATTTGTGGATAAACTTGCTTGGGTGAGTGTTCTTGCAGCTTAGAGGGAAATCCCCCCAAGATCTGGCTTTGCCATGTCAGCTCAAGCCCAAGATCCACTTGAGGATCCTTGGGAGAGGGATTGATTTGGGAGAGTTAATTACCAAATAAAGACAGCCTGTGTGTGAATTGCTGGGTCCAGGGCTGTGTCTCACATGACCACCTTTCTCTGCACTTGACACACCCCACATTGTCTTCTGTAGTTAGTCTTTACCATGCCTAGAGTCAGGCGCCTGTCGCCAGCAGAAGACTGCAGTAAAAATTACTTTTACCGGCTAAAACAGAGTAAGTTACTTGGCCTGCTTTGTAAGATCTTCCTTGTTTGGGGGAAGAAAGATTGAAGGAATTAAAGGAGATAAATATATACAGTATAAACCTGCAAACCTTTATCTTTAATCAGAGTTATAATTTTTATCTAAATATTTTAACCTTTTTTCATAATTCAGACAGCAAAAAACTGACTTGCACAGAATAAAGTAGAACTGCTCTCTCACATTCATCCTGTTTGTGGTTTTAAGTTATCAGCAAAGCCAAGGGAGGTTCTCAATTCTTCATGACTGGCAGGCATCTCACCTTGGTCTTGCCTGCTCCCAAATCAAATCCTGGGGGGACTGAGTTCTTTCCTTCAGGTGGAAAAATCAAACAACATCCAAATTCCACATACTTTTCCTGTTTTTTTTTTTTTTCCTGGAATAACAACACCATCTCAAACTATCCTAAATGCAAGCAAGCAGTCAGTAATCCCATAACTTTTGTAGACAGAACACATCATGAGGATGTTTTGTACAGCAGAAATCAACAGCATCAGATGTTCAAACAGGCCTTAGAAAATTATTCTTTCAAATCATGATTGGATGTAAATGAAAAGAACCATACATTATATCCAACCCTATTTACTATTAATGACACATCATGAAATAGTGGTTCTCATCATAGATGGATTCTTAGAAAACACACCAAGAGGTACTCTGCATCTTAGTCAACACTATGAAGCCACCATAATGCTTCTAGAAACAAATTATTTTCCTAAAAACATGCTGTGAACTCAACTTCCTCATGAGTTTGGAAACATCCGCCTGCAAGGCTCTTGTGACCCAGCTTAATGAGCTCCGTGATATTCAAGGGAAACAGCTATCCATACAACCAAGAACCAAGCGCCAAGCACAGCACCTGAAGGACACGTGAGGCAGCCAGCACTGCTGCCTCCTGCTCCTTGCAGCACGGAGACCCTGTGCTACCAAGGACCACACAACCTCCATTGTCAAAGCGCGTTCTGGAAGGTCTAGCAGGCACGCTCTGGGTTTCCTAAGCATCCTCTGCCATCCAGCAAGGTGCCGGGAGAGGGCTTGCTGGAGCTTGCCCCTGGGACACAGACCGTGAAGAAATGGGGAAGCAGACCCACGGAGAGAAGAAAAGCGGGCCTGCAGTGTGTGTGTGGCTGCAGACTTCTACCCCAGGAATCCTGGAGCTGGGGAGGCCCATCACAGCTATATGTCTCTGTGGCCCTGTACAGCCAGTCACATGCTGGGAGCAGAACCTTGGAAGAGGGGTTCAGGGAGCAGAGGGACACAGCTGCGAGCCATCTGTAGCCCACATGTCCAGTAGCTGGGGGACATGTGATGGGGCCCCCAGTTGGGGACTGAGTGCAACACCTTCATACCCTCAACAGGGCATGGCACTTATTATAAGTACTGACGACAGGGACAGATACTCACAGACCACCTCTCCAGACAGAGCCTGCCTGGATGAGAGAGCCACAGAGAGGAAAGGCAAGAAAAAGGCAGGGTTCCAAGAATGGGCTCCTGGGCCCTGTTCCTGGGTTGAACCCAGAGGGAAAGGCGCACAGTGTTTGTATGAAACAGTTTCTCTCCACTTAGCTGGAAGCTACTGTCACCAGAGGCAGGACAGAGAAGCACCAGAAAGAGATCCTCCAGCTGGGGTCCCTTCAGGGCAGCCTCACTGTCGGAGGTTGGATTTGGGGCACAGCCTCAGTAACACAACCACACCATGAAAGAGTAACTATTTGTACTTACAGATGCTGCAGGTACTGCGCGTACACACTGAGGTCAGGCACACAGGCAGAGAGCAGGAGCGCGGGCCAGTGCCTTCACTGGGCCCAGGATGTTGTCCAGACAGGTTCCAGCAGGGAGCTCTAACTGGCGGCTCTAGAGGAGTGGGCATGAGTGCCAAGCATTTGTGCTGTGGCTGAGGGTGGCACCTGCAGGTCGTGGGGTCACTGTCCCAGGAGGCAACTGTGGCGGGTGGAGGGGGGCACAGAGTCAGATCAGCACCCTGAGGACCTGGGGGAGCACAGTGTGGAACTGCAAGCAGTGCTGAGGGTGACTGTGCCCTGCTCCTGATGTGGCATAGGCCATCTTACCCAGAGGGCACCAGGGCAGCTGGGGTGGGGGCGGTAACTGAGCACTCCCCAGGGGCAGGTGGTTGGAAGAAGGGCTGCCGAGTTTCCCTCTGCTCAGAAGGAGTCAGAGACACTGGCTGAGACGTGGCCGAGAATCCCAGGATCTGCTGTGAGAAACAAAGCAGGCACATCAAAGTCAGGGGGTGTGCAGATGCCCAACTGGTGCTGGTCCAACGGTGTTTTCAACAGGCACCTCAGGGGAAGGGCGGGGTGCCCGCAGAGGGGAAAGCAGGACAGTGTGGCCACAGGCAGATGCACAACAGCTGCCCCACTAAAGACAGCACAAGCCCCCAGGCCCCAGGCTGAGGAGAGCCTGGGAATGACAGGGCATGACCTGAAGCAGGAGGCACAAAGGTGACGGCTGGATGTTTCCTGCAGCTGGTTTCCAGTGTCAGATGGGCGGGTGCAGAGGACAGGACCTCAGCGAGGGAGAAGGCTGCGGTTGCTGTGCCCTCATCTACAATGTTTCCTCTGAAGCAGAGAAGATTCGGAGTTCAGCATTAGTGAACGTCACCAAAGACAAATATTCCAGGCCAGTGGTAAGGTTCCTGATCCAATGAAGTGGCCATCCTGGTGCCGAGTTCTGGGGCTGGAACAGAAAGCTGCACTGACAGAAGGTGGGGGGCTTCTCCATGACCCTCTCTTCTCCTCCCAGAACCTGTTTCTCTTCCATCAGCGTGTGGCGGGCGGGGGTGCTGTTCTTCGCAGGTCTTGCAGGTCTTGCAATGCAATGTGGGGTGTAAGCTGGCTCTCACTCCAGCTGCATGTCACCCTGGAGTGGAAACATAAGCACGCAAAACCAATCAGAATTTATTGTGTGAGAGAAAGACAGTCTCTCCCAATCAATGACCAAAGTCTCTATCAACATCAAGACCTTGAATTCGTGGTCTTTGCCACCACGAGGTGAAAGAAGTCCCCTTAAAAGGAAGCCAACAGAGAACCTACCAGAACAGGATGCAGAGTGGATAAAGGACTCCATGCTTAGCTTAGCCGAATCCAGCCACATTTGACATCAGGATCATTTAAGTTTCATGAGGAAATAAACTCCCATTTTAAATTAAGCTAATTCAGGTTTGTTATCTATCACTTGGAATCAAACATTCTGATAAATATATTTCTTTAAATCAGTGAATTTAAAGCAGTACCCCGAGTATTGCTATAAGGAGAAACCTAGTGAAGGTAGCCTTAAACTGACCTTGTCCTGGGGAAGTGGATGGAGCACTGTCTTAGCCAGTTGTTCTGCTTTGGGCCCCCTAAGCTGATTCACACAAGCTAAGTAAGCCCTCAGTCCATTTCACCTGGCAGCCCCAGGTGGTCTAAGCACAGCTGACCAAGCGTCTGCTGGTTAATATTGGCAAAGGGACAGAGTGCTCTGCTGTCCAAGGTCTCCTCAGGTGGGAAAGGGTGCTGGATTCTATTCCTGTGCTGAGCTGTTTAGTGTGCAGAGAGGACTCTGAGGTGGGTCTGGGCTCAGCTGCCTAGCAATGCAGTCCCAGAACTCCAGCACACCATGGCAGGATTTAGGCCAAATGTGTCCTCTACTCCTGCCTGGCTACAGAGTCTCATACTTCAATGCAGCAATGCCTAACTTCAATGTGAATTTCCCAGCCAGTGGAAAAAAATCCAGTAGATCCTATGAGTCCCCACACCAAATGGTCGTTTACAAGGACAATGTCAAACATTAAATCTAAAAGCATGATGAGCCCTATGTGGATGCAACTGCTACAGTGCCAGCTACTTGGGTGGATCAGGTGGGAAGAACCCTTGAGCTCAGGAGCTCGAGACCAGCCTGGGCAACAGGGGGATACCTAACCCCCTCCCCCCGACACACACCAAATAAAAACAAAACTAAAGTGAAAAAAATATTTAATCTTTGGCATCTAAATTTCTTGGAAAATTCCTACCCGTTTTACTAGATTTAAAAGGGTTCTTCCTTGAAATAAAGATCCGTTTGAACAGTTTAAAATAAGGGTGAGGTGGGGGGTGCAGAATACAGACCACAGATGAAGGCGATTCTATTTTATAAAGCAAAAAAGCTCCCCCAAACCCTAAGGTCTCAAGGTCTAATGATAAAGGCAGAAAACTCACATCTTACTCTATTCAGATGGATTTTGATGACAAGAGAAAGGAAGGGACTTAAAATACTGTAACTTTAACATCCATCCCTGAGTAACTCACCACCAAGATATAGCTTATTTACAGAAGAAAAGAGTCCAGATTTGTCCCAATTAACCTTGTAGCTAGATGTACTCCAGTGCTTACTAATGACAGTAATGAGATGCAGACAAGACAATGCATTAAACATCATTGGCATATAAATTAAATTCACATGCAGTTTAAAAGGAATAGATACCTTTACGTACTGGACACGAAGAGAAATTATTAAGAAGCTATTTCATAAGAAAAAGCTAATTAGGAAGCAAATTCAATACTTCCTCTAGTGCTCATCTCCATCAATGTTGGAAACAAGTTTGACCACGAACTAAGAAATTGTTCCCATTGAAATTACTGTGCAAGGTATGAAATTAATTTTATGATTGTCCCAATGGAAGCTACAGTAGCTACAAATACTTATATGCCCATTATCATTTCCCTCTATATTGGCCTACATTTTAATTTGCTTAGGTTTCTATCTAAAGCTTATGAATAATTTAAAATAGATTTTCTTCACAGAAAAATAGCAATTGATAGAAGAACGAGATAGACATTTTACTGTACACAGAATCCAAACTGCACAGAAAAAAAAAAAAAAAAACAGTGAAATGTATACTGGAAGAGTGTTTGGAAAGGTCATTTGTAAGACTACATAATTAAAGGGTAGCTTGACGTCCAACACTGAACGACAGGACTCTGGCGGGAACGCTTGGTGCCTGGTTACAGCAACTGCAGGCAGATTGGGGTGTCCTGAGGTGACTCTCCAGAGGACTGTGCCCACTGCCTAGAAGGAGCATTCAAGTAGTTTTCAGGTGCTAAAGGAAATCTGGAATGTCATCAGGAAACTGACCTCTCCTGACAATTACTTAAAACCACCACCATACTGAAAGGCTGCAAGAAAATGGGGTCTTCCCAGTTGTCACCAGCTCATCACCGCCCCCCCACCCAGCCTGGCTCTCAGTAAAACCCAGACCCAGCTACAACAATAGCAGCAACCTTGAGAGGGGCGGGCGGGCGGGCTTCCCACCCACCTCCGCGATAGACATCCCACAGCACTTGGCAGGGCATAGGCACAATGGTGTCAGAGCCACCATCAGAAATCAATCAAAGGCACTTTCCTTTTGTGATTTCTAATTTTTTTTCTTTTTTTATTCACAGCAACTCAGAAAACCAAAGAGGAAAAGCAAGCGTCTAAACAAAAACGAAATTAGTAACAGCAGACCCATTGCCAAGGGCAACATGCGCTTGACAGAAGACGGGGCGGTGACAGATGAGTCCTTGTTCCCAGCCCAAATTTTGTCTACAAAATGAATTCATAATATCTTAAATATTACCAGCCACACTCCTCTCACCTTTGTTCTACAGAATGGAAGGGGGCTGAGCTGCAGAAATCAACAGGGGTGTAATTTCCCCACTTCTCCCCCTCGTGATCCCCCTGTTTTATAGTTGACAGTAATTGTCACACTTCGTCCCCCCTTCCATGCTCTTCATCTTTTCTCTGTATTCATGATTTTTTTCTCCTTTCTTCTTCTGTTACAAAGTCGTAGTTGTCTAGTTCCTGCCTCTGGGACCAGGCATTTTTAACTGATTTGAAAATACTCAACCAAAATCAGCTTTAAGTTTAAAATTTCTTTCTTGGAGAAATATACTCATTTTCACAGACTTAGGTTGACATGATCTCATTTTTTTAAGAAAATATTTTTTTACTTGTTGATAGACCTTTATTTTATTTATTTATATGTGGTGCTGAGAATCGAACCTAGTGCGTCACACATGCTAGGCAAGTGTTCTAATGCTGGGCCACAGCTCCAGCATGATCTCATTTTTTAACATGAAAAGTTGTCTGGGTCACCCAGTACAATTTGCTCACTTTATACGTGACGAAGTAGATGTTCAGAGGTGATGAAGTTCAATTAAGGTCACATTCAATACCTCATGTTGGTATAGTCTCTAAAATAGGTTAGTAGATTGTTTTCAGTTGTATTTTGCACTCTGGTTTTAATTCTCTCAAAAGCCCTGAGGAAAACCAAGTATTTGTTTTCACTACTTTTTACCCAGGGAATTGCAGGCTCAGAGAAGGTTATTAATCCACCCCAGGTCACACAGTAAATGATAGCCTCTCTGACTGCAAGTATAGCCATCTGCCCATGGTGCCCTCCACTGAGATACTAACAGGCCATTAAAAGAGAGATACTGTAACAGTTACTCATAAAAATGTAAATCACCATTTTTATTTTCTACCTTAGCATTATAACTTTTGCTCTGTAATCTCCCTGAACTCCAGGATTAATCAGCCAATCACTTTGACAGGGCCATCATCTGTTTATATTCTTGAGCCTAAGATTCTAAGAAATGGGCTGGAGGTTGCTTCCCAATGCTTACATCACAGGAGGAGCTGAGATGACCCATAATGATGTTTTTTTACATGTTGTAGACCGTGAAAATGGGCTTTATAACTTGTCAAAATTTGTGCTTCACCCAAGACTTTAAAAATTATCTCAAGTTAAAAAAAATTTACAAAAAAAAAATCGTCTCATGATCAGAAACTAAACATTTCCACAGACCTCACAATAGAACCAAGTTATCTAAGACAACCGTGGGACAGATATTAAAAATTATTCTGGTCTTCTATTTATGGAGCTCTTTCCTACAGAGGACTGGACCCCCTTCTCCTGCTTTTTCTTTGCCTGATGTGCTTCAGAACAGCTTCTATGGAGTACGAGCTGGAAAACAATGTGGGGCTTTCAGGCACACCGTGTTTAGACAGACTGTAAAGGTAACAAAAGGGACAATTAGCAGCAGCGGCCGCAAACTAATAATGGCAGAGCTATTTATTATTGAATCTTCTTCCTCTAATTTTAGAAACTGAAGAACCATCACTCCCTATTGTCCGTATTTTAATTAATGCCTATTATTTTCCCTAAATAGTGCCCTCTTTTGACATGCTATTTATACACACAATTTCTGAAAATATACAGAATATGCATGGCAAGCAGAATCTCCACAAGATGTTTTTGTGAGAAGTCTTTGGGTCTCTTTTGTCTCAGGAATGTCTCCAGGACAAATTTGTGGTTGTGCCCTCTTGGGGGAATTTCAGCTTTCAGTTTCTTTTTATGTAATTTTAATATACCTGACGTCGTATTTTGATTATTCTGCATACATTTTCTGCTTCTATGGTTATACATTTTCTGGCTTCTGTGGGACAGGGGTGCAGTGAGGACTTTGGATGGGTGCTGGTCTCCTCCTGGGTCTTTTCAGGGTGAATTTGCACCGAGTGGCTTGTGCCTTTTTGCGCGAAATGATTTTGGAAAGCCGGCACACACAGAACACCTCATGCAGGAATGTTTGCCCAAATTGAAATGTCGACTGAGACCCCTGTAGTAATGAAGAGTTCAGCTTGGTACATACAAAGAATAAACACCAGCCTAGGGCAGGTCACCGGAGAGTCTCCATTGTGCACAGCTCTAACCTCAGCACTCAGAGCAGCTCTTCACATTACAAGTTGCAGGGCTCACCAGATACTTGACATCACCTTCATTTGTTTGATATTTTGACTCCTTTACTTCTAGTTTTATGAAGTTTGGGGGAAAAAAAAGGTTTTGAAAGACTTATTTTTGGAATGTGTTCTTCCACAAGAATTGCAGACTCTATGTTTAAAAAAAACTGTCAAAATGAAGATGCTGTCATTCCCAAAGTCTGCTTGCCAGGCCTTGGTTTTGACATGAAATATCTTATCCTGTGGTCGGTCAAGCTAAGAATACGTTTTTGCAATCACAAGAGGAAATGAGACATAGGAACGTTAATAGGTGACAAATACTCTATTCGGCTTAATACCTCGGGCTTCTGAGTTCATCCAGGATGAAGTTCCCTTGATTCCCCTTACATACATGAGGCTCCTGGGGCTTCTCAGAGGACTCACGCCTACCAACTGCATGCCATCTCATCAATGCTATGGCATAGCAGTGGACCAGTCTGCCACCAAATCAGAGCAGGAAGAGGAAATGCAATGTTAAGAACCTTGCATGTGCTGCTCATGTCTGTAACTGAAGTCCTAATCAGAACCCAGAAAGCAGAGCCGCTTGCACCTGATGCTGTAGCAAACACCTCTGCATAATCATCACTGTGTGCACAAAGCAGCCGCTTATGGCATCGTCAACTTCTCAGACATTTTAAATGCTCTTTTGATTTGATCACTTTGCAGTCACAGTCTTCTCCAAGTTCAAAGAAAATGCCTCTGTGCACTGCACTCTTGTGTTTGTTTTAAAAGCTCTTTTAATGCTCAAATATTTTATTCAATGTGCCATATATTTAGAAAGTACTAAACATAGAATTACAGGAAGAGCACCAGTTTGACATGTTGAAACAAGGATGGACAGACAAACTAACATGAGCCTGGCTGCTACACGGAACCACGGTGAGAGAAGGCGGTAGGAACACTTGGTAAGATAAGTCTGTGATGGTTAATATGTTTTTACATATTCAATTCATGAAGTTTAACTGCTCCTTTTAATTTCATCGGCATTGAATTAGTTCTTTAAAAGCTTCCCCTCATTAACATGAAAGGAAATTGAAAGGAAAAATGAATAGGATGGTTGTGAGACCATTAAAAATTATTCAAAACTGGGAGGAAATGTCCTTCTTGCTTCCAAACATTCAAAGTAGTCTTTGTTACATATTTCATGTGCACATACATTTTCCATCACTGTAAAGCACGTGAAGGATCGTTCTCCTTATGCATATACTGTCGTATCCAGTTAGCACAGAAGCCAAAAATGTAAATGTCTATAAATAAACAATGAAGAAAGCGGTTGGGTTGTTGATTCTGCGTACTGAGTGGACGCACTTGTTGGAAGCTTCTGTCTCCTGCTGTTACTGCAGGTAGAGGAGTGCTCCGCACTCAAGTGCTCAGCCGACTCTTCCATGAAATGGAGTTTCTGTCCACAAATTACGAACAATTTCACTGATGTAGAATCCTTACCTCTAGAAAGACTCAAATCAAAGCCATCTAAAACAAACTGTTTGACAAAGAGAATGTAAAATCCTTATCCTGCCTCTATTTTACCCTAAACAATTCTGCAGTGCTCTGGTCTCTGTTGGCTTTAAAGTATAGGTTGAATATCCCGTATCCCAAACATTTGGGACCAGATGTGTTTCGGTACATATGTGTAATGAGATAGCTTGGAGATGGCATCAAAGTCTGCTTGCAAATTTATTTATGTTTCATACGCACTTTCCACATAGAGCAGGAAGGCAATATTATACAATATTTTAGTGCATCTGCTTTTTTAAATTTATATTTTAAATTTTGATTTGTTTTATGACAGCAGAATGCATTACAATTCATATTACATGTATGGAGCACAATTTTTCATATCTCTAGTTGCACACAAAGTATAGTCACCATTTGCGTCTTCATACATGTACTTGGGGTAATGGTGACCATCTCATTCGGCTGTGGCAAGAACTCAGGTGTGGGATTTTCCATGTATAATGTTCTGTCAGTGCTCAGATTTTTGGATTTTGGAACACTTCAGATTCAAATTTCTATGACTGGGATATTGACCTATATCCTACATTTATTTCACCTTTATAATCCACGTTGTGCTGCGTTAGGTCTATGGATACAGCGTTCATTGCTGAAATACAGTGAGGGTCATTGCTAAAATCAAGGGTGTTTGGGGTGCCCAGTAGTCTCCCAGTCCTTGGCTTCTTGGACAGTGATCAATGAGAAAGTTGTATGGATCTTAGAAAATTTGTGCTTCATGGATGTTCATAATTCAAATAGAGTTAAAGCAGAAAATACAAGATGCAACTTTCTCTTGAGTTTCAGAGAAAAAAAGACAATACCATGGCAGGTTATTCCCAGGTCTCGTTCTTCTAAAGACAAGACCTAGTAATGATCTCCAATATCGATCGCACAGTAACTACTTTTCATTTCTAGTTTAAGAGATCAGATAGAGGGTTATATGATAATTTTTCAGGTTCATTTTGAGGCTCTGTTTTAAGCTGCAGGTTCACTAAATTTAAGTCACAGTTTATAAAATTGCAGGGCTTAAATTTTATTGGCACTCCACTACCCTCATGGCCATCTTGAAGGCTCGAGATTTTTGGATATATTTTAACCTGATTTAAACTTAATATAACATACTCACCAATGATTTGAAACATCAAACCAAATGTGTTCATGTATTGAAACATGACCTTTTTCTATTAAGATATACAATTTTATGTTTTTGTATATCTGTTAAAATAAATTTAAATGAATTTAATTAAAAAAATTGTTCTGTGTGCTCTTTCCCACCTGGGAAAGAGAAAATAATGTTCTGCAGTGAAGAAATTTATTAAACTTCAATGAACCTACTGTTTCTCAAAATTGCTTGCTCCTGGACCCATTTTTTCCCTTCTCAGGTAAGCTCAGATCTTCTGTAAATCATTACTTTGGAAAATAGGCCAGTTTTCTGCTTTCTTTATTTCTAGTGTTGACGTCTTCATTTTTATCCTGGGGGAGGGGGTTTAGAGAGCAGGTGTGAGTGCCAGTTAAGGCACCTGGATCAAGGTGTCCCCTTCATCTCTCCAGTTACACAGTGACACAATACCTGGCTGGCGGAAGCAGCACACTGAGCTTGGAGGGAGTCGGGGTAGAGGGGATTCACAAGCAGGGTCTAGTGCAGAGGTCACATACGGATGCCAACAAGGTAGCTGACATTCACACAGGGAACAATCGAAGGAAAAATCACTTCTAGTTCAAAAGCCTGAGGCTCACAGATCAAAAGCCAAGGCTCTGAAGGACATAATGACACCAGGTTTAAAGACATCTTTCTCACACTCTGTGATACTTTCCTTTTTGAATTCCAAAAATTATCTTTTGAAAACAAAGATAATTCAAGCAGGTGTATACTTAAAAAAATATTGCATGATTATTAATTTACTAATTTGGCTTCAGTTTGACCTTTGATCCAAAAGATTTGGATAACCACTCTTCATCTTATAGAAGAGGAAAACATAGCAGAGAGGTTAAATGACATGGTTAAAGTCACATGGTGACTGGGGGACAGGGTTGTAACCAGAAAAACGTGTCTGCACACTCTATAGTCAGCACTTAAATAAGTAAAGATTTTCTTCTACCCTCTTCCTATAGCAAGGCCTCAGTCTTTGGAGACCCACTTCCATCTTAACAGACTTATGTTCTCTGTGCTATAACTGTTGTTAGTGTGATGTAGTTTCAAATTTAATCTCAATTCATGAAATAAATCTCCAAGACAATCGAAACAACATTTCCAAATTATTGTGCCCTTATTGTAACACCATCAATTTATTAAAATAAAATACACTTTTAGGGAAAGGTAACAAAAGAAATGATGGTTGGTACCCGTTCTTGTGCTGGCTCAGCAGAGTTCAGACTCACAGCAACACCCTCCGTTATGTGGCCGATTATTTCTGTCATTAAGACTGAAACGCGATGCCCTTGGGTAGCCTTCCTCGACAGACATTTTCTGCATCTGTTCTCTGCTCCTTTTCCTTTGCTGCCTTCTTTCTGGATTGAGTCTCTTTACAGGAATCCAGTTGGTCTCTCCCACCAGCCTGTTGGCTTCGTGGCTGCAGGGAGTGGAGGCTGTGCGTGCTCACAGGGGCTGCAGGCTGCAGCGCCCCAGCCTTGCCCCACGGGCTCTGAGGCCACACCTTGTACACTGCAGCTCCAGTGCCTCCTGCCATCTGTCATGCTCCTGTCCTGGACCACATTTCTCCATCTGCTGTGACTGCTCAAGGCAGCTGAAACTTTCAACTGACAACTCACTTTTAAGAGATTTTTAAAACCAAGAAATCCAAGTCTTTGAACCTTGCTCCACTAATGACCATTTGGGGGCCCCCCTCAACAATTCTTGAAATATGCATCTTTGGGCTAGAAGTTCTTTCAAGGTTTGTCTAAAATTTCCAGTATTTTTGTTTTGTAAAGAACATTTTTATTATCTGGAGCATGCTAGGTGAATTCTTTTTTTTTTTTCCCCCTTTTTTCTTCCCCAATTGTCTTCTGGTTATAACTGTTTCTTCTAAGAAATTAGTAGTAAGTCTTCATTTTGTTCCTGTATGTATGTGTTTGTTTCAACTGGCAAATGACAATCATGCATTTTACCACATACAGCATGCTGTTCTGAAGGATGTGTGCACTGTGGCTAATTGAGCTGATCAACAGAGGCTTTACCTCACGTATGTTTTGTGGTGAGTGCTTCACTTTCTTAGCAATTTAAAAAAATATAACATTGTTCTTAGCAGTTTTCAAGAATATATATCCACCATGATGTATGACAGAACTGTTTTTCTTTTTTTTAATCCTTCCTTGATTTATTAAATTTATACAAATTGGGACAAATTACACAGTACAGAAATAATGAGAATCACTTAAAGAACTTTAGCAAAGGGATAAAAGAGAAATAAATAAAAATACACCTTTATGAATTCAGATGCTAAGAGATACACTTTGTAACTTTTTACCTTTCCATCTGTGGCCTCAAAATTGTCTTAATTCTTTTTACTACCATTTTCAAACTTGTGGTAAGTTCCATGTCTTAACATCTAAAAGTGTTATTTTTATTTAAATTTTTCCACATATTATTACTTTTTACATTACGTATCTTCTTTTTAGCTCTAATGTTGTTATGGAAAATTCTGATATTCATTTTATTTTTCTTGGTCTTAATTGATTCATTTTATCTCTCTGGAAACTTTTATAATTTTTTTCCTTTGAAATTATTACAAAGTGTCTTAATGTAGGGTATTTAATTATTCATCCTATTTGGAATTCTCTGAATACATTAAATATATTATACATTAAATGTCATATATTTCTTTAATTCTGTATTATTAATTTTAGTATTTTTTTTATTGTGGGTTGTTCAAAACATTACAAATTTCTTGACATATCATATTCCACACTTTGATTCAAGTGGGTTATGAACTCCCACCTTCACCCCATACACAGATTGCAGAATCACATCAGTTACACATCCATTGATTTACAAATTGCCATACTAGTGTCTGTTGTGCTCCACTGCCTTTCCCATCCTCCACCCTCCCCCCTCCCCACCTCTCCCCTCCCCTCCCCTCCTCTCTCTCTACCTCCTCCACTGTATAACCCTGAGGGTCTCCTTCCATTACCATGCAATTGTTTTTCTTTTAATGCATTTTTCTCTGGTAACTTTCAAGATTTCTCCATTTCTCACTGGTTTCAAAAACTGGAGTACAGAGTAGGTCAGTACAGTTTTCTTTGTGTTTGTCCTGCTTGCATTCTGTTGAATCTTGGCTCTGTGGCCTTGCCATTGTCGTAACATGAGGACACACTCTAGCCTCATTCCTTCTCAGTGGGTTTCTGCCTCCTTTCCCCCCTTCTTTCTGTACTCCAATCATCCGCCTGTTTGACTGCCTGGTATTACCCCACAACTCACTGAATCTATGTTGTGCTCAACTTTGGATAGTTTTTTATCCTATTGTGAGTCTTCAAACTTTTCGACTTTTTCTTCAGTGGCTAATATGCTACTGTGCTCATCCAGTGAATTTGTTAGTTTAATTATTGTGTTTTCATCTCTAGGTGTTTCATTTACTAGTACCATTTATTTCTTTATTATGTTCATGTTTTCCTTTAAATCATTTAACATTCATGATAGCTACTGCCAAATCCAATCATCTCCATCATTTCTTGGCCTTATTTATTGAATGATTTTTCGTCTGGTCATGGACCACATCCATATTCCCTAATTAGAGCACACATGGGCAAAAAGTTGTAATTAGAATGCTGAATTTTTTAAGGATTGATGAGTTTGTATTTTTGTTTCTTTAATTACTTGGGGGTTTAAAAAATTTTTTTCCTGGCCATCAATAAAGCTATCTGCTTAGTGTTGTTTTAAAGTTTTGCTAGGAAAGATCTAGACTATTGTTTAATTTAGGGCCATTTAGCCTACCTACTATTATGCAGTGATCCTCCTTTGATAGCTGTCAAATGTCTCATTGTCTAATTAAGTCACAGCACTCTAGCTGTTTGGAACCTGAAGCCTCCCAGCCACTAAGAGCTCTGGGAATTTTTCCACTTTAGCCTTTTTATTTTTTCACTGATACTTTGCTGATTCTCACTCTACACATGAACAGCTTATTATTGTGTTAAAGACTCAAAGGGACCCTCTTCAGTCCTCTGAAGTTCTTTTTCCAGTTGTTTCCTGTGTCTCCACTACTCTGCCTTTCATTCTCCAGCTGTTCCAGAGCTCCGGACTCAGCTCTGTCTCCCCATCTCTGCCTCCACTTCTCTGTACTGTTAGGATCCCCTTTCTGTGTGGAAAGCGCCTGACAAAGAAATCTAAGGAAGTCACAGTTTGCTTCTTCTGTTTCCATTCTCACAGGGATCAGTCTTGGGCTGCATTTTATCTGAAGTCATTTCTTATTTTCTCTTTCAGATTCTGGTTAATTTATAACAGGACCACAAATCTGGTACCACCATGCTGTCATGCTCAGAGCAGAAGAGAGTGATACCTATCTAATACGAGAACTTCTAAGCTCAATCAGACTAAGTACAATCCTGACTATGGTTCTCATTCTTATGCTTGAATCCCAAGAAGATTAATTATATCAAGTCAGCGATGTTCCTTCCCATCTGGTCTTCTGTGTCTACTGGGTATCTCTGAATGTTGACAAGATCAAAACTGCCATATGGAAGGATACCTACATGGGTCCAGGTCAGTAGAAGGTCTACTAATGTCTATGGGGTTAAATTTGATGCACAACATTCGTCAGTCTCAAAGTCATGGATAATGAGTTATTTGCAATTGCATAACCTTAAATATCAACCAATCTCCACAAAGAATATGAGCAAATTTTATGATGACAATCATATTAGGAAAATAAGGAACTGTATAATATCCATGATGATGTCATGCTAAATTAGCTTAAATTTAATAGCAGTTAAAAAGTTTAATCACTCAGATATTTAAGATAGAATAAAATTCCTTCAAAACTCATTTTAATGATTCTGTATAATTAGTATTTGGATTCTTTTTTTTTTTAAGAGAGAGAGAGAGAGAATTTTTTAATATTTATTTTTTAGTTTTCGGCGGACACAACATCTTTGTTTGTATGTGGTGCTGAGGATCGAACCCGGGCCGCACGCATGCCAGGCGAGCGCGCTACCGCTTGAGCCACATCCCCAGCCCAGTATTTGGATTCTTGAGAAGAAAAAACATTTGCAGCTACTTCAGAACCCAGACCTTGTATTCTGATAATTATAAGCTATTTGTCAAGACCCAGAAATTTTATATAAATGCTAAAAAAATAAATTTGACTGAAATCGAGCATATAATCTGGGTGAAGAAGACTCTTCTATCAGACGTAAGGAACACACATACATATACACATATCTCCATATATACAGATATTTGTGCATGTATATCCGTATATCTTCACATCCATATGTGAGATCAGAAGAGGGAAATGAGGATGTGTGCAATCCTATTAAGAGATTGCTGTACAGATGCAGTCAGCAAACATTTTATATAAAGAAGTCTATGATGGATATTTTAGGGCTTCTGGGCTGTAGAATCTTTGTCCTACATGCTCTACTCGGCCATGGTGTGAGAAGAGCCCTGGGCAATAGGCATGAGAGTGGGTATACCATATTCCAATCAAACTTCACCTACACAAAAGATCTAGAGCCACATTTGGTCTGTGAGTCAGCTTGGAAATCTGTGGTCTATAACACAAATAACTAGATGTCCGAAAGCCACTCATAGATAGAAGCATTATATGGGGTGATTTTTGAACCATTGAGATGTCCCAACTTGAGCACCCATCCTTGGCACACCCACTGGTCATAACAGGGTTTGGGTGGCATCCAAGGGTAGACCTCAACAAGGTACTCTTCCTATCCATTCCCATCTGAATCCACTTTTGTGCTTCTTCAATCTTTGCTTTTGGCCCTCATCCTTGGATTTGGGAATTTGTTTCATCTTTCCAGCAATTCTCCAGAAAAAGAAAGAGAGAGAGAGAGAGAGAGAGAGAGGGGGGGGGGGAGGGAGGGAGGGAGGGAGGGAGGAAGAAAGAAAGAAAGAAAGAAAGAAAGAAAGAAAGAAAGAAAGAAAGAAAGAAAGAAAGAAAGAAAGAAAGATCAACTAGACCTCTCCTCTCTGTTTTTTTGACTTAGGCCATTTGAGGCAGGATAACTCAAACACAGTTTGTGTGTACTTCCCAAACCATGGATGGATCTTCACAGGTCAAGGTGGGGTGAGGTAGGCTTCTGAACCCTTAAGACCATCAGCTGAATTTCGAAGATCATTATGCAGAATAATAGTGTTATCCACACTGTCATTTTTTCTCTTTTCTTACCTATACCTCCTTAAAATAACAAGTTGATGTAGCAAAATTGAAATAATTTATGAACTGGGGATCTATAACTCTAAATTTAAAGTATTGGTTACCATCAGGTTGATTAAGGAGAAATGTCCATGATACAAATTATTCATCATTTTGAAACACATTTTGTGAAGAAACTATTCTACTACACTAGTTATGTTAGAATATTTTTAAAAATCTTTTAGAAAAATATGGCAACTTAATCCATGTATGATGAAATCCATAAAACAATATAGCACTTACATTGGCTTGCTGTGAGCTTTTAATGAAGGAAACAGGTACCAAGAACCTAAGTGGTGTACAGCCCCTCAGACACCCAAATGCTGGTTCTCCTGTCCCCACAACAGGCATGGGAACATACCAGCAGAACCATTCACTCTGTGGAAATGAGTGCATATTTTCAGGTGGTGATTAAGAAAGAAATGTGTGTTTTATTATTTCTCAAATCAAGTTCTATTGCTCCAGAATACATAACAACTAAAATTACTTAAAAAAAAAGACAAGACTCTGCCAACAGCCATATATTCCTCTTAAAAAGCTTTCTATATAAATACACACATCAACTTTGAGGAAGGTAATATTGAAAGGCAAGGACATAACAAAGCAGGGTTTCAGAAGAGTGTATGGGGTCATACATTTATGTAACTTAGAAAATAGGACTGCTTAATTATCTGTTAAATCTTAGTAAATGCTGAACACATACTGTGGTTATATGACCTGCAAGAGGACAAGAAGTTCCTTAGTGAAGGTTTATAAAAATAAGGTTCAGTATAAAGAAGAACCTTGTAAATATTTGCTCATGACTTTTTTCAAAAGCAAAATAAAATATTTAATAATCTCTTTCATATGGCATAATTTCACTAGTTTTTGCCTTAGGCAAAAAAGACATTTTTGCCAATAAACTTGCTTTGAGCTTTTCCAAAAGGAAACCTAAGCTAAAAAGGTATAATTCTTTTAGCAGGAAAAAAGATCCTGAGACAAAATTGTAACCATATTTCCAATGTTTTTGAATTGCAAAAAGTGAAAACAAACAGAAAAAAAAAGTTCCAGAAAACTCTGGAAAAATCAGAATTGAGAATTAGAAATGAAGATTATTTTTTTCTTGAAAGCTAAACTGGTTCTTATATTTCCTTTTCATATTATTTTGAGAAAATACCAGTCAAAAAAGTGATACCTGAATTATTTTATCCAAATAACTAAGGATTACATTTTATCCAAAGAACGTTTCTGAGACTTCTTTAGCCCAAGGTGCTGGAGGTGGCTTTCTGCAAGGGGTTAGTCAAAGGCTGAAGGTGAAACTTCAATTCTGGAATTGGCTACAATTGCTTCAGCATTGCTAAGTTCAGCATGTAGCCAAGTATGGGCTAACACAAACAATGAACTGTGGCTCTTGACTTTGACTTTTCTATCTTGGGTGGATTAATGACATGCAAAATTATCTAGAAAAACCTTCCATGATTTGGACTTTGGGAGAATAACCTTTGCCCATGGGAGGAGAGTAAAATATAGCAATTGTCAGTGTGAATAAGAAAAGAATTTGGTATTAAAGATGAAAGAAACAAAAGAGAAAAATGTCTAACAGAATGGTTTGGAACACCAGTGGTCTACCTTGTGACAGCAGTGAGAACTTTAACATCATGTGATCATAAATTCCTTTCAGAGATTCTGAATGGCAATCTTCTCTACACCTCGGAACTTTCTCCCAGCTCAGTGTTTCCAAACCATGGAGACTCATGTAGCAAATTGATAATTCTTGCCATATGGTGTGCATCACGTACTATTATATGTTAATTGTTTTACTTCATTATTTTCCTGGGTTAGATGTATTTCAAAGATAACTTATCACCATGACACCAAACATTTGGAGTTCCAGTTATATTTTGAATATACTTTAAAATTTTAACAGTAGTATTCAAGAGAAAAGTGTTTGTCACTATTACCACATAAAATCCTCAGGTACTTGGATCCTTGGCTGATCTCAGACTAAGTACAATCCTGACTATGGTTCTCATTCTTACGCTTGAATCCCAAGAAGATTAATCATATCAAGTCAGCAATGTCACTGCTCTATGTTAAGAGATGTGTGTTTTAATGAGGAAAACTGATAACTGTAAGGGCCTCTGATTGCATCATCATTTTAATAAAATAATATCAACAAATAATTTGGGGGGCTTTCTTTTAATAACATAAATCTCTAGTTTGGTCAAGAGCCTGGTAGAAACCTAACAGTGAACAGTAATCAACCATATCAAATATTGCCATAGCTGCTGGTGTTCTAGCAGACCCTTGGCTTAAATACCATTTGTTCACGTGATGACCCAAAGAATCTGGTATTTTTGTTATTTAGCCTTCCTTTCATTTTATGCGTGAGGAAACTTGGGTTCGGAGAATGAAACACTTTGCTTAGGAGTAGACACCTGGAATTTGACCACTATTGTGTCGCTATCACCAAGTCTGCCTCTCAAATCTTAAATTAGACAACCAGGATGTGATGGGAGACGGGCGGGTGGGTTTGCCAACCATAGAGAGCAAGAGAGAGGGAGGGAGGGAATGTGGATGCTGCTCACCCTTTAAGTAAAACACTGCACTATTTCCATTGTAAATTTCTCTAAGACTAAAAACGCAGAGTTCATATATTTTCTTTCAGATGTTTCTAGCTCTGAAACAGAATGAGTCTGGGAGTTACATTTCCAAATGATGGCTAAAAAGTGCATTAAGGGGTACTTTCCGTTAGCCCACATCCACTTCCTCAGTCTATTACCTTGTGTACTTGCATGTCCTGGTTTCACAAAGCAATATAAACCACATTTTGTCACATGCTCATAGTTTTGGAATTAGGGGATTCTGGCTTGCAAAGCCAGGAGGCTGACAGATAGCTGAAGTAATTCCAACAAATCTATATTTATGTGTCTGCGCAGAGCATCGGGCATTTACATTTTCTACGACATACTCCCTATCTGCTTGATGAAGTGAAAAGTCAAATTTGAAGGGATGAGTCTAAAATTTACAGGGCATCTTTAGGATTCTGAAAATTAGGAAGAGCAACTTTAGGTCATATAAAATCCATTTTATAATGTATCCATTCAACACAGGAGAAAGAAACAAAGCTTCAGAGACCTCTTCTGGCCATGTCAACCAGCCAAAGAGTTGAGTTGAGCCCCACAAAGATGTGTGCCGTTGAGAAGGGAGTCAGCAGCAACAATGTGCTGTGCTTATTTGAGTTACTAAGATGATCCTTCACTGTAGAAATTTCCAAGCTATTGAAGAAACCAGGTTTTCTAAATCATGAGAACAGCTAGAAATGCATGTGAAGATAAGACCTACAAATTTATTTCGAATCCATTTCGGGTGAAAATTCTCTAATTTGCTTTAGTCTAAAAATATCTAGGAAGGCTCATTCCTTCTCAAGGGAGATTGGTAAAAACGAGTCTAAGAGGAAGCCAACATGAGCAATGATCGCTCTCTCCTTTCAAGTGGCAAATGTGCTCAGTCTGCCCATCGCAGTGGGCAGTTGGCATTTTTCTGCTCAACACTGTGCAGTGTTCCCAGGCTGCTCTGGTATGATTGCTGGGTACTACACATCTGCTTCCAGAAATTTTGTTTTTAGGCGTTGGCTACTGTGACCCTTAGTATTTAATATTGTTTTTGAAAATTCTAAATAATTCAAGAAGGAGAAAAGCATGTGACTATTAGAAATGAGACCATAACATCAAATAATTGCTAAGAAGTTAAAAAAATCAAAGAAAATAAGAACTAATAAGCACATTCAACCTCATTCGTAACACCAACCATTCATTAGTGAAGGGATCTGGGGGTGATGGCTCTCTCCTTCTTCATCACTTTGTTGCCTAATTTGTACATAAAACAGCAGAAACATTTTCCCATTCTCTTCTGTTTTCTGCAATGGGCCATCATCCAAATGAAGGACCCACAATGCATTTGCTAAGCTTTTGAAATTGACTTTGCCCCTGAAAGCCAAATGAAAATTTAGAAATACAAGACAAGGACCTCTTTCACTGACCCGTCTTTCACTGACCTCTTTCACTGACCCCTTCCCAACGTTCCCCCAGTACTTATGGGTGGTGATAGGAAGGGGTCCCTTGGCTTTCCTCTTCCTTATACAGAGGGGAAAAAAAATCAACTTTTTGGATCAGGAGGTGATGAGACTTAAACTCTAAGATGACCCAGCTTGCATTTATGTACATGTATATCTGATTAATCCTGAATTAAAATCTCTAAGCCACACTTCCCTGTCTCTAATTTTTGAGAGTCATATATTCAGCTGCCCACTCCCAGGCTTACTTGGGTGTTTATAGCTATTTTGCAGTTGCTGCATCCAAAGTTAGAACATTTTGGCTTTGGTTTACAAACTTCCACATCCCTTAAACAATGCCAGAGCCATGCCTGGTATATAGTAGGTGCTCATTAAATATTTGCTGAATGGATAAATACATGAATTATCACCCAAAGGGCCTGTGGGCTCCTGTAAGAGTCATAAACAATTTGACGCGACTGAGGATCATTAAAGGAGTTGATTTCTGGGGTGCCTTGCAATTATGGTTATTAGTCACTGGGTAAGATTTGGAAATCATTGCAAAAGAATCCCTTGTATTGACCTAGCCCTTTATAATATACAATACCATTTCATATTTATATGAAATCTAAATATGTCTTTTAGCAAATTATGAAAAAGCTATTGAAGATAATTTTTTCCTGTCATAAATGGAAGAGACATAAGAGCCACAATTTATTGAAAACCTACTAGATGCCAGGCATGGGGCCAGGGCTTTGCACACATGATCACTCTAGCTGTCCATCTGCGCTGCAGCCTGCATTTCAAAGGTGAGGAAAGAGGCCTGCATGGGCTTAGTGTCCTTCTAAGCCAGGTGCATTGTTAGCTGGGGTTATTAATTACTACTGAACATAAGAGAAAAGGAAACAGGCTGAGAGAGATGGAGTGTCATCCTGACTCTCGGAGATGGTGCCCACTGAGCCAAGTTCAGATCCAGGTCATCTGACGCCTGAGCCCGTGCCCTTCAGCAACATCTAATGCCGCCTCCCTGGAAAGAGCTTGGCCCTTCCTGGGGTGGTCAGAGCTGCAAAGCAGCCCCACCGAGCCCAGCCTGGGGTTCTTCCTGCTTCACCATCAGTCATGTGATCTCACATAGCAGACTATGGCATGTGAGGTGATGTGCGCTGTCCCTGCCTCTCCAGGATCCCCAAACCCATGAATCTACCCTCACCATTGAGACTACAGCAAAGCCATTGGGTGCATTTCTGGATCAATTTTGTGAAGCCATAGCTGATGTGATGCTGAAAGCCAGAGTGTTTTTACTATGTGAAAACTGGACCTTAGGGAGAAAATGAAGGAATCCTGCTGTCTTTCTAAACTTTGAATTTTATTATCACAGCCTTAGAGGGTAGAATCCAACCACAGACTGTAGGCAAAAGATACAATGCCTGTCCCTGGTCCAGCCTGCAAAGGGCCATCACCTGTTTCTGTCGGTCAATATCTGTGTCCGGATGCACCTGCGAAGGCCTCCTGCCTCAGCCCTTGCGTGTCAGCCTGCCTCCTATCCCTTCTCTGCGGGCTGCCAGTGGGACCTTCACCAGGCTTCCCTGCTGAAATCTCCTAAGTGATTCTTCTGCTTACACAGAGTGAACTCCACCCCTCCCAAGCTGCTCAGTCTCCCTCCCCACTCTGCTGCCTCCGAGTGCACATCCCTGTCCCTCTCTGCAGCCCATTTCTCCTGGAGAGGGAAAGGTGAGTCCCACTCCTTCCCCTGTCCCAGTCCCCAGGCCTTTGCAGGTGCTGCCTCCTCTGCAGTCTGACTGGCTCATGCCTCACCCCTTCTACTTCAGCCTGTCTCTTCTCCTTAGCAAAGGTCACAAAGCTGCTCTTTCATGGTTCCATTTTCCAACAGCCTTTACTGCAATTCATTATAAGTCTTTTCTTCCGTTTACATGTTTTATTTGTCTCTCCCTCTAGAATATAATTGTGACTTCTACAAGAAACACTGTCTGGCCCTCCTTCACATTGCATATGGTCCACAGTAGGTGCTCAGCTTGTTGAATGAACATGGGAACAAATGATGGGGCTTTTATGAAATGTGGTCAAACAGCCCCTGTTCGTTGCCATCACCTGAGTGCTAAACATCACGCAAAGCCCTTCACATACACAATCTCACATCAACATCCCAATTTATGAGTGCAAATGGAGGCTCATAGAGTTTTATGGACCTGCCCAAGGCAAGAACACTGCAAGTGGAGCTTTGTGATGTGAATTAAAAACTGGTGTACCAGTTCTTAAGAATCCAGAGAACACACGCCAAAAATAAGCACACATAAACATCCGCTCGAGATATTTCACAGCACAGGCTGTGAGGTGCTGCTGAAGAATGTGTCACCATGGTACTCAGACCGCCGGGCTTCTTATCTAAAGCATCTAGTTAGTCCTTGTTTCAACCACATTTTTAAAAGAAAGGGGTAGGAATTGCTTTTTCCAAACAAAATATTCACTGGAGATTCCGAAGCATGTACGAATGACTTGAAACAGGAGTCAAAGTCTGCCAGGCTCCTCAGCTACCCATGCTGCCTGAGCCTCCACACGTTGTTTACCCCAACACTCCCCTGGTGTGGACTGTCATCACCCAGCTCACGTCAAGAGTAATCAAAATGATCACGTTTTATTGAATTTCACTCTTGAGCAACTGCAGGAGCAGAGTCCTGCTGTTTTCCCATTTCACAGATGGGGATGATCATTATGGAATTCTCGCATCAGGGTCACAAACCTGGTGATTGAAGCAGAGTCTACAGGCAAGCTCCACTGATGCCAGAGCTGTGACCTTTAACCCTGGCCTGTCCCAGTCACCTCTGTGTGGTTCTGTACATGGACGTGGAACAGATGCATGGTCCTCCAAAGCAGCATGACCTCAGATGAGCCTTAAAGAAGTAGAGGAGTCACCTCTAAGGCCAGCAGCCCCAGCATGTGCCACTAGTGGACCCTTCCATGACAGAAGCCACAAGCACATTGTTGACTTGCAGGGGCATAGATGCCAGGTAAATTCAGGCTTGTGCCTTCTGTAGCTCCCTATCTGTGTGACTCTGGACAAGTCTCAGAACCTCTCTGAGCCTGAAACTCATGGAGACATAAAAGAACCTACTTCCTAGGGGTGGTGAGACTTGAATGAGATAAAGCATGGGAGACACCTCATATGGTAGTTGTAACAGAGTGTGTGCCTGAGTCAGAGCCATCAATATCACTAACCTCTTGAGTAACTTTTAACCTTCTACTTAAATTCCAACAAGAAGAAAGATGGCTTTAATGACAAAATCAGATCAACCTGTAGTTGATGTAGGGCCTGCGGGGGAGGAGAGGCACCCCGCCGTGCCTATCACCACACAGAGGAAGGTGGGAACAGGTGAGCAGGTGTGCTTCCCTCATGGGAAGTATCCTCTGGACGCAACAGGGAGGGGAGGTGTGGATTAAGGGCTACCCGATCAATCTTGTCAATATCGTCCCGTGCACCTATTAGAAGTGAAGAACAGGATGTCCTTACATTATTCTTGCTTTAGCTATTTGCAATTATGGGTAGGTGAGCTTGTCTTTGTAGAACAAAAATAAAGAGCAATTTTAACTGCTACAACTAGGGTATCATTCTTTTACAAAGGATACATTTTAGTCTAATACCAGGAAATTGAAACAACTGAATTTGACAAAAATGCAAAGCTCCATCCAAACTCCCTTTATTAGAAGGAAATGAAGTTAGTTATTAAAATAGGAAGGAACCAAAACTCTACCCTCAGTGCTGCCGATCAGCATTTGGTCACGGCCAACACATATGACGAGGCATGAGGGAAGACACTACAGATGCTTCCTTCCAGTTATAAGGAGGATATATGTACTAATACCAGGAAGGAGTGCTGATGGGAGCACTGCGGGCACTAGTCTCAAAGCACATTTACAATAGAGAATCCAAAAACAGGCCATGGCATGAAATCAACCTGAAACTGCACACACAGTATCATGCCATGAAGGTCATAACACATTCTAATGACGAACTCAGATCGACCTGTAGTTGGGGTAGCGCCTGCCAGTGAGGGGAGGCACCAGGCCCTTCCTGTTGCCAGATGGAGAAGCTGGACGCCAGTGAGCAGGCATGCTTCACTCACGGAGAGAGAACTGCGTTCTCTCCAAACAATGCACCACAATGACTATAAATATTTACAGATAATCTGAGCCTTTTAGGTTGAAAATATTTTACTCATTTATCCATCCCTCCATTAAATTTCATTCACATGGTTGCTATAAGAAGCAGTGGGATTTACTTTTTAAACTGCAGTCTCCAGAGGTGATCTCAAGTAATACAGAGACAATAGAAGTATACCTGGCACTGAGACAGCCAGCCTCACCTGTGGGGGTGAGGGGCTCTTCCTTGCAGTGTCCCCTACCCTTTCTAGTCTAAATTACCATGGGTCCCTTGTCTCCAGAGATGGTCTGTCCAGTACAAAGCATGCCAACATATTCCTCGTGAAGCCTGACAGAGAGACAGGGCCACCTTAACACATTTTGACTCCAGAAGAGCTGGCTAGAATAAGATAAGCAGTAAGGTCTTATAATTTAGCTTATAATATTTTAGTCTCCTACATATACCCTCTCCTACTTTTTAACTTCTATAACTTTCAAAATTTGGGAGTACCTTATTTCTTTATATGAAGAAAAACAAAACCCTTACTTGGTAAAATCATATTTCTTGAAATCATTTTTTATATTTTGTCTATCAAAGTCCAAATAGAAAAATCTGGAACCATGAGAACTATCAAACTTAGTCATAAGTAAAAAAAACTTTCATCAGGCCAATTACTCTATAAAATGATCATTTTAATTCATTTTTATAAACTATGAAATCAAGACACTAGAAAGATAATTTGCCAAGATATCATGCTAAGCATCAACCTTGCTCTCAGGAGTCCTGTGTTGACAGGAGTCACAGTCCTTGAACTGCAGGTAACCCTAGGATGGTCCTGCAGGACTGGATGAGTTGATGCTATTTCTGCCACTTGTAACAATTGCTGTCTCTGTCTACCATCATCCCCTTCGCATACTGCTCCATGGCTATAGGCTTTTCAGCAAGAGATGAAAAGCAATTTGTACTCATTTTCTCCAATTTCTTTTTTCCCAATTTTTCTTAAGTGTATGTCAGCCAAGATTTTGCTTCAAACATTCCGCAGAGATTTCTATCGTCCCAACTTTGAATGGTAGCATAGCACTTCCCCTGTGATCAGCTCTTGGGTCCACCCTTCCTAACTGTCAGCAGCCCTGGACAGGCTGTGTACCCCTCTCCCAGGCCTGTTCTCTTCCAGAGGACCTGCCTGCCCTCTCAAGGTTTGGGTCATCACTCATACACCCCAGGATGTCACATAGCTGCATTAAGGTGGTCAAGGCAAGGTTCAGAAAATGGCAGGGAGGGCAAAGAGACTACCATGTGAGTAGACAATGGGGACAATGGTTGGCAGCCAGCCTTGAAGACTAGCACAGACTTAAAAACAAATAGAAGCTACATGTGTGGATGAAGCAAAGGGGTGGGAGATCCAGAGAACTACATCTCATGGAGAGAGAATGGCAATAATTTCACAAACATGTGTACGTAGAATATTCAGATTCCCTATTTTTATTTTAGACTGTTTATGAAAACTCGTTCCCCACTTTCCTCTTTGCCAAGAAAAATCTGAGACTTTTAAGAGTTCAATTGCCCTTTTTGACTAGACAAGTGAACTCCCAACTGTGATCAATGAGGTCGAAGCTACAGGGTGCTGTGCTGTTTCTCTGCTCTCCCTCGGGGCTCAGGGCAGCATTGCTCACACTCATGATCCCTGCAGCCTGGGACCTGTGGCACTTCCCACGGCCCCAATGCCCACATTCACTCCTGCAAGACTGGAGCTGAGTCATACAGCAGCCCTACCTGAAAAGGATGATGGAAAAAGGGTACACAGATCTTTTCCAGACTGTAAAAAGAACAATAAAGGAGAGGGTTGAACTATCTTTTGAATTACAAGTCCATAGTGTTATCACCTTTTTAATAGAGAAAATACAAAATTTTAAAATTAAAAAAAAAATTCCTTTAGAGGTTTGGATTGGGAAGGTTTTCCTACACAGAACCAAATAGTAAATATTTTAGACTTTTAAGTCCATGTGATCTTCGTGGAACTTGCTCAACTTTGCCAAAGCAGTGCATAAGCAGGCATAAACTATATGGCCTACAATATTCTAATAAAACTTTATTTACAAAGACAAACAGTGGGCCAGATTTGACCTAGAGGCATCAATTTGCTCATCACTCACACATGCATGAGTTAAACATGTTAAATTATCCATAATTTAAACACAGAGGCAGCTAACTCACACATCTCCTCAGAGTTCTTGATTTCCACTCACATGGTTTGTGCACTCTCCAAGAACCACACTCATTATTTGCTGACCAATGTGTCCAGAAAGCACTTATCACATCGTTGCTTTGGCCAGGACAGAAGGGAGGTGGGCAGAAATAACAAGCAGAACCAAAACAAATTAACATTTTGTTAATTTGGATCAAATGTAGGATTTCATTACAGAAATAAAATACATTTTATAGCCCATTTTAGTCATGTGCCTCAATAAAATTTCATGAAGGCCATTCAAGCAGCTCCTATTTCTTGATGATGTTAATTAATTCAAGAGGTATAAGCTTTTCATATGACCCCTGTAGGATTGTTAAGTTACAATCCACAAATACAACCAGGATGCAGGAAGGAATGAATCTATAAGAATTGTGTTCTCAAAAACTTTATCCTTGATAAAACTATCTCGATGCTATTTGAAGTTCTTCATGTGACCTGAGTGTTACATTCTGCCCTTTGATACGCAGATTCTCTTAACTCAAACTCAACAGCATTTTTCCCAAGTATGGTATCATCATAATAGCTGAAAATGAAAACGATTCCAAAAATAACTTCAAGTTAATTGTGCAGGTGAGAAAATACATCCACCTACACATCAACCAGTGCCAAATTGTCTGAGTAAAAAATAAAATAAAAATCTGGGAAGAGAGAGACTAATTCCAACTTCTGAAAAAAACAATGAAACATGCTACAACATATGGAAAACACCACCGTCTATTGTAAACTCCACAATCTCAATGCAGGACATCACTTCAGCACTGAATCTCCTTCACACAAGTTGCATAGAAAATTCTTTTTAAAAGTACATAAAGAACAAAATGATTTGTGCACTCTCTTCCATCCGGTAGGTTTTCCATATATGGCATCTGGCATTCACGATTCCACTTTGTCTTATATCACCTTCTACAGTGTGACAATGACTGCTTAAATCCTCTTTTGAAAAGAGTTTAAAACTTACCCTGCTAAAAAGAGCTCTTTGGTGATCTCATGAGACCAGTTTCTGGCCAAGAGCTGGATATAATCTCGACTATTTCCTCTCCTTGCCATGTCCCCCTACTTGTTTCCAGAAAATCTATAATATGTAATGATTTAGAATTAATACCCCAATTCCCCAGATCTTTTAATGAATTCGCTTACACTTGGGGATCTGACCAAGGCATCTGTTCATGAATAGTGGGATGATTACCAAGTCCTGATGGGGAAGGCACTCTGCCATCTTTCCCTGAAATACATCCCAGCTGAGAAATCAACTACCTCCAGCCCAGAGTTTCTTGTGTGTCAATTTTTTTTTTCATTAAATAAAAAACTCTTTTGGACATTTTCTCCAAGCCACTTCCCTTTACCCTGCCTTATTTGTTACATGAAATGGAAAAAAAGATGTCACAGGTAAAACTGCCCTCATGTTAGAACTTTATAAGAAATCAGCATCTGACTGAATTAATAGCCATAGATGCTCCAAATTTCAGAAATCATTTTTTAATGATGTTGCACATAACTGACGCCTTCTAATCTTCCATCTGCCAAAAACTTAACATGAGATGAATCATGGACTACTCTCTGCAGTACTGCTAGTTACAACAGTTGATATCAGAGGGCAATGTAGAATCTCCAGTCCATTGGTCTGTTACTCATATATCAAATATCCCATGTATTAAAGATCAAGTGAGTTCAATTTTCTCATTTTATATGCTTAAAAACTGCAAAGTCTCTTCCTAAGTGGGAAATATCTCTGTTGCACGTACTTTCTGTCACCAGTTGCCTAACTAAGCCCCCTGGGAAGTAATAGTGGTCACAAACCCAACTCCTCTCTTAAAATCAGAGAGTCAGGCAGCAGTGTTGACTTTGAGATGGGCACTAGAGTGTGCCAGGGACCTTGACAATCAGTAGAGCTTCTGTCACTGCATGCCGGGCTTGGGGTGACCTTGCTGACCTGACAGCAGAAGGCTGCGATTTTCACTCGTGTCTTCCAGCATGTCTCAAAGCCCCCTTGCCAGCAGTATTGTGCTGTCCTTCTCCCTAAGCATGGAGGCGAGCTGCCAGCTGAGTACCCACAGTGAATAGCTTTCCTAGCTCTTGCAGATTTGTGACCCTGAGTTGGGATGTTTGTTTAAAAGCTTGCCTCGTTTGCCCTGGGCATTACCCTGCTGGCTCACAACTCAGGGTGGAAACACTATTGAAAAGAGACCATAATAGGGTTCTTCAAGCATTATTTAACACAAGTTAATCTTTATCACCATCCACAGAAATATTTTGAAACACAGAACTTTACTACTACGTAAATAAAGTTAAGAAGACATATCTGTGTTTTAGGAGCTTAAAAGCAATAATGGACAACAGTATAGAAATGGGGTATTGAGTTCTTGCCACTTATTGGGTAACTATGAAAGGCCTCTATTCTTGACATTTATCACCAAGTGGATCAAGCCATTAGCCAACATTTTTACTATTGGAAAACCATGGCTCTAACTCCCCAAGTGGCCACATGCTGACTACAATCCACAGGAACTCCAGGGGGACAGAGCTCTTGGTGTCTCCCCAGGTCACCTCAGAGTACCCAGCAGCATCTGCAGGCAACCTACCACCCACATGTGTACTGAATGAATGAAGGGAATAAACTCAACCCCTGGAGAAGCTCACACATTGTGGCTGGCTTCCCAGGAATCCACCCACAGCTACAACAATTAGATGCTCTTAGGCTAATGGCTGTGCCCAATTTAGGCCTGGATCTTCAATTATTGACATGTTTATAACGATCATGAGGAAGTATTAACATTAATGAGCACCTCTTACATGGTAGACCTTTTGCTGAGTGTCCTGAGAACATTTTCTCTGTTAATCTTCACAACAAATTAGCAAAGTCAGTATTATTGCCATTATTTTACAGAAATGCAGCCTTAAGGAAGTACTTATCCAAATAGGGAAATCTGAGGAATGGAACGCAGGGGCTTTATCTGAACTCCCTGCTATTTCTTCTGTACCCATTTGCCTATCAATGCTCATGGCTGAGTCTTTCCTTGGAAAGCGTTGATGCACCCCGGTGGAGATGTCTACCATTTTGGTTAACTTCTTCCCTGATGCACCCACCTCTTCCCTTATGATATGGCGCCTTCTCACATGTTAGCCACTAGCCAAGTGGAGCTATTAAAACTAATTAATGTTAAACAAAATTTAAAAGTCAGTTTTAACTGACTTACATTAACTACATTTCAGAAGTGCTTATGAGTCACGTGTGGCTAATGACCTTCTCTGCCACAGGACATGCAAATCTCCATTGGATGGGCCTTGCCTAGAAGAAAAAATATATTCGTATTTTCTAGGACTCTTCATAGAAATCCGAGTTCCACCATGTTTAGGCAACAGAGAGAAGACAATGTCAAGTCGGCTTGCTCTTCATTCTGACAGGGAGGTGTGCTTCTCCTTGGGCCTACTGACTGTGATGCTGTGTCTTTTGTTTATGGTTGTTGCTGGCCCCTGCTGGTCAGAGGTACAAGTGCTTCTCCTTGCCAGTGACAATGGAAATGGATTGGCAATAATTCGCACCTCAAGCTCTTTTCTTCGCCCTTCACTTCCAAAGATGCAATGTGAGAGACAGCCGACTGCTTTCCTGTCCAGAGAAAGGCAGAACTATTTGATCCTCTTGAAGATCAACATCAAAATACCTCAACTGAAAAGCTGGCCTAAGGTCATCATGGTGACCCGCATTTATCTCTGATTCCAAGGAGAGAAGCACTGAGGGCTCCACGTTACAATAAATATACCAAACCGCAATCAGGCTTTGATGGTTCCTATCATTTGGTTTTCTTTTTTTCCAGAAGATTTTAAAAGGTACATTGGCCACCTTCAGATCATTTTCATTTCCCATTAAGAAGAAGAAATCCCAATGTGTTTTATTAAAATTCTTCATCGCGAATATTACACTCCAATTTCTATTTTTTAACTAAAAGGGATTGATTAAATCAGCAGGTAGCAACTGAATCATGTTTAAGACTCAGTGTGACTGGAAGTAGATTATTTTTTCCTAATGTTTTTTTCTATCCCTGAGCAAGGCTGGTTCTCTGCTCCTTTATCTAGTGGTCCTCAAGCAAAGCATGCTTAACTAATGGCTGTGTTGGTCATTTCTCTCCCCACCAAGACATGTGGGGGGGGAAAAAATCCAAAATGCCTCAAATTACTTTGCCTAATAAAATTTGACAGGTTCTGTTGATACAAGAGAAACAAATTGTTAGAGGTGAGAAACTCAGAGCAGAAAGCACGGCTGGCTGCTCTTCGGTTGGGCATTTTATGGGTTGGTTGTAACTTGCAGCAAAGTTAAAATAATAATGCTTTAGTAGTAATAATACCTTATGTATCTGGAGAGCTTTTCATCTACAGCTAGCCTAAGGCTTTCTACATACTATATATAGACATGGCTTCGCTTCCACGGAAATGCAGCCAGCTTAGGGAGGAACCATCTCCCTCCCTGCCAGCAGCATTACACAACAGTTTTCAGGAGGGAAAATGAAGAATAATTTGTCCTGTTGAAACTCCAGGAGGAATTTCTGAGTGAGAAGAATGTAATTTCTAAGTTAGAATTGGCACTGACACTAGGACTTAACACCCAATTCATACAGAAAGTGGGCGTGGAAACTTCAAAGACCAGAGGGGTCACGGCCACAGTTTTAGTCCTCCGATGATTAATTATAGCATTTATGAAAATGAAAGCCATTTCCCAATATGACTTCCTGCTTTTACCTGTTTGGCTTAAGAGGACCATGAGTTGTCCCCCAACACACCTTTTTTAAGGAAAACTAATTATAAGAATACAATTGTACATTTAACCATGGTCAAGAAATTGAACAAATATATATTCAGACCTTGGTGGAGTGGTATATTTTCTTATACAGAGCTAATTATTCTATAAAGTTTATGATTTTCAGAAAAGCATAAAACTTAAAGGTGAAAATGAAAAGGAAAACCTATTTAACAACACAATGGAGGCTTCAGCTTTGGAATTCTCTCACACCCGTCTTCTGGAGAAGGGATTTATGAAGAGAAGTTACCAGAGAGAGCAGGAAAAGAGGGAGGCTTGGTTAAATATGAAAAACCAGAAAGGAACAGTTTTCAGGCACTGGGAAGTAAAAACAACCTTTATCATTCATATTAAAGAGCGACTGGAATACTGTCTCAAATTTTCTAATTAATCCCAAAGACCATGAAATAGAGATGAAGAGCTGTGCATATGGACTGTTTGAATACCTGCTATGGAAATTTTTAAGTGTGATCCAACCACAAACCAAGAACAAAATCAAAATGAAACTAATACTGCTCAGAATCATAGCACTTCAATTTTTTTGATTTGTGATATAATCTTCACAAAACAATTTCTCAAGATCTCACTCTTAAATAAATTACCATGCAAGGGTCAACTTACTAATACACAGAATTGCCACGCCCTTGAAAAACTATTCTGCTAAAATGTTTAAAGACTCATCAAAGGGGAATCATGATCTGTTGACCTTATTCCGGGTTCGCTGCGCCCGGCTGTTCTGTTTTCACCCCCTCACCAATGTATTAATCAATTCAACAAACATTTGCTAAATGCTAATAGCACCCTCAGGTTGCCACAAGTAGAAATATCTGCAGACATTGAAAAATATCTCCAGAGGCAAAAGTCCTCCCAGGAGAGAGGCAGCAATGGAGCCCAAGACAGCTTTGGAGGTCATTTTCTGAGGTAGGAAAGTGATCTACGTTTGGGTGAAATTATCAACAAACATCTAAAAAGAATACTAAGAATTGAAAGATGACATACAAAAGCAAAAGGAAAGAGAGAAGAAATATCTGTATTAAAATAAAATTTCAGGTAATTTTTCTAATTTGCATTTTATTATTTAAGTTTTCAGACATATAAAATTAAATAAATAAGAAATACATATTTATATTTGAGACTGAAGATTATTTACATTTTCTTTATCACTTTTAAGACAAATACTAAGTGTCAAGATATTTTGTCCTTAAATATTCTCTACATGAAATTCAATCAAATATTGCTATATGATGTTCCAAGGTGCCACAATGAAATCCTCCATTCGTATAATTAATGTGTGCCAGTACAAATTAAAAATAAATATTCAGTATATATTCCTGAAAAACAAGGGAATTTTCCTATTATTGTCACAGTACCAATATTACACCTGAAAAAATTAACAGCATTTAATATAGTCCATTTTCTTTTTTCCCATTGTCCCTAAAATGTTTTTATAGTTGGTTCATGTGATTCAGGACCCAAACAACATGCACATACTGATTTAGTTGTGTTTTAAATCTCTATTTTTCTCCTCCCCTTCCTCTTCCAGGGCTAGTGACTGAAATAAATTGGGTCTTTTACTTCCAATCTCTTTTGAAAATTCACCATTTTGGATTTCTCTGATTTCATTTCTGTGGTGCCATTTAACTTCTCTCTCTCTCTTCTTATTGTCTGCCCTCTCTTGGACATTACATCTACATACTTGGATCCATTCAGGTTCAACTTAGTTCATGTACAATATGTACTCCATGTTGCCTCAGATCAGGAAGCACATACAATCTGGGTGTGTCCATGAGTAGCACAAGGGGTTCTTGTGGCAACCCAATTCCTCCACTGTAAAATTACAATTTGCCCTGGCAGTCATCCGTGGGGGGTTCTTTAACAGCCTGCAAATATGTTGCTCTCCATCCATCTTTTACCTAATGGTTTTGGAAGTTGTTGATAAACATTTCCTGAATTATTTCATTAAGAATTTCCAAGTAGTGATTTTCTAATTCTATCATTCATTCTACATCTTCATCTTCTTTTAAAGTTTGGTTTGTTTTTTGGAGACATGGTTTCACTATATTGGCTACACTGATCTAGAATTACTAGAACTCCTGGGCCCAAGTGATCCTTCCAAGTAGCTAGGATTTTAGGTATGTGCCATTGTGTCTAGAATCTGGAAATCTTAGAGAACTCTCCCCTTTATCAGCCACTTCATAAGAAAATACAGGATAAATGTTTACTTCCATATTTAAAGTAAGAAAGTGTCTTCATCAACTATATATGTCTTTGAAAATGTATGTTTATCAACAGCTGTATCATACACACTCTATCTCCTCAGACCCCAAGGTACTTCTTTGAAAAGAATGGTATTTAGAGACCACAATCTCTGCACTTAGTGCCAATGAATACTAAGTTGTTGTTTTAGAGACTTTTTAGTGCCCCCAACTAGATGAGATTTGTTTTCAAAAAGAAATCTCTTTGATATTCCTAATTCAAACATAATGCCACAGTATTTTCACTTAAATTCTTTGATTTTGCATTTGTACATTATTTTTCTCATACTGAAAATTCATATTTCCAACAATATGAAAATTATTTTATGCTACATGTATGTGTGTTAGTCTCAACATAATAATAGCAGTAAGAATAAATTTTAAAATATTTCGTAGTCCTAACATTTTGACTTTACAATATATACAAGTATGATTATATAGTTAAAAATTTTGTTCTAGAATTGCTTGATATATTTTCTCTGACTTGTTAGGCCACAAACACTTGGCATAGTATTTTTGTTTTGTTGTGTTGTGTTTTATTTTAGTTTAATTTTTATGGAATTTTTCCTTTCTGACTTTAATTTTATTTTTTAATAATATAAAAAAAATCTTTATATCCAAAGTCAAAACCAGTTGGCAATTTACATTGAGATGCCTTACTTCTGTTACCCTATTCCCTTTTGGCTGTTGTTAACCATTTCCATTAACTTAAATGTGTTCTCAGAGATGTTTTTATAAATATAAACCAGTGTACCATATATTGTATTTTACATCTTGAGAACCAAAGGCAGCTAGCTGCCTAATCAATTTTTTTATACTTTTCTGCCACCCAGACTGCCCTCAGCTGCTAAGCTGCTCCAGTGTTCTGAGCACATGGCTCAGCCTGAGCCTCCCCAGGGTAACTCAGCAATAGGAGCTGTGTTGGCCATACCCAGGGCTGATGGGAGGAGAGGGCAAACTGTGGGCGCCTAGTCAGTGACACCAGCGCAAGGCCCTCAGGGGCCTGTGCAGCTTCATGCTCTTGGTGGGGTTACTACCTGGTTACTTGCATTGCAGTCCAGTCCTCCTCAGCTCAGTCCTGCTTGCTTTTACATTCACAGGTTTTTTTTTTTTGCCATGGGTGCAGCTTTATAACAGGCTGTACAACCAATTCCATCTGAGTATCTTCTTCCCAAACAGGGTGGTCAGAATTAGCAGATAAAAATACAGGATATCTAGCTAAATTTAGATTTCAGATAAAGAATAATTTCATTTAGCATAAGTGTATCCCCTACAACAGTTGGGACAGACTTAAACTTATTCTAAAGGATACAGTACTCATTTAGCAAAGTACCCTACACAGAGCACTTTGCATTTGTATATAAAGCAGATCTCCCTATGCACTGAATCTGCATGCACATGTTCAACCAACTGCACATTAAATAGTAACAAAAACGACATGTATTGGCACCAAAGTAGATGTGTAGACCAATGGTACAGAATAGAGGAGACAGACAAAAAACTCACATAAATACAGTTATCTCATATTAGACAAAGGCACCAAAAACATATTGGAGAAAAGATAGCCTCTGCAATAAACTGTGCTGGGAAAACTGGAAATATGCAGCAAAATGAAATTAAGCCTCTCATTCTCACCATGCTCAAAGTGGGTCAGGGACCTAACACTTAAACCAGAGACCCTGGTTTAAGAAGAAAAAGTATGCCCAAATCTTTATCATGTCGGATTAGACCCCAACATCCTTAATAAGACTCCTATAGTGCAAGAAATAAAATCAGTAAAAGAAACAATCAGGGAAGTGAACAGAGAGCCTCAGAATGGAAGCAAATTTTTACCACATGCACATCAGATAGAGCACCAATCTCTATGATATATAAACAACTAAAAAATCTTAACACCAAAAAAACAAATAACCCAATCAATAAATGGGCCAAGGAACTGAACAGGCACTTCTCAGAAGATGATATACAATCAATCAACAAATATATGAAAAGATGTTCAACATATCTAGCAATCAGAGAAGTGCAAATCAAAACTACTCTACGATTTCATCTCACTCCAGTTAGAATGGCAGCTTTTAAGAATACAAACAATAAGTGTTGGCAAGGATGTAGGGAAAAAGGCACACTCATACTTTGTGGGAGGGACTGCTAATTGGTGCAACTAATATGGAAAGTAGCATGGAGATTCCTTGGAAAATTTGGAATGGAACCACCATTTGATCCAGCTATCCCACACCATGATTTATACTTAAAAACAGCATACTACAGTGACACATGCAGTCACATCAATGTTTATAGCAACACAATTCACAATAACTAAATTGTAGAACCAATCTAGATGTCTTTCAGTAGATGAATGGATAAAGAAAATATGGTATATATACACAATGGAATATTATTCAGCATTAAAAGAGGATAAAATCATGGCATTTGCAGGTAATGAATGGAGTTGGAGAATATTATGCTAAGTGAAGTAAGCCAATCTCAAAAAACCAAATGCCAAAATTTTCTTTGATGTGTGGATGCTGATCCATAATGGGTATGGGGGGAACATGGGAGGAATGGAGGAACTTTAGATAGGGCAAAGGCAGAGGGCATGTGGGTAGGAAAGATGGTAGAATGAGATGGACATCATTACCCTATGTACCTATAAGAAGACATGAATGGTGTGACTCTACTTTGTATATAACCAGAGACATGAAAAATTATGCTCTATATGTGTACTATGAATTGAAATGCATTCTGTTGTCATGCATAACAAATTAGAACAAATAATTTTTTAAAAAAATTCCACCAGCAAAAAAAAGGTCATAAAAAATTGTGTCTGTACTGAATATGTACACATTTTTTTGTTAATACTCCCTAAAGAATACAGTATAACACACTGTATGTGTGTTATAGTTTGAAGTTTAAAAATTACAAACTCTCCCAAGAAAATGGGAAAAAATAGAATAATCAAGCCAGAAACCAATTTAAGAGTAGGAAGAAATTGTAAGTATTATTCTCTTAAAAATCTGAGTATTGTGGCAGATGCAATTTCTAAACTCCATTTGGCCACAGGCATCAGGAACTTTCTTTTTTATTTTTATGCTTTAAACTGGTACACTACAATGATAGTGATATTCACTGTTACATATCAGACTATTTATATATTTTTATTCTTGCATCCATGCTTTTGAAACCTTTTTTAAGAAAATAGTCTGAGAGGTGGATGATTTATAAACAAGGTTTGCCTAGCCCACATTTGGGGCATTTAGGTAAAATACTCTGTGGTTATAACCATAAATATTAATAGTTAACAACTTCATTCAAACTCACTATCAAAATAATGACAACCCAAAGTAGAATTCCCTGAATTTGTTTTACCCAGTTCGTGTTTTCCACTACAGGGAGAGCCTTCAGTTCCACACATGTTTTGCGACCTGTGCTCAGTCAGTGACAGCAAAGTGGAATTTGATAGTCTACATTTTACAAAACCTTGTGGTATTGATAAGTTTCCATTTTGTGCCCCTCTTGGTGCTTTGTACCTCATAGTCACTGCACTTACATACGTCCATTCCCACAGGTTTTCATCCTTCCTCGCGCTCTCCACAGTCCTGTTAGTTCTTCAGTGCAAACTCATATGCAGAGGACATTCCCAAGCGTCCCATTCTCATGTGAATGTAGTAGTCCTGTGGGCATGTCTCTGATACTGGCCTTTCTCCTTCAGCACTGCACTAGACACACTGCAGGGGGCCATCCCATACAGCTCTACATCTTTCTTTTTTATTAGCTGCTATTTTCTAAACATTCTACTTGTTATTTAAGCATTCTCCTGTTTATTGGAAATGAGAATGATCACAGTTTTTTTTTTCAAATAACTTTTAGGTGTTTTATTCTTTCACCTAAACATTAAGATCCTTTCACCATTTTCCTTCTCCTTTTTATTGAAAAATGTTTACAGAACTTCACGACTTCTAATTGGAACTGACTTGTCAGGTGTCACGTTTGGGGTGATTCATGCCTCTTACTCTCCAGGGTCCATGTGCCTTTGCTTTCTTATGGTAGCTTAGTGTACTTCAACAGCATGCAATACAAACACGGCAGTTTTTAGAATGATATTTGTGAAAATATAGATGGCAGTTAAAAATACTTAACTTAAATCAAACAAAAGCAAAGGAATAAAATTACACGGACAGCATGATGCCAATTAAGTTAAATGCTGAGAAAAAAACTGACATGGAATATTTTAAAGCATTAGTGATGCAACATGTCTGGGTGGGAAATGTGGGGACGATCTTTCCTTGTCATCTGTAGTTTTCTATGGCCTTTACATTTTTAATAGTGGACCTGACTCCAGCATGGCTCTGGGTAGAAAAAAATATATAAACCCTCCTATTTTGCCTCCTGAAAGACGTAGTGAAGAAGGAATCCTAAAATCAATAGTAAAGTATAAGTGCCACCTATTGCTATGTGCCAAAGTCCCAATTTTTCACAGAGGGACCTATAAAAAACCTCCTGTGACAAGGTGTCTGATGGATTCAGTCAAATTACATAGCACCGTTCTCTGTGCAGAATGATTCTTTCCTTATGAAATAGGAACTCTAAAATAAGCATGCTAGTTCAGCCTTCCAATGTGAGCATCGCACTGGAGTTCAAGGAAAGGAACAGCAATTAGTGATGGGGCATTTAGAACTCATCCCCATGTGGAACAGAGGCTTCATGCAGGCGTTTTGAAAGCGCTTTGCCTGAAATCACTGACTAGTCAAAGAATGAGCAGGAGACAATGCTTAGTTAATGCCAGACAAGTTTCCGTGAATTCTCTGGAAGTATTGTAATAAAGGCTAAATTGCCAATGGAAAATTGTTACCCCTGAACAAACCCTAGCAGTATGTTCTTTGTTGCCTCATCTTCCGAGCACACGTCTCCTTTTGATTCTTTTGAAAGATGAACACGAAAGATTAAAACATTAGGCACTCAATAAATGCAGATTAAAACTTTCCACTATGAAAATGTCTTCCTAAGTCAGCATTTTCTCACCTTTATCCTGGAAATCATGCACAACGACAAGAAAACAGAATTAAAAAAAAAAAAAGTCCTTCAACTCCTTTTCCATGAAGCTAAGACAAGGATAAAAGCCAGGGACATGTATATGAGTCCCCAACACAGTTTACAAAGGAAAGAGGTGAAGAAGGCAGCTTGCTGAGAAGCCGAATGGCGCATGCTGGTCAACAATACTACCCTTCCTGAAGTGAAGAGTCTCTGTGATCAGAAATTATATCCTGCATGAGTGATGATAAGAAAATGGAGCAGTCGAGGCTGGAATAGAAGCACTCGGGTCATTTCTCTCAAGAAAGCAGACAAAGTGCCCCAGGTGAATCAGAACAGTGATGGGCCACGTTTGCAGGAATGACATTTTTTTTTTAACACTTGTCCCTGTGGTGGTCAAGAAGAGAGCTTTCAGGCTGTGAACATGGAAGATTGCTCTAGCTCTTGTGCTCTGAGATCCAACACCACCACAAATCTGCAAACAATCAATTTGCTCAATACCAAGTGATGGAAGAGAGTATAAAACACCATCCATAGGAAGCTATGACAGGGAACTCTCACAGACATCAACAAAACTGTTCAACAGATAAAAACCCATGCCATAAAATATTACCATGAAGCAGAAAGAAATTTAACCTAAAATGCCATGGAATATTTTCTTAAAATGTTATAAAGCAATAACTTTTAAGAAGACCAGAAAGAAATGAAAATGCAACAACTTTTGCATAAATGAAGTATTATGCAGAGCACAAATATGAGAATATAGGAGAGGCACTGAGAATTTACAAAAGGAAATAAAAATGTGAAGTGCTTGTGTTGAACACACAATAGAAATACAATACAGTCTCAAAACCCTGGGGTCTTCTATGTTTGCCAAGATGGTGCAGAAGTAGTCTTCACTATCCCTCCTGTTCAGAACTATTCAAAAGTCAAACATTACATGTTCATAACATAAAGCTCCAAGGAGCAATACATTGGTGAGTTTTCTGGATTTTTCTTTTTGCCTCATTTATATAAAACTAAATGTTAGAAAAGCCAAGCATCTAGAAATGCTGAAGAGTGTGACAAAGCAAGCCCCCAACAAAGCCCCCACTCTCTAGCACAAAGACCAGGCAAAGGGGCCACCGGGCAAGATGGAAGCAGTTAGACACTAACTGTGAACTATAGTCAAGTATCACACAGGGAACTGGGATCCTTGCCCCAGGGACAACAGTGAAAGCCAAGTGAAGAGTGTAGCAAGGCATCACAGTGTCTGCTGCAGTGGTGTTGAGGGAGGAACGCAGAGTTCTCAGCCTTGGGAAGCAGCACAGCTCCTGGGCTTCCTGGGGTGTCAAAGGAGGCCACAAGGAGAGCAGCAATAAGACACCCCCAACCAGGACAGAGATATAGCCCATGGGAGACAAAAGAAGCAGCACAATACTTCCAAGAACTAAAAGAAAAAGGTATTGACCCAGGACTCTCTATCCAGTGAAAACACCCTAAGGAATGAAGAGAAATGAACACATTCCCAGATAATGGAAAAGTGAGAAAAAATTTTCCCAAGAGACCAGCCCTGAGAAAAGATGAAAGTAAGTTTCCCAAACAGACAGGAAATAATAAGAGAAAGAATCTTGAAATTTCAGGAAGAAAGGAAGAGCAAAAATAAGGGTAAAGAAAATATATTTTCTCCTCTTTAACTTCTAAATTATGTTTGTCATTTGAAAAAAATTATAATAATGTTTAATATAGTTCTAATTGCAGAAAATATAAAGAGTTTATGACAATTATATTATAAATGGAGACAATAATAGAGCTTAAAATTTTTCTATATTTCACTTGAACCGGAAAAACAATGACACCATAGATTGTTTTCAGTTCTGTATTAAAATGTATCAAAAAGGGAACCACTAAAAACATCCTGCAATGAAACACTACATAAATACAAGTAGATAAATTTAATTTTCAAATTTAAAATGTCTGCTTTTCAAGAAACTCTGCAAAAGAGATAAAAAGAAAAGATACAGAGTAAAATAATATTTTCAAACCACATATCCAGAGAAATACTAATGTCTAAAATAGGTAAAGAACTGTCAAAACTCAACTAAAAAATAAAAACACTCTTGTTGAGATCAAATAATCAAAATGATACAATTATATCAATTGATGCAGAAAAAGCATTTGACAAAATTAAACCCACTCATAATAAAAACTCTCAGAAAACCAGGAATAGAAGAAACTTTCTCAACTTGATAATTAACCTGCAAAATCCAATAACTAACATTATACTCAATGATGAGAATCTAGTTTCTTTCCCATAAGATGTGGAACAGGGCAAAGACACCCTCTCTTACCATTCTTATTCAACAATGTACCTGAGTTCCTAACAATGCAATATGACAAGAAAAGGCTATTAAAAGGTCTTTAGATTGAGAAGGAAGAAATAAAAGTGTTTTTTTATGGAGGATAGCATGACTTATTATACAGAAAATCCTAAAGAATCATCAACAACAATAATGATAAACTTTCTGAAAGAATTAAAAATGAAGGACTTCTTTTTTTCTGTTCCTTTCTAGAACTTCTTGATTTTATGATATTAAAAGTCATGAAGAGAAGAAAAATGTCTTCACTCTAAAGTTGACATGAGAGTCTAGAAAATCCCTGAGTTTCTATTCAAATACTTCTGGAAATAATAAGTGAATATAAAAGTGGTAGGATACAAAGATAATATGCAAAACTCAGTGCTTTCCAATATAAAAGAAACGGCTCTGTAATATGTGAAATAAAGTCTAAAAACAATGGAATTTATATTTATAGTAGATATTAATAGTAGTACCACCAAAACTAAGATACTGAGGTTTAAGTCTAAAAGTATGTACAAGCTCTCTGTATGTTGAAAGTCCAATGAAAGAAATCAAAGATCTAAACAGAGGGAAATATGTTCTGTGTTGATGGATTAGAAGACTGTCAACTCTTCCCTTAAGAATTTATTTGCAGATTCAATGCAATTCCAATCAAAATCAGAGCAAAACATTTTGTAGATACTGATACTAATTTCAAAGTTTACACAGCAAAGGAAAAGATGTAGGGTAGCTAACAGAATATTCAAAAAGAAGAAGAAGAAAGCTGGAGGAATGAACACCATCCAAGTCCAAGGTTTAATAGCTGCTATGATGATCAAGATGGTGTGGTGTTGGTGACAGATCACAGGACAGAATAGAGAGCCCAGAGAGACACCTGCACAAATATAGTCAACCAATATTTGATAAAGACATAAAAGGAATACAATGGAGAGAGGATAATATTTTAACAAATGGTACTAAAAAATGAATTCCCATGTGCCAATAAATAAAGTTAAGAACAGACCTTAAATCTATACAGATGTTAGCTCAAAATGTATGATATAAAAAACAAAACTATAAATCTTTTAGAAGAAAACCTGGTGTGAAATCTATGTGATTCGAGGTTTGGATAGAATACCAAAAGCATAATCCATGAAAAAAAAATTTTAAAATAAACATTACTGTTAAAATTTTAAAATGTTTGCTCTGCAAAAGACACTATTAAGAAAATGAAAAGAAAGTTTATGAACAGGGAGAAATATTGGAGAAAACATATCTGATAAGCTATTGCATCCCAAATTGATAAAAACAAAATCCTTAAAACCCAATAACAAGACAACAATTTGATTTAGAAATGAACTAAAGTATTCAACACACACCTCAATAAAGAAGACATACAGGTGGCAAGTAAAGATATGAAAAGAAACTTGGCATCATCTATGTTAAGGAAACACAAATTAAAAGAACAACAAGAAATACTGCACATACATTAGATGCCTAAAAACAAAAACCCAAGAACACCAACTATGGATGAGGATGTGTAGCAATGGGAGCACTGCTGCACTCTTCCCATGTAGGCAAAATGGTGCACCCACTGTGGAAAACAGACTTAACCTGGAATCTAGCAACTCTGTTCCTAGGTGTCTACCCAACTGATTGAAAAGCCAATGTCTACAAAAACTTGCATATAAATTTTTATGGTAGATTTGTTCATAAATGATGAAAAATGTTAACCAACAAGATGTCTGTCAATAGGAGAATAGATTAACATGCCATGGTACAACCTCACTAGGAACAGTATCCATGATGAAGAGAAATAAGCAATGAGGAAAAAACAGACATGGAAGAAATGCACATTTCTGCTCATAAGTGAATGGAGCCATGTGAAAAGATCACATGTGACAGTGCCCCAAGCACAATGCACTTTGGAAGAGGAAAAGATTACTGATAAAATCAGAGTCCACCAGGTCTCTTGGGCAAAGGCAGAGAGGGCTAAAACAATGAAGCCCAAAGAATGTTTAGGCCAGAAAAAACATTCTGTTTTACTCTGTAGGGTTACATATAGGACATGGAACTTCATAGCACAAGAATGAACCTTCATATATGCAACTAAAACCCATTTAGGAGGTCAGGAGATCCTAGCCTTAAATGGAAAATGTAACAAATTCAGACAAACCTGAGTACATTACACCTCACTGAAGTGGGGACAGGGAAAGGGCTCTGTTGCTCTGGGCCTCAGGTGAGGCAGAATGTCATGGCAGAAGGGTGTAGTGGAGGAAAGTTCCTCAGCTCTTGGCAGCCCAGAAGTAGAGAAGAAGGGAGGGAAGGAGAAAGGGGCTGGGGACAGAAACAGTCCCTTAGGCCACACCCCCACGTCCTGCTTGTCTGGTTTTCACCGCCTCACAGCAAGTACATTCAGATGATTAATCCATCCAATAGATTGATCCACCAAGGAGTCAGAGCCCTCAAGATCCAATCATTTCACCTCTGAACATTGCAGCGCTACCTAACACACGAGCTTTGGGGGGACACTGCAAATCCAAACACAATGGGGGAGGAGTCTCTATGACACACGTGGCAATGAGTGAGAGTTGAAGACATTAGCAGGAGTTCCTGATTCATGCTTAGTTGAGTGTGGGTAGAAATAGTTGCATACAGAATTACAGATGTTAGAATACACATGTATTTTCTTTTGTCTGACAGCTAAAAGTACCTAGAGACAACACCCAATGGTACTGTGCAACATTAATACCCAGACCTTGGTTTGCAATACCATTCTCTAACAAAATTGACCAGAGCTCCTTGGAGAAACAGCTAATTGGACGACTAGGCAGGAAATATGAAAGAAGTGCCTGTATCATCTCATGATGCCTGAAAGTCCAGTAATGCTAAAAACCCAAACAAGCAAAAAATCCACAAGAAGGCATTATAAGAGCCACCTTCAAAAGCCCCCGGTAGACAAAGCAACAAGATAAATGAAATAATATGGGATTGTAGCCAAAAATATAAAATATATGGGCAAGAGCTTATACTGTTGTAAATAAATAGTTCAAGAAATAAAAGCATAAACAAGATAAGAGGTAGAATTTCCACTTGGGGAGGTGAAGCCCAACTCCGGCTCCTGTGGTCTGAGCATCGCCACCTCCTGCCTAGCACTACGATATGGGAAGGAAGAAGCAGAACCCTGACCTCCACGGCCCACCCAGGTTATTAGGTCAGTAGCAACCTTTCCTCACCTGAACCTTTCGCATAACATGGAGCAAAAGACAAGTCCATATTTTCCTTCCCCAGCTCACGAGCCTTTTCTCATCAAGAGGAAAACATAAGGTAATCTTAACCTCAGAATGTTCCATAAACTACATCATAGAATGTCTTAAAACTGCCAAGGTCTTTAAAAACAAGGAAAGTCTCAGAAATTGTCACCATCAAGAGAAGCTCAAGGCAAAAAGAATAAATGTAATGTATTAACCTGCGTTAGGCCTTAAAATGGAAAAAGGATTTTAGGTACACTCCAAGAAAATATTAATAAAGTATGGACTTAAGTTAATCATAGTTTTGAATATTAGTTCATCAACTGTGACAAATGTACCATATTAGCGAAATGCTAATAATAGAAAAAAATGGATGTGAAGTATGTGGAACTCTATGAAATAGCTTTCTGAAAATTTAAAACTATTCCAAAACAAAAGGCTTATTTAGAGAATTTATCATAGGGGAAACAAACAATATAGTTTCAAAAACCAAAAGCCATGACACTGAAGAGCACACATGATGGCAAATAAGCCATGAAGAGAGGTTCAGCCTCATTATCCAAATGCAAAGCAGAACCACAAGGAGAGACTGCAAACCCCGTTGGAATGACTGGTGCTGAAAATGCTGGTAACAGCCAGCGCTGGAGAGGAGGCAGAAACCAGGGCGCCCGCAACAGTCTTTCCAGTGGGAAAGCCACTGGCCACTCTGGAAATGTTGGGGAGCTCCATACACCACAGTAGGACCAAGCAGTTAAGTCCTGGACACTTTTCCTACAGAAATGAACTTTTATCTCCACATAAAAACTGTACACTATGCTTTTAGCAACACACATGGGCTCTCTCTCTCTCTCTCTCTCTCTCTCTCTCTCTCTCTCTCTCTCTCTCACATACACACACACACACACACACACACACACACACAGTTTTGAATAATCCAGAACTCAGCGATCATCCCTCCCATGAGTCCTCACTGGGGAAAACACTGGAGGAAAAACTTCCTAACAGAAGACACATGAAGGAAATACAGCAAAAGACCACCCCTGAGGACTAGAGAGGCGCAGTGTAGACACGAAGCCAGACAAACACAGGAACCACGTACCCACCCAGGAGTGACAGGAGGGAGCATTCACCAAGAGGGGTGCACACCAGCAGATGAGACCTGGAGAAAGTCCAGACTCAAGCTCAATAGGGAAGAAGACTAGGAAGACGTCTGCAGCTCATACTACATTAAGTGGTTCACGAAAAATAAGAAAATCTCAACACAACACGGACAAAGGTCACAAACAGACCCTGTTCCCCGCTGTCTCTCTCTCTTATATATATACACACACAGCAGTGACATGATTTAAGAATACCAGGTATAAAAAAATGATGAATCACAGGTGCTAGTGACGGTCACTAAGACAGACACCCTGCAACAGATCCAGCAGCACTGCAGAATGAAATGACGCCTTTGGAAAGCAGTGTCTCAGATGCCAAAACAAACTTGCACCTAAACCTTCAAATGTTCATCAGAAAGAAATATTCCCACACATGGTCCCCATGACTCCTCTTGCAAGGCATCTATAGGAATGTAATTCCACATTTGCACAAGGACATTTAACAATGCCATACTTTATTTAACACTAACTGCCACTCGTTCTAGTAAGTGCTTGACATACGCACAGTATTTTAATCCCCATAGCTCCATGATGTAAATATTATAAAAAGATACATAGTATGGAAATAATGTAGGCCACAGAGCAGGAATATATCAAACATATGCAGATATATTCTGCAATTGCTACTCCATGAAGACACATAGCAACCACCACCTAGAGCTGTGCTAGGCGCTGCGATGTTCCGCAGTTTTCTTTAAAGGACCCCACAAATTTCTCTTAAAAGAGATCAAGAATAACAGGCAGAGAGATAGAAGGGGGTATACTGCTAGGTTGACTAAATGCTTGCAACTTGTAAAAACATACCTAAGGACCTTCATGGGTTTTTAAACATTATTGTTGTAAAGCAGAGGTAGCAAGCTGGCGGCAGTCACACCACATGGCCAGCTAGGCGATTTCGTTGGCATTCTGCAATTACCATATGCTCTCATTTCTCTTGTCTACTCTTCTTTTCCTTGCTATCCATTATTTTATTCTTTCAATCTGCTTCATCCCATTGTGGTCTGAAATTTAGTACAGAAATACCTGAGGTGCACTGTCAACCATAGAGACAGTGGGCTCCACCCCAGTCCCAGCAACACCCTTCTCTGGCAGGTGGGGTAGCATGGGGAGCTGCCCCTGAAAGGATTCTTGGATGATTACGACTCACACCCTGTGCAGAGAACCACTGCTAACTCCCACCCGTAACACAGGAGGCTGCTGCCCTCACTGGAAGAGAGAGATCCAAGGCAGATGGCAGATCTTTCCTGGGCCCCCAAATTTCATGGATCAGAATAAGTATATTAGGTTAGAGCCAGACTTCTCCAGACATGACCTGTGGGTAAAAAGCAGCCCAAGGACTATGCATGCATGTGTGCGTGAGCAGGGATTTCCCAATGCAGGGGTTTTCCAGCTGTGCAACATGGGTGGTCTCTTTCCCTTTTCTCCAACCCTCACTTCAAGTGGATGAACTCTTTACCTTTATCTGTTACACACTTAGTATTCCATGAAATATTTCATTTGATAAAATTTTCTGCCTCTCAAGGGGAAATGTTTGAAAAACTATTGGTATGGTTGTACCATGAACTTCTTAAACTGATTTGCCATGCAGACAGCGCAGAGACCTGAGGTCAAAGAGAGACATGGGAAAGAGCTCATAAAAAGGAGGAAAGGCAGAACGCCATTTTGGGTTTCCTCTTATTTAACATTGACCCCTGTTGAGAAATTGGAACTCTTGGGTTTGCTCTGTTAGTTTAATTTCTAATGTTTGACCTTGGACTTTATCTCTTAGGTCAACTGATTTCTAACTTTTTCTGTGGTTTGATACAAAAGAAAATCTAAACTTGTCCTCACCCTCTAAGAGTCAGTCCTTATGTTATCTCCCCAAGTGAAGATTCTGACTTCTTCCATCATATTTAAAGAATCCTTCCCTTTTTGCCACAACCCTTTACAGGCATTTAACACAGAATTGTAAATGACGGTTTGCATATGTATATCCTCTCTAGAGAATGGCCAAATTGTAAACACAGGCATAATAGGTACATGCAAATGATTGCAGGAATCTAATTACAGAGCAAAAGATACAGGCCTGTGCATGAGCTAATTCTACAGTGTCTTCAGATCCTCTTACTAAAGTGTTACCCATTTTAAAATTGTCTTCTATTTTGGGATTTATTTTCTTGCTTTTTGATCTTCATTTTTGGTGAAAATGTAAGAAGAATATGATGTTGCCTGCTGCTGGGTTCATGTTGAAAACGGCACTATGTCGAGGTGCAGCTTGGAACGGGACAGCATATGTAAATGTGTTGGTGACACTAAAAATACATGGATAAATGATGCATGACAGCCACCAAGGGTGCACAACTCTGTGTTTATATAGTACCTACATGTAGACATTAGGATTCTATTTATGCACTTGCCAAGAAGGGGAAGAGAGTCTACATATGTCTCGTAAATATGGATCCGGGCTCACGCCCAGTGCAGATGCTGCAGCGAGACACTAGTGGGGAAGGGGCTTGCTGCTCTGGGAGCAGGCTGTCTGTCAGATCATTTCCCCGGAATAGGTTTCTGGAAACATGAGCAAAGATGATGGCCCCCAGACAATGAAAATTTATCCAAAGAGGATGAAAATTTCTTTCCACAGTGTTTCAGCAGAAGGCATATTTCGTCATAATTTTTGGAAAAATGATAATCCATAAATGTCACTTGTGGCTACTTTTACTTAAAAGAACCCAAGCACCCTGTTTCCCAAGCCCCTAGAGAGGTCAGAATGCCACCTGTGCCTGGTCTATGGCAGGGGAATGACTTGAGAGGAGGCTGCGGGGCTCAGGAGAGGGTGTCCACAATGTCAGGTGCATTTAAAGGCTCTGCCTCGGAGTCATGAACGCCACACGAGAGCCCTGGTAATAGCACTCAGTGTCTGTAAATTTAGGCCTCTGAGCCCAGATTGTTTTATCTGTAGTGTAGGGATAATTACACGAATCTACCCCATCCTGGAGTGTTTAAATGGTAGAACCAGGCACAGTGGCACACACCTGTCATTCCAGACACTCAGGAGGCTGAGGCAGGAGGATCACATGCTCAAGACCAGCCTGGGCACTTTAGTGACCCTGTCATAAATAAATAAATGAGGAATTGGGCTCTAACTATGGGGAAAAGCATTCCTGTGTCCTATCTCCAGTGTTGGAAAAAGAAAACATGACATGGTAGAATGCTGGTAACATAATTAGCAATAGAGACAGGGCATTTTAAGACACAATGCATGGTCACTATTCATTATATTACACTCCATTAATAGTTCTCCTTCAAGTAAAATAGGATGTACTTCCTCATTTAGAACTATAGTAAATAACATTTTAATATTCTCATTCCAAAGTATGAGTGTATAATTCCAAAATAACTTCACATACAAACTTTCCTCAAAATCTGGATATTTTTCCCCACTTATGTTATAATATTTCATTAGACATTGCTCTGAGATTGTTACACTATGTTCAAAACTTTGGCAGTCCAAGTGTTCATCTTATGACACACAAAAACTAAAGCAAATTCCATTTCTACTGTCCAATTCTACTCTAAGATTTTCTTCCAAATTAGCATCGAAAATGTGCTATAGGTTTTGCTGATAGAGTTCTGGATTATTTAGCATGATTTAGTTAAAAAGTTTCTATAATCTTGTTACTTCCTTTTTGTGCCTCAGTTTAAAAAAAAACACAACTCATTTTTGCAATAGGAGAAATTACTTACTTATAGAGCTATCGGCAAAAGTAAGTCAAAAGCCACTTAACTAGCACTGTTTCTGAAAAGGTCCTCTCCTTACTGTATACTCAAGTATTAACATTCGATGATGCAGAATCCTTGTCTTGAATTTGGAGAATCTGACTCTTTATGAGCTCAATTCTACAGAGCCTAATCCACATGCGGGACAAGGATGAGGTATCCTGAGGGTACTTCTTGTTCTTTTCCTTCTATTAGTCCTTTGACTTTTTTTTTCATTCTTCCCACTCCTCCTTCCTCTCTTATTCATTTCTTACACAGACAATGACATACAAGTAAAATGGGAAATATAAGATTCTGGCTTTGAGTAGCAAATGTGCACAATAGACCTCTGTTCTACTCATGAACTCAGATGTCACATGAAGGACTTCTTCTGTGTGGTAGAACTATTCCTCAGTGGTCTGGTCAGATGTGAGTCTCACAGCCTCAGCTCACACCCCCTCAGCCTGTATAGTTGATCTCTACTGCTCTACCACAGGAGAGTTTGATACACAGGAAGTAATGCTGACCTGATCCTTCAGGAGGTCTGAGATGCTACAACTATTGCTCCCTCTAAAATAATTTTCTCTAAATAACCCAATAAATAAAAGTCAATTAACTACAAAAGAGCAACATCTCCATATCAGGATTAATAATAAAAACTGAGCAATTGTATTCTTAGCAAGTAGATGACTCTTCTTCAACATGGTGGCTTGGCTTAGGGAACAGGCTCACTAAAGTTTTAAGCAATCATAATATAATTTTAATAAGGTTGCGTTTTTATTGGGTCCATTGAAGCACTCTTTCTGATCCCTCATATCATACTCAGCAGTTAAGCAGTTTTCTTGTGGAGCTTTTATAACCACCTCATTTGGCATTAGTTATATCTTTTAGTTTAATTAAAGCATTCCTCTTGCTCAGGAATTGGCAATTGTTTTTGGTTCTCCCATTATGTCTAATTGTTTTCTTTGATACATGCAAAACCTGGCAATTTTTCATGGCTAATTAAATCAACACTTGACCACTGTATCGAATGCTTAGCTTGGTTTTCCTTCTAATCTTGCCTTCCTGAGCTTCTGCACATGCCACATCTTGGAAGGATTGATCCTATTAGCAAGGTGCACACTGCCTACAACTTGTCCCTTCCCTTCCATAGAGTCGAGGTGCATATTCCAGGAATTCCAGCAGAGGGCAGTCAAGCAAGAATAATCCTTTCTGTAACAGGAGGAGAAATTGATGATGATGTTTCCTGATACTTTTTCAAATCAAATTAACATCGGAGTGTGTGTGAGCGTGTGGATGTGTGTTGGGGCTGGGGGTGGGTGGAACAAATCTCTCCTTGGCGAGCCAACTCGTTTCTCACTTAACCTCTCTCTCAGCTGAATAAGAGCCACTGTGTGCACAAGATAAGAGACAAGATATTTTCAAAACACTCCTAGTATTAAAACCAAAGCCATAAATTCTGTTACATCAACTGACATTTTTATCACTCCCTACTTTGGCTTCTTTTACATTTTATGGATTTTAAGACTAAGTTCATATCATACTTGAGGGAAGTAATCAAACTTTTGAAAAATACTATTTCTCGCCAAGAGATCTTTAAAATAAAACATATTAATTACAAAGTAATAATATAAACAAAAGTAAGTTGGAAAAAAATGGAACATGTATTCTCTATTCCCATTAAGGAGACAGGAGATGGAATGGCTCATCCCCAGAATCGCACTTACAACATGGTTAACAACCCCAGCTGCCATTCCTGGCCACTGAGACCTCCACACTGTGCCAGCTGCACCTTTTTAAGGAGGCCTCTCTCTCCAAACAGCTGGGAATACCATTCCAGGATCAACTGGCCAGGGCTGGGGAACTTCAGTTCCTCCAAGGCACACTTCCAGTGGTGTGCTGGGGAAGGGTTAACAACCAGCTCTGCAGGAGCAAAGAGCCCCTTCACAGCTTTTGCCAATTTCCATAGTGTAAATTTTCAGTGATGTCACACTACCAACAGAAAGTTAATGGACACATAGCAGGAAGAGATGCAGAGTGACACAGCATGAGATCATGATTCCAGCTGACAGCTAGGTAGACATAAACAACCTTAAGGGCAAAGACATCAGTAAAATGCAGGAAGCAATGACTTTTGAGTGTTTATTACTTTTTGTTTTTAATACAATTTCTTTAACTACAAATTGATATAACTAATTTTTGACAATGGCTATGTTTAACAACTGGCTTACAAAATGACTAAAAATTTAACAGTGATCTCTTGGGAGGTAATAATTTAAGTTCACTGTAAATATGTCAGACATTCTGGAACTTACACCTAGAGATGCATCAGGCACTTACGTGGGAGAAGCAGTGAAGTTTTCACAGGGGGCTTGAGTGTTCTTAGCACAGAAATGCATGTTCCCTTAGTGGAGAGCACTCTAACTTTGAAAATCATTTTCTCCCCTGATAGTCACATATTTTCATATATAATCATGTACATGCTTTAAAAATTTTTTACCATATCTGAGAACATCTGTTATTATTTAACTTTGTAAAAATCAACTCAGCTTTTAAAATTAATAGTATTTAAAAAGAAAACATCACATTCATACAGGGAAAATCATTATTATTTCTATAAACATTTGTTGGCTACACTATTCATAATAGAAACAAGAGGAAATTCTATCTTTTAGATACCTTTTAGCTACCATTTTCCAAAAGCTTTATATCTGAGGCTTACTCTCTTTTTGTCAAAAGATGTTGTAGCAAGCTTTTAAAAGATGGTTATTAACACCATCTTTTAAAAAGAAGGTTGTTAAAAAGAAAGCTTATTAACACCCATGGGCATAATCAGAAATTGAAACTGAATTTAAAAAGATACTTTCTGGGCCTGGTGTATAGTTCAGTGGTAAAGTATTTGTCTAGTATGAACAAGGGTCATTCCCCAGTACCAGTAAATCAATAAGTAAAAATTAAAAGGGACTTTCTCATCATGCAATTCAGTGATTTTATTTTCATGTCCATGTCCTTGTACATGAAATCCTTGGAGTGCACACTACAATCACCTTGTCTCCAATAGAAGCAGTGCATTCCTGATTCTTAACATCACACATACTACCAGGCAAGCAGGCTAACCCCCCACCTTGTACCTTTCCTTCTCCAGACCTCAGGCTCTAGCAGTTCTATCGCAGAATTAGCCATTTTACTTTAAGAGTCTGGGCAGATTACTTAATCTCTGCTAATCCTGAGTTTCCCACTCAGTTACCATGAAGAATAAAAGCAGTTATCCCAGTAATTAACTAGGATAAAGCAAGGGTTCCACAAAAGCTAGGTGCAATTGCTGTTCTGGGTGGAGTTGGGAGGCTTAATAAACCCAACTATGTGGTTCCTGACCCTCAGCACATTAAAGCCTTAAATGAGAAGCAGAGACTTCATGGGATGAACAGTCTTTTTTAATATTAATTTTTTAGTTATAAGTGGACACAGTGTCCTTACTTTATTTTATGTGGTGCTGAGGATCAAACCCAGTGCCTCATCCAGGCCAGGCAAGTGCTCCACCTCTGAGCCACAACCCCGGCCAGAGGGGATGAACACTCTTAGGGGCAGAAAGAAGTATCAGTTAATTGCTGCTCATTCATGAGAAAAGAAAACACCAGACCAAGGAAGGTATTTATAATATAAGAATAAAAGGAAACCATGTGTGCCTGAGCAAGAAGCTGATATCTCTCAACACATCTTGCCAACCTCATTGAACAGTAGTAGTTGGGACTTATGGTCAGGATTCAGGGTGATCAAGGAAATTTGAAACATTTTCAATTATTTGTTTAGGAAGGTTAGTGTGTAGCACCCTTTGTAAGTCTTTTTTTTTTAAAGAGAGAGAGAGAGAGAGAGAGAGAGAGAGAGAATTTTTTAAATATTTATTTTCTAGTTTTTTCGGCGGACACAACATCTTTGTTTGTATGTGGTGCTGAGGATCGAACCCGGGCTGCACGCATGCCAGGCGAGCACGCTACCGCTTGAGCCACATCCCCAGCCCTGTAAGTCTTTTTTAAAAATGCTTAAATTTGCTCAAGTTGGTTAAATGTATGTAATTTGATGATTTTATTTTATAGGCATAGAAAAAAAAAATGGAAAGTTTATATTAAAATGTTAATGATTGCTATTGTTAGATTCGGGTTGTGATTTTTATGTGCTTTTGTGTGATCATTTCCAAATTTTCTTGAATGTGTACTATCTTGCAATGCATAAAAGATTGTTTTATGAGAAACAATTTTGTAACTAAAGGGAACTACTTTACTTCTTCAAAAACTTTGATTTAAAATAATATCTGCTTCAGAGCCAGGAATGTGGCTCAGTGATCAAGTGCATGCCTAAGCCTTGGGTTCAATCTCCAGCACCTAATAAAAATATAATAATAGTAATATCTGCTTCTCTGAGGGTCCTTGATTGGACCATGACTGTGGCTCTTCCATTGAGTGTCATCAGATTCATAAACACAGAAGGAACAAACCAGTTATTCCAATTGATAAACATGGCTTTAAAGCTCTTTTTAATAATGAGGACAAATTTAACTATGGTCATTCCTATTCTGCTAAGCATTTTTCCCTTCATTTTTTTTTTAGAACATGTGAAAAAAAATATAAATCAAATGTAATAAGAAATCCTGGGTAAAATTATCCAAAAGATCACTGAATGAACAACGCCATTGTTTTGAATATGATCCAGTAACACTGTGATCAGTAGTATTATGTATTTGGTTTAGCTATAAAACTTTCCAATTTTAATTTTTATGTTTATCTCCTAAAATGGAGATAATGTTAGATAAAATCCATTAGACAAGTAAGGCCTCAATAGTATTTCCCACTAGCTTTAGTAATGCCTCCCAAAGCTCAAAAACTATAATTAAACTAATAAGGGATAAGTACATAATATAACAAGGAATAATAACATAAGTTCTTCTCATACATTGGGCATTGAGTGTCAATGATATTGATTCTACTATTCATATTCCTGCTGTGTGGTTCTCCCCTTTACTCTGTCCCTCTATCCATTCTTCCGTCCATGCAGCTCCCATGCCTCTGTTCCTCCATCTTCTCTATTCCTTCCTGTCATGGACCTATCAGGGAAGCTTCAGAAAGCTCCATCTTCCTAGAACAATGCACATTTTCACAAAAACTTACACGAGATGTCTCACACATCATCTCTGAAACTCAGCATTCAAGAATCCCTGCTCTACATCCTCTAGTTTTTATTTTTTAAATTATCTCATGTTGCAATACTTTAAGCAACAATAAATTCTAATTAATTAATTTGAAAAACTTTAAGGTAACCTGCTTTTGATTTGCTGGGATTCCACAACAATGTTCTTGGGTATGACATCACCAACCCACTCCTCTTTTTCTTTTTTCTCCTTTTTTAAGGATAGTTTGGGATCAACCTCAAGATATTTCCCCCAAAGGTGGTGGAATGAGATGGACACCATTACCCTAGGTACATGTATGACCACACATATGGTGTGACGCTACATCATGTACAACCAGAGAAATAAGAAGCTGAGCTGCAACTGTGTACAATGAACCGAAATACATTCTGCTGTCATATATACCAAATTAAAATTAATTAATTAAAAATAAAGCTATTAAGGGAAATGACAAAAATAAATTTCCCCCTTTTTCCCATTTCCTTGCTTTTATTGTTCTACCTTCAGAAAGAAACCCACAACTCTATCTTCCAAATTTAAAATTGATTTCTTTGCTAATATTTTTATTTTAATTACCAAGAACTCTCTTTGGATTTCTGTTTCTATTTTTTTCCACATTTTTAATTGTTGTATTATGGTAGTAGATAATTCTGTTTATTATTTTTAAAATAGTGTTATAGTTGTGCTTTATGAAAGTAATGTCACAAATGTCTCTCAGTGTTCTAATTAATTTTCTTTTTAATTTTTCTTGTTTGTAACTTATCTAACTTACCCTCATGACTTTGTCTACTCCCAATTGCCTCTCAAGGGTCCAATTTCCAAACACCATCTACATGTGAATTTGGGGGCAAAGTTTCAATACATGAACTTTTAAAAAATTTATTTATTCGAATTAGTTATACATATAACTAATACAAGAGCTTTTGAGGGCACATCTGACTAAGGCAGTGTCATTCCTAAAGGTTTTCCAATGTCAGAATGTGGAGGTCTGTCCTTTGTAGCTGTTCAGTTGAGCCACAAGAGAAATCTATTGCCTCTACCTGAGAGAGGGTGTCTGACTGCTGGTGTTCTTCACATTGTCAATGGTAATGACTTATTTTCAACTCCAGAATTTGAGTACAGCCCTTGTTCCTAGCCCATTTTTAGTATGCTCTTGCTAAGCACTTCAGTGTATCAGTGTAATTCAGCTACTAAGTTAAACCAAAGCACGGGTAGATCTTTGCACTAGTTCAGCTCACCCAAGAAGCAGAAACCCACATGTGATTTAAAGCACAAGGGTTTTATTAAGGAAAATGCCTATGTGAGAGGAAATGGAAGGGACCTAGGCAATGCTGGGCAGGCAGTCAAACCATCAGGTAGGGCTGACTCTCAGTAAAGGACAAAGGGATGTATGCAGTCCAAAGAAGTTAGACCAAGCTGCTGGGGGTGCCCCTCAGGTCAACTGTGGAAGCCCTGGGCCGGCTGCCACACTCAGGCACTGGGTTTCCCAGGGCAGCAGCTGGGGTTGTTGGCCAGTTATACTTCCTGCAGAGGCACAGCTCATGGTCACCATCTTCCTCAAGGTTCTGCATATTTCTGCTTTTACTAAAGGAAGAGTTGATTCGGCTGTTTGTCACCTCTGCTGATGATTCTAATCTAGGATCACATTTTTGGTGGTGTGTCTTTATTTCCAATTCTTTCTGACTTTCTTCTTCCAGTTCTCAATTTTATCTTCTTTTTGTTGCATCTTTAATATTTTTCTTCAAAATGTCTAGTTTGTCTCCAAATCATGAGCATAGAACAAATACCTTTTAAATGGTATTTCTGTTAATATTTTAATCAACCTTTTATTTTTAAGTAATTGTTTATTTACTTGCAGTCATAAGATCTAATGCAGAGTTTTCTTAACCCAGTTTCCTCCGAGGGTAACATTTTGTACATCATCACAACAAAGCTGTTTATTTACACTGATACAGTGAAGACACAAAACATTGCTGGGTTAGCTTTTCATCACTGTGACCAAATACCGACAGGAACAATTTAGAGGAGGAAAAGTTCATGGTTTCAGAGGTTCATCTCATGGTTGGCTGGCGTCACTGCTCTGGGCCTGCGGTAAAGCAGGGCATTAGGGCAGGAGGGCATGGAGGAGAAGCACTGCTCCCTTCATGGCCTCCAGGAAGCAGAGAGAGAGAGAGAGAGAAAGAGAGAGAGAAAGCAAGAAACCAGGGACAAGATACAATTCCCAAGGACATGCCCTAGTGATCAGTTTCCTCTAGCCACATCCCACTTGTCGATGGTTACCACCCAGTACAGTAGTGTTAGGTGGGCAGGCTTCCCTTCCCCTCTCCCCTTTCATGGCGGCTGTGGGTGGGGACTTACCACCTGCGCAATGCCCAATCAGAAGCTGACATGGCAAAGGACCCCAACCAGCATGGGTTCCCACTGGCGGAAGCAATAGCCTTGTCACCTCACATCAGCCCTGATGACCCACCGGGATAGGCAGGCACCCCCTAAATTTGGCTTGGCCAACCTGCTGTCAGTAGCTGCAATTTAGATGGCCTAGACCCTCCTACCTCCAGTTTCCCTTATTAGCTTTGTTCCTGCCTTGCCTGCCTGCGACTTCCCCGGCCCTCACCCTTTGGGGACTAGTGAACCTGGCCCGGGGAGCGCCCCCCAATAAACCTTCTTTTGGTGCCTCATTCTTGTTCTGTGGTTGCTGATCTCGAGCGCCCCTTTCTGCTTTACAAGTGGTCCTTTAAAATTATTAATGCATCAATGGATTAATCCACTGATGAGGTTACAGCTCTCATAATTGAATCATATCACCTCTGAACATTCCCACATTGCCTAACACATGAGCTTTGGGGAAACACCTCACAGTCAAACTGAAGCCAGAATTAGACAGGCAGTCAGTATAGAGAGGTAAATTAAGTCAGGTCAGATCAAGGAGGCCAATCTTGAGTGGGTCCAGGAAGTTGGAGACTGTCCCCTGAGGGATTGAAATATGAATTCCTTCACCCTTATCAAGAACCTGCCCCTGCTCCAACCTGTTGCTAACATCACCTGTCCCAGGACTTGCCCCTCCCTACAGGAAGCTATAAGGTTGTTAATTAATGTGTCCTGGGCTGCTCCATCCTGCCCTTCCCCCTTCAGTCCCCTGGTTCCCACCCTCTTGGCCATCCCATGGAGCATCCCTGGGCCTAGTCACATCTGCAGGAAGAAGAAAAATGAGGGCAGGAGAACAAAGGAAGCCTAGGACCTATAAAAAGGCAGAATACCTGGCTTCTGGGGATACCAGGATACCAGCTGTGGCCCCCTTCTCCCTCCAGGGAGAAGTCTATGTTACCCCTTTTTAATAAACCCTGCTTTATCTGCTTGCCTCGGGGTGCTTCTCTAATGTTCAAACTTAAACATGTGGGGAAGCAGGACTCGTCACTAGTAACCTAACCGGGGGTATCAAACCACAACATTTAACATCATCATAAGAACCTTTGACTCCACCTTTCATAGTCATGCCTGCCTACGTGTTGTTCCCATTCGCTTCCTCATTTCTGTCAACCATAACCTCTTCTCCAAATCTATAAATTTTGTCATTTCCAAAATGTTATTATAAATGGAGTGATGCGATATATAACCTTTTCAAATTGACTTTTATCACTTAGCATACAACCGTAAATCCATTGAGGTCGTTACTTTTTATTGTTGGGTTGTATTTCATGGAATAGATGCAAGGCAGTTTGTTTAACCATTCAATCCCTCCAGGACATCTGGGTTGTGTTCAGTTTTTGCTTATTATAAACAAAGCTTATGTAAACATTTATACACAGGCTTTTTGTGAACATAAGTTTTTATTTCTCTGGGGTAAATGCCCAAGAATATAATTCCTGCATTAGTTTTCAAGGAAACTAGCAAACATTTTTTTTTCAAAGTGGCACTACCAATTTATGTTCTCTTCAGCAACATATGTCTGATCTGGTTATGCAGAACTTCTATATTATCTACTGAACTTCTATATTATTTGTCACTATTTTTTATTTCAGTCCTTCTTAAGGAACATAGTAAAGTGATATTTCATTGTAGTTTTAACTGTTATTTCACTAGTTAATGACTAATAAGGTTATTTTCATGTGCGTATTTGCTACTTACAAATCCTTTTCATGACTTTTGTCCATTTTTTACTGGATTATTTGTTGATTTAATACTGAGTTTTGTCAGTTCTTTATATGTTCTAGATGCTAGTCCCCTTTCATTTATGTAATTTCAAACATTTTCTCCAAATATACAACTTCAATTTTCATTTTTTAGCTGGGTCTTTCCTTAAAAAAAATCGTTGTGTTTTTTTTTTTTTTTGTTGTTGTTGTTTTGTTTTGTTTTTTGGACTGGGGATTGAACTCAGGAGTGCTCTACCCCAGCCCTATTTTGTATTTTACGTAGAGACAGAGTCTCACTGAGTTGTTTAGGGCTTCCCTAAGTTGCTGAGACTGGCTTTGAACTCATGATCTTCTTGCCTCAACATCCTGAACCGCTGGGATTACAGACATGTGACACCACAGCTGTTTTAGGCTTTGTTTTGATGAGGTCCTGATTTATCAATTTTTCTTTTGATTAATTATGCTTTTTGGTGTTAAATGTAAGAATTTTTAAATTCAATCATAAACGTATGTTCTTCATTGAAGTCCTCTGATCCATTTTGAGACACTTTTATTGTTTTTGTTTTGTTTTGTTTTGGTACTGGGGATTGAACCCAGGGGTTCTCTCAACTACCTGGTTACATCCCCAGCCCTATTTATTCATTTATTTATTTTGGAACAAGGTCTAAGTTGCTTAAGGCCTTGCTAAGTTGCTGACTTACACACTTTGAATATAAAGTGTGAAATTCTGTAATAGTTCTTTTTTTGTTGTTGTTATTGCTTGTTTTTTAACTTAAGAATGTGGTATCATTTGCTAAAAAGACTATTTTTCTTCCATTCACTTGGTTTTTTTTCATCATTTTCAAATATAGGGTATGTTTGTGTAAGTTTACTCCTGGGCTGTACATTCTATTCAATTGATCCATGGATCTGTTCTTCCATCAGTATCTCACATTTCTGATTTCTACATATAATAATCCTTGAAATGACACAGACTTACTCTTTTTCAAAATTATTTCAGATATTCTTTTTGAAAAAATTTAAAATAATTTCAAAATATTCTTGTCAATATCTATAAAATTGTTTATGAGTTTCTTAAACATTTCTTCTGAATTCATTTAGAATCATATCAGACCATCCTAAGAATTTTGCTCAACCGTTGAGCATAATTTGAAAAATTTAAGAGGAGCTGGAAAATCTATTGTGCTTACCCATATCTTGCTTAGCATATTCTTTCTTCCTGATGTTCCAAGTTTGCTTCTTCATTGTTTTCTTTCTGTTGGAGAACTTTTGTAAGTCACTGTAGGGTTAGTCTGCTTGTGACAAACTCTTAGTTTTTCTTCTTATGAGAATATCTTGATTTTTCCCTTCCTTCCTTCCTTTAATATATCTTGTTGGATTTAGGATTCTAGGTTGACAGTTCTTTTCTTTCAGCATTTGAAAATGCCCTCCCTGCTGGCCTCCATAGTTTCTGTCGAGAAACTGCTTTCTTTTGAATTATCTTTTCTCATAGGTAAAATGTCTCTCTCTCTCACTGCTTTCAAGATGTTTTCTGTCTCTTTTCAGCAGGTTTTGTTTACTTATTCTTGTTGTACATTTATTTGGGTTTAACTGTTTTGGAGTTTGCTCAACTTCTTGAATCTGTGGGTTTGTGGCTTTGTCAATGGGGAACATGGGTCATTATTTCTTTGATGGCTTTTTCAGCTCTAGGATCTTTTTCCTTTCTTCTAACAATCCCAAAGATCTAAACATTCAGTCTTCTTTTATAAACCCAAGGGCCCTTCAAGCTCTCTTTATTTTTTAAAGTCTACTTTTTATCTGTTTTTCAGACAGGATAATTTCTATTATCCTCTAATCCACTTGGGGTGCCTCTCTCTGACAGCCTAGTCAGAGAGAATATCTGGTGTCTCAGTGATCCTTGCTGGCATTTTGCTGGCGGAGTGGGGTCATGGTATTTTTGTGGTGTTTGACTTGGGCAGAGTGGTCATGGTCTAAAGGCTTTTGTCTTGCTAGGCCACCTCTTTCTTGGTCCATTAGTTGAAGAGAACAGGGTCTTCTTCATCTGTGCCCATTAGCATTTCTGGGTAACCAGCTCTATCAGCTCCTAGACTAGGATGTATGTGGTAGAAAGAAAGCCATATCCCTCAAAGTCATGTTTTTCAGTTCCCATGACCTTGAGTCAGTCCTTCCTCTCCTGTATGGCCACCTTTTTTCTGTGGCTTTTAAAATATAGAATGTTCAGGTGGATGAACTGTTCTTACAGGAGGGATAAGGAACATTCACATCAACTCAAGCCTTTTTGGAAATGGACAATTTCTGGCAATATATATTTGTGAAATGTTTTTACTGTCTGACTCAAATACCATGAGCTTCATCTTTTCTGCTACAGAATCTTGGGAAAACTCATTTCCCCCGATTACTCATTAAAGAGGGTAGGTTCAGGTTCTATACAAGTATTTTTTCATAAAATTTTTGTCTTTCTCATCTCTCAAGTATCAACCTGCTTATTCTTAGAATTCCCTTTTTCTCTTTGTCTCTCCGAATTAGGGAATGGTTGATATGAACTACATCTAACCAATTTCACCATGCTTTTCACTTTTACATAGGGAATATTTCTTTTTATGTGAAATGTTAATCTGTCCACATGATATAACTTCATAAGGTGGCCTAGTTAAATGGGAAATGACAAATTCTTCACAATACCTGAAATAGGATGTATTTCACACAGTATGGGTACTATGGATCTGCTACTCGAGCCTTTTCTCTGACTCATCAACCCCATTAAGCTCAGTCCAGATTTAGGAGTATACTGTTCCTTATGCAAAAAAATGCTCTGAATCACCACTCACATTGCAACCCAAAGTCACCTCCTTAGAAACGCTGTTCCTGACCTCCTAGTCAAAATCATCCTCTCAAGGGCAAAGTATGCTCGATTCCTTTCTCCTACAGTGTTTTCTTCAGACCAGGTCTCAGGACCTGAAATTCCTATTAATTTACTTGCATACTTTACATTTGATTTCTATATTTTTCTCCCAGTTTGATGAGAAAGGAAATGATTTTGAATAAATGAATGGCTAACTGGTAAGCATTACATTATATTATAAAACAGTCTTTTATTCATGATTAACTTTGAGATTTTAAGTTTTGGTGTGGAAATGATTTTAAAAATTACACATGGTATTATCTTTCCTAGACAGTTCTTAGATCATTGTATTATAGTGGGTTTATGATATTTCCAATATGATATTCTATTTAAATACACACTGAGAAACAAATTTATATCACAGACACCTATAGTATAGCTTTAAAAAAAAAAAAGAAAAGAAAAGCAGGGAAAGTCCTGAATAATTTTAGTAGTAAATCCTGAGGTAGAGCTTTATATAAATATCGTGTTCAAAAAAGAAGAGCCAAAAAGATCATTGTTCTTTAGAATTTCAATGCACCTACCAATTTCAATGAAGAAATGTTCTTTTTCTTTTTTGGCTAAAAAAAAAAAGATGTAGCTCTTGTACAGGATATTTAGGTGGTCAAAAAGAGCAATAAACAGAACTACTAGTTTAGGTAATAATGAAGAACAAGTTTAGCACTCTGGACATTTTAATTGCCTGGAGATTCCCTTTCTGGCTTACAAGAGCTCATTTTTTCTAAGTGCCTCTGTTGTCTTCTTTGGGATTTAGGCCACAGTGTTTCACCAGCACTCCTGCTCAAGTCCAGGCATCCATAAGGAAGATGTTGAGCTGGAAACATGCTACTTCTTCAGACTTTGTCACGGAAGCATACTGTGCAATCATGTCAACGGAAATAATGTATTTCTTGCTGGCATTTGTTCTTAGTACCTTCTCCTCTTAGCGCTCCTTGAGGTTGAGGTACATGAGCAGAAGGATGTGTGTGTGAGGCAGTTACCATTATTACCGAGCAGCCCAGTGGCCCGAGTCAGCTCATGCATAATTTGTTTGTGCATAATACACATTATACAGCATCAGCTGCCCCTGCCTGGGGGAGAGGTGCTTGTGGCTTCTGCTCACCCTCTCTCTTCTTCATTAAATGACCTTTACTCCCATCCCACCTCCACCTTCATCTCCACATGGCCAAAGCCAACTATTTCAACCCCAAGGGCCACCCATGTCGAAAGTGATTTCTCTTCTTCTCAAAAACCCTCAGACTTTATTGATCGCCCACATTGGATAGATAAAAAAAAACATATTTATGAATCATTCTGTTCTGAAGGTTGGGTTACTGGCCTCCTCACACTCTTTCTGCCAACTGCTGCCCACTTTCTGAAAAACGTTCCCTATTTCCTCCCCTCCCTGCTACACATGACTCATGAGGAAGCAAATGTGCTCTGGCACCAGGGTCACCCACCAAACCCACAGCATCTCATGAGATAGATTGCTGTGGTGTGGGCCTGGGATGTGTCCCCTGGGTCACATGAAAAGAAAGGGGGAAGTGGAGGTTTCAGCCTTTTCTCGCCATGGAGCTCAGACAGGAAGACCTCATACTGGAAGTGAATCATATTCCTTGCCTGCTCACAACACTCAGGGCTCCCATTTTCCCCAGGACAGACCACATCTTGGAACAGTGAGAGGTTCCTCAGTAACCAGTGCTTTTGTAACTTCTCCTTTCTCCCCTTCCTCTTGCACTTTCTGCTCCAGGCCTGTGGGCCTCTGTGCTGTTGCACAATGCACCTGGGATGCTCCACCTTGAAACCTACTGCAGACTGCACTGTCTCACAAAAGTCATGTTGAAACCTGATCCCTGATCCCTCCCCCATGGTGCCTGCAGCTCAAGCCTTTGGGAGGTGAAAGGTTTAGGTAGGTTTACCTGGCTTAGGCTTAGGCTGGAGCTTGATGGGATAATGGGATCCTATAAGGGATGTGAAGCTGACTCTCTCTCTACCACCTGAAGATGCAAATTGGGAAGAGGGCTCACCAAGACCCCAGCAATCCTGGCACCTGGGTCTTGGACTTCCAGCATCCCCGACTGTGAAATATAAACACCTCTCCTTGTACAGTAGCTTGCTACAGCCACCTAAGTGGAGCAAGATCTGGCTGTATCCTCGTGCTCCCTCTGCTTATGATCTGTTTTTTCAGGCACCTGTGTGATGAGTCTCTGGCTTCTCCTGGTCAATGGCACAATTACCCTGTCAATGAGGCCACTCTGATACTTGGCACTGTAACAGCCTCCCTCCCCATTCCTAGCATACTTGTCTCCTTCCTGGGCTCCAGCTGTTTTTTACCTTTAGCACCTGCCCCTTTCTAATGCTTTTCTTCCATCTCTTCTGTGATGGCCATGATGTCTGCTGTGTTTGCACAGCAGGGTGTGCACAGCAGGGTGTGAGCACTGAATGCACATTTAATAAATGAGTATTTGTCCAGCCATTTTCTAGGATGTGCACAAAGGGGCAGCACAGGAAGATCTGAGCCCACAGGCAGCACAAGACATCCATAGTCAACCTGTGTGTTTTGTGAATTCTGTATCTGTGGTAATCCAATTGTGGATGAAAAATACTCAAAAATTGCACCTGTGCTAGACAAGTAAAGCCTTTTCTTCCTGTTATCACCCACTGACCACACAGTAGGCAGCTATTTACATAGCATGGATACTGCACTAAGCATCCTAAGCAATGACGATGATGGAAAGCAGCTGGGCATTTGCTGGCTGCATGACAGATGCTGCACCATTTTATGTAGGCACTTGGGTGTTTGGGGGATTTGGCAATGAAGAACAGTCCTGGGTCCAATCACCCCGGAAGCCAAGGAATGGCTGTGCATGCACAAAGAAAGTCAGAAAGGAGATACAGGCAAAGGAGGGTGGCCTGGACCCTGGCTCCACAGCCCTCCAGAGGCCCTTCTCTACCCAGCCTTACTCCACATGACATCACTGTGTTCATAACATAAGCTTCCTACTCCATGCAAGCCAGCTCCAGAAACCTCAGTTTGAATGAAGCCTCTGCGTAATAACACATAAGAAGGCCAAAGCCAAGTCGTCAAGGTCTGTCTTTCCACCATCTCCCTTGATTTGACACAATGCTTTGCATGCAGTGTACACATTTATGTTAAATGAATGAATGCAACTTTGCTTACCTGGAGTCTCACTCCCCAGGTTTTGCCCCATAGTGAGGAATTCCTACCCTGCCACTGCTCACAGTCACACTCACACCTTGACACACTGGCTTCCCTATGCTGTCTAACCCTGGTTTGCTGTTAAACTAAGCCCTGTGTATTGCAGATCATTGTTGGTGCATCTTATGTTAGCATTTTTCAATCCTCCTCTGGACCCCGTTTGCATGTTGAGTGGTGATCACTTTCTCTGTTGAGGTCCAGCCAACCTGCCACCAGCACCATCAGCTCATGTCTTTTTGCAATAGTGATGCCTTCTGTACCATGCAGAATTGGCTTGGCACTCCTGAGTCAGCAACATGAAGTTAAAAACAACATTCCAAGATGGGGCTCCACACCTGAGGAAGGGAAGTTCTACCACTGGATTACAAATATTCAAAACACTGACAGTACATTTACAAGGTTGTTGACAAAGACTGTAATAAGTTCTGAGAATGTTAGAATTAAAAACTATTTTTTTTTCAATTATAATGAAAATTTATAAAAATAGCTGTCACTTAGTCCATCAAAGGTGGGGATTAGAGAAGGCTGAGCCAATTCTGGGAATGCTTTGGTATCTTTCCTAAACGTCCCTCTCTTCCCTAGAAGATGCTATTTGAGAAGAGTTTTTCTCCTTAAATAAGTGTTTTCCTCTTCCTTCAATGTACTTATTATGGAGGAAATCTTAAAAGTAGTTGTGCTGGAAGAGGTGAGTGTCCACCTGCAAGTAAACAAAACTAGACACAGACCTGAATCAGTCAACTCTGCACCTAGACCTTACCCAGAAAAACTCAAAAATATATCATTTACCTGATATAAAATGCAAAATGGCAAAGCTCCTGTAAAAGAAGATAAGCTTGGTTATGAGGCTTTATTCACAACATCAACAATGAAAAAACAGAAACTATCTCAGCAGACACTCACTATGAAAGATGGACAAATGCAAAATAAGATATGGAACACCTTCAACTTCCCTGTCAATAGGGGATGCAAATGGAAACAGCACAAGAAACGAGACTAAAATTAAAATTAAATATGGTAATGTCAGTTGTAGGTAAGGGCAAGGGGCTCCAGGAGCTCTGCTTTGCTGCTTCTGGGACTGCAAAGGGGAACAGCCACCCTCGCAGACAGCGTGGCAGTTCAGCACAAGCCTAGTCTTACCATGTGACCTGCAACTGTGCTCCTGAGGCTTATCAAACTGATCTGAAAACTCATGTCCACATACAAACTAGTCCACATCTACATCAATAGGCGAATGGATGGACTCTGGTCTTTCCATACAAAAGAACACTCTTCAGTGAAAAAAAAGGAATGAGCTATTGGGCTTCCCAAAGTTGTGGATCAATGCTGAGTGCTGCTGCTAAGTGAAGGAGGCCAGGATGAGCAGGCCACACTCGGAGTGGCTCCAAGTACACACCTTCTGGGGCAAACACAACAGGGGAGATGGCCAACTTGTTGGTGGCCACCAGGGGTTGTGCGGGGTCAGGAGGGAGTTCAGTAGATCAAGCACAGCTGACTTTTTTAGTGCAGTCAGAAATTCTGTCTGACACTGTAATTAATGGTAGAAAGGAGAAATTTGTCAAAGTCATGGAAACTTACAGCACAAACAGTGAATTTTAAAGAGTGTGCTGTAGTGTGGATCTGGAATGTCCCCCAAGCACACGTGTTAAAGGCTTGGTCCCCAGGCTAGTATTCTTGAGAAGAGGGGAAGCTTTGGAAGTGAGGCCTAGTGGGAGGTTTTAAGGTCATTGAGGGCATGTCCTCGAAGGGGACTATGGGATCCTGACCCCTCCTTTCTCTCTCCCCATTGTAAGAGGAGCAGCCCTTTCTTCCACCAAGTGCTATCTCAGCCCAGGCCCAGAACAACAGGGCCAACCAACCATGGACTGCAACCTCAACAACTGTAAGTCAAAAGAAACTTTTTCTCTTTATAAGTTGATCGTCTCAGGTATTTGCCATAGTGACAGAAAATTTATACAGTGTCTAAATTAAAAATAATAAAGGAGATTGGAGAATGAAAGGATAAAATCTAAAATGTGACAAAATCATCTTATTACACTGAAGAGGTTAAGATTGAAAGGACAGACCTAAGTAATGTTGGAAATAACTGGAATCTGTCAGGCTGAAGGCAAGAGGTATTGCACATAAGGACTGGACTGAACTGGATGGAGACACTTCCCAGGGAACATGGGCGATCACCTCTGAAGGCACCCTACAGGCACCCTGGAAAAGAACAGCTGATCAAACAAGTGAGAATTGCTGGGAACAGATTCTAAAGTCGGAGTGGAGAAAGACAGTGTGGTTCACAAAGTAACAGATCAGAGAGGGAGACCTCAGTATGAACTTGTGTTCAAAGTAGCACAGATGTGGACTGTCACGTGTGGAAATGCTTCTTGACATACACATATAGCTTACACATGTACATTTCTTTGCTTTATCAGCAGAGAAGCTCCAGAGCCAGTGACATCCTGGGAACAGGGTGCAGATCTAGTAATAAATGAGACTGTGCTTTCTGATGCCACCCTTGAATGAAAGGAGCCAGAAGTCCCTGGAGAGATGCCTATTTTAGGTCTGGGACAGCAAACACAGCAGAAGAGCCTAGGATGTCCTGCAGTGCCAGAGCGAGGAGGCACCCAAGAACACCCCAGAATGATGGAAGTCTGTCAAAGGACATCAGAGCCACTGAAAAGTCTCCAGTGGCCAAAGATGGAAAAAATCTGAGCCATAAAATGCATGAGGATTATAACCTAAAGAACAAAACAAATACTTATGGGTCCATGTAAATAGGTAAGTGAACATACAGATAGATAGATGAGAACAAACACATTCTGTGTGCAGAAAAATTCAAATGTCTTATTTAGATCTTTACTCCTAGAGCTGGAGTAGGATTCCCATTCCTCCAGTGCGGGCTGAGAGTGACCTCCTTCCACAGGGTGCAGTGAGCAAAGAGGACAATGCCAGTACCCTGCAGCAGAACCTGGCAATACTGTCTCCCCAGGTGATAGAGACTAGTGTCCCAGTGACTGGCCACTAGGAGTACAGAAGCACCTGTCTCTGCCTCTTCTTCCCCAAACCCATAACCCCTGTTTGCTCCCAAGAAAGACATTAGCCACATCCCAACTGATAGAGCTCTTACAAAGTGCCAAACCAGAGCACAAGAAAACTACCAATGTCATTGACAGCGAGCAGCATCTGAGGAAGGCTCACTGTGCAGAGTAGCGTGAGTCAGGACCACCAAAGGTCAGGTGGTGTCCTGGATCCTGGAACAGAGAAAGGTCCTCATAGACATTAAACATCCTCTAGTTCAGTACTGTGACAATGATGAGTCTATTTACCCACTGTGACAAAACAGCACTCATGGTTAATAAGAATGAGCCAGGCTTCGTGAATTGTAACAAACATGCCATGCTGATGTAAGATGGCAGCAGTGGGAAAAGTGTAGGAGAGAGATCTAGGAACTCTAGATCCCATTTTTTTTCTGTAAATCTAACACAATTCTAAAATAAAAAGCTTATTTTTAAAAAGTAATGAGGAATTGGCTTCAAGTACAAAACTGCCTTCCTTCGAAGAGAAGCCTCTCTGGTTCTCTTGCTTGGCACTGGGTACTCTTCAGAGCGTGGCACATGCACAGCTAGCTTGCAAGACCTGCTAGGCACACTCACCAAATGCTGAGCTGAACCGTAGATGGGAAGCAGCCACCCCTACTCCTACCTGTCACAATTACAAACGCCGGCCAAAGAAAAGGGAACAGAAGAGAGATGTGAAGATGAAAAAGAGGCATATCTGCTAATGAAAAGAAGCATAAGCACATTTACACTAAAAGCCAGAGTCACTGACAGTGACTGTCAGCATCTCTGAGTGGCCCTCAGCTACTGAGCAGACACCTCTGCCTAAAGGAGATGCCTCTTCCGGAAATGGAAGATGTACAGCTCATAAACTCTGTTACAGGCTTCAGCACCTCTGAAAGAGAAAGACACTTGGGATTCCTTAGGAAGATTCAGCTTTCAATTGGCCATTAATCAATGAATTTGGTGAATGAAAAGTGACCCTGGTTCCTCGGGAGTTAATCGGACACTAAGAACACACTTCAGAGAAGAAGAGTGTAGAGCCAGCTTCGCTGGCGTTCTCCATCAATATAGCTCAATTCAAAGTTGTCATCAATTATTTACCAGTTCTAAGCCAGCTAAGCAGCTATACTAAGGTACAGATACTTTCAGATTTTCCACTTATTAACAAGCACTGTCAAATATGACAGCAGGTGTTTGCTGCAGCTACTGAAGATACACGTTTGAAGTAAGTCACCTAGCGTTTCTTATTATAGACACCATGGGATCTATCCTCAGTTTTTGCAAAGAAAAAAAAGTGCATTCTGTCATCACTAATTTTTGACTCAAAAAAATTGACCCCAACAGTCAACAGTAATGGTATTGTATACCGACCGACAATGGTTTGCACAGAATAAAGCAGCTCTTACTAAGGCTGCTCTTCAGACTACACTTTGTTACTCTTGCTGCAGAAGTGCTCATTTTCTTTATAGTAATCCAAGAAGTTTGTCAGAGGACTGAATACAGGGACAGTTTCACACCAGGGCTCCTTACCCACACATGCAAATACCCGTTGGCCTGCACATCAGTGGTTCCCACATCTGCGGATTCAATTGCCAATCAAAAATATCAGGGAGAAATCTGCATCTGTACTGAACATGCACAGATTTCTTTCTTGCCATTATACTCTAAGCAGTATACTAAAACTACCGTCTGTGTACCACTCACAGTTGCATTAAATATTACAATTAGTATTACAAACATGGCTTAAAGTATGCAAGGGCATGTGCATGAGTTCTACACAGAAATGAAGCATTTTGCAGAAGAGACTACAACAGTATCTGTGGGGTCCTAGAACCTATTGCCCACAGATACTAAGGACATCCGTATTTACTTTGGATTTGATACTTTCTTTGATTTCCAGGGGTATGAACAGGCTATTGATAGACTCCACATATCACTTATATGTTTTAGAAATTCTTGCATGTATCCAGTACCAATAAGGCAATATTTTAAGTTTTTGTTTATGGGAGTGACTATCATGTGCTAGACTGTATCTCATAAGAAAATTTTGTAGTGCTTCATGCTGCTGCTAAGGGCAAAACTCTTTCTGCACTTCTACTCTGACATCCTTCCTTTGTTGGCCTGTGTCCTCATGAATACAAAACAGCTACTATACCTCCAGTCATCACATTCACCTTCTTAACAAGGAAGAGAACACAGTCAAATAGAAAAAAGCTTTTGCCTCATGAAGTTTCATATATAAGAAGGAAAAACTCCCTGTCAGTCTTAATCTCCTATCTTATGATTCAGAACATTGTCTCCTGCCCATTGCTAAACCAATCAGTGGTTGAGGGGAATAAGATCATTTTATCATGATTTGTTTTGGCCAGCCAGAATCCATCACAATCGAACAGTCTTACTGTCCCATGGGGAAAAAAATCAGGGTTCTGTATGGTAGAAATTAGTTTATCATGGGATGCCTTTTAAGTAGGAAAAAAACAAAACAAACAAAGACAAAAATGAGACGTACCCCACAGTCCTAGATACCAGGGCAAGGACTGTCCCTGTGCAAGCCTCCCAGCTCTACCATGTCCTGCAGGCTCACCATGCAGCCACAGCAGAACCCAGTTGAACCAAAGTGACATGAAGCCCCTCCCTGCCACTCATCCACATCAAGAATATACATCCCCAAGTACTGGAAAGACGGATATGGTGGTGATGGTGTGCCTGACAGCACCAACAGCAACAATGGCAGAGCTCACATGCGAAGGGCACTTTGCCTGACACACATAAGCATATCTGAGCATCACCGCCACCCTGGGAGACAGATGGCATCAGCACCATTATATTGCACAGAGGAGAGACTGTCAACTCTGTCAGGGTCCCCCAACACTCCTGCGTGGGTGGCTCCCTGGGAGCACCCTCAGCTCTCAGCTTGCAGCTGTCCTCATGCTAGGATTTATTACAGTGAAAGGACACAGAGCCAAAGCATTAAGGAGTGTGAGGGAGGCCAGACAGGAGCTCCCAGCAGCCACTCTCAGTATAGCTGCAGGGGACACAATGGGTCACAACATGCATGAAAATTGCCTTCCAGAGACACTCATGAGAGATTCCCTGTCCAGAAGTTTCACAGGGGGCTGGGCACACAAGCAACACCTGCCTGACAAACATCAAAATCCCAGATTCCACAAAGGAGAGCAGGGTTCAACATGAGTCTCACTGCTCATCCAAACAGTCTACACACAAGGGGCCACTTCTATCTGCCAAGGTGTTGGAACCTCCCCAAGTCCAAGTTCCCACACCCTAGACCAAGGCCTGCTCTGAGGACAGCCCCATCACCTGTCTAGAGCACCCTAATGCTGGCACTTGAACCTGGATATTCCATCACCCCCTATTGCTCATGACTACAAAGCGGCAACATTAGCAGGAAGGGGAGTAGATTCAGGGACATCTGTAACTAGAGGTGGTCATGAGAAAATGTCTTGCCCCAAATCACAAGCAAACTTTGCAAAAGATTTCAGAATGATGACCCAAAACAAGCCTATCCAAATGCTAAAGTTGAGCTTCCCCAGTTAAACCTTGCTGTTTTATAAAATTGATCTGCAATAAATACATTTAAAATGCACTGCAAATTTATCTCAATAAGTAATAAAACACATGACTACAATCCTTCCATATTCAGAAGGGTTTAAAACTCTATCACAGTTTTTGGTATCTGCCAATTAATAAATTACAAAGGAACTTGAGAAATAAAATTTGACTTTAAATTAGAATAGCATTAAAGATGAATTTAAAGCTATAGCATATAATGTGATCTGTAGAAAAACAAGATATAAAATATATTATTAAATGAAAGGCACTATAAGCATTACTACTTTTATTTTTATATAAATTTTATTTGAGTACATGACTAATGAATTCCATTTGGAGAATAATATCTTTAAGATCAACTAGCGAAATGCACCAGCATAATGCAAGTTAGCATACAAGTCCATATCCCAGAAGTAGAATAACCTTCAAATATCAGTTATGGCATACAATTACACCAAGCAATGCCCACTCTCATTAATGAAGCTTGCAAAATGTATCATCATCATTGCAAGAAATTATAACAAAATTTGGGCATGCACAATGCAGAATATTTTATTTATTTCCTTGCTGCCTTTTCCTTGGGGAAAGCTAATGGCTGGATTGAAGCCATCATGCAGAAGTTACAAGAGGGAAAACAAGCTCATGACAGGATCACAGCTGGCCAACCCGCTCCTGGAGCAGGCAGGTTGGACTAGAAGAGGAGCTGGTACTCTTATTAAGGTTCTAAATCCTGGAACGCCAGAGCAATTATTTCTAAATTAAATATCTAAGAGCAGGAGATGTAAAACTCTCTGTGAAGTTTAGATATTATTATTAAATCATTCTAATTTTCCACAACATGAGGGAGAGTACTTGATTCATTGGTGGTGGTATGGGAATAGTTAGCCATAGATGAACTCCTGGTACAAACTATTCTTCAAAGACCTAGCTCCCTCCCTCCCCCCCCCTCTCTCTCTCTCTCTCTCTCTCTCTCTCTCTCTCTCATACACACACACACACACACACACACACACACACACACACACACTTCTCTCTATTATATTTAATTCTTGCTGCAAAACATTCCAAAAAGAAGATGATAACTATCTTTAAAAGAAGCATTCACTAGGAACCAACATTGCTGAGCATATAATGTTGCTAACAAACTCAACTACTGAATTCTAGCAGGCCTCATCTAAGGAGTCAGGCCCTGTGGTTTACTTATATTTTGCAAGACTGACAAAGAACAAAAGTTGTTCATAAGTAGGAGATGTCCTTACCAATCAAAACAATCAGAAAATGTTAGTTTCCTGACGCTTGACGTTTTCTGACTCCCACGAGTTTCTCCCACAAACCTCCCAGATTGACAGATACCTGAGTGGGAAAGGGGAACTCAGTATAAGAAGGAAAACTCAGAAAAGGAAGTAAACTCCTGTGTAACTTTAGAGATAACCACCACCACACTGATGGCTCCTGTCTCTCAACTGCCAGTATGAAGAAAACTTGCCAAGCACTCAGTTTCCCCAGAGACTAACAAAATTGTACAATGCCTGCAAAGTGGTCCTTGCCTTCAAAGTCTTGGAAACTACTTGCATTTTTGCTTTCATATAGCTGAACACACAGTTCTTAGATATTCAAAGAAATTGCTCATAATTTTCAAGCTAAAGTCACAATATATATTACTGAATCAAGCTGCAAGACTGGGAGATGGCCATGCTCAAAAGTTTTTCTGGGTGCTGACTAAAATTTTACAGAGTCTTTGAAATATAAATTTGACCTCAAAAGGAATGGAAGTGTACTCATTTAAGATATGAGGTTCCCTTTTAGGAAGAGTATCCATGCTTGCTGGAAATGCCAACTTCAACCAGAAGCTCTGACCAGACTTGCAGGGGTCCTGACTGTGACACCCTCTGGCCACAGGCTTTCTTCTGTTTTCTGTGGCAGAGTGCCCCCGACCCTGCTCCAGTTTGATACAACAAGCACAGCTCAGTGGCAAAGATCAACTTGAAACTAAATGCATGTTTCAAATCTATCATCTGAAGAATTTGAAGACTAAGATTCCTATTTTTAAGAAGTCAGTATAAGTCTCTCAACCCTTTGCCAATGCCATAATAAAACTGTTTTCTTGTTGGCAAAGTGAATTTAACTTCTGTTTTCCATGAACAGAGCATGGAATAGACCCAGGATATTTTCTAAAAATAACCCAGACAGCAGGGGGCACTAGTCCTAGATAATCTAAGGACATTAGTGCCACTCACAATTATATCACAGGACATTCCCACAGTGATAAGTAAAACTGCTGTCCTTTTTTTTTTTTTTAATGTCTTCTATACTCATTGTACATATAAAGGAACTATGGGGTTTTACCCAAAGGGACTAATTTATGAGAGAACCACCAAGATTAGATTTCAGGTACATCTAGAACCAAGTCAAATTTCCCTTATTACATCACACACTGCCTTTGATGAAAAACAACAGGTGAAAAGAAAATTGCAAGTAGCATACAGTCAAATGCCAGATAAATAATAGACATCATGTGTGCCAACATTTCAGGAGAAGGGAGGATTGCAGTGGTATCAGAGGCACTGTGGTTTCTTTATCACAAATAAGTGGGGGGAGACAGCCAACTGACTAGCAGTTTTTCCAAAAAATGGTAAATTTAAAAATTTTAATCTGGGCGCAGTGGCCACACCTATAATTCCAGATGGAGACTAAGCCAGGAGGATGGTAAATTCAAGGCCCTGAGAAACTCTGCAAGAACATGTCTCAAAACAAAACGACAACAAAGTAAAAAGGCTCCTAATGTAGCGCAGTGATAGAGCGCCCCTAGGTTCAACCCCAATAATCAAGGAAGAAAGAGATGTCTAAGACATCTGGCGTTCACTCTACTACATATTTTGTGCTTATTTTTATTTCCTTTTGCAAATTTATTTGTTGCCACTTCAAAGAATGTAGGAGTTGTGATAAGCTAAAGAGGTATTTTAGAGTAGTATTTAAGGTTTAAACATAACCTGGATCCCAAATTTGTAACTTAGTAGCAGAGCAGCTCTGGGCAAGTGTTTCAACTCCCAGTTTCTTCATTCATAAAAAGGGAACAGACAGTTAGTTTAGGAGGTATTGTGGGTATGGGACAAAATAAATCTCATCACACACAGGGCTTAGCAGAAGACCAGACATACAATTAAGAACTCAATACATGGAAGCACTTAGGCATGATAATTGTTATAAAATTGAAGAAAGGGCAGAGTTTGCCTACATTGTAAAAGGGAAGATATGGTCCTGCGGGCCATGAGTTGTTTTTTTTGTTGTTGTTGTTGTTTTTGTTTTTTGTAATGAAGACTAAAGCTAGGAACACTCAACCACTGACATATATCCTCAGCTTTTTTTTCTTTAATTTTGAGGTAGCATCTTACTAAATTGCTGAGATAACAGTAGTGTCCCTAGCTGATTTTTTTTATTCCTACCAATGAAATACCATCTTTAGCCCACACCTCCTGACACACAAGGTACACATATTTATTTATATATTACATGCATCTCTCTAGGTATCCTATTCTCAAAGGTAATAGAGAATATAAATCCAGATTTAAACTATCTCCTTGATAATTCTGATTTTTGGTGATTATTGTCAATTACGACTAGATCGTTATTTTTTTAAGTCTTAGAGTGGTACTGAGGAGAGAGCAGTGCCTGAATAGCAGGAAGCTTGCTTGCATGGCTCTGTGATCTTCAGGTATGACTCCTGAGCATGGATCTCCCTAAGCCACTTCTAAATTTAGTTTAGAAAAAAACTAAGTTGCATAACCTGTAAATCTTATTTAAAAAGCACAGGTGGCCTTCACTGTGTCCAAATGATCTGAGAGCAACTAAATGGGAGAGGATTCCTTGCTGGCTGCTTCCAGGGAAGGATATACACTCTGTGATTTGAGACCTCCAGATAGGAGAACCAAGTGAGATGGTTACCATCCAGCACTACAGGTGACACAAGCAAAGCTGACTTTTCCTACCTACCTGTAGTTTCTAGGAGATCCTACACAGGTGGCATGGAATTGCCCTGTCTACCCACATCATCTGGACTATTACCACACGAAAAGGAAAAGTGTCCAAGGAGTTTCTCAGTGTGGAGAAGTCAAAACAGAATGTTTGAGGGATTCTTCTCGCAGCAACACACAGGGTAATTTGTAAAAAATGAAAGGGGAAAAATAGACTAATTAAAAACAAACCTATTGCATAGACTCTAGGTTCTACATAAAGTTTTGCAAAGAATAAAATAAACACCAAACCCTAACGGTTTTGCTTTTTGCCTCCAGTGATCCTGCAGAAAGGTGCTGACTCCTTGCACAGCATCAGGGTAGCTGTGGTGGCTCCAGGCATAGCTTGGAGACATGACAAGATCCTGCAAAGGAGACACTTGAAGTTGCCACTTACAAAACTTTGTAAAAATCATACTCAGCCGTGCATTCGTTAATGACACAGATGTGCTCTGAGGGATGCATTTTGGGTGCTTTCTCTGCTATGCAAACATCAAAGAGGGTACTGACAGTACTAAGGCAACATCACCAGGCAACCTGAGCTTGCAGGACCATTGGCCTAGGATAGAAATGTTCACACAGCCTGTGACTGAATCTATTTTAATGATTGAGGTATTTACTTTATTATTTCTGCTTATTTATTATTTAGCATTTAATTTAATTTTTAAAGGGAAGAATAACCCCCAAGGAAGTCCCACTCCTATCTCATGGGCAGGACTGTGTCACATGCCTCTGCTTTCCATGCACATGAGGATGGAAAGGGGGTGAGTGGCATCTCAGCTTCCCAAGTGGGAAGCTGGCTGTGCCCACGAGGAAGGAGTTGGGGGAATAGCTACTACCTAGCAGCATGTGAAATGAGATCTTAAAGGGTGGTATCCACAGAATCAAGAGACACGTCCTAACAAGAAGAAAAGAACAGGGAGTTTGTTGTAGACAGGGAATACAGGCTGAGTGAGATGTCAGAGAAGAAGAACAACTTCAAGTCTTTGAGACTGGGTGGTCAGGGAAAGGTAATAGTATTGGCAGAACAGAGAGCCAGGAGGCCCTACTCTGTCCAAGAATATTATGCAAAATAATATCAAGTAGCAGTTATTAAGAATTCACCCCACACCAGATGCTGCAGACTGCCTCCTCACTTAATTCATACACTAAGCCATCTTAGGATCCATCTCAGGTAACTTCTTCCACGAGAAGGCAATGAGCTCCAGGTGGGAACACTGGATCTGAGGCTACACAGGGAGCCCATGAGGAAGCTGAAGCTGAAGCTGGACAGGAACTGCCACTTGCAGCCAAGGTAGGACTTCAGGGGGCACCACAGCCACTCAGAAAGGGCACAGCCTGGGAGTGACCTGGGGCTGAGCACCCAAGGACAGGGACTCATTTCAATCCAGTGAGTGAATCTGCAAGAATCCACCCACGTGCATGACAGTCTTAGCAAATGAGACAAGAAAACATAAACCTGAGGTGAGCTCCTGGCAATAGCACTCATTTTCCTAAAACTCTATTTTTAATCTTTCCACTGCAGTGTCTTTTGAGTTAAAGAAAGCCATCCTGAAGCATTTGCTGACTTGACTTACATTAATGTGTCCTGCGCTGTTTGTACAATGACAGAGAAAGCAACACTCTAAAAATATGTACATTTACCTAAACAATGGAGGCCTCCACGTCTAGATCATTCATAAGGTCTATTACTACTGAATTCATAAAGCCCCACTTCTTTTGTCTGTGCGTACACTTGCGACACAGTAATTTAATTGTGAAGCTACTGTACCAAATCTCATGAGATTCCCCCAAATCCCACACTAATGCCATTTTGTTCCATTAACTTTTATAATCTCCTGGCACTTGATAAATTCTGAATTGTGCCATTATTTGAATATGTCAGTCTTTGGTGAATAGAAGCAAATGGAACTTTATTCCTCTAATACTTCAATAACGATATAGATAAAGAGAAGTGCAAATGCGCTGACAACTGTGAGAAACAAAAACAACCGCACTTTATCCTATCATTTATATAAACAAACTGTTTAGAAAAATTTCAGTGGGTGAATTATATATTTTAACATGGCTAAATGCACTTCTCTGGCAAGATCTTGCATGCAGAAGTCGTTGTTTCATTTTCATGCACAGAGCCTTGGATTTTCTACCTTATCTATCATAAAGTACAGTGAGGTGCAGAGAGTTCTGTGGAATGCTGAAGTCTAAAATAGACTGAATAAATTAGATTTGTGTGGGTGGCAAAATCTAGGGTCTGCTATCAAGTGGCCCTGAGTCTCGTAATGATAAGAAGAAAACAGAAAACACACCCTTCCCCTGGAGTCCTGCAGTGTGATAAGCTATTTGGAGCGCCAGCAGTCCACAGCATCAGGCCCTTCTCCGCTGCCAATCACATGGGAAGGAAGTTTGGGGTGGGTCAGCCAAGAGGGTTGACAGCAGCAAAAATCATGCATTGGAGAGAAAAATATGGAAAGGCATGGAAATAGAGCTGCTTGAGATCCAGGGCCATTCACGCCACATGTAAGTAATGCTTTGTGAAAGGTGTGCTTTGTCTAAGAGGTGGGGTAATTTTTGGTTTCCTATTTACATGGGATCGTCACACATATTGCTATCAACAGAAATAGAGTCAAATTAATACAAACACATAAAATTTTAACTCATCCTAATTGAGAAGTGACTATGCTCTTTCACTTCTGTTTAAAGCTGTATGTACAATGAACTGCCTCTACTCCATCCTCCCTCACTCCAATTGATCACGCACAGCAACCAATGTCCCAGCACAGTTTTTCTATATAAGCTTAAATGATTTGTTTAGATTCTCATTGGAATGTTTCATTGAGATATGAGGAAATTACAGCACCAAATTAACACTCAATGTAATTTATGACTATTTTTATATTTAATTAAAAATAGCAAAATCTTCCTTCTTATGATTGACCTAGTTACTTTTAAACCAACATCACTGACTCACATATTATAGTACATAATTATCAAGTGCTGCATATAATAATTTTAGGTTGTTATAAAAACACTGTAAATGAAGGAATGATTGAATTAATAAATAAACAAATGCTGTAATACAGAAAAACAACAATGCAGGGTTCTTCCCCCTTCTTTAATTATTTTCTGGCATTCTTTTGTACCCACTAAAGACCTCAGGAAACCTGAAAGCTACATTACAGATATTATATGAATACAAATATAGGTAAATTAAAGATAGATTTTCTGAATGTGCCACTTAACCATCATTAGTTAATTTCACTTTTTCATGTACATTAGATTACTGATGTGTTCTCAACGTTTTATAACAGACCTAGGAAAACAGATTCGGGATCTTGATGGGTGGAAGAAGATGAGAGAGATTGTTGGAATAGTAGATGTGCTTTATTTGGAAATGGCAGCAGCCCCCAGGGAGCCCCCATCTTTCAGCTCCAGCCCCACGAGCCCTTCCATAGGCCTTTTTTATGCAGGCCAGACAGAGAAGGCACACTGCCAACAGGCTACGTCAATGGATGTCTATGACCTCAAGTACAAAGGGTGAATCAGGGTGTTCATGATCTTGGCTATACACTAAGAATAGTCCACTGGAAGCCTGGAAGAGGGAATCTAAGTATAGCCATCTTGAGCCTGCCCAACAACTAGATATCTCTATCACTTCTGAAGTCTGCTTTAAAATCTATATATTCTTTCCAAATGAAGCTTGTAATTAGTTCATGTTAAATAGAATTTATACATTTATTTAGAGATTATTTCTTTTCTTTGAGAGTTAATTGGCCCTTTTTTCATTGGGATTAAGTTTTATATCCTTTTTTATTTTTTACATAGACTTAGAGCATATTTCATCCTTAATTTTTAACCTATGGACTCCCAGAAATTTTCCTTTGCATATAAAATTATTTCAGGTTCTCCCAATACATGACAGCTGTTTTGAGTGATACAGATGTTTTTTCTGATAATAAAAAAAATACAAAGATGAAAGCCTTCACTCCAATCATTCTGATTATCTAATGAGAAACATTTAATTTTGCTGGAGTTATAAGAAACTTCAACCAAGCAAACCAGAGAGAAACTGACCTTATTCAGTCGCCCCACCCCAATATTTTTAAAAAGTAAAATCTTTTAAGATCTTATCACATAGTTTTGCTTCAGTCCCAGAAAATATATCTGGGATTTTATTAAATATGCTAAAATTTATACTATTATTTTCCTCAAATAGGGTATGTTTTCTAGTTTTTCAAGCACACTGAAATCACCTGAAAGGCACCATTAAAGTGAAAATTTTTATGTGGACGTTACAATTTCAATCATGTAAACTCCTGACTTCTTGCTGCAATACACTACTTTCACATGATTTTGACCAACTTCCTACTTGAACTTGGTGTATGGGATTAAATTCTTCCTAATTGATTAATGAAACCAGACATAAACTGAGTTACAAACCTCTCTTATAGAACTGGCTGATTGAAAATGATTTAGAAAAATCAAGTGAAATAACAAAAAAAAATGTTCTAACCATTAACTGACATACTAATACTGTTATTAAAGTTTTCTGAATTAAAAAAATAAGACAAAAGTTAATAGAGCTTTTAAATCTAGTAACAAAGAAGATTAAACTAAAAGAATTCTATGTTTTTTCCTAACTTCAATTCTAAATACATCCAGAGGTTTACTTTTGCTCTTATTATATGATGAATGCAGAGCTGCAGCTCAGTGGCAGGCACATGTGCAGCTCAGCACCAGAAAAAAATAAATAAATAGCAAAAATGCCCATGAATGAGCATATGAAGTGATTATCTACAGCTCTGTACTTGATTGATGGGCACAGAATTTGAGATTGATTCTTTCTTTCCATGTTTACAAAAGCTGTGCCACCATCTTCCAGTTTACATTATTTCCGATGAGATATTTCTCTTTTAACCTATCTGTAACACATCATAACGATACCTTCAGAAAGAATGACACATCTTTTTGCCCCAACTTTTAGATAATTTGATATGCTTTGATACAGTTTTATTTCTGTTTCCTGCATCTGAGGCTCATTGAGCTTCTTTAATATGTGGGCTCACAATTTTCACCACACTTGGAGAAGTTATGACTGTTATTAACATGTTTTATGTCTCTCTCTCTCCTTTTTCTTTACTACTGAGCTACATTCCCAGTCCTTTTGTTATTTTGAGGAAGGGTCTTTCTAAGTTGCTGAGTCGGCCTAAAACTTTTGATCCTCCTGCCTCAGCTCCCAAGTCTCTGGGATGACAGGCATGTACCACCATACCTGGCTTTCCATATCTCTTCACTGCATCTCTTTCTGGGTCTCACAATTAGATTGTTTAATGTTGTTCTAAAGCTCGGGATGCTTCCTCCTCCTTCTCTCTTCTTCATGTGTTTATATTTTTAATTTGTGTAATATTTTGGAGAAATTCTATTGCTGGATCTTCCAGATCACTAATCTTTTCTTATGCAGTATTTAATCTGCTTTTAATCCAATTCAGAATAATTTTTCACCTCAGAAATTGTATTTTTCATTGCCACAAGTTCCAACTGGTTCCTATTCAGCTCTTTCATGTCTCTCCTTCTACTGTCACCTTCTTCTACCTTTTGAAAGATGTAGAGTTCTAATAGCTGGCCTTAGCTCTTGTCTACTCATTTTAACACATTGGCCATTTCTGGGTATATTTCTAGTAGTTGTTTTTCTTCCTACTTACAGAACGTTTTTCTTGCTTACTTCTTTGCATGCCTAGTAATTTTGATTGGATGTCAAGAAACTGTGATTGTATGTTGTTGAGTTCTGGAGAATTCTTTATTTTTTAAATATTTCCACCTTTGTTGTAGGATAGAAATAAAACACTTGGGGAAAAAATGATCATTTTTTTGGCTTGCTTCTACATTTTTAAATTGATTCAAAGTCAAATTTTTTAATACTACTAGATTAATATTCTTTTAAACACTGACTTTACAGTCAATGTGTTAGGGCTTTCCAGCCTTCCTTGCCCTGCGTGAGCTCTGGGTTTGATTCTTCCTTTTCCCTCCTGTTAAGTCTTTCCTGGATTCTGCAGTTCCCTCACATTTATGCTGAGCCATATTCACTCTAAGACTTGATCATCTGCTCCATGCACATCTCTTTCCTCTCCAGTACTCTGACAGGGGAATTCTGACTGTCTTCGCTTTCCTGAGTTCTGAACTCTGTCTTGTCAACTCTGGGAGATTGACAGACTCTGTTTGGGGCCCCCAACCCTGCGTGATACCTCTTCAGGCAGCAAACTGGGATAATGACTGTCCCCAACTCCTTTCCTTCTGATCATGTCCCATGATTGTAGACTATATTTGTGGGGTTTATTATTATTTTTTCAGATGGCAGAGGAAATCTGGTTCTTACCTCATTTATGTAGAAATATAAATCCCTTATTACCCATTTGATAGATGTGAGTGGTGATATTAACCATCATCACCAGCATCAAATATGCCTTGCCCTCCCCTCAACTCCTGCAGGGGATTGATTCCAGACAGCTCAAGTGTCCTTAAAAAAATCCCAAATCAGCAGATGCTCAAGCTTCTTATATAAAATAGCCTATACACGCCCTCTTATATATTTTAAGTCATCTCTGTTATTTGTAATACCCAATATGATTAAAATGCTATATAAATAGTAGTTACACTGTGTTGTTTAAGGAATAATGACAAGAAAAAAGTCTGTGCATATCAGTACAGAAGAAATTTTTAAAACCCTTTCTCTCCATGGTTAATTGAGTCCATGGATATGGAGAGTCAACTGCACACTGATGTCCAAAAAGGGCAAAACTTTTTATTCATGCTGTCCTGACATAATAATAGAGCCTAAATGTTCCTGGGAGAAAGATGGTTGTGTTTGTCAGCTCTCTTCACTGTGACAAAGACCCAACAAGAACAACTTCAAGGAGGAAAACTTTATTTTGGCTCATGGTTTCAGAGGCTCAGTCTGTGGTTGGCTGACTGCAAAGGTCTAGACACCAGGTGAGGCAGAGCATCATGGTGAAAGGGTATGGAGGAACAAAGCTGCTCAGGACATAATAACCAAGAAGCAGAGAGGACTCCACTCACCAGGGATACAATATGACCCTAAAAGCACATTGCCAGAGACCAGCTTCTTCCAGCCACACCCTACCTGCCCACAGTTAACACCCAATTAATCCATATCAATGGGCTAATCTACTAATTAGGTTATGGCTCTCATAATCTAACCATTTCACCTCTGAACATTCCTGCATTGTCTCACCTCTCATCCAGACCACAGCAGAGAGTCCCAGGTTTACAATATTTGGTGTGATTTTTTGACTTTACAATGGTATAAGGGCAATATACATTCAGTAGAAACCATTCTTCAGTTCTCACTTTCGCTATCTTCCCCAGCTACCAACATGCCTGGCAGCTTGGGTGAGCTGCAGCTCCCCATGTCACCTACTCAAAGGGGAAGCCACCGGTGCTCTACGGAGCACTGTGGCCAGCACTGTTTGGATTCTGTGCGCTGGGGTCTTGCATCTTACCATGTCTAAAACAATGCCTCTCTCTCCTGCCTCTGGTGAGGAGCAAAGCCATTACTGAGTTGAAGCTCAGGGAACTGCCAGCACAAAGGCAGCAACAATAATGACCACAGCACCTGAGTCAGGCCTTGTGTAGCTGGTGAGCTCCACCCCCTCAAGGATAGAAAGGGCTCATCAGTGCTGCCAGGGATTGTCAGCACTGGTTAAATCCACTGTTATCACAAAGAAAAGGGTGGGGCCCCATGATGGTCTGGAAAAATTGCTCATTACACAGTGGAAGCCCAGATACAGAGTATATGCTCTCACTGATCTGGGCTGGGGCCAGAAGTGTTTTCAACATGCTAACAGATGATCCTATGCATATGCAAATGCGGAAAGCGAGTCAGAGGTGGTTCCAAGACTTCTAAAGCTATAGTTGTCCTAATGTGAAGGTCATGGTGGGACAGCATGTGCCCATAGGGAAGGTGCTGAGGCTTTGAGGATCAGCTGCCTAGGATAACGAGGGATGAGAACAATTTGTCAGAACAAATAGTTAATATCAATGGATGGCGTATCCTGAAAGTGTCTGCCAGATTGTACACACATTCATCAGTAATCCAAGATAGTGCAAGAATTTAAGGCAGGAAAAGTAATGCTTCTGCTTCAGGGCAGAAATGTATCAGAGTCAAAATGAAAGCCTTCCTGAATCTACCATTGGAGAACTCTAGCACAGTTGAGAATATGAGCAAGCACATGCCTCCCGTTTATTATGGCTGTGCTGAGAGAGCCTGATTGACAGCACTGTTGTTCAAAGACTGGTTTTTGAACTTATTATTCCAGAGGCAGCAGAGTTTGCAGGTACAACAGCACTGTGTTCAAGACTCTCCACATTTTAGATGATGCTCTAGGGCATCCATAGCACATCTGGAAACAATCACATCTGTGCTACCAGCAGAACAAAGGGCAGCAGCTGGGTGCGAAGCAAGCTATTTATGTCACACATTGGCACAGGCTGTTGAAGGGATTAAATCTGGCCGACCGCTCTCAAGAGTTTAGGAAAGGTTTAAACATTCTAAATCCTATCCAGAGTATCATGGCAGCACGGGTTGAAGTCACATAGCAAAACATGAAGAGCATTTGGAAGAGAGCTTTGAAGACATATGTGAACACATTCAAAGGTTTTAACAAAGCTCCTGCTCTTGATGAAACAGTAGTGCTTGGGATATAGCTGGCATGGGATGCTGATGAGGAGGTTCCTGAGCCTGCCAGCATCAAGGCAGAAGGCTTTACAAGGAGGAGCTGGTTGAATTGGAGGAATAAAGAAGAAACTAAGTTGAGGCACTGAGGAAGTTCAGAGCAAAGACACTGGTGGAGATATGCGCTTCTATCGGCAATGCCTTAAGAGTGTCGGAAGAAATGGACGTCAATGAGGAGGTTTGCAAGAGCTGTTGTACAAATATAGGATGCTCTGATTTGCTATGAGAAATACACAATAAAAACAAGGAAGAAACTATAGTCAAAACTTGATGTCTTCCTCAAAAACCCAGTGCTTGCTAACCCATCCATGAATGTCAATGCCTGGTACTCTCTGCCAGCTATTCTTGAGCCTCAACAGGAGAGAGAATTTGATCACTGTCATTGCTGCATGCTCAGCATCTAGGAACCAATTTTACTTCAATGCTTCAAACACCCTTCAGGTCCAGCCTACCTTCAGCTGTGCATGTTCAGGGGGACACGTATGCTATCATTCTATTTTTCACTTTCAGTATGGTTTTAAATCAATTATATAAGATATTCAACATCGTATTGTAAAATAGGAAGTTAGATGGTTTTGCCCACCTTACGAGTCTTCTGGAACATTGAAGGCCGCTGGGCTAAGCACTGCTGTTCAGTAGGAGAGGTGCTTGGAATGTACTTTCAACCAATGCTGCCTTAAGCTTATGGTGGGCTTACCAGGGTGCAATTGTCAGAGTACAACTAGGAGGTCACTGAAGAAGACAGCAAGAATGAAGGAACCATAACAAAATATGAAAGGAAACAATGTCCCAAATTTGGAGGTAAATTAAGAAGATGGCACAGAAGGGCAGAACTCCAGTGAAAGTTCTTAGTCCTCCACACATCTGCTCAGAACTCAGAAAGAGCTGCTGCCTGATTCCATACCACACTGCCATGGACCTCCACACCATCAAGCCGGAGTCAAAACAGAGAGGACTGTGTGATACCCACAGCCACCACACTGTGCTGGGAATACACCTACTGCCTGTTCCAAGCAGCAGCATTTGGTGATCATTTCAGCTACAGTGACACTAAGGGATGGTCATTGTTATTAGTTCTCATTCAACAGAAGAGGAAACTGGTGCAGAGAGTGGATAAGCCTCCTGCCCCAAGTCAATAACCAAGTGGTAGTGCTGGGACATTGAGCCCCTTGGTCAGGGGCTAGAGAAGGATCTGCACAGATCCACAATGTGACCCTCTGGACAGGAATAAGAAAGACAGAAAGAGTGACAAAAGGAAGGGAGGGAAAGAGGGAAGACCTTAAAAATGAGATTGGAAATCCCAGAACTCCTAAATGCTGTGCAGGTGTACAGTCCCAAATCAATCAATCTGTGGCTGAAATCAAATTGGCCTACCTAAGAACTGGAGAAAGGGACAAGGAAAGAAAGAGTGAAAGAGGATGTACAAAAAGGGGGGGGGGAAAGGTTTTAACAAAAACTTGGGTTGTAAATATGTGAAAGAAAAACAAAACCCAAAACAGTTCAACACCAGGAGCAGTATTTATGCAAAGCTAAAAGGAAAGACAAAGAAATTTGTCAGATATTGCAGACCCATCGAGGACAGGCCAAGGCAGCAGGCGACCAGAAGTTCAGATACAGCCTGCTTTACTCAAACAGAGATCTGATTACAATTCCATGTACCTACCAACTTTCCTCCAGTGCTGGCCCTCTGTTTTTAAACATCTATTTACAAAATCAATATATGTTAGGCATATTTTATTCTTTTGCAAGAGGGCACTGTGAGGAGAGGACAGACAGGGAGATGGTGGGATTTGAAAGAAGAAAACTGAAAAAGAATAATAGATAGGTGTCAAAATTTCTCTCCATATAAGGGGAGTACATTAGTATTCTGATAAAATATTTTAATATAGTTCACTCTTGCTGCATCAGTTAGAGACTCTTTTGAGCTGATTATTTTCTCTTTTGAAATGTAAATGAACACTTGAAAGTTGAGCTTTATTCAGTCTTTCAGCCATAACTTATATCAGCGAATCAGGTCCACACCTAGTTGCGATATACACAGCCCCCATGGGCGAGGCAACGGGATGGAAAAGGAAACATATGGAACCTGAAGGAACCCTTTCACTGTGTCACAACCGAGAGGCAGCTCATTTAGGGCAGCTCTGTTCTTCACTGTGCAGGATGTTTCTTGTGTAACAGGGTTTTTATGCTCCAGGCTCCTGTCCTCATATACCAGAGCAGCAGCTGTCCCCACCCACTGGGGACGTATTCCGATACTCCCAGGGATGCCTGGAATTTTGGATACTATCAAACCCTACATGGACTATCTTTTCTCCTATACATACCTATGATAAGTTTAATTTATAAATTAGACATACTAAGTGATTAACAACAATAACTAATAAGCTAGAATTGTAACAATATGCAGTAAAAAGTTATGTGAATGTGGTTATTCTTTCTGTCTCTCAAAATATTCTATTGTGCTGTAGTCATTCACCCTCTGGTGATGGCATGAGTTCATACAATGTCTGCAGGTTAAGATGAAGTCTGGAGCCGGCAGAGGCATTGGGATGAAGCATCAGACTCTGTAAGGGTTATTGAAACACAAACAATGTGACACTGTGACAGCTGATGTGATCACATGGATGTCCACTGAGTGGCTACTGGGTCAGAAATAGGAACAGTGTGGCTTACTGGAAAAGGGGTGATTCATGTCCTGGTTGGGATGAAAGAAGATGGTGCCAGATTTTATCACACCCCTCAGAATGCTGAACAATCTAAAACTTAAGAATTATTGCTGGAATTTTCTATTTAATATGATCAGACTGTGGGTAACTGAACCCATGGGTAAATAAATGTGGAAAATGAAATTGCAGATGGAGGGTCCACAGTACCATTTCCAGCCACCGTGGCAACCTACGGCACTCTCTAATGACCACTGCCTGCTTTGACAAGAGACTCCAAATGTGTCAACAAGGAGCCCTGTCTAGGTGACAATTTTGCCTGACTTAGTCCTGCAGCAACTGGCATGCCTCTGCCCGAGCTGTTTGTCAAGGTGCACACGCAGGGGTTTCATGGATTAAAGACTTGTTCCCCCAAAGCAGCAGTGTTCAAAGTTGGGGCTTTGGGGAAGTATTGCATTATGAGAACTCTGACCTCTTCAATGGATTAACCCATTGATAGATTTATACTTGAGTGGATTACTGGGACATGGTGGAAGCTATAGGAGGTGGAACCTAGTTGAGGGGAGTGTGGATGTGTCCTTGGGAACCATATCTGGTCCTGGTGTCTCCTTCTTCTTCCTCTCCTTACTCTTTCTTCTCCTCTTCTTCTTACCCTTCTCTCCCGCTTCCATTTCTTCTTCCTCCTCTTTCCCTCTTCTTCTTCCTCTTCCTTCTCCTTCTCTCTTTCTCTTCCTCCCTCCCTCCCTCCCTCCTTCTTGGCTGCCAGAAGCTGAGCAGCTTCCCTCCACCATGCCCTTCCACTATGATATTCTCCCTCACCTCAGGCCCAATGCAACCAAGAAAGTCAATCAAAGCCAAACCTCTGAAACAGCCCAAATAAATATGTCCTTCCCTGAGATGATGTTCTCAAGTATTTCTGTCACAGTGAAGGAAAGCTGACTAAGGTTTAGAAGTATGCTATGGGGATTTGACCTTACACAATTAGGAAAGCTGGGTAAATAGAAGCTAAACAGCTCTTGTCTTTCTGACATTGGATTCTAGCCAGCAGAGAAGGTGGTCAGGGAGGGAAGACTTTGTGTAAAGAGAACGGTGCAAGAGCAAGCCACATCGCAGGGGCAGGGGCTGGGACCCGGCAGTTTGCCCTGGACCTTCACTTATTTCTGCCTCCACTCTTGAAGAGGCAGGTGTCCTGCAGGAGAAGTGGGTACCCTTCATCTCAGGTCTAAACATTCAACATCCAGGGAGATGGAGAGGCTAAAGGAAGAGATGCTGGATGCAGACTGGCAGACTAGAGTTGCCACACCAGTGAGGAGCCAGCAGATAAGGAACAACACGGAGGAGGTTCAAAAGGGGAACCTCAGCCTCCAAGAGTGAAGAGGCAATGTAGCTAATACTGCACTGATGTCTTCTGAATCTCCCACAAAAATGTCATTCATGATGCTCCCTAACTGGAAACATGCAAGGAAAGGACTTTCAGGAAATGTGGTACAGCCTAGCCAAGCTGCCACCTTATAAGGCCACCTCATACACCTGGAGTTCTGTAGTGTATAGCCTGCACAATGGAATGTGTCAGCCTGAAGATACAGTCAAGCAAACACTAAAACATTCTAACTCGCAGATCAGGGCTAGAGGGAAGAGACAATAGTGATGCAAAAGGCTGGCAGAAGGACACCATGCTTATTCCGAGAATCTGGCAACTGGGAGAAATGAACTGGCAATGCAGCAATTTTCCCTCTTAATGGTATTATCTTAGAATCCTAAGGCCCACCCCAGAATCCCAATCAAACCATCTAGAAGGAAATGGACACTTTCATGTCACCTTTCACAAAGGCAAAAGATCTTAGATTAATCCTATACCTTCTTAACTTCGAACCAGATTTATGAGAAAAAGAATAGCTTTTGGTTTTCTTCTTGTGTCCTATGCATCTTAGAGGAAATTCATTATTGAAGAAAAGGAACCTTGGGCCTTTTATTTATCAGTGAAGGAAAGAAATGCCCCTTTTAGTCTAATGTGTGGAAAGGACAGTTCCCCTTTCATCATCTCTACTTTGTCCCATTCCAACATTTAACCTTTTGTGTGTGTATGTGTGTTTCTCTTTGCCCACTAACATTTTCTCATCTCCAGAAGTCTGATTTTTTTTCCCTTAGAATTTGTATAACATCCACAATTGTGTATTCTTAGTATGCTGTGGCATTACCTATATATGCCCTATGTGGTTTTAACTTTGTTACATTCATCATTTAGGGACATACTGATATTCTTTTCCAATTAGTTTCTATGGCTCTTCAAAGAATTATTTTATCTCAGATAACATCAAATAAAACTGCTTACAATTTTTTATTTGCTTTATAGTTCTTTAAAGGACACAAAGACATCATTTGTGAATAGCTGATCAAATGTTAGAATTTCCTTTTGGATCCAAACGTCCTGTTAAGCAGATTGCATTTGAAGTTCAACTTATTTAAATATCTTGCTTTATGCCCGACCCATGAGGGGTGGTCTAGCGAAAAGACTGGTACAGATAAGGGTTTTCTTTCTTTCCCTCTTGTCACTGCTGCAGGGAGAAGCCCCAACACTGCCTGAGAGAACGACAGTCGTCTGTTCTAGTGGCAAAGGAGTTCTTGGGATGTCAGGGGCAAAGATAATCGTGAAGAGGACAAAGAACTTGGCAGAGAACTAATGGCATTAGAACACCTCCATGTAGATGGGAGATCTCCCTCCCCCAAAGAGGCAGACACTTCCAGATGTTAACATTTAGGGGAAATTCTTCTGACATGCTATATTGATTAAGTAAGACTTCATTTTCAGCATCATCATGCCTCTGTCAATAATATCTATTCATTTACATAATTATCTTAAATAATTATTGAGAATGTAGCAAGCAGTACTGTACTGTAAATATCTTATAAATCAATAGCTCCTCATTAATAAATAATGTCAAAATAATTTATAATACAAACTCAGGCACATCTTAAAGGGGAAATGGCATTTTGTATTGCTAGAATCACTATTATCCAAATATTATGAAACATCCAGATTTTTATGAATAAAATAATGCTGCAATTTCTGTAATTTGTAAAATAAAATAGATTGAGTTTGTAAATGTACTAAAAGGTCACTGTCTTTTAAAAAGCAACACTATACCTACAGGCAGCAGCATTCATTCTCATCTCTGCAATAGTTTTGAGAGATTGAGGAGGAGAATCTATATTACTGTCCTCAATTTTATTCACTTTTCCCCCTTTGGAGGGTTTTCCAGTAAATTTCAGTTTAAGCAAAGACCTCATAGTAGTCAATAATACTAAGTAAATTCATCTGGATCTCAACGAGTGTTTTAAAGGTAAAGCTGTATTCTCTAGGATAAAATTAATGGCTAATGAAGGCTGTTTTTAAAAATATGTTTTCTAGGGGCTGGGGATGTGGCTCAAGCGGTAGCGCGCTCGCCTGGCATGCGTGCAGCCCGGGTTCGATCCTCAGCACCACATACAAACAAAGATGTTGTGTCCGCCGAAAACTAAAAAATAAATATTAAACTCTCTCTCTCTCTCTCTCTCTCTCTCTCTCTCTCTCTCTCTCTCTCTCTTTCTCTCTTTAAAAAAATAAAAATAAATAAAAAATAAAAATAAAAATATGTTTTCTAATAATGGTTTTATTTATTTTATTGACTTTCTCAGTTTTTGCCCCTTAAAAGTTTAATTGGAAAAAATCAGAAACCATAAAAATTAAAATCACAGACTTAAACATAAATATTCATAAGGCATTATTTGTAATAGCTAAAATGGAAATCCACTCAACTATTTATCAGCAGGTGAACATGTAAATAAATTGTGGTATATCCATGCAATGAAATACAATAAAAGTAAATGAAGTATTGACACACACAAATATAGATGAATTTGAAGATAACTGTGCTTACCCATGTTTACTGCAGTGTGAATCACAGTAGCCACAATGTGGAACCAGCCCAGGTCCCTGTCAACAGATAATAAAGAAAATGTGTTATATACACACAATGGAGTTTTGCTGTGCCATAAAGAATAAAATCATGGCATTTGCTGGTAAATGGATGAAACTGGAAAGCATCATGCTAAGTGAAATAAGGCAGACTCAGAAAGAAAAGGGTCATATGTTTTCTCTCATATGTGAAAGCTAAAGAGAATAAATAAATAAATAAATAAGAGATTTCACAAAAATAAAAAGGAGATCAATAGAGTAGAGGAAGGGAATAGGGGAGAGAGGGGGAAGGGAAGAGAGGTCCTGAGGAATGAGATTGAGTAAATTATGTGCATGTAGAAATATATCACAATGAAACCCACTGTTGTGCATAATTATAATGCACCAATTAAAAAAAAAAAGAAACATCATTATGCTTAATGAAAGATTTAGGCAAAAAAAGAACTCATGCTGTATGACTCCATTCATATTTAATCTAGAAAACACAAGCTGATTTAAAGAGAATGACAAAGGAAGAGCAGGCTTGCCTGGAAGTGGGGTGGAGGAGCATTGAGAATACCAAGGGGTGAGGGGAAGTGCGGGGACAAGGATGCTGCCCATGATTGCAGTGACAGTCTAGTGAGCGCACTGATATCACAAAACTGACCGGTGCACGTTTAAATGTGCATGCCAATCATACCTCAGGGAAGCAGCGGAAAAGAGTGGCTCACATGAACTTGTCTTCACTGCATGTTTACTGTATGTCAGGCTCTTCTTCAAGGTCTTTCCTTTGGTTAACCTGCTCGGCATCACAATCCCCCTCCCCCAACAACTTCCAAACAGCACCCATGGTTTTCTCTGCAGCTGAGGAGACTGACACATAGAGCTCACCCACTTAGCCCACAGTGTCCACTCTCCCACAACCCTCACAGGCCACTCCTGCTCACAGCCCTAGCTGACCAACTCTGCTGGCTGCAGACTGGATCCCAACTCCAATCTGGCAAATGGATTGGACGGGGCACCTTGAATCAACCACTTGGGATGTAATTTGTCATGGCCTCATCAGAGAATAGGGGACTAGAAATGGAAGTGCAGAGCAAGGCTATGTGTTCAGATCAAAAAATAAATATTTATTTCTCTGTAAGTGACACTAACTTAGCATCTGAGCCCACATTTCTGCACCTGGTATGAAACAAGTTTTCAAATTCAAGTTAAGTCAATCTCTTAGCTCTCATGGTCAATGTAGCTTCCCCTTGCTTTGCCACTTTTAGTACATAGTAGCTCTGTTATTGCTGGTCTTTGCTTAGGTGGAGCGCATCCTGCTGGTCTTTGGGGATGATCTCTTTCCCCACTGTTTCTTCTTTCCATGTCTAACACCCTATATTGTCTTTACTTGTGTCCTCTATTTGCACCCACTAGTGACATGTCTTATTGTGACCCAAAGCCCTGTTCCTATTTGCTGGTGATCTTGAACACTCATCTCAAACTTGGAGAAGTTTGGAATTCTCCCCAGGTGTCCTGATAATGAATTGACCTCCTGCACTCCACCTAATACCTGTCATCAAAACAATACGTTGATACAAGATAGGGTGCAGAGACTTCCTGTAAGTCTTATCAGGCTTGGGATGTAGCTCAGGGGTAAGGTGCATTTTTAGCATGCATGAGCCCTGAGTTCAATTCTCATCACCAGAAAGGGAGAGAGAGAGGGAGGGAGGGAGGTTGGGGGAGAGGGAGAGAGAGAGAAGAGAGAGAGAATGACTTAGTCTTAAAATTCACTGGAGTCCTTCTAGAAAACTGACAAAGATTATTTAGGGATCCTATTGCTTCGATCTCCAGGATTATATAAAACAATAATGTCCCAAGTCCCTTTTAAATGAGCATCCAGTGTCTAAACAAACCTAGTCACACATCCTCTTCAAACTTTGCTCCTATTCCTTTGTTAGAATTTAATTTTCTGGGATGGTTAGCTTAAATGCTACTTTCAAGCAATTTTGTATTCTTATCTAATATATAATTTATGGTTTAAGTGGGATCATGACTCTTTGGTACTTATCCTAAGAAGGACTTGCTTTTAAAATGACTGAGTCTTCTGTGAACCTAAAGTGAAATTTGAATCTCAAAGCTAAGGAGCCCTTTGTTCAAGATTGCATTTAATTTAAAAACTGCTCCTGCTCTTGGTCATGATGGAATAAATGGCACTGGACTTGCACTTATTCATACAGAGTTACAAGAGCAGACAAAGTACACAAAGACTGATTTCAAGCACTGGATAAGAGGCAAAAAATAAATATATGTGTGTTTATACACACACTCTCACACACACAAGTATGTGTGTGTGTGTGTGTGTGTGTGTGTGTGTGTGTGTGTATATATATTCTATGATTTTGCTATTCTCAGCAAAAGAGCAGGAGCTACACAAAAGAACAACATGGAAGCTCTAGAACTGGAAGCACCTCTGGTTGTGACAGTGGGGCTGCACAGAATACGCAAGGCATACTTATTCCATCTCTGGACTTGTAGCCCCTCCCTGGCTTTGGTGCAGGAGGGGGCACAAGTGCAGGGCAGACTTGCTGGGCTGAGAACACAGATCAGAGTTGCTGAGTGCCTTCTGCAGAGTGTGGTTATAGAAAAGAGGCTGTCAAGTAGGAGAAGCAGGTTTCCTCACAGCTGCATGGGGTGAAGGGCTGCCTTGTGCATGTTAAGGGTCAGGGTTAAGGAAATCTGGTGCCATGTGATGTGCGAGAGTGAGCACTGAATGCAGGCCCCGCAGGGCTAGATGGCCTCTGGGCCAACCAAGTGCAGACATCTTGCTGAGCATCCTGGACTTTCAGCTCACACTAAGAAAGGACATGTCCTGGGCATGATCATTAGGGCCTAGAGCATGAATTATTTCCTATTACTAGGGAAGGGATTGAAAGGACCCAGCCTAAGGAAAAGAAAACCGAGCCTGCCATGATCAACCATGTGGAGCAGCAGGAAGAGGAATAGGAGAGAGAAAAGGAAAGGGGAAAAGAAAGAGAAAAGAAGAAGAAAAAGAAAGCGCTGTCAACCAGTAATTAAGTATCCAGGATAAATATCTTCCACAGAGGAGAGTGAACTAATGACATTTTTAGATAACCAAAAGTGGAGAATCTCTCACCTGTAGACAGGCAAGAAATGCTGAAGACAGTCCTTCAGGCTGAAGGGGAAGGTGACAGATGAAGATAAAGGTTCCATAGGAATGACAGGAGAATGAATGGGACTGCACTCTCCTGTGTTCATATATGAATACACCACAGTGAAACTCCACATCATGTAACAAGGATGGGATTCTAGTTAGAATAAGTCATATTCCATGTATGAATCATATAGCAAAATACACTCTACTGTCATGTATGTCTAAAAATAAAAATAATAAAAAATTAAATAAAAAGGTAAGTAGGTAGATAGATAGATAGATTGATTGATTGATTGATTGATTGATAGAGGTCTCCAAAAGGGACAGAGAGGAGTAGAAATGGAAACTGAGTCAACATAAGAAATTTCCTTCTCTAAGTTTCTTTATAAGATGACCAGCTATAAATACCATTGATTTGCATAAAATGTGTGTGCATGCATAAAATTATGCATATGTACATATGAATGAAATGATAAGTCATTACCCGTGACAGTAAGGGGAACAACAGTCACACTAACATTTACTGTGCATATTGCAAATGTCACAGGAATTAGGAACCTTCAAAATAAACTCACCAACAAACACCATTCACATTTATTTCTTAATATTTCTCTCTGTCAACCAAGGTCTAAAGGTGATTAAAAAAACAACAACTCTGTAATGTATAAAAATAATTTGGTCAAGGTAAGCAGCTTTTTTAAAGACCTGTCATAATACAAGAATAAAACTTACTCTTTTTTATTCCACTTACTATCTCATACCTAAACTTCTGGTGAACTTTAATAACATCTGATAAATCCTTGTGTTGGTATGCTATAGTGTGTTGTGGAGTTTTCTTCTTGTTTTATTCACCTTTGTCCTTGACATTTTGAACCAATATTCATTAAATATTGGTCCAATTTGGACCAATATTCACTCCATGTGAATTCTTATACCAAGGGCACAAAATCCCAAAGAGAAATTTTAGATGTAAAATATTTGATCGCATATATTGGTCATTGGAATGACGATGGAGAAAATTCAAATCAATCATACTAAATCATAGAGATTCCATTCTGCATCAGAAAACATGCTTTCAAAGGAGTGACATCACTTCCTGTGACACCTAATCTGTGTTTGTATCCAATGCACAAAGGCTTCAGAGAGCTCTACTCTGCAAATGCATTCTCAAATGCATTAATCTGAATTGGTGACATTATCTACACAATGATTAACAGTATAGCCTTACAGTATGCATGTAATTTCATTGTTTTACAAATAATGGGAAGCCATAATATGGTGTTTTTTATAGTTCATATAAGAGACTGACTAACATGATAGCATGCACTTATTATTTGTTAAAAGTCTTGGCTTCATGCTCTGGATCCCATTTTAACAGGAACAAGAATGTGTCAGGAGATAACCCTGAAAATTTTTCCTTTGACCAATGGTACCTCCTGCTGGACAGTTTGCCCTTACAGGTTCTATTTCTGGATCAGATTTGGCCATAAAGTAGAGATATTGAGGTGTGAATGAAAATAGAAAAAAGTGATCATGAAAAGTTCATTCAGAGTATCTCTATTCTAAAAAGAAAAACAGACTTTAACAAGAAAAGTTGATCTCTGAGATCACCCTCCTGGAAAGGAACCATGCACAATGAACATTATTTGGACAAACCTTTTTTGTTTTTTTCTTTTTTAATGTGCTAGCCCGCCTTGGATCTGTCCCCTGAGGCTGGCCTGCATGTTTGTACTCCAGGATTGTCTGCTTATTGCCTCCTGGTTTTCCCTGCCTGAGCTTCACCAGACACCATGCTCTCTTCACTCCCACTCATCAAATGAAAGCTTGCCTCTCAAGGGATTCAAATCCCAATGCAAACCAGACTCCTCTACTGGGAGGAGACTCCTGTGGCCCAGAGACATCACTAGGCCGAGGAGTGAATGGTCTAAAGAGTTGTGAGGACACACTTAACACCACGTCCAACACCACTCATGCCATGCAGGTAATAGGTAGAATGTCAGGTGCCAGTCCCATTGTGTCTAAAGATGAGGCGCATGAGAAAATCAATACTACCCTTGTTTAAATCTACAGCTCCCATGAAAAACAGCTGCAAGTGCTCAGAGATAGCAATGCAATGCAAAGTGTATCATCTACCCTTAAAAAATAGTGCTTTTCTAAATAAAAGAAAATCCCATATGGAAAACTCAAAAAAGGTCTGGGGATGTGGCTCAGTGGTAGAATACTTGTCTAGCATGCAGGAGGCCCTGGATTTGATCCCAAGTACAGGGGGAAAATATCTGCTGGGAAACTAGAAAATCTACCACAAGTGGCCTCTCAGAAAATTCGAATAAGGCCATATACTCCTAAGAACAAAAGCTAATTTAAAGAGTGAAACCAAAGTTAAAAGGCAGTGAGAGGCAATGCAGAGAAAACTAAGGCCAAACAACAGAAAAAATTTCAGGTATTAGGACTTAACACATGTTTAAAATACATCAACCAAAATTAGTTGTAATTTTTAAAAAATTTGTTGTAATTAGTTACACATGACAGCAAAATTTTGATTCATTGTGCACAAATGGAACACAACTTCTCATTTCTCTGGTTGTACACAATGTAGAGTCACACCATATGTGCAGTCATATCTGTACCTAGGGTTAGACATTATTTTAAATTATAGAATTCATAAAATTTTCTGTCCTCATAAAAATTCTCTCTTCATAATGAAGTCTTACACAAGGATTTCAAAATTTGAAAATTATTCATCCACTAGGTCTCAAAATATGATAGCCATTTCATAAGTGTAACATGTAGAGTACAGGTATAGGCAAGGATAATCAAAGATAAACTTTCCAGTAGTTCAAAGCCTCCAAAGTGAGAAATGTGGACATCAAATTGAGTAACAGGCTTCTTTTGATGCAGAAATATTGGAAAATAGCTGACCTAAGTATAAAACATGGAAATCACCACAGGGACTGAGACCTGCTTCGTGAAGGACCTGGAGGCATGGCACCCTCAAGGGTGGGAACGGGTGCCCCCAGCTCCCAAAGTGCCTGTGGAACTGTGCTTACCTGACTGGTGGAGACATCCTTGTCTGTCTTGAAGAGGAGACAGACATTGCTTTCACTGAGGAATAATACTAACAACAATGTTAAAATGGGAGAGAAGATGAGCAGGAGGGAACGTGTCTGTGGTGTCCTCTCCACTCATTCCACACGGGTACTCATCATCCCTTTCAGTCTGGACATTTCCACCTTAGATATCCTTTAGCTCCTCTGCTGCCTCTGCTCACTGCTTTAAGATCATTGCGACTACTGCCTTCCAAATGTCTTTCTGACCCCACTAATATGTAAAATTTAGGTAATTTGCTTTTCCTAAGGACAGTGATTAAAGGGAAGTAGATCAGGGTTACAACTACTTGAGTTGGCATCTAATGCCACAGCCACAGAAAAGACAAATAAAGGAAGTTGGTAATCCTGTGTATTCTGACTTTGATATGAAGGAAAATGCTATCATCAGCTTTTAATCTACTGTTCTTATTTATCTAGCAATTTTTCATTGATGTCGATCAGATCAAACATGGAGCAAGATACACAGGACAGAGACAGAGACTGAGCTCTTTGGGACCTGGAGCATGGTCAGGAAAATAGGACAGGTTTACAGAGACTACAATGGAGATACTCAACACAAGAGCTCCAAGTCGGATCTGAGGCCGGAAAGGTCACTTTCAGATGCATGAGAAGGGAAAGGCTACAGGGAGGAAGCGGGGAATGCAGAGGGATGCTAGCCCCAGAATCATGTCTAGGAACCTACACAAAATTGTGGCTGTGGGACTGTGTGTGGGAAGTCATTTAGAGAAATCTGACCATCCAAGGTCTTAACTTGCTGAAGTTCACCTTATTGATATGGGCGGAATTGGAAGTTATTTTGTATAAAAATTGACTGACCTAGGTAGATTTTAAAAGATGAGAATTCTTGGAACTAAGTACAAGAAGAAATGAAGTTAGAAAAGCAGAGTAAATGGACACAAGAAAATCAGATAAAATTGTTGTCCAGGTAGAACACTGCAGAAGAAAAACCACTTTAGGGAAAGAAAAAAAAAAAAAAACATGAAGGAAATGACAACCTTTAGGAATGGTGAACTATTCATCACCCAAGGTGGTGGTGCTTTTAGTTTTTGATCTTCCACTGAAAATAGTATTACCCCTACCTAACTATCTAATAATAAATGCTCCTTAGAATATTATTACAAAATTTTAAAAATATCTGCACATGATCAAATAACTTGAAATGTATTCTGTAGCTTTTATACACTAGAAAAAAAGTTCTTTTCAAAATACCAACTGCTAGATGAACTTCCAGAGATTGTAGCTTCCTTTTAATCCAAATCATCTGTGTATATATTTCAATATATTTTTTCTACATCTTTTAATATTAATTCTAAGAAATGAATGGAAGGTGTGGAAAGAAAGGATGGAGGAATCTTTGTCCATTTGGGAAGAGTTCATATTTTTACCCTGTTTTGCAGGCTGTAATTTTAAATAAGTGCTAGCCTAGAGGTTTCATTGTTTAGAACCACAGGCTTTATATTACCTTAAAAAAAAAAACCTCTCAGCCACAAGTCGGATGATTCTGGCAGCAATGCAAATCTAGCACCACCCAGGAGGGAGCGGGCTAGCTCCTTCGCTCATTTCTGCCACGGTAGAGGAATGCTGGACATCAGGAGAGCAAGGAGGCTGCAGCACACTGCTCCCCAGCCCCACACCTTGGGCCTCCTGTTGGGACACACAGGTAAGCTCCTAGGCACAGATCCAAGCAGAGCACTACTTGGGAGCAAGCCACAAAGGTCAAGTTCACGGCACTGGAGGAGCCTCACACGTCTTCTCAACACCTCCCTTTGGCTGTAGTTGGGCTGGTTAGGTCCCAGGCTTATTACTTCACCCATAAATTCCTAAAAAGGTTCTTTTGCATGTTATTATTTATATCTTTGCATATTACTCTGCATCAGGCTGTCCAGAAGGCTATAAAGATACACCAAAATAGCAACTGAATGTGTTTGCTCATAACAAACCCACAGCTAGTTATTAATCTGTTATTCTTTGTTATTCAGAAACTGGATGATCTTTTAGCAATCTTTGTCGCTTAACAATGAACTACTACTGTATAGGAAGTTCAGTTCTCAATGTCAATGTTTTAAAATAACAAATGGATAAAGTATAGGACAACAATGAAGTAAAACACTATAAAGATGAAATCTTCCCATAATATGGCAGTAGTCTCAAAATATAAAGCTTAGTGTTATAAATTTGGGTTCTTAATGAATTTTTTATATCATAATTTGTGTTTACATTTAGATGTCAGAAACTGAGCTGGAAAAGATAAAAATAGGAACAGCCCAGCATTTTGAAAATGACAAAAAGAATGTTTCTTGGTTGAAGGAAGGTAAGTCCTTATGCTCTTGATTTTTTATATTGGTGTAAAAACTGTGATTTTGTTTATAAGCAAAAGATGCTAAGGTAGAAGAAGATAATAGGCCTCAAGAGTTCAAGTGATTTTTGTACTTCTGATTTTCTTTTTGTCACACAAGTGGCCTAAGTAGTATCGTGAGCATCTTCAGTACTGAAATCCCTCTTAAAGTCTCTGTATGGCAGGAAACAGGTTACTCTGCTGGTAAGGTGTAATGCTCATTTTTACCTCGGGAATATATTCTCTTTGAGGGCTTTGTTCTCCTGTAGGTTTTTCTCCTTTATGGTCAAGAAGTCTAAGTAATTGGAGGACAAGTATTTTTAAATAATAATCACAGAAAGGAAAGCCTGCTGTAGAAAACAATGCCTACAAATAGAATCACCATTCACCGCAATTAGGGAGGCCACCTTCCCCAGGGAGCGTGCTGCAGCCACCAGCACAGCATGTGTAAACGGCTGCTTCTTGAAACACACACAATCGATATCCCTCCTGTGAGAAGTATACATCCATGCACTTTGGAAACTAGGTCTAAAGTGATTATTTGCCAGAAGGCTTCATTTTCTCGTCTTTTGGTGTTATAAATGTCTTTAATATCTCTTAAAGAAAGTTGATTTGGTACTGCATCTAAAGGGATGCTCCATCTTGTTCATCTTTTAATTAGTCTACTAAATTGCAAGAAAACAGCTCTTAAGTAGTTAAAATTCTTAATACTTGTCTTATGAGGTAGAAGGCAACTGATAAAAATATCAAGAAACTTATGTAAACCCAAACAGCAATAATGACGTTAGCAACACCTGCAGTGTGTCGTGGCGACTGCTGAACAGGACAACCCCTTGCTGCACACCCCTAATCTACCAGTGAGACCACAGAGCCTGACAGAGCTCCAGGGACTTGCCAAAAATTACAAGGTTACAAATCCCAAGTGGTGCGAACCTGGGCCATGATTCTAACCACCACCAGCACGATCACCAGGAAAGATGGCTGAGTCAGCTGTCAGGATGGGATCCCGGATCACAAGGCCTTTTCTACAGTGTTCAACACCTCCAGCAGCTTCACCAGATCTCACTGCACTCCCATCCTGCCTCTACCCTTATACTAAAAATATTCCCTTTAAAAAAATATCCTTTCTTTTATCCAAATGCCTGCAACTAAATTTAATAATAAGAACTTGTTTCTTTAAGGGAATTTATTTCTAATAAAATAGTAGACCCAGATATAAAGTTCTCTCATAATTAGTCTCTTCAAAAGCCACAGGGCTAGAAAATTCTCTAACTTCTTTTTATCAAAAGATCTGTTAAATAGACCGCTTTAAAAACAACAGGGAAGGAAAAAATAACTTGGCTCAAAACACCCCTTGCTTCTCTCGTGAACCCCAAATCCATGGAGATAGAGCTGTTCCTCCCTGCTACACACAGTGAAGCTCATATTACTTATTTTTACTTTAATTGCTCTAAGCTGTGGGTGTCTCATAGAGATATAGTAATGAAATTGATAGACCAATCAATTGTTTCCTGAAGAATTTTCTTTAAAAATATTATGTCCATTAAGTACAACATAGGCATTGAATTCTTGTAATCTATAAAGTCTAATTTCCCAGCTGACCTGTATTATCCCATTTGGACACTTCATTTAAGCTACACTCAAATTATGTTTACAATATTTCATAAAAGGAAATTGAGCCAGATTCGACATGACAACATCTTAATTAGGAATTATCAGGATGGGTTAGTTTTCAAACATAACTGTCTTTCTCTTTTGCGATTAAGAAAAAGTATATGAATTGGCTTATATTAAAAATAAAATAAAAGACAAACCATGCAGTGGAAAGAGCACATCTGAAGTCAGGCAGACCTGGCATTAGATCTGCACTTCGCTGCTCACTGGCTGTGTGACTGCGATGTGGTACCTCACCTTTCTGGGCCTCAGTTTCCTTGCCTGGAGATTAGACTACCTGCTTTGTGAGATTATGGGAATGAGATTCCATTATTTCTGTTTCTTTCCCTTTTTAAAACATGACTCAAAATAGTACAGTTTTGTTTTTTGAAAGTGTGGCTCACATCATAAACACTTGTACTGGAAACAGCACTATGTATTTCAGTGTTCTGTGTACATCCCTTTGATGCCTACAATCTGGTGTGCAGTAGAATTGTCTCTGTTTTACTGATTACGGGTTTGCAGTTAGGAGAAACTTTGCATCTTGCTCAAACTTGCAGAACAGGTAAGTGGCCGACTGAATCTCAAACCCAGACCCCCAGGTTCCAACTTCTATTCTTTTAATTAAACCACTTGCTCAAGGGACTTCCCCAACAGCAATCAATAAAAATTTTAAATTCAACAACCTTCTTCCCACCACCCCACTTTATAAAAGTGAAATGCATGCTTTAAGGTTTTCAAAACAGTTTTCTTCTCAGATGACAAAAGTGGTGACATCTCTACATCTCGCAGGGCAGAGCCTCTGTTGCCTCCAGAGGAACCCTTTCCTTGCTGAGTTCAGCTTGAAGCGCCACCCGCTGGGCGGTGTGCTCAGGACACCCAGCACAGCACAGGACCTTCTGCAAGCATGGCAGGGTGCCAGAGAGTCAGCGCCCTTTTCCTCATCCTGAGGGCAGCTAGTTTTCTGACTCCTCACCTCCAAACATCTTTCAAATGCAATCCAGGGTTTATTAACTGTGGCAATATATAGACAAAGTCTTAGAGCGCATGTGTTCAGGATCTTATTGTTTAATTCTTTTGCTTTTGTGGGAAAGAAGAAAGGCTCTTATCTGCCCTCACATGGATCAAGGGCTTGAGAGCTCAGGGGTGGTATCAAAGAGCTGAGGAAAGCCACACCCAAGGCTATCTCAATAACTCAGGTGAAACTGTTTGAGAAACACCACAGGCAGAACTGAACTGAATCCTATTTCACCCTCTCTCAAGCCATCCAGTCACCTACCAATACCACTTGTGTTACCCTGAACTTCTAATTTCTAAAATTGCACATGTGTCTGATTCTTGGGATCTAACTGAAGGAATTAGAAAATAATGCTAAAGAGCAAGACAACTGATTCTGAAATAAGATGTTCAGGGACATTTTTGGAGAAAACTTGCTTTAAGATAATCAGAGAAACAAGACTTGATCTTGAAATAAACACCAAGAAAGGGAACCATATCATGTAATTGGACCCAAGTGATCTGAAGGCCACTCACCATCTCTCTGCACTGGTGAAGAGGAGTTAAAGCTAGGGGCAAAGCCACCAGGGAGGCTGGAGAGGCTGTGTTGGAGTGAGGGAAGTGGGTGTGTTGGCTAGCTGTCTTTGTGTGCATTAACACATTAGAAAAGGGGAAAACAACTCAATTCCAACTTCACGTCAAGTGGTTGGACATTGGTTCCATGTTGTTACTGCGGATCCGAGAGCAGGGACTAATGTTCATACCAGTCTGTAAATCTAACGGGTGTGCAGAGTGGTGTAGGGCAGGCAGAGGAAAGGACGAAAAGGAAGAGAATGGTGGCTAAGACAGGAATATAGGTCCTGAGTGAAAAACTATATGAAGAAAAAATTAATGTAACATAGAAATTGGGGAGGGGGAATTACAGGTGGAACAAGATGGTGCAATACCCCCATTAAGTCAGGGAGCCTTCTGGGTAAGCATTTCAGTGAGCATTTCAGCTTGCAGCTCACACCATTTGACATGGAAGAGAAAAATTGCATGAGGGGTTGGAGGCCCTTAAATTGTTGCCATTTGCAGTTTAAAATGACAGCATCACCAGTGTTTGTGGCAATTCTTTAGTGTCTCCTGAGTTTTCAATAGAAACTGGAAGTCTGGGTTTCTATGTGAAATCTCTTCACTGCTAAAGATTAAGTAATAAAATGATTACAAAGACAAAAATAAGATATCAGGCAGAACAAGTGAAGCCAGGTTCTGTGGGTATAAGTCAGTCCCCAGTTGTCAGTTGGTAACTGCTGCCATAGGAGTTTGCATCTAGACAAAATCTAATACAATTTCCTGAAACTGGTTTTCCATAAACATGGCTATAACAGCACAGATATCTACCAATCAATCATCTCCCTACCTACTTGTCTCTATACTTATACTTACATATATATAGTATGTATTTACATATACATATAAGCAAAGTTAAGATAATAATCATTTAACCTAGATAATGTGAAATTGAGAATATTGAAATAAAAAAACTCTTCTTCCAAAGACTAGCTACCTGTGATTGTTTTAGAGGATTTTTCTCTTCATAGTCATGATTGGGAAAGAACAAAATCATGCCAAGGTGCAAATGTACACTCAATGCACCCAAATAATGACCTGGCATCTTGAATACACTGGTTATCATTTAATCAGAATTAATAAACATTAGAAACTAACAATCCAAAATACTGGAAAATAACCTAGAGGTCCAAAAATCCATGTTCCCCAAGTTCCCTACTGAATGTAAGGCAAAGCCTGAAATTCCGCCTTGTTCCTGACCTCATGCTTGTTTGCAAATGAGATGGAGAAAGTGAGCATCTTACATTTATTGGCATTCATAAAACCATGGACTTCTCTTTAATTCCAAGTGAAGGTGATTTATTCACTTGCTCAAATATTAATTTGAGGTCATGAACATTAAAATGATTCCAAAATTTTCATTTTATTCAATTTAGGAACCATCTGATGTGGCTCTACTTGAACCTACAGACAACTAAAGACACAGATTCCAAAAGATGAAAATGTCAATGATTCCAGTGCTTAAGGAACTAAGAGTTCTGCTATAATGCCTAAATATTAACCCATGCTAATTCTGTCACTCAGATAATTCTTCCTTCTAAAAGGTGTGTGTGTGTGTGTGTGTGTGTGTGTGTGGCTTAAAAATGCAGCCCGGGTAATGCCTATTTTAAATTGTTAATTCACAAGTAGCCTATCTGGACATCTCTTTACTATGTAAACACAGGAAATGGAATTATTAGCTCTTACTTCTGTACTTTCCATTAATTTGTGAAAATGTGTTACATAGCAGCCAAAGGAGGGTAGAGGAGAAGGCAACAGAGAAATAGAACGTTGTTTTGTTTTATGCATGGAAATCAGATATGAAGACGTGCCCTAGGGAGTCACATCACTGAGTAAAACAAGGACTTTGCCTCAGTCTCTGTTGAATCCCACAGATACCAACAGAACACCACAGACTGGGTGATTTGGGAAAAATGAATTTTTGCAGTTTGGGGGCAAAGAGGTCCAAGGTCAAGGGCCCTCACATGGTGATGCCTCTGACTAGGTCACCCATTGTCACACATGCCTTCCAGGGGACATGTTCAACCCTCAGCAGACATTCCAGGTAAATCTTACCAGGGTCACTGCTTGAGACCAGGGTCATGCTAGAGACTGGTATGGAATCAGTTGCATGGGTGTCAGCCCTGGGGAGGGGCACCTAGCTGAGAATTCAATGATAAAAAGGAGCCAGCTCAGCTCTGTAAAACTTCTAAGGAGCAACCCAACAGGGAGCAGAGGCTGTGTTCAGAGACTGGACAGGAAGGATGAAAACAAAAAGACAAAGGAGGGAGGGAGGGAGGGAGGAAGGGAAGGGAGGTGCTTGTGTTGGAAGGTGGGAGCTTGCTGGCCAGGAGGGGCATTGGATAGGTTTTCCTACTGGGAATGAGCAGACACTGGAGATTCTAAGCTGGGGGATGTGAGCAATCATGTATATTGCATGAGATGAAGACATCAACAGAAAGAAAGCGCAGAAGATTGTGATTGGTCAAGCCAAAGATGATGACAGGGATAGGATGTCCCTGGGAAGGTGGAAGAAGTGGATGAGGAATCTATTTGGAACTGGAGCCTAAAGAACTGGCTGTTGCTTTGGTGTGGGGTGACGGGAAGAAAGGAAGCCAAGGTGACTCCTGGCTTGAGACGCTGCATGATGGCAATGCTGAGTGGAGAAGAACAAGAGGCTGACCAGCCAAGGGGGGATCAGGACAGGTCACGTATGGAAGGAACCAGGAACATCTCTGTGAGCATTGCCACTGAGCCAACAGTATGTGCAGAATATGTAGCATCAGTTGATCTATGTGGAGGAACACAGACAAGGACATTCTCCTTGAGATTTTGCTTAGACCCTGAAGGAATAAAAATGAAATAAAATTTCTGGTTGAAGGAATGGCAAGTTCAAAGGTGCTAGAAAAAAAAGTGTCATGCTCAAAAGGGGACAGAAAGCAAGAGTTACTGGAACATTTTGGCCCAAAAGAAGATTGGCACCACATGAGCACAGACAGGGACTTCAGCCAGGAAGGAGTTCTGGAGCCTTTCCTCCACCCAGATGGGCAATTTGAATTCCACTAACCTCTTTCCCCTGGGAATGCCTCCCAAAGACACAGCTCGCATTGTAGTAATTATCCCTAAAGAACTAGGCGTGCTACTTCCAAAATTTAGCAAAACTGAAAGATAACTTTATCAGCTCTTAAGAGGAAAATTATGGACACTGAGTCTGGATAAGTTAGAAGGGGTTTATGGGAGGGTAGGAGAGCAGCTCACAGGACGGTAGGCAAGCTGAAGCACGTGAGGCAGGGACCAATCCAGCTCCTGTGAGTGTGAGAGGAAGACGATATGTTCAGGTCAGCCCTCCTGGAATAAAGGAGCTCCACAGAATGCTTCTGTCCTCAGCCCTCCTCTGGACTGTGAGAGAAGTCAGCAACTTCAACCATGAGTCCACCTCCAGGCCAGGCAGCAGGGGACCCTGGGCAACAGCACTGCAAGGCTACACGGAGGAGAGGCCGTGTTTCTTCAGAAGCACACAGTCCCACATCAGCACAAAGGTGATCACCTGCTGCACTGCCCCAGTCTACTCCAAGAGCCAGGAAGCAGTGACCCCTTCTAGAGCTTTGCTCCACGAGGGGCAATATTTTCTAAGTACCCGACATGCTGCTGATGAAGCACTGCACATTTCAGGAAGGAGCAGCACTTAAATGTCTTGGCTTCGACTAAAGGTCTAATGCCAGAATCATTTTGATTCTCTGATAACCTTATTTTATGTTTAGAAAGTTCAGGGAAAGATGAGATCTTCTGTGTTCTCATAGGTCAACAAATTAAATTCCAGTGGCACATCCTACAGTTGGCGGTTGAAATTTCCTCCCAACTCAGCCTATAAAGTAGTCAGTCCATTTCGTATGAAATGATGCTCTGATCCCAATGGAGCGGAGGCCTAGAAGTTGCTATGTCAGCCTGAGATGACGACCCGATGAATTAATCAGTACAAAGTCCCTATCAGTTATTAAACAGCAGATTTAAAGACTCTCTTCCAATGATGATAGGGTAGTACATCAAATCCAGAATGATCTTAGCTCACCATTATTAATTGCGATTTTATGAACTAGGAGTGAAACAATCCATAGAGACTGGGAGCCAATCTCTCCTATCTCAACAAGAAGAGAAAAATGTAGATAACTAAAAACTTTGAGAGATTTACACCTTTCAACAGAGATTTCCAGCCGAATCATTCATTTTTGCCTGTGTCACAACAGCCATTGATGTGATACACTTAATCAACATTAGCAGAAAGAGCAATCTCATGGCAAGAGGGAAAAGACTCTTAGGTTCCACGCCTCAGGGATAAGGACATTGCCTTTTTTGTAAATTTCACAAAGAGATACTTTGCGTTTATATGATTATGGCCCATTTCTTTCAGCTTAGGAGATGCATTTAGAGGGAATATAGTCTCCAATAAAAGGCACCTATACAAGGTGCTCACCAGACCATTAGTAAAGAAAAGGAACGTGAACAGAGAGAATGGAGACATCACTCCACGTGCATAAATCATTTCAAGCATTTCAACTGTTATTTAAGTCTGTGGAGAAGTGAATGCAAAGACAAAAGCAAGGGCAAGCACAGGAGTTCTGCCCATGTGTGCCTTGAAGCAGCAGCAGCAAGGACAATGTGTAGAGGCCAGGGTTTAAAAAGACATGGCAGCTCTTCCTCCTGAAAAGTGTTGGCCAGCTCCATGTCACTGTGACCAAAGCAAGACCTAAGCAACCTAGGGGAGGGAAGGCTTATTTGGGGCTTGTGGTTTCAGAGGTTCAGACCATGGACTACACTGTTTGGGGCCCAGATAAGGCAGAATGTCATGGAGGAAGGGCATGACATCCAGGAAGCAGAGAGAGGGTCAAAGGAGCCAAGGACAAAATACGCAATCCCCAAGGCACACCCCAGTGACCTACCTCCTCAAGTCACAGCCCATCTGCCTGTCAACACCCATAATGCATTCAAACCGTTAACCCCTGGATTAATCCCCTGGTTATCATAATCTAACCATTTCACCTCCTCCATTAACATTGGGGTTTTGGGGGGACAACCTCATATCCAAACCATAGCACATATGAATAGGGCTCTGAAACAAAGCAGTTATATTGCAGAATGTAAGAGAAGACTTCATGACTTCCTGTTTTTATTTTTTTCGTGGTTCTAGGGACTAAAACCAGGGGTGCTCTATCACTGAAACACATCCCAGCCCTTTTTATTTTATTGTTTTAAATTCTGAGACAGGATCTTCCTTGTGATTCTCCTGCCTCAGTCTCCTGAGTCACTGGGATTATAGGTGTGCACCACTGTCCCCAGCTTAAGGGAAAAAAAAGGAAGGGAAGGAGGGAGGGGACTGGAGAAGAAAGCCTACATTTGCACCCCTCTTTCACTGTGGAAATTTTTCCTTCTTATATTTAGAAAATTCAGCATTATAGATAGGAAAGAAAAGCTCTTCTAGAGACACAAAAGATCAAAATAAAACATCTTAATTATAAATTTCATGAAAATATAAAAAAACCTATAACAGTAAAAACTCTTCTGGAGAATGAAGAATAAAGCAAATTCTATATCTAGATCACAAATTAATTTAAAAAATTAACACTGCTCTTTACATGCATCTTAAAACTAATCTCCAACATGTGCAAATCCAGATTGCCAAGACGAACTTTTCACACTATACAAGCAGCATTTGTTTTATAAAATAATATAAACTTAAGTAAACTAGATCAACAAATGTTCTCCTTTCCTGCAAGACACAGACGTACACATGGAAGAGTCGGTAATTCTCACACTCAAGAAACTTAAAATTCAGTTTAGGAAACAAAACACCAACAGTACCTCCTGTCTGCTGTGGAAGTAGACAAGCAGAGGTCTCTGGTGGGACTTCAAATGCAGCAAGTTGTGCAAAACCAGCATGCACACGTGTTTTTAGTATTAACTCTCACACACACCAAACCACAGGAACAACCCAAGTCCTAAGAGGCAGCTTTCTCTTACAATTAAAAGACAAAGTATTTGTTTTGCTTTTGATGAACTTAGCAGGTTTGTTCCAAAACAACTACATAAAGGAGTCACTTCAAAACAGCAGTATTGATTTTAAAATATTAGATTTCTAACATTTCTCTTTAAAAGACCTTCTGTGTAAATATTCTTTTTATTTTGTTTTATTGGTTTTTTATATACATAACATTAATAATTTCTGACAAAATTATAAAAGCATGGAATATAATTTGCTCTAATTCCCAGACTTTCCCTTCACCTCCACTCCTCCCTCATCCTGTTCTTTTCCCTCTACTCTACTAATCTTTCTGCAATTTACTTATAGTTTGTTTTTTTTTTTAATTAGTGCCTTGTGGATGTGTATGATAGTCAGATTCGCTGTGATGTATTCATATATGTACACAGGAAAGTTAGGTCAAATTCATTTCACTGTTATTCCCTATCCTATCCCTCCTCCCTTCCCTTCATTCCACTTTGATTCCACTGAACTTTCTTCTATACTTTTTACCCCTCTCCCCATTTTGGATTAACTTTTGCATATCAGAGAAAACATTCAACATTTTATTTTGGGGGACCGGCTTATTTTGCTTAGCATGATAATTTCCAGTTCCATTCATTTAATAGCAAAAGCCATGTCATTCTTCTTTATGGCTGAATAATACTTCATTGTGTATAAATACCTCATTTTCTTTATCCATTCATCTATTGGAGGGCACCTATGTTGGTTCCACAGCTTGGCTATTGTAAATTTTGCTGCTATAAACATTGATATAGCTGTGTCACTGTAGTATGCTGATTTTAGTTCTTTTGAATAAATACAGAGGAGTGGGCTAGCTGAGTCATATGGTGGTCCCATTCCTACTTCTATGAGGAATCTCTATACTTATTTCCAAAGAGGTTGCACTAATTTGCAGTCCCACCAGTAATGTATGAATATATCTTTTTCCCCACATCCTCACCAACATTTAATGTTATTTGTATTCTTGATAATTGCTATGCAATATTTTTTTATCACCCCTCCTATTTTATTTTTCTCTTTAAAAAATAAAATAATGAATATCCTCTTTCTAAAATGAAGAAAAAAAACACAACACACAGCGATAGAGATACTATAAAAGTACAAATTCTGTAGGCCCACACTCGCAGATTAAATAACTGTGCTCTGCCTCTGAATTCTGAGGCAAGGAAACAACCTAGTAGGAATCTCTACATAACTTAATATGATAGGATATATGTTTTACCTCAGATATATTTAACTCATTAAGTCCCAAGTTTTCAGTTCTGTGAAAATAGTAATTATTTTGAAGTGACCGTGGGTTATTATATTGGTCAATCTAAGCTTTCACAGGTGTTCCACATTTGGCAGCAGTACAAAATGGGTTAAGGAATTAGTCTCATATTCAACTTACACAGATATAGTGAGAAATAACTAAGTCTAACAATTTGTGATAATCATGAGACCAAACAATACAGCTACTTAGGAATCAAATTTGATTTTCAAAAAACATTCAACAGGGAAAAGCCACAGGGTTACAGACTAATATTTTGTTGGGGAAAAAAATATTTTATTCCTTCCTTTTTCTGGCCTTCCCAAAACACATCTACCAGGTACCTTTTGTATATAAGAAAATATGGTGGTTCCTATATAAGAACCAAACACAAGTAAGGATCCAGGCACCTATAGACAGATGGGACATTACCAGGAACTGGAAGGTCCTGCCTTCCTACCTATCTACCTCTACTCCACAGTCTCCCACAACTCAACAGACTCAGCCAAAGGAGAAATTCTGTGAATAACATAGCCAATTCCATAGGCAGCAACACTGCAGACTGATGGATTTAGTCTTCAGGCATGAAAGCAGCCATATCTGAGGTGTGTTCTGTCCAGACAATGGCACACAGAATTGACTGGGCAAAGGGTATGGGGATAGGAAAGGACTACCTAGATTTTGGCTGTTTGATGAAGGACTTCCCCCAGGCTGTGAGTGTAAACTGAATGTCACAGGAGGCACCTTGGGCTTGGGGCCAGGAAGGCAGGGAAGACCTAAAAAAGACTCAGTTCTGCACTGCAGATGAGATCTGTGATTGAAAGAGCTTCATGGAGATGGACTGGAAAAGAAAAATCTGGGGACAAAGAATGTGAAAGCCACAGCTTATAAGGGGTGACTTCTGAACTCAGTTGCTGATTTCCAAAGTGACAGATCAAAGGGGCTGTCCCCAAAAGAGTGCTGGCCCAGCTATGGACTGGAAGTGGTGAGAGGAAAGAGTGTTGAGAGATTACATAAAACTTATTCAGCGGGAATTTCTAACACATATCTCTGTTTGTATGACTTCATGTAAATTATATGCTTATTTTAGAAAATGAAAATGACAAAAAATTATTCCAGATCCCAACGCCCGTAGGTAGCCACTGTATATATTATGTGGTTTATATTTGTGTCTGTATATGTCTGTGTGTATGTTTCCAGTGACAGTTTACAATCCATTGCACTGACATGAATTTGTAGTCTTAATATTAGCATGCGTTATACTTAATACCATGTTTTTCTGGTTGCTAGAGATGTTCGACTTTTTTTCATATATTTATTGGTCATTTATATTTCATCTTTTAAAAAAAGTTTCTGTTTTGTTCTTTTGCCTATTTGATGATTGGGGCTCTTTTTTTTTTTTTCTGGGTGTTAAGTTTTTTGAGTTCTGTATATACTTCTGGATGTTAATCCTCTATCAAAGTAGTAGCTGGCCAAGATTTTCTCCCATGCTGTAGGCTGTGTCTTCATGCTCTTGATCATTTTGTTTGCTGTACAGAAGATTTTCAGTTTGACAGCATCCCACTTATTGATTCTTGGTTTTATTTCTTGTGCTTTGCGGGGCTTGTTAAGGAAGACAGTGCTAGCAGCATTGTGATGGAGTGTTGACCCTGTTTTAAGTTTCTGGCCTAATTTTAAGTCTTTGATTCATTTCAATTTGAATTGTGCAGGGTGAAAGACAGGGATCTAGTTTCATTTTTTTTCTACATATAGCGATCCAACACCATTTTTCTCAACATGATTTTATTTTTCTCAACACCATTTGTTAAAAAGGCTCCCTTTTCACCAAAATATATTTTTGGTACCAATGTCAAGTATCAGATAGACATAAGTATGTGGGTTTGTCTCTGTATTTAATATTCTGTTCCACTGGTCTTCAATGCCTATTTTAATGCTCTTTTTGTTACTGTAGCTCTGTAGTATAATTTCACATCAGGTATTTTGATGCCTCCTGCATTGCCATTTTGATAATATTAATTCTGCTTATTCAAGAACAGGGGTAATCTTTCCATCTTATAAGGTTTTCTTCATCTTATTTATTCAGTGTTCTATAATTTTCATTGTAGAGCACTTTTACCTCCTTGGTTAGATTAATTCACTTTTATAGATTATTATAAACAGGATGGTTATCCTGATTTTTTAAGTGAATCACTGTTGGAATATGAGAAGATATTGATCTGTGGGTGTTGATCTTGAATCCTGCTATTCTGCTGAACTCATAAGCTCTAGAAATCTTCCGGTGGTTTTTTTTTTTTTTTTTTTTTTTGTGGGGGGGGGGTGGGTGGGTATCTTATAGACATAGGCGCATTTCATCGGCAAAGATAGTTTGACTTATTTTCCTGTTTGTATCCCTTTGATTTTCTTTTCTTCCTGATCACTCTGGCTAATGTTTCAAGGTTTATATTCAACAGGATTGGTGAAAGTGGATAGCCTTGTCTTGTAGATGACTTTAGAGGAAATGCTTTTAGTTGTTCTCCATTCTCCATATGCTGGCTTGGGTTTGTCACAAATAGCCTTTATGATATTAACATAAGTTCCTTTCATCCCTAGCTTCTCCAGTATTTTTACATGAATGAGTGCTAGATTATATCACAGATCTCTCTGTATATTCTAAGATGATCATGTGATTTTCTTGTTCTTAATTCTGTTGAAGTGATGAATTATGTTTATTGATTTGTGAATATTGAAACAAATTTACATCCCTGGAATGAAACCCACTTAATCATGATGTATTATCTTCTTGATGTATTTTTGAAAGCATTTTCCTAATGTTTTATTAAGGGTCTTTGCATCTATGTTCGTGGAGGGATATTGATCTGTAGTTTTCTTTCTTTGATGTGTCTTTTGTCTGTTTTGGAATCAGGGTTATGCTGGCTTCATAGCATGTATTTGGAAGAGTTCCTTCCCTTTCAAGTTCATGGGATAATTTGACAAAGACTGACATTAGTTCTTCATTAAACATCCAGTACAACTGAGTTGAAATCCATTGATCCTGGGCTTTTCTTTTTCTTTTTTTTGGAAAGCTTTTGATTACTGTTTCAATTTCACTACTGAATATTTGTCTTTTTAGGTTTTCTATATTTTCCTGATTCAATTTAAGGAAGTCATGTATATCTAGAATTGGCCAATGTCTTCTAAATTTTTCAGTTTTTTGGAGTATATTTCAAAATAATTTCTAATGATGCTTTGAATTTCAGAATAGTTTGTGGTGATATTCCCTTTTTTCATCTCTGGTTGTATTTATTTGAGACTTATCTTTCTTTTGACTAAGAGTTTATCAATCTTATCATTTTGAAGAACCAACTCTTTGTTACCTTGATCCTGTGTACTTTTTATTCTCAATTTCACTAATTTTGGCTTGCCTCTTAATTATTTCCTGTCTTCTACTAATTTTGGTATTAGTTTTTTCTTCTTTTTCCATGGTTTTGAGGTGGAGCACAAACGATGATTTGGGATCTATTTTTTTTCTTTAATGTAGGCACTCAGTGCTATAAATTTTCCTCTTAGAATTGCTTTCATACTGTCCCAGAGATGTTGCATCTGCTCTCATTTCTACAAATTTCTTGATTTCTACTCCCATTATTTCTTTGATCCATTCTTCAAGATTGTTCAATTTCCACGTGTTTTTGTGGTCTCTTATTTTTCTTGCTGTTGATTTCTATTTTCATTCCATTATGATCTGATGGGTTGTATAGATTTATATTAACTTTTTTGTATTTACTTAGACTTACTTTGTGAAGTAGAATATGGTCTATTGTGAAAACAGTTCCATGAATTACTGAGAAGGTAAATTCAGCTGTTTGGGGGTGGAATATTCTGTAGATGTCCGCTGAGTCAATTTGATTTGCAATATTATTATAATAATTATCTCTATTGATTTTATATTGTGACAACCTATCTATTAGTCATAAGGGTGTGTTGAAATCACACAGTATTATTTTGTTTGGGCCTATCTGAGATTTAATGCCATGGAGTACTTTTTAATGTAATTAAGTTGCTGTCATTTGAGGCATAAATATTTACTTTTGTTCTATTTTCTTACTGCATTGTTCCTTTACCAGGATGGAATGGCATTCCTTGTCTCTCCTGATCAATTTTTGCTTTAAATCTACTTTCTCTAATATGAGAATAGCTACACCTGCTTATATTTGGGGTCCATTTGCATGGAATATTTTTTTCATCCTTTCACCTTTAGCTTATAAATGTCTTTTCCTTTAAGAGGAGTCTGTTCTAAATAACATAGTTGCATCTTGTTTTTTTTTTTTTTGTTTTGTTTTGATCTATTTATCTAAGTCTTTTAATTGGGGAGTTGAGACTATTAACATTGTTAGTATGAATATGTTTGTGGATTCTTGCCATTCTGATTTTTTGCTATATTCAATGCTTTCTTGATTCTTATTTACTATAATATTATTCTACTTATCTTTCCGTATTTGGGAGGTTGGGGGTTGGTTTTTGAATTCCTCTTCCTCAGTATGCAGTTTTGACTATTCTTTATATTGCTGGCTTGGTGGTCACAGATTTCTTCTGTTTATTCTGGTCACTAAAAGTTTTTTTTCCCCTTGAGTTTGAAAGTGTGATTTGCACCATCCAGTAGTTTTGCAATGGCAGTTGTTTTCTTTGAAAGCTTGAAATATCCCATTCCAGGTCCTCCTTGATTTTAGGGTCTGAATAGAAAAATCATACATGAGTCTTAATGATTTGCCTCTAAATATGACCTGATGTTTCTCTCTTGCAACTTTTTTCAGCATTTTGGTTATAATGTGTCTTGGAGAACTTTTCATTTGATCAGGTCTATTTGGGGTCCTGTACACTTTCTGTATGTGGATGTTTCTCTCAGTTCTGATATGGGAAAACGTTTGAAAATGTTCCTACTACCTTTCTCTTCTCTGTCTATATTCTCTTCTATGCCTATGGTTCTCAGGGATGGTCTTTTAATGTTGTCCCAGAGGTCTTGTATATTTTGGTCATGTTCTATTAACTTTTTTCCCTTTGTTATATTCTGCATACTCACATACCCTGTCTTTAAGACCTAAAATTTCACTTTTTATGTTACCTAATGTTAGTGATGCCTTAAAGTGAATGAATTTTGTCTTTCATTTCTAGTTCTGCTTGATCTCTTTTTGCTATTTATTTATTGGTCTTTCATCTCCTGTATTTGTCCTCTTAATTCATTAGTAAGATCATCTTTTAGTTCACTGAATTTCTTAATAGTCCAGTTTTTCATAATATTTCTCTGGGATTTCATCCATACCAATGTGGATCCTTCATTGGGTAATTTTTTGGTGGGCGATTTTCCTGTTTCCTCATGTCTTCAGAGGTCTTGGACTTGCACATTAATTGAGGTAGATTCCCTTTCCTCTTTTTTATATGTGTCCTTTTGTGTGTAATTATCTGATCTGTTCTGGGACTTCTGTTTTTTATATGAGTAGATGTTAAGGGATGGGACCTGCAGTCCCTCTCTTTCTCTTTGGGTCTTTGTTAGTTTGGGGCTTTTGTCTCCTCAATTCTTTGAGTTGGAGAAATGTCAGGGCTCAGGCAGATTGTGTAAGGAGTGAGATTCACTGTAGTTTGGCTGAGATGTATTTTTCAGTATCAGGATTTCTACCCTGTGATCTTCAAATGTGATAGTCTCTTTGCAGCCCCTCACTGAGGGAGACTGGAGTCACGGGGCACTAATGTCAACAACAGAGGTAAAGCCTTAAAACAAATGTCTGGTGCCTTCTTTGACACTATAAGACTAACTGCTATATATATATAGGTGAGGTTCAGCATTTGATAAGAGTACCAACATCAAAAAAATATGAATTAGATCAAGCATTCAACAGCAGGCTTCCGCTATGTTGTCCACTATATTAATAGTTCCAAAACCAAGAATGAGGTAGGAATTAAATAAACCATAAAATTTCTGTTATTTAGTGGGATCAAGTTTCTTAAGAGAAAATCGGGTAGAAAGTAAGAGAAAGTTTGAAGTGTTTGAAAGAGTGATCAGAGGAAAGGCAGGGGACAGCAGGTATTAGCAGTGAAGAAGGAATAAGTTAACTGAACATAGTGAAAAAGAAAAAAGAGAAAGGAATAGGATATTGTTGCTATTACTGGGGGAAGAGAGTGACAAAGGAAAGACAGGAGGTCCCAGAACCCAGGTAAAAATGAACCAGCAAATATAAGATCAAAATCACTTAAATATAATTGCATTCCACCTAAGTGTAATCTAGGCTAAATAATGAATAGAGGCATACACAACCATATATGCACCCTCACACACACAAAATCATGCCACAATGGAAAAAAGAGAATAATACAATATAATAAAATGATGCTTAAAAAATTCTGAAAAAACTAAATCATTAAAATCAAAAACCACTACAGATTATAAAACAATAAAATTGAAAAAAGACATTAAAATTTTTAAAAAGTTAAATATGGGAATATGAAGGAAAAAAAAAAGAAGAAAAGCAAAAGGAAGAAAAAAATCTTAATAGGTTGTAGAGGGCTTGTATCTATTGTGGTGGTCAAATCTGCTGGCAGGATTGGATTTTCAGTTTATTTATGTATTTATTTGGTTCTGTAGGTACAGTCAGTGCCCTTGTGTTCCTCATCTTGCTGCCAGCTTCCAATCTCCCAGTATTGGTCGGGACAGACTGGGGTGCTGATGAATTCTGTGATCCTGCAGCGGGGGTGATGCAGAGTTTTTATAGAGTTTCCAGCTGGTGGGGTTTGGACTTATGTGGGTTTGGGGATTTTGTTGGCAGGTATTTGATGTGTGGTCGACTCCTCCTATTGGTACCCAGCTCTGGATCTCTGGGGCTTTGGGGGAAAATCCACTTTAGTAGGATAGAGCCCAAACCTCCAGAGGTTTCACCCTCACCGCTATAGATGTGACTTACCCAGGGTCTACCCTGCGTGCAGGTGTGCTTGCACAGCTGGTGTGGCAATAGCTTTTATGGGGCGCCAGCTCTTTCGCAGTTTTCACCCTGGGAAGCCGAGGCTGAGCAATGCAGGTACATTGTTCTTTGCACTCATTTCAGCCTCTGAGGTTCAGGCGCCCCCGGAACGTGTTCGAGGCTGTGGGTAAGTTCCTCGGAATTCCCACTCTTTGAGTCTGTTCGCAACTGCAGGAGATACCCTGCGCCTGCGCACCTGCTACTCTGGCCTGCGAGCTCTGCAGGGGAGGGCGCTCTGAACCGCACAGGCCTCCCAGCTGTCCCCACGCCCTATTTCGGGTCTGTCTTCCCTGGGCCGCTTCCCCAACTCCTGTCCACTTAAGTCAGCCTTCCTCTGGGAAGGTCTCCCCGTAGCTCTCCCTGCATGTTTCATCTTCATTCCCGCCGCCATTGCTGGACCCACTCCACAATGGCACTCTGAGGTGTTACTTCTGCGCTCCGGCCACCCACTCCTGGGTCTCTCTGGGCTTTTTTCACCATTCAGTACTATGTCTAGGCGAGGTTCCTCAGGCACAGCCTCCCGCTTTGCCGGCCTGGCGCCGAGTAGCGGACGCCTACACGTCTCCTCTCAGCCATCTTGCTCCATCTGGCCGCGCTACGCTATGAAGGCGGAAGCGGAAGCGGGCCGTCTGCAAAGGTCACGCGGCGGAAGTAGAAGGGCGTCGGAGGTCACGCGGCAGAAATGGAAGGTCTTCGGAGGTCACGTGGCGGAAGTAGCAGGTTCTCAGAGGTCACGTGGAGGAAGTAGAAGATGCGCAGAGGTCACTTGCCGAGGTCTGAAGCTGCTCAGGTGATAGATAGCAGGGCCAGGTCAGGCCCTGGTTCTGGTCCCTGTGCTGTGCTTTTCCATCACTGAATCTGCTGAACTCGACTTGAGGATCCGTAACCCGGAGCCCCTTGTTGGCACCTGTTTTGGCAACTAAAGTTAGAGGACGCTGCGAAGTTTGGTCAAGTCCCTGAAGTTCATGCATCTTTACTCCTTCGTTCATTTTCTCTAAACGCCTGTTTTCAGGAAATTCCATGACTTGAATGGGAAAGAGAACTTATTTATAAATAGTGTATAAACTGTACAATGAAGGGTGATGGTGTAAAAATAGTGCAGGATGAATTGCGAGTGTGTAATATTGCTGCATTCATATTTGAGAAAGAAGTTGGAGCTTGGTTCCCATAATATCTAGTCATTCAGGACACAGTAAATTACATGAGTTAATAATTTTACTATCTTCCCCTAGATGTTGGCTAAAACAAAACCATGGACGAGGGAGGAGGGAAATGGAACTCTTATTTTGTTTGCTTATCGTTGTGAAACAATCACTTGAAAATAAAACATCACATCAAAGTATGGGGGGGGGGGATAATTCCAGTGGCAGAATCAACTATGATCAGATTAAGAAAGAGCATTTTTTTTTTTTTTTTTTTTGCATGGCTAATAAGCAAATCAAACCCCTGCAAACGTAAGGATATTTGGATGATGAATCTAACGTTAATTTTAAAAAAGCCATATCTGGCAAAACCTTCTCTCCAGCAATAAAATTATATCACACACAGATCAGTTTCTCATATTCAGTAAGTTGTGCCCATTGCAAACTTAGACGTGACCCTGATTTTCCTTTGTATATTTGAGAGTCTTAAAACGCATCCCCCTGGGGCTGGGGATGTGGCTCAAGCGGTATCATGCTCACCTGGCATGTGCAGGGTGCTGGGATCGATCCTCAGCACCACATAAAAATAAAATAAAGATGTTGTGTCCACCGAAAACTAAAAAATAAATATTAAAAACATAATCTCTCTCTCTTAAAAAAAATGCATCCCCCTAAATCTTCAAATAGCAGGAATTAGCAAAGAATAAAGGAGAATATTGTGTAGAAGCATTAGCCCTAAACAAACTTAGCCTTTTTCAGATAACCATTATGAATTGTATCCGTTGTTGTTTCCAATTCTGAATTACCTTCAACAACACCTTGGTGGTCAGAAGGCTGTGAATTGTAATAATCATTCTTTGTAGCTAAAACTTTTTTTCAGATAGTCTAATACTACTTTTAAAAATGCATAATTTCTTAGTGCTGCACTACAAAAGTAAAAAAAAATCACAAAATGCTTAAAGAAGGAAAGATTTTAACTCCTCATTTTACATAAGGGAGGAAACTAAGCAAAATAATTTTGCATCCTTGAAGAGATACGGAGTAACTTGTCTGGTGTCACACTGCAATAATAGAGACAGAGAGCCACCAGTATAACACTAGAGGTAGAAAGACACAAAGTGAATCATAGACTAATAGCTTTGTACCTTAAAAATGTTTACTTTCTTTCAGATTTAAAATTGTCCTCTTACATGAGCTAGACAAAACCTGACAAATGATTGTGTCTTAGAAATAAAGTAGGGCCATTCGAAACCATTAAGCGAGATTTAAGTCAGAGCTACATAGATACCAAATGCATATCATTTTGAACTCTTTTTTCTTCCACTACTGTGAATTTAAGCAGGGCTCCAGGCATGATGGGTATGTGCTTTACCCCTGAGCCACATCACCAGCTGCCTTTTATTTAGAGGCAGGGTCTCCCTAGGTTGCTGAGGTTGCCTTGAACTTTTGATCCTCCTGCCTCAGCCTCAGAGTCACTGGGATGACAGGCATGTGCCAGCACACCATGCTTTAAGCTGCTTCTTATCAACTGTCAGTGACTCCCAGGAGTGCTGTGATGAAGCAGATTCCATGCAGGACAAGCATGTCTGTCCTGAGTGCCAGAGGGAACAGCAACTGCAGATTTTCAAAGGGGTCACCCTTCCTGACTTCTGTTTATAGTTCTATGCTAAGGACATTGTTCCTGCTCAGGAGAATCTTGGAGGGTAAGGAGAGCTAGGGTCAAAGAGTCAGAAAAAGTACAATACACTGTGAAAAGTACAAGAACAGAACTCTGTCCAAGATTCTGGGTCTTTCCAGAGATTGGACTTTGACAATCTATTAGTCATTATAAACATAACAGGTGTGCATACTGAGAGTTTACAATGTGCTCATCACACTCCTAAGCATTTACATGCATTAACTCAGTGAGTTGTCTCAAAGATCATAGGAGATTCTGCTGTTATTATCCCCAATTTACAGATGAGAAAACAGAGTCCTAGATCAGTACCAGAGATGGGGGGAGCTGGTTCTAACCCCAGAGCTCTGGCTCCAGAGTCTTTTATGTTAACCATTAGAATATCTGAAAAACTAATTTTATTGATAAAATTGCTTCAAGAATATATTCCTTCCCTAGTAAGGAATTAGAATTCTGAAAGTATATTGATTTCAGTTTAACCCGTGTAGCATTGGCAGTGAAACTTCAGAAAGATAGGGATTAGTTGTATGAGTCTCATGGATGTTTGGTGTTTGTCATTCTATAAAGACAGGAGTTGTTCTTTCTTTGTTTTTGATGTGTTTTCAGAAAGGTCAACAGGGTTTTGCTGGAAACATATGGAAAGGCAAATGCAGCCTTTGCTGGAGGACAATTTGGAATGGGCTAACTTGGTTCTATGAAAGCATAGGGCAAGATTCCAGAAACCAGCCACAGGGATCAACAGGAACATGTATCCTGGCCTTCTCTAAGGGCAGTCAACACATTTGCTGCCAGCGCTCATTAAGTCTCTCTTACGAGGCAAAGCCCATCAAGGATCCACCAGAGGACCCTCACTTTCACAGAACTTTATAACAAGGTAACAGCTTCTCAGCCTAAATTGACTTTAAAACCAAGCTCTTTACAGGATTTCAAAAAGCCACTGGGTGTAGCCCAGTGTAGAGCACTGACCCAGCATGTGTAAGGTCTGGGTCCAGTCTCTAGCTCCCCAGAAAAACAAAACAAACCAATAAAAATGAAAAACTAGACAATAAGTCAGAATCTTCACCACCCAAATTCGCCAGAACCCTTGGCGTAATGGTGTAGTGAAAGGGCATAATAGACAGAATCAGAAATTAGGGGGAGTTAATAATTCTATAGGGTTATTAAAGGAAAATATATTGAATATTTGATTTTTGACATTTTACACATTCTTTTAAAAATATATTATGTACTTGCCATCCAGATTTAACTGATATTAACATTTGGCCATATTTGCTTTCTTTCTAAAAAAAAAAAAAAAAAAGATATAAGAATCACACAGTCTTTTTTCTATCTTACCCTGTGAAAAGTCAAGATTCCAACTTGAAACCTTGAAATACAGAAAGATATTCAAATCCCTACCCTTAAGGAACCTGACCCAGTATGAACCCCTTCCATCTGCCCAGGCTCCAGGGTGAGGGGGACATAGTGAACCCCCCTGAACAGAAGCTGGCAGAGGCTTGAGGGGGTGGTTTGAATCATATCTGTCAAATTCTGAGACTGTTCCACAGCAAGTGTTGCCAAATGCAAGGTCCATCCTGTCTCCAAGGTCCTGTCTGTTTGCTTCAGTCCATAACATTCAGGAGAGTTGACAACACCTCGCAGTCTGAACAGGAACCACCTAGTCTCAGCTTCTGCTGAGTCCAGGCCCTTTGTATTCAGCCATCACCAAGTGTTTTCCATCGCCAAGCACAGCGCATCCAGAACCCCAAACGATCAACGAGAGGACTGACTGGGCAGTTTCACAAGGTTTCCATGATCACCTACCTCCCCGTCTTCCTACCCAGTGAAGAAGGGGTGCACAGTCACTCTCCTCAGGATGGCTCACATTCCCAACCACCCCATGCTGCCTGGATAAATCCTGTCATTTGTTGTTCATCATGACCAAGGTGTGATGAACGACTGCTTCTGTGGGCAGGGTTCAAGATCCTGCCTTCCAAACAAGGCTCTGGTGCAGAGGGTTTCATGGAGGTCTCAGAGCTCGATGACAGAGATGCACTCCATGCTATCTTGTCACCACACTTAGTGTGGACAATAGGTGTAGGGGACCCGGTTGTCATGACTCATGTTTATTCCCCTTTGCCATTTCCTTCTGGGGAAGGAATATCAGCAGACTCAAGTGTTCTATGAATTTTTACTTTTTAACTGCTTTCTGCATTCAGTTCTCACCATGCTGTAGAAAGAATAAGCCCAGTGGCCAGGAACTTGGACTCTGATGGGGAACAGCAGGCATCAAGTAAGCCAGTGGTGTGTCAGGTGAGGACACTGATGAGCAGTGGGTAAAGGAAGAGAACAAGCTGGGAACCAGGAAGGCCTCGGCTCAGGAAGGGGCTGGAGCCCAGCAAGAGTGTCTGGAGGGAAACTGTTTCCGCCACAGAAAGGGCAGGTGCAGAGTGGCCAAGTAAGGAACATGCCTGGTGTGTTCAAGGCCAGTGAACAAGGGTGGGCCAGGCTGGGTGCCAAGGCCAGGGACGCCCAGGGCCTGCTCAGAGATGGTCTCGCAAGCCATGATGTAAATTTAAATCTGAACTCAAGGGGAATGAGTGGTCATTAGTATGTGTAAGTAACATGATCCCATGATCCAATTTACAAAATCAAGGTTGGTGAGCTAAAAGGTGAGCGTTTGGGATCTCCTAGAATCATGAGACTCCATATGGGTGGACACATCCTCAGTGGCGTGTCTGTCCAGGACTGGTCCTGCACAGTGCCTTGGGGCATTAGGTGCATCGAGAAAGCACCACGTCAGACTCACCAGAGATGCCTGTCAACCTGAAGATTGCAAGCCCCGACCACGGTGTGATGAACGACTGCTTCTGTGGGCAGGGTTCAAGATCCTGCCTTCCAAACAAGGCTCTGGGGAGTGACAAGCACAAGAACTTCAGAACATAACAGGGGCCAGGGGAAGCTTTGCTGAGAAGGGGACTCTTCACTGATTCTGAAGAGAAGAAAGAGTTCACTCGTGGTAGAGGAGCAGAGAGAAATGACGAAGGGCCTTCAGGACAGGTGCCCATGGGGGCAAACATTGGAGACACAGCGGCCAGGCATGGAGACCTCTATTTGATTTGACACATGGAGCAACTGTTTGTTTTGAGATCCTGCCTGTGCCAGGCATGCATGTGATCTCATCCTATCAGCTCAGTCACTGTGAAAGAGACTTTGAGGAAGTGTGGGTCACTGGACCATCCAAGAGCACTAGGCTAGCAAACGGGAAAGGCAGAACTCTGAAACTTATGGTTGATCCATCAGACTGAGGGGAGTGAAATAACGACATTCTGGAAAGAGTGAGTCAGTGCAAGCAGCCTTTACGTGCTCTCCTGAAAGTCAAGGCATTTGGAAGTTGACAGGAGTCCATGAAGGGTGCCTTGGAGACATGCATGCAGAAGATCAGATGTGCATTTCTGCACAGCACCCCCGGCATGGGGAACACAGACAAGTGTCATGAGGGTGGGAGCTAGGCTAATGGCAAAGATAGCAGCCCAGCCCAGCTCCTCTGGAAGGCAGGCCTGGAGGCCAGGGCTGGGCAGGAGGGACAGTCCTGAGGACTTCCTGACTTCTCTGAAACACAGAATTAACCCCATAAGTATTGAAGTCATGCAGATCTGGATTCAAACCTTAGTTGTGCCACCCACTCTGGATGTGGCCAGGACCATTTGTTTGATCCCTCTGAGTCTTGGTTTCTTCCCATCTATAAGATAGTAATAATACTACGTGCTTTGCAGGTTTCTTAGGAAATGCTAGCTGGCATGTACCACTTGCTACATTAAAACATGGGTGGTACTTCCTGTTGCCATTGGTCCACAGAATGATGGAGTAGAGGAAAGGGTCTGGGATGACACTTAGGAGTCTGGAACTTTAGGGAGGGGAGGAAAGCTGATGAGGGACAAATTTGGTAGTGTGGTGCTGGCAGGCAGCTAAGCAGATGGGGGTTTGCTCAGAGCAGCTTCATTGATTTTCTTGGACACTCAGACCATTATAAAGAGGGGAAAGAAACCCATTTGGTGGGGCCCAGCTCTGTTAAACGCTAAACAACTAAAGTCCCTATTTTACATGTGTGTTATTTCACTTGTCTTCACAACAACCCTTTGATATGAAGTGTTTGCTATGAAGAAGAATCAGAGCAAAGTGAACATAAGTGACTTTACCAGGCCACCCAATAATCAATTGATAGAGCTACAGATGCCACTTAGACTTAATTCTAAAACCCTGGTCCCCGCCACATCCCCATGGTCCAACATATTCATCATAGAAGTTTGATCATACATACAAAACATACTTTCCAAAGTCAAGCTTGTTTTCTTAAATTTTATGTACATGCAATGTATAAAGGCATTCAAGTCTATGAGAATAATATTGCAAATGTCAACACCAACAGCTGATAACAAAGAACAACCAGAATTCCCAGATGCTGCTGGTGGGTAGATAAACTGGAGCCATTTTGGAAAATTCCTACACAGTACCCATTGAAAGCTAAGTCTGCCCAGTTACAACCTATCAATCCTACTTCCTGGGTTTATACCGATAAAAATGGTTATTTTAAGTCCACCAAAGTACATGTAAGAATGTTGAAGTCTTTCTTCTTCATAAGAGCCAATTGCTGAGCATTACTTAAATGTCCTTCCAACAATAAAATGGGCAAATATTGTGGTGTAGTCCTACAAAGGAATGTTATAAAGAAATACAAAAAAAATGAAACACTGGCACATGCCAAACATGGGTAGATCTTGCAGGCACAATGCTGAACAAATAAAGTTAGATATAAAAGGATATGCACTGCAGGATTCTGTTCATAGGAAGAACAGAGGAAGGGACTCCATAGTGATAGAAATCCTGAGTTCCCCTTGGGGCGAAGCTGCTGAGTGGGAGTGGGCACGAAGGAGCTGTCTAGTGTGCTGGATATGATATGTATCTGATGGGTGGTAAATACTTAGGTGTGCACATATGTAAAAACAAATTGAGCTGTCTACAAAAAGTTTATCCGCTTTATTCTAGGTAAGTTTTATCTCCATAACGACTGAAACTAAAACAAAGAGGACTCCTGCAACCTTGCCAGTAGGCTCTCAATCACAGACCTCCAAATAGGACTGATTTCCATTTTAGTGGATCTGCCTCACCCATTTGTGTCCTGCAGCTGGCCCTCAGTGGGACCCAGCAGACACTGCATAAGAAACAAGTGCATGCCTGTACACTGAAGAAGCTCCTCCTATCTTCCACTGGGAAGATGTTGCTTGGGCGAACCATAAACCCCAGTGGTCCCATGTCCTGCAGCTCAGGAGCTGGTGGATCCCTCCCATTACCTGGCCACACATTCATTAGAAGAAACAAACCAGAAAACCAGGCAGCAGTTGTGTGGCATGACACAGCAGTATTGCTTGCATTACGCCAATTTTCCACTTATGGCAGCGGTAATAGCACTAAAAGCCAATAAAAGCGGTCTGTTCGTTCAGAGATCAGCTTTTATGGCTTATTCTAAATATTATCAAGTGAATCAAGAGCCGTCATTATAGTGTCTAAAATGCTTTCATACCTCGTAAGCAAACAGTGTGACTTTGACAAATAATCATTAGCACGTCCGTGTGAGGCCAGTGCTGAGGGAAAAAAAGTCAAATAATAGATATTTCTGTTTACATAAGTCATTGAGGCAATGCTGGTGAGTTTCAGAATAAACAAAATGGATTTCATGTATAAAATGATACACTATCCCTTCAACAATCCCAGCATGCCTTGGTATTTGATTTCCAGGCTGCAGAAGATGCAGGCTACTTGATCTGCCCCAGCTTCCTCAGCCCCTTATGGCATGTGAGGAAAACTGGAGAAAGCCAAGCAGGCCTCAGCCAATTGCCAGCCTCTCCGAAGTTCTTTAGGCCCCGTGGGAAATAAACCTCAAGAGTTCTGCTCCTCTCATAGCAAATTTGGTGATGACTCCCACAGGCCAGGCCAAGATGGCTTGCTCACCAGGAGTTTCTTGGGAAAGTGTAAATGCAGCACAAACCCAGGAGAAGCAAAGCTCAGGCCGGTTCTGCTTGTTCCTGGAGGATTTTGCACTGATGACAGTCAAGAACACAACTCTCAGGAGTAGAATTTGGCAAGGTGGTCAGCTGCAGGACAAGGGGTTGGCAGATGTTTCTCTGAAATGGGCTAGGTAATAAATATTTGGGGACTTGCAGGCCATATAGACCTGGTCACCGGCTCTTTCAACTGCCATTAATGGCATGAGAACCTACAAAGGGCATGTCATGAGCGTGGCTACTTCAACAAGACTTGATCTCCAAAAAGCAGGGCAGGAGGCTGTGCCTAGCCTCTGAGCCCTGGTGTACCAGCCTCTGCACCAGATTATGATCAGATCTGTCAGGACAGTCTTATGCTTACTGTATACACCACGGTACCCTCAGGCAGGTGTCCAGCTCAGAACACAGGTTGGATACTGGGTATTTATCAAATATGTATTGCATGGATTATAATTCTTAAAAGCACATATAATCCACTGGCTAGCCACTTCAAGAGATTATCCCAAGGAAACAATCAGTTGTATAGAATTTGCTATGGGTACTTGACAGCAATATTTGTTTACAATAGTAAGACAGTAGAAATAACATAAATATTCAGGATTGGGGAGCAGATGAACAAAATATGCCCATTCATAAGATGAAATGTTTGTCACGATGAGTTATGATAAAATGGTAACATGTATTGAAAATATTTAATGCTCTAAAATAATTTCAAATATTTTAAGCAAAAGTTTTATTTAATGTTATCTTGATTCCCACAGAGAGTTATCACCTTATGGTAGATTCCATTCTCCGTGCTTCGACTTACTTTACAAAACCAGAACAAATCCTTAATGGAAGCAGTGCAGAGTTTACAGGAGGCGGGGTAGAGAGTTCAAGTTTTAAAGTTATGTTGGTAGCAATATCTAGTATTTTTAAGAACACTTGTTAATGCATATTCAATTTGGAGGCTCCTTACTAAGTTCTCCAGTCAATGTCATGTTAATTATTTGGAGAAAAATACTTTCCACATGTATCTCATAATGCTGAGTTGATGAACAATGTCATTAAAAAATTATATATCAGTGCTCATTTCTGCCAGTCGTTTCATATTTCAGAGAAGTGAAGTTTATTTTGCTGAATATGATGACTCTAAACCTGGCTGCGTTTTCAAAGTGATAATTTATCTGCAGTCAAAAGCACCAAAATATTATATTCGAAGTTGCCTAGTTAAACTCACTGAGATTGTTAAAAATATATATATATCAGCTCTCTCTATATACATAGACACACACACACACAAGAATTCTACATTATTTCCTACAGAATTTCTTTATTACATCCTTAAACACAGAGCTGCTATTTTTTTACTTTCATTTATGTTATAACACCACTTGGAGTTTTTTGTTTTTGTTTTGTTTTGTTTTCCAGAGGGGGAATACTGGGGATTGAATCGAGGAGCACTTAACCTTTGAACCATATCTGTGGCTCTTTTTATTTTGAGACAGGGTCTTGCTAAGTTGTCTAAGGACTTCCTAAATTGCTGAGGCTGGGTGCAAATCTGCCATCCTCCTGCCTCAGCTTCCCAAACTGCTAGGATTGTAGGCATATGCTACCATGTCCAGCACCACCTATTTTTGAAAGGCAAGAGAGTTTGGTATCAAGAAGCAAATTGTGAACTTCATTGTACCTTTAACTACGACACAGATCTGAAATCACTACCCTTGAGAAACTGATGGGTTAGCAACGCTGCAGGCGGCTCAGCCCAGAGCCCTGAAGCAAGTGCACCCAGCTCATGGGCCTCTCACCCTCCTCTCCTCTGAAGCTCTTGAAAGGCTCCCGAAAGCAACAGACAAGGCCTGCATTTCCTTTTCTTAAATGTCATAACCAGACTTTTCACCAGAATCAACCTTTCCCGATTAGGTGACCTCACTGCATTATCTGATGTTTGCTGTTTTGGAGAGTTTTTCCTGGACTGAATTCCAGGTTATGCAAATGATCCCAAAACACTCCTGGGGAGAAACAATCCTGTGATCTCATCCTGCACCTCTTAAGACTTTCCTTTGGATTCAAGGTCTTAGCATCTCATTTTTAAGAAAAAAAAAAAAGGTGCTAAGTACTGTATAAACACATGCTTTCTTAGAGAAATTGTCAGATAATTGGTTGAATCAAGCTTTAGTGAACTAGCTGGGCTTAACACACTGGCTGCTTCACCTCTGGGAGCAACACTGCATGTACGTGGACTCTCAGGCATCCCTCTCAGCCTTGCTGACTCCTAGGGAACATCTGAGATTTGAATGCCTCTCAGGACCATATTCATCCTCCTGGGCAGACAGCCTCTCTCAGACGGAACCCGGGTTTCTAGCTGCACTCCTTCAAGACAGGTAGGCAGGGGCATGTGGAGAAAATGTGGAGGGGAAACAAGGAGGGAGGGTCCTGTGTGACCACAACTGAGGCCGCGATGGTACTGAGCACAAGCACATGACCTCCAGGGACTCCGGAGAGTTCTTACAGAATGTTCATTGGTAGCTGGCACCCTTTTTTTTTTTTCAATGATCATCCTGACCTCTTTTCATTTTTCCTTCTTGCTAGAAGGAAATATTCATTTATGCCTTTCAGAGGGAAGCTGGAGGAGAGTATGGAGCATGCAGAGGAAGGATGGGAGTTGGTACTCTCCAGCAGTGCTGTGCCTTCCACTGACACTCGAGATTCAAAACTTGCCAGGCAGTTTCTCCTAAACATACATTTACACTTGACCCAGCAAATCTACTCCTGGAATTTACCCAGGAGAAATGAGAAAACAGGTCCACAGAAAGACCTGTCTGGGAATGTTCATCGCAGCCTTACTCATGTTAGCTAGAAATAGGAGGCATCCTTCTGGGAGAATGGCTAAGCAAATCAGAATTCAATCACGTAATGGACAGAGACTCAGCCTCATTTATAGATGGACAACCTAAAGAAGTCAAATTGAGTCTGTGGAGCCTAGGAGGTGTTGCCTAAGGCCAGTTGGTGGCAGAGGTGGTGACTGCAAGAGAGCTTTTGTGGGATGGGAATGTCTGCACCTTGGCCATCCTGGTTATCACAACTGTCCAGCCCCACTCCCACCGTATGCTACCTGTACTCAAAGCTATCCGGGCATGGAGGTGGGCATGATAACTCTGCCGGTTGATTCTCAGCTTGCCCCGGGGTTTGCTGTTATTCGTTTGAAAGTTACTTTTGCATTGTCACAGTTTTGACCACTATGACCCTGGCTACCTTGTCACTCCTTGGTGCCTTCTTAAAGGGTTTTCAGTCTAGCATGGCCTCAGTAACCTGAGGCTCAGCTCTACCCTATCTTTTTCTGCAACCTCCTCAGATGGATCAGTTGCTCACCCTGGTCCCAGTTACTCAAATTTTAGAAGGTCATGGACCAGCCCAGAATCCATGAATCAGAGGCCCATGGGTCACATTTGGGTGACGTTTGCAACACTTCACTTGAGAATAGAATATTTTCTGTTTCTATTGGACTCCTATTTATGTTTGGACATTTAACATTTTCACGGAGTTTGTTTTCTAACTACTACCCAATTTTGTTTTGATTTTTGCTATTAGCAATTTAGAAAAATTATATGTAAACTTCTAGCTGACTAAGCTGTTAAAATTATAAAGCACCGTAATAAAATATAGGCTGACAGTTCTTAAATATTTGAACTAATTAATATTTAAAAGTCAGAATTTTTTTCATATAATTTCCAGATTTCTGGCTTCCTTTGAGAAACAACTATCTGGTAGTCCTGAATCTGCATCCTAAGTGATGCCACTGAGCCAAGAGGCTTAGCTAGACTCTGACCATCCATGCGTTGGACCCTCCCATGGCCCGGGCTTCTAATGGCAGATTTCATCATTTGCATACCTGCCTAGCACCTGGTCATTTTGAGTTTGCAAACCCTGAGCAAAATCAGTGCTGAATTATGGGGATCCTCAAGATGTAAACTTTTATAAGTGGCCTATGATGCAATATTAGAAATAAAAATTATTAAAAACCAGTCCCTTGAAGTCACCCAGTCACATGTGCACACAGAGAAAGTGCTGGCAGGCCATGAATTCCAGCTTGTATTTTGCATATACTGGACTGGATCTATGCAGCCAGCCTTGGAAGAACTAGAGAAAGTTTCAACAAGTTAGGCATCCCAGGACTCAGTTACGACAGCCAGCCCCCAATCAGCAAGCACGGGAAACAAAAGGAAGCCCTGAAATAGATTCTGTATTTCTGTGAATTGATCTGTATTTTGTATTTTTAGTTTAATATCAATTTAGGGAATGGGGCTATGTATATATTTTTATAAAACTATTTTGCAACCTGTTCTCACTTTCCACACTATGAAATAGTTTGTATTACCATACTATAAATATTTTGCAATAGATTGTAATACTAATATTCAGCTGTGTCTTTTTGCAAGAGCTCATTTGTAACATCAACTGATCAATGAGACGTCAACTACTTTTTCAAAGTTGCTTAAATTGTCTGAATAATCCACATTTTAAAATAATGTAAACTCTCTAAATTTATTTGCCTAATGTTGTGGCTTGCGTTATGGGATCTCTCAGAATTTTTTGTCTTCTTGGTGTCCTTCCTTCCCTGAAGGAAAAGAAGACTCACGGAATTCTTTATCTTTGTACTTCTATTCAGTTCTTAATTTCTACTTCAACCTGTATGCCTTTCCTTTTTTCTTCCAGTTTTATGTGTAGACTACTGACTTCAGTTATTGTCATTTAAGAATGATGATTTATCTGTTTATATGGGACTCATGTCTTATGTTTGGAAATTTAGAAATACTACGTAATTTTGTTTTGATTTTTACTAATAGGAATTTGGGAAAACAATATTTAAAGTTCCAGCTGACTAAACTTAAAAAAATTTAATTTTTAATTTAAGGCACAACAGTCAAACATGGCCTGTACATTCTCAGTGTTTGGGGAATTTATTGGTATTTTCTTTTGATCTAGCATTTGATATGTGACTATGATTTTTTTGTGTGTGTGAAAAATGAATGTGGATATTTCAAATAAATATTCCACATATTTTAAAAAGAATATCATTTTTCTGACACAATTTAGTCCTAAAAATTCTGTTATTCTAATCTTTACTGTTATATAATTTATGTTACTTTTGACTGATTGATAAAGGATATTAAGATTTCCCATTTTAACGGTGCTTTTCTCATTTTAACCTTTGTGATCTGCACGAAGCTGAGGACTACTTCTGGATCAGAGAGAACATGGTGTTTGAGCTGCCTCCCTGATTAATCATTAGTAGTGGGCCTGCATGTATGCTCCAGAAAATCACGCTCATTAATCGATCCTGTATAAACCTCTTAATACTAGAAAGTTACTAATAATAGTTTAATTTTCTTATAAATGAAAAAAAAAGGTGTTTCTGAAGCAAATACCCAGATATGATGTGGAATCTTCATTGCAGCACTTCTCTGAAGGAATTGCCAAAATCAATACATTTTTAAGAAAAGCATTGTTCTCATCAGCTGCCAAAAAAAAAAAAAAAAAAAAAAAAAAACATGGGAGACTGAACAGGTGATGGTTTGAAAAGGAATACTCTAGGCCATCAATGCCATCATCTGTCTGTCCAAAGCCACAGTATGTGCAACAGGGAGGATGAGGCCCAACTCAACCGTGTCCTGGGGGTCGGGATGCTTCCAGGGGCTCCTCAAGGCTGCACTGTTGCCTGGATGCTGATAGCTGGCAAGGGAAGTCCATCTGTGGGGGCAGAGGGCAGGAGGGAAATCCCGGGACCTTTCTCTCAATTTTGCTACAAACCAAAAACTGCTAAAAAACAAAAACAAAAAAAAAGGAGAGGAGTGGGTAGAGAGGGGCTAGAAAGTTCCATCCTTGGCTCCAGTTCTCACATAGGTGATGTACTCCTCCGAACAGATTAGTGCTCACATCAAATTCCCGTTTCACTTAACACAACTTATTTCCTAAAAACACTTAGACCTACTCCAGCATCCTTTATCTTAAACTCTGCTGTGCAGCTGCTATGAAAATACTATTTGAAAAACAATATGTATTACAAAGTCCATGATCTTATAAAGTTAGGCCCATACACCTAATCTACATTATTTTAGAAATTCCTTCACACTGCACACCTGTAATCCCAGTGGCTTAGGAGGCTGAGACAGGAGGATCACAAGTTCAAAGCCAGCCTCAGCAACTTGGTGAGGCCCTAAGCAATTCAGTCAGACCCTGTCTCTAAATTTAAAAAACCATAAAAAGGATTGTGGCTCAGTGCTTACACACTCCTGGGTTCAATCCCTGCTACCCAAATACAAAAAAAAAAAAAAAAAAAAACTTCACACTCCTAAGATTTATCCATTGGTTCTTGGCTTTGTTTTTGCTCTTTGTAAAAAATGAAGCCTCCGACTAAGACAATTAAGGAATTAAGCAAAATCATTGCATGATATTTATTTTAAAAAGGAAACCTGACATTCCTGTCCTCATCCCCAACCCATGGCCAGCAATTCTGGAAGTGACCCAGCAGCATTGTCAGAGGGAAATTATAACTGGAACTGATGAGACAGGGGATAAAGAAAGCCAGGAGAGCAAATGTTGGCAGGGTCCCTCCAAACATGGCCCAGATAGGCTCCTCAGTCCTCTCACAGGGCCAGACCCTGCCAGGTGTGGCGACAGAAGCATCAGGTTGTAGTTCCCAGACTGTTACCCAAATGGTTTCTGCCATATGTGTGCACTATCTCTTTTGATATTTAATGATTTGTTACATAATGGATTTGTTTCAAAATTAAATAAATATATTTTAAGAAAAAATGATATATCGCCATGATAAGTAGAAAAGCAAAGCGGTTCCAGTTGCCATAAACTGTTGACATTAAACAATTGCAGCTTAATCCAAATGGCACTCAACTTTATACACGGAAAATTTGGAATCTGATATAAACAAATCAATTTGCAAAAATGTATAGCTAAAAATGTTCCTCTTTCAGTGAAAAGAACAGAGGTTTATAGACATGTTATAATAAAGCGAGATTCTGCTTCAGCCTAATAAATTGGCAGACAAAGGTAAATTAACCAAAATAATTTCAATTGACTTCTGGCTGAAATACAGCCAAAGAGATCTCATATTCTGTTTTTTGTCTGGAAATACCAACTCATTTGGAAAGACCCAAAGGATATCGAGCAAGATGGGCCTTACCCACTGACTGCTGCCACTCAGTGTGGGCAAGGAGAAAAGGGGCTCCTGATGAGGGCTTCCTGGGTCTGTGGAATTCTCAGGTGTCTTCGTGGAGCCCATCTTGAATAAGGTCTTGAATAAGGCTGACCGAGAAGGGAAAAGGCTGTTGATATTTGAGGATTGGTTAGTGGATGAAGGAGCTTAACAGAATTTCTTTCGGGTCCCTTGGGACAAACCCATCACATACACAGAGTGTGTTTGAAGCCCCCTTTCCATCTCAGGTGCTTCCCCTCATCTAAAGCTCACCATCACTGCAGAAGGTGGTCCCAGCTCTGTCCCCACTCCACACACCTATGCAGACTGAGTTGCTGGAAGCCAGGCAGCATGGGAACGTTTCCTCCCTTCTGGAGCTGTATGCTGACTCTTGCCCTAGTGCAGTCACCTTTCTAAGTCACAATCCCCCTGAGCATTTCCACAGTTTAGTCCCTGCCACGGTCTGGTTTGTCACCACCCTTTGAGGCTTACCTATGCAACATGCAGTGATGGGAATGGCATCTAGTGGGATGGATGGGGAGGTCCCGTGGATAGATCAGTGCAGGCCGAGGGAGTGTGTTCTTGCTCATGAGGGACTGCATTAGCCACCTCAGGACAAAGTCACCCCCCAACCCAAGGCATGGACTCTTCTACTCGCTCCAGGTTGTCCTTCCACTTTCCACCAAAATCCTGGATTTCCAGAACCATGAGCCTAAATAAATCCCTTTTCTTCACAAATTAAGCAGTCTTAGCTCTCCTGTTAGAGCAAGAGAGAGTGGGTTATGACAGCTCCCTCCCACGGAACTGGGGATGAAGTTAACCCCACCCGACCCTGGATTGGTAGCCAGTCCTGCAATGGCTATTTCCAAGGGTCTCTGCTCCTGATGGCCCAGGCCCTCCTTAACTGCCCTAGGGTAGCCGGGATGGTTCCCTCATGAGCTCTGTGTTCCTGTGTCTATGAAAGGTATATGGAGGTGGCATGGGCTGGTAGGGCTGGTGCTCACCAAGTCCCAAAGTCCAAGGACATTTCCTACCCACCCTTCCATTCCTTTCTCCCTGCACGTGTGGTCTTTCCGACTAGTAGTGAAGAGTATCGCTTTGAAGAATATTTCACTAGGTTCATCTTTCTGCCCTCCTCATCCGGATGATTATAATTAATCTTCTGCACCCCAGCTTACATGTGACCTTCCTAGAGTGCCTTACGTGAACCCCAGCCTATTCCACACTCTCCCCACCACATCCGCCTACACCCCAGAGCTCCCACTGCTCCCTGCATTTCCCCGTCCTCTGTGTTTTCCTGATTTGGCATTGAACAGCCTTGCCGTGGGACCGCATCTACCTTGCTTGCTATGTTTAGTAGAGTAAATGGCGTCTTTGAGGTGTTGGCAAGTCTCTGTTGGCTAGGTGACTGCCTTGGGGCACTGCCTGATCCCTGCAACTATCGGATTCCCCCAGACTCACTTTGTTTATGTTCCATGCTCAGAAAGAGTGTTCTGATTGTGTCTCCCACAGGAAGAGGATGTGCCAGCCTCGGGAGCCCAGGCGCCCTGGTCCTTGTGCTTGTTCTCTAAATCAGCAGCTGAAACTCAGTTTTAGACATTCGCCTCATGAGCCTGATGGCTCTGAGATGGCCCCGAAAGACAAATCCACTCTTAGAAGATTAAACAAAGGTGTGTTTCTCAGCCCATAAAGACAATCAAGTCTGGTACTGTGGCAATTATTGAGGGAGGCTCAACTAAGGAGAACATTGACACCACCAAGGTCACTTAAGGGTGAAAACACAGAGAAGACACGCACAAGCCATGGCCACGGTTTCCTTAGGCAATCTGCACATTTTACAAAAAATGAAAAAGTGCAAAAATTATGTAACATTTTAAATATCTATATTTTAGTCATTTAAAGGTAATGCTTTATGAGAAAATAAAAATGCAAAGTGATTATGCTAGTCACAAGATGATTATAGAGACTTAAAAATAATAATAATGACTCACAGTGAACTTAATGCTTCCATCTATAAGAGGGTAGGAGGTCTGAATCATCCCCACTGTCACCAACTCAAAAGCTGCAAAAACACACGAAACACCTGTCACAGACATCAGGAACAGGAATGGCAGGATTATGGCTCTGGAGACAAAGGAAACAAGGACAGTCCTGCCACTGCCCAGGCCATCTGCCCAGGGGTAACTTCTGTACTGTGGCCCGGCAATGGGAACTCAGAGCTGGGAGATGTCTGAGTTCCCAGCTTGAAGAAGTGGGTATGGAATTTGGGGGAGGTGAAAGAAAATAGAAATTGCAGGGCAGAGAAGCCAAGAGCAAGGCCCTATGTAGGAAAATATTCTATAGATTTGCATTTGTGTCCTTTGCTGAATAGCATCCACAGGTGTAGGATAAACCCCCCATGAGACAAGGGACAGCACTTTCTGGCAAGTCATTGCAAACTGAAGCAATGTGTTGACCCCATCCCTAGGGTTAGATCTTCAATTCTGGGAAAGAACAATTACCAGAGTTCTGTAAGTCACACATTTCCCAGAGACCATTCAGGACTCAGAAGTACCTGAATTCCCACCAACCCGCGGGGAAAAGCCTTTGTGAGCACAACAAATCCAGAAAAGACCCCAGGTAGCACCTCAGAGGAAGGGCAACATAGCCCTAGAGTAAAGATTGCTAAAAACTCACCCTTGACCTTTCAAGTCTTAAAGCCTTAAAATAAAATGTAAAAGAATCGTGCTGGTGACAATTAAGTATCATTAGAACAAAGTTAATACTCAGAGGAATGAAAAAAAGCCCAGCACTCAGTAACACTAACGTAACACACTGCCCAGCACACAGTAAAAAATTACTAAACAGGGAAGAAGTAGGAATATGTGATCCATAGTCAGATGGAAAAAAAAAATCAGTTGATTGAAAACAGAACCATAAATGACACATATGATGGAATTTTCTGTCAAAGGTGTCAAAACAGCTATCACAATTCAGCTCCACATGCTCAGAGATGTAAAGGAAAAGACAAAAAGAATAAGGAGAGTGATGAATTACATGGAAATAAGTAAAATGGAATTTTTAGAAAAATGAAATATCTAAAATTAAAATTTCCCTAGATGGTATTCACAGTAGATTAGACACTGCAGATAAAAATCCCAGTGAACTTGAGAATATAGTAACAGAAACCAGTCAAAGCAAAGCACAGAGAAAAAAAATATATATCAATGGGGACAAGACAGGCTGTGGATCTACAGGACAATACCAACCATCTGCCACAAGTGCAATTGGAGGAGCAGAGGAGAAGAGCAAGACAGAAAGCAGAAAAATACTTGAAGAAATGACAATTTTGGAAGGTCAATTTTGATGAAGATGATAAACCTATAGATCCAAGAATTTCAACCCCACATGGAAAAAAAAAATGGTGCACGCAGTAATTCAGATACACGACACAGTGTAAAACCCCAGAGTAGAGGCTTAGCTGTCTAGAGCGCAGCAGTGCGCGTCTGCACGCGTGTTACATGTAATCTCGTTTGGAATTAACTTTAAATTTCTTTTATTTTGACAGTAAAGTTAATTCCGAATGAAATGACCTTTCAAGTCCCCCAAAGACATTGCCTGTGACAAACACTTAACAATTCTGTGTGTACTATAACTGGTCTTAATTCATTTGTACAGAGAAAAAATTATCAAAACTGTTCCTGCTCTTTTACAGAAATTTTATTGAAGTCCCTCTGCATTGAATCTGCCTCATCAAAGCATGGTGTAGCAGATGGGACTCGCGAGGTACCATCCTTTCTGCTTTGGCTCCTAGGAATCTCAGAGTCAGATTCTGCTCTAAGCCCCAGGGCCTGTTTTCAGTCTAACATTACGGGCACGACTAATTATCCATTCCCATCTTTTCCTTAGATGACCTTGGTTCTTTCATCTTTAATTGATGTTCTACTGAAAGTAGAAATTGTTGGAAGTGAAGAAAGCCCTTCCGGGATGTCAAGGAAGCCAAGGAGAGGAAGCACAACAGGGCAGAGCTGGCCACAGCAGGGAAGAGAGTCATGCCCGCCCCGTGCCGGCACGTGCTCTGCCACTGAGCCACACCACCAGCCAGCTCTCTGTTTTAGTTTGAGACAGGGTCTCCAGAGGTTGCCCAAGCTGGCCTCAAACCTGTGACCCTCCTGTGTCAGCCTCCTCCAGTAGTTGGGATGACAGGTGTGTGCCACCATAACTGGCTGAGATCACTCTCTGTAACAGTTTGTATCCACTGAATTCTATGTGCCAGAAACCATGCTAAGGACTGTACATGCAGAATCTCATTTTTCTTTCTCTGTTTGTTTGCAGTGCTGGGGATTGAACCCAGGGCCTCCTGCATATTGAAAAGTGCTCTCCACTGAGCCATATGCCAGCCCTTGGGCACTATGTCATTAATCCTCAGTTACACTCTGTTACAAGTTCTCCATCATACAGAGGAGCGAATAAGCCTTTGAGTGGTTAGATACTTCCTAATGGCACCGGGCTCAAGTATCCAGTGCCTACTCTCTATAGTCCCTGGACCTTCCTGTGTATCTGAGTCTAAATCAGAAAATATAAGGGGTGATGGTGGGATTATCAGCAGGTGGGTGAGGGTTGAAATCTTGATTATCAATCAGGATTAGAGAACAAAGCGAGAAAGACACAATCACAACTGTCAGGGGAAGCCACTCCAGAAATGCCGAAAGGAGAGGGCTGCTGGGGAGTGAAGGGGCAGCGCTGGCGTGGCACACGCGGGTCACTGGGGGAAGCACAGCTGTGAGTGTGTGATGAAGGGCACGCCAAGGGAGAAAGCCGCCCAGCACTAGACCCTGGTGTGGTGTGAACGGGGCCTGGGTTGATTTGAAGAGTCAGGATGGAGTCTCGTGAGCTGTGACCAGCAAACGTCCTTGGTTCAATTTTAAGGAATGCAGACGAGGACTAAGTCCAAACGCCTTCTGTTAACGTACATTTGACTTTTGTGACTTTATCCAAAATTCATGGAACTCAACGCTAAATAAAACTTTGAAGTGCGCATATGCTTACTGTATGAGTAATTTCCGCAAGGTCTGTTTGGTGCCACAGGGAATCTTTCCAAGAGTTTGGGGTTCACAATTTCTGCAAATATTATGACCTTGAGAAAACCTCTTCTCCAGACTCAGTTTATCTAACAGCTGAAGATTTATCAGTCTGGGGCCTCACCAGAAACGATGGCACATTCTCTAATGGGAATAGAAGTTCATAAAGGAACTGTATTTTAAAGTATGGGTACACATTAGATCTTTGGTTTTGGGGGACTGGCTTACTTCACTTAGCATAATAGTCTCTAGATCTACCCATCTGCTGGCAAATGCCATAAAGTCATTCTTCTTTATGGCTGAGTAATATTCCATTGTGTTTATACGGCACCTATGTCAATTCCATAGCTTAGCTCTTCTAATTTGAGCTGCTATAAACATTGATTGATTGATGCTAAGTGAAGTAACCCTCTCCCCCAAAAGAAAATGTCAACTGTTTTCTCTGATATGTGGAAGCTAATGCACAATAAGGAGGGTGGTGAGGGGAACAAGAGAAGCACAATAGATTAGACAGTGGGGAATGAGGGAAGGAAGGGAGAATCGGTGAAGGAAAGACAGTGGAATGACTGACGCGTAGTTTTCCCACGTACATACATGAAAACAACACAGTGTATCCCACCACCATGTGCACCCATAAGAATGGGACTCTAACTAGAATAAGATAGATTCCAAGCTTGTAGAAGTATATCAAAGTGGATTCCATTGTCACTACAGAGAACCAATAAATTTAAAAATAAATAAATAAATAAATAAATAAATAATTTTAAAAATATAAAGTGTGGTTACACAGATGTCAGGAAAACCAAGAAGAGAGAACATAGTACCTTGGAGCTGGGTAGTAGTGTCGGGAAATGTGTTTATCACCCCTATAAGGCAGATTGATGGGAGCCGAGAGGAAAGATGAAGGAATACAGCATGCAGAACCCCCTCACCCCCACCCTGATTTCACGATGGGTACCTCCTGTCCACGACCTAACCCAATGGGAAGATGAGGGATAGCTGAGCTGTTGTGGGCTGCACTGTGTCACCTCCAAAAGACACGTTAGGGTCCTAACACCTGGTGTCTCTGGACACGACTTTATTAGGAAGTAGAGTTGTTACAGGTGTAAAGAGCTGAGTTCAGAGGAGGTCAGATACAGAAACATAGTGGACCCCCAAGTCCAGCAGGACTGGGATCCTTGAAGAAAATGGCAAAGAAAAGACCCAGGTAAACAGGGAAGACCCCTGTAATGACAAAGGCAGAGTCACCCAGCTGCCATCCAAGGAACGCCCCTGATGGCCAGTGAGCCACCAGAAGGCAGGGGAGGTGGGAATGCCCACGATGGTCCAGCCAGCAGAAGGCAGGGGGAGGCAGCAAGGTTCCCTTATGGGTTTCAGAGGGGACACGGTTGAAAGGAAGCAGAAAGTAAATATGCAGAAGCCAATAAACACTCCACGGGGGGCAGTGCAGAAAGCCCTGGCTCTGATTTCCGACACGGTCACGACGACTGTTGCACACAAGGGCGAGTGTTCACATACAATTCCAACACACCCAGACCCTAAATCTATCCCTAAGTAATTTAATTCTACCCGGTTGGGTAGAAAACAGTGGTTCTGTTTCCTTGAAAGGTAGTGTGAGATTCCACCCTCACTGCTTTCTCTTGGGTGTTCAGCATAGACTACAAATCCTGGGGGCTGCCTGGAGCCAAGGCTGCAGACCTGAGCAAAGGGCCCCACAGGATCAGGGCACTTGCCCGTCACCCTGGGACATGCACAGTGGGCACCGAGAGTGAACAGGGGCCACAGGACATTTTTAAGTAGCGAACCAACCCGATATAATGCATGTGATCTTGATCTAATGAGTGTGCTCTAACTTCAGTACCTTTCTCTATTATCTCGTGCAACTTTCCTTTTCTTGTAGCTATTTCTCAAAACTATATTTAATTATTACAGTGAGAGGTGCTCTGTTGAGGTATGAGCCCAACTTAAAGGAAATAACAATAATCAGCCACCGGGCCATCGCCTGCCCTCTGCACTTTGGTATGCTTCCTTACTGCTTCTGTTTTATTGGCTAAATACCATTTCATTGCAAGGTTCTATTTTCCTGTTGTTGACCATTTATATGAAGCTTTCACTGTGTTCACTATGTAAAACATGATTCGATTCACATTCTTATACATGAAACTGTGACTGCAATTGTCTCCTCTTATTTTTGTAAATTCCCAGTTGCGTAGGAGCCGAGGAATATTTTTTAAAGACTGTGCCCATCAGTAACTCTCCATTTGCAATTGATAAAAATTCATATCATACTAACTTAAGAAAGAAGCGCCACTGGCTTGTATTAGTGGATAGTGTCAGCACTGAGCCCCATTCAGTTACAACTGGACAAATACAACTATGTTTTATTCTAGAAGATGACAATTTGTATCTTTACATTGATACCTGTAATCCATTTCAAGTTAAAGTTTTGTGTGTGATGGAAAATGAAAGTTGGAATGTATTTTATTTTTTTATTAAAAATATCCAAGTATTTAAAAAAAAATACAAGGTATTTTCTTAAAAATATTCAGCATTTTTTTCCACTAATGACTTTGGTAGTTTGTCAAAACATCAATTGACTATATGTGTCGATGTCGATTTCTGGACTCTTTCTTGCATTTCATTGAACTACATGTCCATCCTCATATCAATGCCATGCTTTCCTGATTACTGCGGCTTTTTCTGTAAATCATGAAATCAGGTAGTAAATGCTTTCTAATGTGTTCCTCCTTTTCGAAATTGTTTGGGCTCATTCCTACCAATATCTACTGCTAGGATTTTGGATGGGATTGCACTGAATCTATAGGGCACTTTGCAGAGGATTATCATCTTACAAGACTGAATCTACCAATCCACAAACAGGCATATATCTCCATTTTCTCAGGTACTCTCTCAGCAGCGTTTCTTGGTTTTTAGTGTGTGGGCCTTACACGAACTTCCTAAATCTATCCCTAAGTAATTCATGCTGTTTGATTCCATTGCATGTGATTTGTTTTCTTCTAATTCAATTCCAGTTCTCTCCCCTCATCCTCTCTGTCCCTCCTTCTTCCCCTCTCACATCTTTTATTTTTGGTACTGAGGATTGAACCCAGGGATGCTTAACCATTAAGCCAGATCCCCAGCCCTTTTTTGTATTTTATTTAGAGAACAGGTCTCACACAATGTCTTAGGGCCTTGCTAAGTTGCTGAGGTTGGCTTTGAACTTGTGATCCTCCTGCCTCACCTCCAGAGCTGCTTAGTTTATAGGCACGTATCACATGCCCACCTCCACTCATCTATGAAATGTGTTTTTGCTCTTGGGCACATCTTTCCTGCCATTTTCAGGTTTTCTCCATGAGGAATGATGGCCAGGGACATTCCTAAATCTAATTCCTTAAAGGTAAAGATTTAAAAGTGAACAATTCTTTCCTGTTAGCTCCCTGGAGAGTTTCCCACAGAAGTCCATTCTCCCCTTGCCTGAGTGGCCAGATGGACCCGGCTGTAGAACTGGGGAGTTTGCTGATGGCAGCCAGCGAAGGCCAGTGCACCCTTAGCCCAGGCCCCACAGCAGCATGACATGTATTATCAAATTGCTTTCTAGGAAAACTGGGCTGTGTAAACTCCCACCAATAGCTGTAATGTCCCCTTTTCTGTCCGTATCCATGTGGGGTCAAGCTCTGACTCACAGCGATGACCCCTTGTCCTCTCCACGATGGCCCTTCTCTCCTCTCAGCAGCGTTCTGGGGAGACAATTTATTTCCCAGGGAGAACAAAGCAGATGCTGGAATTCTATGTATTGACCTAAGAAGTTTATCCAAGCTCCTAGTCGCAGACACCTACAGTATCAGTGTGTTAAACATGTCTAGAAGGCTCTTAACCTGGAAGTCAATGCTTAACACAGGAATTTATGGAATAAATGAGGAGACCAATACCATTATTTGGACCTTTCCAATGCTTCTCTGTATTATCAGTAAAGAGGGGCACAGCTTTAGACTTTCCTGAGTAATGCATTATTTATTTTACAGATGGAGCAGAAAGGGGCATGGGTTTTCCATATTGCAATCATTTCTTCAAAGTCTTTATGGTTCCTTAGTGAACGCTTAGCAGACTTAGAAGAACTAATTAAACAGTGGGTTCTGAGTTCCTCCTAGAGTTAATATACCTCCCTGAACTAGAATTGGGAGCACAAGGTGTTATTAATTCCAGTTTACAGGCAGTACTCCATTTTAAAGAAATCTGAGAGATTAGTTTGCACAGTGGGTCCTCAGTTGATAAAACCAACCAAATCATGTCTCTCCAATATCAAGTGCATTTCTCTCTGTAGGTTCAGTAAGCCTGTGTCATGATTCCCCAAAAGCGGTCTTAATTTTACTGGCAACATTTTACAACATAATTTTATAATGTAATTAAAGTTTTAGCATTTCAATCTCAATTAAAAGGACCCATCTTAAAGAGATATTGCTAACCATGAGGAAATGCACAGATAAAATTATTTGACCTTCTTGGTTCTTGCTTTTTAAACAAGATCCCTAAATTTGCAGTGTGTTATTACTAATCCTACTAAAAAATAATTTCAGACAGTAGTATTATACCTATAAAGTGGTTCAAATCTGGGAGGAGACAGAAGGGGTAGAATCTGATTCTAAATTTCATGTTGTAAAAATTTTACTAATTATCCATGTAACTAATTCTTTTTTTTTTCATAAATGCTCAGGATCTTCAATTTGTCTGTAGCCAAAGCATTAAAGAACCCTCTGCTGTGATCAGGCTCCCACCAATTGTTGTGCATTGGCTGTTCCCATTCCCAAGGTTCAGAGGGTACATATACCATGTTGAGGGCTGGACGTCTGTATACATCCCAGAATCAGAGAGCCAGCCTGCTCACCTCTATCTGCTTATTATGGACCAAATGCAAGCACAGCCCAAACTCATCTTTGGGCCTTCTATTCATCTATAAAATTTCAAAATATGACTCATAGAAGTTCTGTTTTTTAAAAAAATTGTCATTAGAGGTTGTGGCTCAATGGTAGAGCACTCACCTAGCATGTGTGAGTCCCTGGGTTCAATCATCAGCACCACATAAAAATAAATAAATAAAGGTATTGTGCCCAACTACGACCAAAAAATAAATATTTAAAAAAATTGTCATTATTCCAATCCACTTTTCTCCTATAGCCGATTGACATCTTAAATTCCTTTTACTTAAAAAGAAAAGTCAAAATAACTTCCTTGATATCAAAGGATGGCTGTGGTTCTAGAGCTTCATGGCCGATGGCATCGACAGAGGGAGGCCCTTCCCGCTGACCTACAGCTTCTGCCTGAGAATTCTCTTCTCCATGCCAGTTTCCCACGCAATTCAAAAAAAATTATTTAAAATTATAGGAAACAACCTCAATGTCCATCAACTGACAAGTTCGAGCCACATGCATTGCCAAAGAGCAAGAATATCAAGCCACAATAAGGGAGTAGTTGAGGTGAAAACAAGAAACACAAGAACTACTGCATGTGTTTTCCCATTTTTTAAATAAAGATGAGAGATGCTATGTATCCATCATGCATGAAAGAATATACGGAAAACTGCCAACAGTTGAACTACCAACTGGGGACAGGTGATTGGAAGTCCCCAACGGAGCCATGGGACTGTGTCCCTGTAGGCCCCCTTTTCATTTTATAATCTTGAGAAAAGATCTTAAGTAATGAGCTAACTTCTCAGTAATCCTTGATTTTATAGACAGTTGTTTTTGACTTTGTGTTTTTAAGTATGATTACCTCTGCCACCTCATTATTGGGAAAAAGACTTGCACTTAATACTCCAAAAGCTTTCTTCGTGAAAACTAATTTTTTCCAAAGTTTAATGGAAGGAAAGCCCAAAAGCATGTCTATTTTTGCTTTCATATCCTTTGTATCTAAGATGGATTATGTTATTTCAGTTCATGCCCACATCTGTTTATAATAATGTAAAACTCGTACAAAACAAAATAATAATTGAGAATAATTGCCCAGACGGAATACAAATAAGCAATTCTGGAATGTTTTGGGTTGAGCTTTCTTTAAAAGAGTCTTTTAAGTAGTCTCAAAATATGACTTTAATTTATCCATTAAATTCAACTGAATTCAAATACAGACTTCATAGCTGTTAAAATCACGCAATTGACACTAATGTTTTATCATTACTAGTTAGCATACAATTTTTTCGTAATTGCCATTGGGTTTTGTTATGTACAATTGCCCCCAAATTTTAACATTCTGAAAAGAATATTAAAAATATAAATATACCGATGAAATAACTGCTACTTGAATCCAACTGTACAGATTCATAATTAATCTTATCTTTGCAATTGTTCACCCTGTTTTGATTTTTCAGAACCACCTGTCCTACTATGCCAATGGACCACATTAGGAAAGCTTCTGGGTTTTGATTTATTTTTAGAAGTGATGAATACTTTTGATATATTTAAATATTTTTATCTCCTGGATCAGATTTTTTGTAAACAGGCTTACTTGATACAGGAATTTCAAACTACATGGGCCATGGCATGGTCCGGTTGGGGTTTACTTATGCTCAGAGTTCAGGGTCTGGGTGAAAGGTTTTCAGTGTGGACACAGACGTGCCATCTCAGGCAGCTGCTCTGGGTCTTCTGAAACTCCTCAGGCCAGCTCCTCTCAGACCATTCAGTGCCCTAGGACAGGCCAACTCTCACACGCACGCGGCTCTGTGTCTTGCCTAATGGAGCAGTCTCCCGTGCACACAGCTTGATCCAGGCTCCCTTGGGTCTTCACCAGGAAGGCACCTTCTCAGAAGAGACTGAGCCCGGCCCCTTTCTAAAATGTCCCATCTCACTTAGGAGCTGCCTTTTATTTACTTAATAGCACTTATCACAATCAAAAGTGATTTTCATTTTATTTATTTAGCTTCTGTGAAGTTTCTTTATGAGTTAGCTTTTGTCCAGGTTATATCCTGGCACCTGTTATGGGTTCTATTTTATTTTATAATTTTCTTTTTTTGTAAATAAAAGATAATATAGTCCCTTATGACAAACTCAACTGGAGCCAAAAAATGCTGCCCCTCCTCCTGGGCACACATTCCTAAGCTCACTGGGAATATCCTGATCTCAATACCCACCCCACTTACTGGTTTATGATGATTTCCTGGACTTGCTTAGCTTTTGAGATTTACCTTTGAGTCAGATTTTAAACCAACTATTCTCTTAAACTTGTCTTAGTTGAAGCACTTAGCGCAATAGCCCACCAATAGCTCTGACTACAGTGACTTATACTTTCAGTTGAGATCACCAAGCTCTAAGCCACCAACCATCAATAAGAGTCATATGTTAATGCAAATGAGGTAGCACCTACAAAAGGAAAGTCTCGTGGGATACCCTCATGCCACACCACACCTGTGGGAAATCAGAGCATATAGTAAATGCAATGTAAACCTAAGTAACAGACTGTGTGAGAATACACTGGGGTATGGGTTTGCACCTTCCATCTTGTTCGAGGTCACCAAGTAAAGGGTCCGGGTGTTGCTCAGTTACGACTCATTGCTTTTACTGAAGCTTTTCAGACATATGTGAGCTGAGGTCCCACTGCAGCTGTACTATCATGAGGCCAAGCAAGGGTGTGCACACAAGATGCAACTCAGGAAACAGAGAGTTGTAGAACAAGAAGCTGATCTAATACACACTGTTGTGCAAGGAGACAGAGACCTGGAGTGTCTATAACCTTAGACCTCGAGAGGCGTCATCAGATAAATCTGACTGAGACGATGTCTTCATTAGGACACAGTGAACACAGCGATATGAGGGTAGAACACTGTAGCAATCATGTCACCCTCTGGACATGAAGTTCTAACAACTCAGATGCTGGAACTAAAACTCTACAAAGCACTGGCATCTCAAAATCCTGAGACCATGATGACCTCAGGAAGAGAGGAGTCACCATTTCCAAAGATGAGGGAGAAGACACCTGTCTGCAGTTTCTTTAAAGGAATTATGATGCATGGGTGAGGCGGGGAGTTGCACTCTACTGGTCGCAGAGCTTGGCTCAGTGAGCACCATTCCCCAGTGCAAGGCACAACCCAAACCTCCCTGGAAAGGCCTCAGAATGACAACCTCACAAAATCTCACTTTTAATCAGATCACGTCAGCATGTTGTTATTGAACAGTTTCTCTTTCTCTACATAGATTAAGTTTCATCAATGTTCACTCTGCTAACTGAAGGCACTTCTGCTTGGTGACGCCTTCATACTCTTTGACAACCTGCCCATTAAACTTGGCTTCCCCCAAAAAGAGCCAATCCTGCAGAGGAGTCCATATGTTTATGTCTATAAATCCAGAGGGAACACAATATTCTCTTGGTTCACAGTTGCAAGGTGCTTCCAGGACAAACAAAGGAACTGCCAGTGGAAACTCTGGATATTAGTATTTTAAGTGTTCTGGGCAAGCTGGAAATTTTTGTGAAATAAAAACATACAGTAATTTGAAATTACACACATTCACTGAAGAAACCACAGGCAGACTGGCTGCTCATAGGCTCCGTTCCTGCCCAAAGAGTTTAATGTTTTTTCTTTTAAGTGTTACTTGAAAATATTTACCTACAAGCTCAAAGAAATGTCCTAGAGTTTATTAAAATCTGCTTGGAAAACACTCTATTTTTTTAATGATTCATTATCAAGAAAAATAAAATTTAAAAAAAATATATTGTCAAAAAGCAAGAACATAGGGTGTGGCTTCTTTTCACCTAGCAAAGAAGTTGTCATTAGCGACAATAAAATTACAACTAATTTACAAATTATGCACTACGAGGAGAAAACTAATAAGTAGTAATAAATATACCTCGACAGATTCCATGCTTTTGCTGCCCAGAATGAGAAAAATTAAGAGGCCTGATTTGAGAAGTTGGGAAAAAGTGTTAAAAACTCCAGACCCCTCAAAATGTTTATTGAACAGAGAATAACTAGCAACAGATTGAAAAGAAATACCTTGGCTTAAGCCACGCAGCCGAAGAAGGGACATAAAATGTGCACAAGCTGACCACTCTCTTTGTTGAAAAGCAATCAAAACCCCCAAGTCAGAAGTTCCCTCTAGACTTGACAGCAATACAGCTCGAGCTGGGGAGCAGGGGAATCAGATGAGGTGCCACAGCACACGCCACTTGGCAGCCTTAAGTCAGAAAACTCACTGGCCCCTCAAGAATTTTTTTTTATTAGAGTTAGCAAATAAAGGAATCTTAGTACTTTATTTTATGACCACTGGCATTGGTGCTTAGGATTTGAAATAACTACCGTGTCTTAGCAACTCTAATCTTAACAAAATAAATACAGCAAGGAGCAAACCACCTCCCTGCCCTGCTGAGGGCTCCTCCTCACCCACAACAGGAAGCCGGCCGTGGAGGGCGGCTATCACATGGGGGCGCCGTGGAGCAGGTCAGCTGCCCCGTGACCACCACATAGCACTGATTTCACAGCAGGGTCCCTGTGGTGACATGTTTTAAGAAAACTGCTCACTGGGAGGGGCAGCCTTGAAGGAAGGAGGGAAAGATGACTGACCAAAGGAAGGAGGGAGGGAGGGGACCCTGATTTGGAGTGATTTTCTGCCTCCTGCTCTCCCATTACGTGGTAGTTGCAGCCATGGTGCCATCCACTAGTTGTCCCCTACACTGTATTCAAGCTGATGCTCAAACCTGCACAGGAAAAGTTCATCCCTGAGGCACCGAAGTCTGTGGAGCCTCCAAATCACAACAAAAGGAGAACCGAGGCACCCAACAACCCTTGAATGGAGGAATGAATCCAGCTCTGTGTCCTCAAACTGGTTAGAAATAGGAAAGACACCAGCCCTGGAAAATGCCCTGTGCCTGCATCCATCACTAGCAGAGGCCCTACATAGAATTAAGACCAGACACACACATGCCACTCATATCAGGCAAGCTCAGACTGTGCAATGTGAAGGAAAGATCAGGGGCTTTGTGGTTAGGCAGACTCAAATGGGGACTGGATGGGGACTGCCATCTTCCCCTGACTTTGCAACCTATAATATGATATTGGGTATCTGAGCTCTTGTGTTCTTCAGCCAGAGGGATAAGACTCTCTGGGAAAAGAGGTGGGGGTGAAGCCATCAGTGGGACTAACCCAGCTCTTTCCTGGTGAGCCAGTTCAGGTTCACTTCCATCCCCTCGATTCCGTTGACCTGAGTGACAGAGGCGCCCTATGCACTTGTGCCACAGGCAGCCTCTGCAGGACCGCCTGGCTGTGCTCTAACCAGGTTGAGCGGTTGAGTTGAGCGGTTGAGTTCTTTGCTTCGTTAACTCTTCAATCTGTCACCTCCTCTCCATTCCCATTTGCAAATTAACATCTTGTTTAAGCCTTCATTACCTCTTGCCTGAACTATTGATTGCAAGAGCCCAAACACTGCTGTTCTAATCTTGTCCCTCCCAATCTGCTGCCAGCACTCTTTCTAAATTTGACTATGAATTCTCCTGCTTTAAATTCTCCTCTCAATGACATATAGGGCCTCCAACTTCTAAGCCGTGCCTACTTCTCAAGTCCCATTTCCCATTTTTCCTCTCCTGAGCCTCACACTCCTGTCGAACGCAGCTCCATGACTCAACATGTTGGCAATTGTCATGCCGCTTAACATTTTCATCCAGGGGATAGATTCCTGCAAAACTTGATACAAGCACTGTCCTTACAGGAAGATACCCCTGCTGACAGCATTCTGTAAGGATCATAGCTGCACGTTGTACTGTCTTTGGGCGACAGTGTTACGTACGACAAGGCTTTGCAATTGTTGTCTTGCCTCTGTGGCACTCTCACTAGACTGTCAGTCACACATTTCAAGTCAGAAACTACAGTTTAGTAAGCTCTGCCTAGGGCCCCCCGAGTTTAGTAGGTGCTTAATAAATCTTAGCTCATTTTCTCTACCAACCATCCTCCTACCCTTTGAATAATGAAAACGTGGATTGGGTTGACTTGCTTAGACTTTTGTTTCCATCATCCCAATTACAAGTGTTATTTTGATAATGTAATATTCAATCCAAAAGAAAACTAAGCTTCTTTACACATAAAACAGGAACTTAGAAGGAAAAAATGATCCGTGATGCTATTTTTGTGCTTGGTGAATATTTTTTAGTTGTAATGTTTTCTCAGGGACCATGATTCCATTTTGTGGGTTTTAACCTTGAACCTTCCATTAGGCTCTGCCTCACTCTCCTTGCAGTTTCATCTGATCTCTCTCTTGCTTTATATTCTACTTCCTGGGCAACTGACCATTGCATGGATATGTGTTAGGGTCTGTAAACAAGTCAAGATGGTGCCTGGCATTTTGCCAGAGGGAGTGGTTTGTGAAGTAACACCAGCGAGCCATTAAGTGTGGAGATTCCTTATTGGTTGACTGCTGTGTCAAGTGTATGTTAATTAAGATAAGCTGTGTGGAACGTATATATACCCCTCCTGTCCTACAATAATCGGCTCCTATTCCTGCTGTATCAATGTACTCAAGTTGCTTGTCACCCCCCGGTTATTTTGCTGCAGCCGGACAGCGGCAGATGTGGTCAGAACAAAATGAATAATGATGATGACTTAGATGAAAAGACTTTTCGTTTACTAGTAAAGAGTCATAAATTCTGAATTTTGAAACAGATAAACAAATGTTATATATTAAAATTCTAATACAATGAAGTTGCAGCTTGGGTTTGCAGTTCAAAAGCTGGGACCACACCTAAGATTAAATTTCTTAAAGTCTTCTGAAAAATTTGTAACTCATTTACATAATAGATAACATATATTCTATGATAAAGAACACATACAAAATACTCAAGAGTACAATTGCATTTCTATAATGTAATTTTCTTGGTGGACTTAATACTTCATTAATTCTCCCAAGGAGAATTATTCAGGGAGATTTATTTCCTGCCATCCAGAGTTCCTCTGTTCCCAGTGTTGTGAGAAATGCTGCCTATACTTGTGGGTAAGATGTGTCAAATTTCATCCCATGTATGCTAAAGAATATGTTGCAATGGAAATGAAACCACAGAGGGAGCATTATTATATGCTTGGAAAAGGAAGGAAATGAGGGAAGATAGAAGGAAGGAGAGAACTTGAATTCAGTGGCCCAAGAATAAATTCACTCAAGCAAAAAAGGATTGGTCTTCCACCATGTGCCTGATACCATACTTAGCACTCAGGAAAAGAAACTCAAAAATAAAATTCTCCATCCTTCCTGGGATGTCAGGGAAGACTGACTGAATATTGTGCTATAACTTGAGCCTAGCATTGTCCAAGAGTATTCCATCCAATTTCTACAATCATGAATTATAGAAAGAGTCATGTCTAAATATAATATAGTTGTTTGTTATTATTTGAAAAGGAAAACAGATTTACAGATTTTTAGATGGGAGGTTTAAGAATAACAACAAAAAAACTTCTAATGTCTTTTCTCTAAAAACTTTCTTTACCCCACTTATAATCTATTTCCTAAAGAGTACACAAAGCCTTGTTTTCCTAGTTAGGACTGCCAGATTAAATATAGACTGGCCCAGTTAAATTTAAATTTCAGAAAAATGATGCATACTTTTTTAGTATTTTGTCCCATATATTGTTATATAGATGTAAATTGTTGTCAATTTCAGTATTGCATCTTACATATTGTATGTGACATCCTTATTCTAAAATCCTGTGTCATTTAGCTGAAATTCAAATGTAACTGCATATCCTGGATTCTTATTTGCCACATCTGATAACTTTATTTATAATGCCCCCATCAATTATCAGCCTCCCAGTTGGAGTCCACCACCGTGTTGTCTCAATGGGTGTGACAGCCTGGGCCATGACTGAGGGCAATCGGCAACTCTCCTCATGTCCACAGCAGCCACACACTCCAAGCACGTTGCCCCAGACACTTTCTACCCAGCTCTCTTGCCTAAACTGCTTCTGGTTCAGTGTACAAGTAACAACATCTGACCTTTATCCTTTCTACCTTATGAAGAAAACAGAAATTTTCTATGGAGGTAAAAATATCAAAAATTTAAAATGACGATGAACTTTTCCAAGACTCTTAAGGCTGTCAATACTTTATGCTTTTAAATAGTTGCCATCGTTCACCCCAGAAGCATCTGCTCACATGCACGGTTTTGTTCATGGTTTGTAGTGAACTTTGATATCTCTGGGGAATAAAAGAACTCTCTATCTGTCTATCTACACATATATATTTAACAATGCAAGTTATTGTTATATAAATGTAGGCTGTTGTCAATTTCAGTTCCCTGCCACATCAGAAGAACAAAGCAGGCAGGAGGAGCAAGAGGATGATCTAATATGCCTACGCTAATAACAAAGCCAGTGTCCTGAATTGGCAGTGGCAGCTCTGCTGCAGAGATTGTTTTTAACACCACCAGGAGACATTCAAAAACACTGGATGGTGACAGGAAGAGCACATTTTAAATTGTCAACCTTTATGATGTCCTTTTGAAGAATAGCAATTACATAACTCAGGGAGCTTTATTTTGCATTCGAAAATATATATACATATATAAAGCAGTTTGCAGAGTGTTATGCAAGACTCCACGGTCTGAATTCTTTGTAGAAATTAAAGTTACTTATTTTTAACTGTCATCTTTCCCCCTTTTATTACCTGCTTACTAGTTAATGTTGGCATCAATATTAAGTAGTTCAGAATTTAAATGAATTTTTACTTAAACTATTAACAAATTAATTTAAGGAGGCCGTCAAACATATGACTTTTCATATGTTATTTCTTAAGTATACTCAAGGTCTGGTTTATAGTTTTCCAAGGTTCATGTACTTTTTAAATCTACATGGCATTAAAAATAATAGGAGATTTTGCTAATATTTAAATATTCTGCGTAAGATTTAAGCCACTTTTTTAAGACAATGAGAGGAAAATATTATCCAGAAGTAATTTTGTATCGCCAAAATTTCATTTGTGTTTTTTTTCTTTTTCTAAGTCTCATCTTCTTTTGCAATAATTTTAGAAAAGAAAAAAAAACTCTTCAAAAATATAGACTTAATGCCAAGAGAAAAGCGTCGCAAGTCCCCTAAATAGTTCATGTATTTTCTAAATGAATGATTTAAAACAGCTATTAAAGGAGAGGAAATGAGCTCAGGTTTCTAGTAATGACTTCTTCTCTTCGAAATGAAATCTGTAAATCCCTGATTGCAATTCCAAATACCCAAAGGAGCAGCAGCTCTGGGACCAGGGCTCACTGGCTTTATGTCTAATAGCGCCAGAGAAGTAGCATGACTTTTATATAAGTAATTTGGGAGAATATTCAGAATTTATAGTCCTGGAGACAAGTTATGAATGAATTTCCTTTTTAAAGTACATTATTCTGAAAATCAACTTTTCTACCCAAATTGTAAGCAGAGCACATAGGAATGTGAGAGGCACGGGTATGTACGCAGGGACGTGTATGTGTTTATATATGCATGCACACACATGCACAAAGTAGAAGTACCATTTTACGCATAAAAGCATAATGATTCAGCCTGCGACTGTTAATAAAAATGCATTTCTAACCATCACATTTGAGTCTATTATTCTAAGTTAATTGCATTTGCCCTAAAGAGACTTACAGCTGGCTGTCAGCCTGTGTGTGTCAGTTTCCTTTCATTCATCAGTCAATCTTGTCTCCTCTTCTTTCTACATCCCCTCTATTGATCAGATAGATTTGTTAGCATATCTGCACAGCTTTCACAGCCTTAAAAAAAAAAAAAAACAATAATCTCGATAATGTATTAGACGCCTCGATGGCGTTGTTTGTTTGCACGTTCTTTTAATTGCTGTTTCAGGAGCCAATAGAATGCCCTTGGACAGGCTTATGGGACTGCCATTAAATATGATAACTGTACCCCATTCAAAGGGGCATTGAGAAGATGCTGCATGTGAAAGTCTACACTGCAGTGGCCTTTAGCATCTGGGCTTCACAGCTGGAGCAGGAACTCCTCTGCAGGGTGAACATGAGTTCTCGCAGAAGTGCTTTAGAGAGCAAGACAACATCTTGATAAAACCGGTCCTCTGCAGAGAATGCACTATTAGGAGGCAAGATGGATTAAAGAAGCAAATGGGCACCTGGTTCCTATTTGAGCAAAAGAAAGCCAGTGGGGGGAGCAGAGGAGCAGGGAGGTGATGGCGGGGAGTGATTAAGGTGGAAAGTCTGAGAAGATTTAGCCTCCTCCTTCAGCAAGTCAGGTGGCAGAGAGCAGGATAAACGGCATCTTAGTGTGAGGAGATAATTAGTGGATCATAAGTGAGGTAGTTGGAAGGTGACCCTTGCTTCCTCTGTGACTCAGTCTAAGGGACTCTAGACAATTAGGACATGTTTCCCAACTGTGTGATGCAGGGTCTCCTCCAAGGCACGAAGCCCTCAGCACCTGCATGTGCTGCCAAGTTCAGTGTTTATGGAAATTCCTTCCATCTTGTGTTTCAACCTGGCTTTAGACCTGGGATTCCCAACGGGTTGCTTTCACCCTCAAGGGACACTAGGAATGCCTGGGGACATCACAGGAAGTGTGGCCAGGTGTCTGGTGGGTAGAGGCCAGGAACACTGCCCCCAGTCCACCACACACAGCATAGCCCCACCTACTAAGAATTCTCCAGCCCCAAATGCCAGTCGTGCCCATATTAAGAGAACCTGCCTCAGATGGGGGCAGGAACATGCTTAGAACTGAAAACCCAACTTTACATCCCAGTCCAGCCACCGAGCAGCAAGTGGGATTCAAGCAGCTCTGAGTGACAGCAGCACAACACCTTCACTTGCCTATTAAATAACATAACCCATTACCTAGACCCCAGGAACGCTGGAGCCCAATGCAGCCATTCCAAAGACCTACAAGATGCATGAGTCAAAAAAAAAAAAAAAAAACCCAGATAAAGCGCTCAGCAGTAGAATCGTGCCGCAGCCCCTCATCCTCAACAGACCTTCCCAGATGTTCATGAGCCACGACTCAGATCTGCAGAAGATGAGATGGAGGAGACAATAGAGGATAGAGAAGGGTTACTACTGAGAGTCAGGAGAAAGATGAAATAGACTCTTTCACCTTACAAAGAACTCCAAAAAGAATGACCAGCAATCTGCTAAAAGCTGTGTCACAATAATGGGTATGTTGCTGCTCATGGGAAGTTAATAGTTAGGTTAGGCCTGGGGCAATATTTTTTAAAACTGTTTTTGTTGTTGTTGTTTTGCTGGAGGCTTTTTACCCACCTGACTAGACACCCTACCACCAAACCCCTCCCTGGCACAGATGGCCAGGACATTTGCTTTGTGAAATACTCCATATTTCCATAGCCACCCACCAGACAAAAATTAGATTACCAATGCTTGTGTAAACTTTCCAAGCTCTGACACAATAAGATTCCAGGAAATGTACATGCGCAGCTAAAAGCAGTGTTATACATAATGCACTGTAATTCCAACAGACAAGTTGCTATCTTCGATAGATACACACACTTTTCCATGCCAAACACATGAACGTCAATACATTTTTCTCAAGTTAAAATGGAAACCATTTAACAGATATAATGGGCACAATGAATTTCATTTTGCATTACTAACGCAGCAGAGGAGGAGGGAAGGTTTGGCAAGGCTCACAATGAGGCCAAGAAGACAGAAAACAGCTTAGAAGCCACCCCACTCATCTCATCCCAGCCACTGCCCCCAAGTGCAGCCCTGGAACCCAACTGTCACTGACATGTCTCATTCTGCAAAATCTAATGCTCCCCAAACAAATTCACTACAAATGGAAAGTTCAGGGATGGACATAGTCAAGAACCAGTTTTGCTAAAGGATTAAGAGTGTCACTATGTATCTTCCCTGCTCATTCTGATGACCTGTTATCATGGTCAAGTTGATTTTAGAGGTGATTAACTGGAGGCAAATGCACAGAATGTCGTGTCAGGTAAAACAACGTAGGAAGAGACTCCAGAGCCCGATTCCCAGCCCTTTCTTTTCCAAGAGGTCATTCATCTCCAAGTTTCCTTTTTGTCACTGTCATATCTATGTCAAAAATAGCAGTAGGCATCATCGGCCCTTACCCGTGCCAGGAAATTGTCTCAAGGCTTGCCATCATCAAAGATGGCTCATTCAGCCATGGTCAGTCATCACGCACCTAGGAAGTATGCTGACACTAAGCACTAGGTTTGCATATTAAAAGTCGAAGGCCCTAAATAAGGATTGTCACATACTTCACAATGGGACCTGTGCACAGGTTCCTGGCACAGGCAGATCCTGATTCTAAGCCCATCTCCATTACTTAGGAACTAGGGAAGCTTGAGAAAATTACCAGTGTCCATTTCTTCATTTATAAAATGGGTACAATTTTCCCAAATTAATGGATGTTAGGAAGGATTCAGCGTGAAGCTTTGGGCACATCAGTGGGGTGGTAACGCCTGGGGTAGCAGAACCAGGATAAAACGTCCAACCACCCCCTGAGAAATGTGTGTTTCTGCCACTTCTTGACTCTTTGGCCCTGGGTAAGTTATTTAACACCATTAAGTCTGTTTTCTCATGCCCAAAACGGGGGTAATGCTAGTAGCAATCCCTCTAAGGTTGTTGGAAGGTCAAAGTGAGAAAATAAAAATAAGCGGCCTAACAATTTCCTACCACATGACACATTCCATTTTAGTCCTGATCATCCTTTTTTTCTTGATTAATTAATTTGTTTATTCTAATGAGGTCTATATGATAGAATGCATTTTGATTCATCATACATAATTGCAACACAACGTTTCATTTCTCTGGTTGTACACGAGGTAGCGTCACACCCTATGTGCAGTCACCCATGTACCTAGGGTGATGATGTCCGTCTTATTACACCATCTTTCCTGCCCCCTCCCCATCATCCACTTATCAGAGAGAACATTTGGCCTTTGGTTTTTTGGGATTCTTTACATCACATTTATTTCTCTAGTACCAGACACCAGAACAACTGGTGGAAACCTCTGAAAACGTAAATGCACACACAGAGAGACACTCGGAAAACAACCGTACCTGTGATCAGCCTCCACCACGCCTTGTGACGGAGCCAGGGCTGCCACCAGACTGTTTAGACTTTCAGTCTCCCAAACTGAGAGCGAAATAAAATGCTTTTTCTTTATAAGTTAAAAAAGAAAAAGAAGACAATTGGCAAAGCCCAACAGATTCTGCATTGTTTACCATGAGTTCCTCCAATAACTTTCTTTTCTTTGAATTTACTTTTGCCCCTAGCAAATAAAAACAAACCTATATGTAATGAAGTTTGAAAAGCAGAAATGGGACAATGTTCACGAGGATCCCTCCCACGTCAACAGCCTCTCCCAGGAACACAAGTCTCCAGGGGATAATGCGTCATGGGGTAGCTCATCCAGGTACAGAAGTTCTCTGCAAGCGTGACAGGCTGCGAAGGCCCTGAGAGCTGGAGGGTTGAGGGTTACCAAGTGTTCACAGCAGAACCACAGCAGCTACCTACAGACACAGCTCTGAGGAGCATCTTTGCCCATGAAGGGTCAGGATGAGATAGTAAGCGACTCACTTGGCTCCTTGGCAAGTGATGGATCAAACTAGGTGAGAAGTATTTGGAGTTTGCCACCTGCTTATCAAGGATCCTGATCCTGTCATCTTTCAGGCCTGTGTCACTGAAGTCTTCAGGATCCCAGTGATGGGCCCTGGTGTATGCAAATAATTCACACTTGTAACTTGTTTCTGTTTTTCTGTGTGGAATGGACTTTTGAAAATGAAGGGCTTCTAACGTGTTTCCTGTTCAGCCAGATGAAAAATAAACCAGATTGGTCCTATAATCAGCAATAGAAAGAGAAACAAATTAAGTACTTGTAATTGAAGCTTGAGGAATGGGAGAATTCACACTTCCCCACAGCTATTATTCCAGGCAGTCTGTGTCAGAATTAAAAGCCAACCAGTGCATCTGTTTATATTGCCAAGGATTTTCACAGTAAGAAGGGCTAGGAAACACATATTTTTTAATTAGGGTCCAAATTCCAAAGAACACTAAAAAATAGTATTTCAAAAAATATATGTTCTTATGATTTTGATTGTCCAATGTCTAAACAAAGACAAAAACCACGCTTGCTTATTCTCCTTCACAAATACAAGTGAAGGGGGAAAAGTAATCCTGTTGCTTTGGCCATGGACTCCCTTCTTTCTTTTTTAATTTTTTTTTTTGTTGTTATCCTGCTTGCTTCTGGCTTAGCTACTACTTTTCTTTCCCAGGATAAACTAATATAGGAAAAGCCAAACATGGCAGGTTTCCTTGATCCCCACGGAAGGTCCACCAGGTTACCAAGTGTTCATAGCAGAACCACAGCGGCTACCTGCAATTACCAGTTTAAACTTTAAAATAATTTCCCTTATATTGTACTGCACTAACTGTTTGGCACCTTGAGCTTCTCATAAAAAGAAAAGTCCTATTTAAATTCGTGTTGGTGTATAGAATGCTCTAGTATTCAAGTCTATCGTGGCCCTATTTCTGCATCTCACCCACAAAATATTTCACAATATTTTCTACCATTTCCAAGACCATTCCTTTGGTCAGTAAAAGGAAAAAAATATGAACTAAATAAGCAATATTCTGCACACAGACTAAACTTCATTGCCTCATTTGTTTATCCAACAAATACTGGTTGATGCATACTATCTGGGAAACTGATGAGGACGAAGATATGTCAGCCTGTGACATAACATACCACAGGGTGCTGCTCTAAGCTCCAGCAAGGGAGGCACAGAACCCTAGAAGCATAAAGGAAGAAGGTTGTTCCTTCTCGAAGCTTGACCCTCAAGTCTCGTCCAGCCTTCAGAGACTACTGACCCTTAGGCCCTTTCATTTTACTATGTAGGATATTAAGGTATCAGGAAGTTGAGCTTCCTAATGATAAAGCCGCTTAGTAGAAAACAACAGGACTAGAATTCACGTCGTGGTGTGCAAATCGCACACGCTTTAGACAGCAACATACTTCCCCTTTAAAAATAATCAGACCTGTTTTTCCTCAATAACAAGGATAACAATGAAATTCAAGTTCATGAAGTTCAAGTTCAACTTCAAGTTGACTGAAGTTGGGAGTGTAATTTGAGAATGAAGAACAGAATTAATATCCAAACTAATTGCACAGCACCAAGAAGGTAGAGAGGCAGGTCTGTGAAGCCAGATCTGGGTTCTAATCTCGCATCTACCACAGCCTGGGGGAACTTGGGTGACAATGGGACACCAAGCATCATGTGATTTTTAAAAGAATCCTTCCAACCAGGATAACAATGTCCACAAGACACAAGTCAACTTCATGACATGGTTGAATGGAGTCGGCACTCGCACGAGTCCCTGTCCCTTCTTTTCGCTATGGTAAACTGAATAAAATATAAGGTGAAAGACCAGGCCAGGTCAGCAGAGACGGCCTCTCTGTTTCTTCATTCCTTTCCATTTGTTTTCGCCCAAGATTCGGCCTCTAATTTCAAGTCATTTTTCTCAATCATTTTTGGCATACCTTCCCACATTTAAACACATTTCCACTGAGTATTTTGGGAGTTAGGAAGCAAAGACTAAACAATTAAATTTACAGAATTTAATCAACTCACATCCTTTAAAGAGAGATGGGAAGAAAATAGAGACATAAGAAAGAGTCAAAATGAATGAAACTCCTGTCCATTTCTGTGAGTCCTCTCCATCAACACCTGGATGGAGGGGCTTTGTAGACTTAGAGTATGCAGGAGTAGGCAGCCTTCCACGCTGGACAAGGAGCAGCTAACTCCAGGGACCTGCACGACAAAGTCAGTGCCTGCCATTGCCCTGTTCCCTGGCTATTTGTCCTATTTTGTGGCTTTGTTCTTAGGCTGACTTCTTACACAAGGTAGGAAAGAAGGCTCAGTCCATCCCAAGCCCGCAGACTGTACACCCACCCCGTTCTGGGTGTTAATTTCCAATCTCAGGTGATGCCCAGCGTGGTTCTCAGGGATTCTCACAACCACCACAGGACAAAGCGGCCAGAAGGTGGAGACTCCGGCTGCCATGTGTCTGCATGAGCCTCACCTGCTCCAGCCACTCGGCACCATCCAGCTCTTGTTCCTGAGAAAGGGTAGAAAGGGATCCTGGATAAGCAAAGACCAGAGGTCCACTTAGTTCCTGTCCTTTTCCCTTCTGGTAGGATTCTCCAGCTTCCTTCTAAATCCTTTTGAAAACCCTGGTAAGCTCATCCTATCTACTTTCTCTGGGCGTAGGTTCATGGGTTGACTGAAGGACACTGTTGGTGCAATATAGTAAGGGCAGAACTCTGCCCCTCCCCATGTCTACAAAATGGCTGTGACAGCATCAGAATGCCAATGATCACGCAGGCAAATTTTTCAAAGCATGCTTCTGTCTTCGAGGTACTTGTAATCTATCTGTACAAACACCAGGCAAGACAAGGCTAGCAACTGATTACTGCTTTGAGCAATACATAGATTCAGAGTCTGCTCTTATGTAGGACAGCAGGTTTAGCTCTGTGAGAGTAAAAACTCAAAGGATAGGTATGGAAGAGGTCTAAGTCTTCACCTTCAGCTTGACACCACATGGAAGGTAATATTTGATCTTCATTCTAGAGAATGAGCAGAAATTTGACTATGAGTATAAGAGAAATAAGGCCAGGCACAAGAGGCCAGGACAGAGAAGTATAAAATGTGTTTTCTACTTTGGTTAAAACCTTACACATAGCACAGGGCATGGTGGTGCATGCCTATAATCCCAGTGGCTGGGGAGCCTGAGGCAGGCAGATGGCGAGTTCAAAGCCAGCCTCAGCAATAGAGGGTTTTAAGCAACTCAGTGAGACCCTGTCTCTAAATAAAATACAAATTAGGGCTGGGGATGTGGCTCAGTAGTCGAGTGCCCCTGAGTTCTATCCCTGGTTCCAAAAAAAAACCAAAACAAACAAACAAAAAAACCTTATACATAGGAGAGGGACAGGGATGGACACAGCCAGGTAGTTTTTAAGCAATCACCTGGGCACACCTGTGCTCCATAATGTGCTGTGGGAGGAGCTCTGGAAGCCAAGGCAGGTGCCCAGGAGCCCACCTCCAGGACTTGTCCAGGGGAAACCCAGCTTCACAATGATAAACACAGCATAGCCCACCTTACAACAGGTCAAAGCTGTGTGTGTCCATAAACAGATGCTAAGGTATCACCCCTGCTGATGGTGAGAACCAAGTGCGTTTTCCATCCGAGACTTGGAACAGAGTAAGCAGCAGCGAGGCAGAGACTCTGCTGACACTTTTCCTGTTGCTTAAATCACAATTTCTTACAAGAAAATCTACCTGCATGCTGCTTGATGAATAAAGAAAGATTTTACTGTCATTTTCTGCTAAAATGAGGGTCAAATGAATGGCAAGATAAGGAGGGGAATTTTTTTTTTAATAAAATTATTTGGAATTGCCATGTGGCAGGTCGCTCATGCATGAAGCCACACATTAGGAAGAAAACAATTTGCAAACGGGATTATCTCAGAGCCAATGTGGAGGTGGGTGCAGGGAATTCTCCAGAGGCTGTTGGAATATATGTGTGTAATAAACAAGTATCAGCAAATGCTTAGGGTTGAGAGGGCAACCAGTTCTTTTCTAAGTAAGGAAGGTTAAGTCATCAAAGTGATGCCTTCGGGTGTTCTTTTGGGAAGTGTCTAGTAGACAAAGATCTGGGCTCAGAGGCCACAGGGCAGAGCTCCTCTGAAGTTAGACTTGCCAGTCATCTCCGTGGAAGAGACAGCCACCCAGGGAATGAAATCAGGAGGTCACCAGGGTAGAGACCAGCCCAGCCAGGAAGGTCAGAGAGCTGAGACAAACTGGGTAAAGGCCACCTAACAGAGAAGGAAAACAATGTGCCTGCTCATCCGCTCCCTGTAAATATCTTCAAGCACATTGTGCCAAATATTCCATAGGTCTGAGGACAGAATTGTAAAGTTTCAAAAAAAAAAAAATGGTATAGGACCACCTGTAGGGTGGTCCTCCAAGCTAGGACCCCATGCTGGGTCCTCCAAGCTCTCCCAGCATTAGGTGCCTGCAACGGCAGGTGAGCTTCAGTCCACCTTTGAAGCAACACTTTCTCTTTTTCCTGTGGATGTAGAAATGAGACTTGGGAAAGTGGGACCATTTGTCCTGGGTCATGCAGTTAGCAAGTGTCAAGGATGCCAAATCTGCTGCCACCATGGCCCTCACACACCGGGCAACACAGCCTCTGAGAAGTGCCAGCCAATGGATCTTGGAGAAGCATTCAGAAGAGCTAGGATTCCAGGTTACAGATTAGGGCAGAGTCTTGGGCTTGACTGACTGTGAATCAAGGAAGATGGAGACTGCCTAAAGGTCACTGAGTTGGTGACTAGAGGCATGTGCTCCTGTGTTAATTCACTGAACAATCACTTATTAAGCACCTACTGTATATCATTGCCTGGGCTTTGGAGGGCCCTTTCATCAGTGCAGGGATAGAGACCAGGGACAGAATATAAACCCCAAAGGAACACCCCGAGTGACCTCTTCCTCTAGTCAACACTTTACCTGTCTACAGTTACTTTCCAGTTAACTCATATCAATAGGTTAATCCATCCATTAGGTTCCAGCTCTAATAATATAATCATTTCATCTCTGAACATTCTTGCGTTATCTCATACAAGAGCTTTTGGGGAACACCACATATCTAAAGCACAACAGAAACTGTACTAGTAAATCCTTTTGGGACAGCAGTCAGGCCTGGCTACAACTGCATCATCTTCCAATCTACAAAGGCAGTGCCCAGGGGCAACCCAGATCAAAAAAGTCAGAAAACCTAGAGGTTTCTTAGGCTAAAGCTATTTAACACAGGCTGTAAAAATGAGCTAGAAAGATGTTGGGGTTATTCATTTTTGATACCCATGCTTTCCCCAAAATTATTTTCTAAAGCAAATTTCAGATATTAACCTCATCCCTTTGAGGGCCCCAACATTTATGGTCAATTATGATTTTAAGTGGCAGATTTTTTTTCTCTCTTTATACAAAATAATGACTTAACCTAGGAAGACAGGAGGAACCCCTCCCCCAACCCAATAATAAGAAATTTGAGGGCAAGGTGGTGTAATGCCTGTCATCCCAGAGGAAGGATGCAAGTTTGCCTGTCATCCCAGCGGTTGGGAGGCTGAGGCAGGAGGATCACAAGTTCAAAGCCAGCCTCAGCAACTTAAAAAGGCCCTAAGAAACTTAGCAATACCCCATCTATAAAGAAAATATAAAAAGTGCTGGAGATGTGGCTCAGTGGTTAAGTCCTCCTGGGCTCAATTCCTGGTATCAAAAAAAAGTGAGATTCTGTTATTGGTAGTTCATAAAATAACAGATAATTGCGTGATCACTGTGAGTCTCAAAATCATTGGCTTTGGTTACAGCCACATCATAGTGCCCAGTCATGTGAGTGGTGGGTGTGAATATAGTGGCGCTTAGCACATGCGCACTAATCATGGGGTTAAGGGTAAAGAGGAGCAACTCTGAGATTTTATACCTTATAATGGCAGCCATAGTAATAGCGACTTTGTACATCCAGAGCTGTTTGGAAGGACTAAGATTTCACATGGCACACATCCTCCCAGAGCAGATCAATATTTATTCTTCCCAGTGTGTAGAGTATACAGTTGGGGCACCTCGAGGTGAAAATGCCACCCTGCCAGTGCCGCAGTGTCAGCCTCAGAACTTGGAGATCACATCTCCCAGTTCATTATGTCAGAGTAACAGAATGACCCTCACCACGGAGCATGTTCATTAGTTCTTAGGCCGGGAGAGCAGAGGGGCAGAGACGATGCTCGGGGGCTACCGCTCAGAGCCGCCATCAGGAAACGGGATGTGACTTGAGGTAGCATCAGGCCTGCAAGAAAAAGACGCACACGTCCAGCAGGACTGGTTCTTCCTTCTACATGGGAACTCACTTCTGTGGCTCCTGGTCCAGGCAGGTCCACTGCCACTAATTGGCAGGAGGGCTGGAGAGTGGGGGGTTCCCCCTCTCGTTTAGCGTGCTTCACTGATTAAGCAAATCAACCTTAATCAGTAACTAGCAGGGCGAGGGCTCGGCAGGGTTCCCTGCAGCAGGCTCCAACCCAGCCCAGCCCAGCCAGCAACTCAAGGCCATCAGCCCGGGCAACTAACAAGTCACTCAGAGCAGGCTGGAACGGGCTCTTTGTCCTGTCCCTGTGAAGTACAGCTGTGATGCCAGTTAGACGGGAGCTGGGTGAGAGTTTTCACTCCCGCAGGTGGTGGAAGCTGTGAAAGAGGAAGGATGCCAGTTTGCCTGAACAGCCAGAAACCAGAGGGAGTGGCATGCGGTTTGTCTAGCAGGTGCCCTGGGATGCAGTGCGGCAGCACGGCAGCATCCTGGGGGCGAGTGTCCGCAGGTGGTGCTGCAGGAACGCTGACCCCTCACTCCTCCTACGGCTTGCTGTTGGCCAGGGCTGTGTCCCTCAAGGAGACCTCTTCTCACTTGGCAGCCCGAGCCCGCCAGACAATGATAGTTTTCATGCGCGATATATGTACTAAATGCCCTGTGTGCTCTCAGTGCATACTGCTGTTTTGTCAGGAAAGGCAGAAAAGTGTGTGTTGCAAATGCACAGCCATGGCCAGAGGTGGCGCTCCAGGGCTAGCACTATACCTGTAGCCTGCCAGGCTCACGGGAGGGTCACCAGACCCCAAGGAGTGGCAGGGAAAGAGCAAACTGTGATCAGGCTAGTCTTTCTATTCAAATTAAGCTTCCCCTTTTTAATAAAGAGCTGAGTCTGTCCTGTTGCTCTTCTGTGATTTGGGAGGAAGAGGGAGAGGACCAGCAACTTCCTCCTATCTGACTACATTTCTGGCCCTGGGTCTCACTGGGAAGTGCTGCCATCAAAACTCAAACAGGATACAGGAATGGGGTGAAGCACTCCATTGCCGAATCACCATTTAGAAGAGGGACCCACCCCAAACGACTGGCTTCCCTGATTAATAAGCTACGGCTTGCTGTTGTTACCACAACCCAGACTATTGTTGCTAAATGAAAGTGGAAATAGTAAACCATAAATAAACAATTTTCATCAGCCAATCTCAAGAGAAATTCTGCTACTCCAACATCCCCCCTCTGGCCAGCTCTAAAAACATATATGCATATGTGATCCATCTATTATCTGCCCAGTGGTAACCATAAGTGTGTAGAGGTTTGGGGAACCAAGTAATCGCTATTGCGGTTAGAAATAGGGTCTGACACCAGTCTGCAAATAAAGACAGATTTTTAGAAACAACACAGGGATGGAAAGAATTGTTACTGCCACAAGAAGAATGAAACCACACTTTTAGGTTGTGGTAAACTACATTTGTCTTCTTCAAAAGAACAAGGGATTAGTGGTCCAACACAGCCCGCAGTGGGTACTAATAACAGTACAGAGTGAATGAATGGCTTCTGTGTCAGACACCTTGGATTCCAGTCCTGGCCTTGCCACTTTTAATGCCATAATATTAAGTAAATAACTCCAACTCTCAGCTCTCCCTTAACTGGCAAAAACGAATGGCAGTAACTGTATCGACCATGGAGCGTTTCTCATGGGATAAAATTAGCTAATAAATATGCCATGCCTCACACAAGTCCTGGAACTCAATAAATAGGAAATATTTCTTTTGTGATAATTCCATAGCATACACCAAAACATGTTTCCTGATTAATTCATGTATTAGTTGTATTCCAGATAAATATGCTGAAGTGAATGATAGCAGCTGTGGTAAGCGACCACCCCTGAATTCCAGGACCTAATTTAATAAAAGGCAATTCTTGGCCCCTGAAACCTCAACACAGCAAGATTCTCCAGCTGCTCCACAGGATCTGGTGACTCAGAGATCCAGGCTTTTCCCTTGTAGCTCTGATGTACCTGGGGTGCTCCTCATAGTGTCCCTGCCTTCTGCTGGCCAATATGCACACTGGCTAGGTGCAGCATCGTGGTGCACACCGAAGGGCCCAAACCTGCAAGTGAGGTGTGCACCATCTCTGCCCACACCCTTTGGGCTAGAACTACCTGTATGCCCCAGCTAGATGCAAGGAGACCAGAAAATGTAGGGAAGGTCTCTGTCACATGCATCTAGCCTGTCTCTGTCACTGACATAAATCTTTAGGAGCTACAGATAGTCTAATTATGAATATCTTCTGCCGTATTAGACGCACTGGATATACCAATATATGCAATGTGGATCTTTCTGCATATGCAATGGCACTGGTGACCACTAAATCTTTTACATGCTCACCTCCCTGTGATGATTCTGGGCTTTCCTCCTATTTCCTGAGTATTCTTCAACACTCTCCTTTCCTCTGTTTACATACATACCAGGATGCCGATTTAAAAAAGAAAGAAAGAAAGAAATCACAAAATGCTTCATGCTTTTTACAAGAGAAGGTGCACCCTTCCTACTGATCCTACAGTAAGCTCTTGATTCATCTTCTCTGGGAAGACAGATGATGAAGGATAAGCTGGGTGTCCCACATGGATTCCCCACTATGTCTGTCCAAGCATTTGTCACCTGGTATTCTGTGTCTCTTCAGTGGACTTGGACACGGGAATGGGATCCATTCAAAGGCTGACTTATCTGTGTTTCTCGTTGCATGACAATGTCTGCCACATAGTAGACACCCAACCCCACTGCCTGAAGGGGTTAAGGAATTTCAAGGTGTAACTCAGCTTGTATGTCCTAGGAGGTCAAGAAAACCAGGGATAAAGGAGATTCAAGTGTTGCCAATCAGAAAGCAAACAATCATGGTAACAACTTTCGGGAGGAATGCCTGTTTTCTTCAGAATGCTTTACTATTCCAGAGGTCTTGCCTTTGTTTTGATTTTCAACATTATTACCATAGTTAGAGTAAAAATAAGCAGTCTTAAGCATTTCCTACAGATTCTAAAAGTCAGAAAAAGAGAAACTTGGAACAATCATACAGGAGTCCTCCTCCCCACTCTTTTGGGCTAAATCAAAGCAAAGTCTCTCTGTGAATCTCTATTCATATTTTTTAGTAGCCAAATATCAGTTATAAGATGAAAAACTCCTTCTGAGAGTTAGGAGAGAATATTTATGCTGAACATGGTTACTTTCCAAGTTAAATTTTGATTAGAGAATAGTTTCAATTTATATTTGCCAAGATTTTCTACTAACAGTGAAACAAAAAGTAATATAGGGTTCTTCGGTATTCTGGCATTATTGTCCTGTTTAAATTTTATGATAGCTATTCACCTTGGAAAAGTTCCTTGATATTAAAACATCTTAATTAAGGTTAATAAAGACTACAGACCTACTATTAAAGTATTTAGCACAGGTTACTCTAACAGTAGGGGTGACCTATTCAAATCTGACATTATTCAAGTATCTCCTTTGCATACCATTTAAATTGCTTGCTGTATTACTGTTATAAAACTACTGCATTATCAACTTACATTCAACATGCATTTCCTTTCTGTGTCTCATTTGTAAACTGTGGTATAATGCTCAGCCCACCGACTTTGGTGAGGACATAGAAACTTAGCTTCAGAAAGCCTTATAACACTGCTCGACATATGGAAAGCCTCCTGAAGTGTTTAGCTATTGGTACCTATTACATTTTCACTTCCATATACCCCGCCTCCCCGTCGGCGTACTCCCACTGCCTACTGGCCTTGGACCCTACTGGGATTGATGGCCTCCGTGGGGCTAAAGTTAAGGGTCTGTTTTCCAAAGGGCCTCCTTTGCACCATTTGGTTCTTTAAATCTCACCTCTTCTCTTGAAGTACGCTCAGTTCTTTGGGGCAGAAGAAGAGGTTTGGAAAGCAACCACAATCAGATAAGCAGAGACCAGAGCCTGGGCAGGAGGAAAAGCTGTAATGCTCTTGCTGGTTAGTGTGCCCAGTCTTCTTGCCTCCCTGACTTCTCCACAATCATGGCGTCTCTAGGACGAAACTAGGATCTCGTGTCATTCCTTCTTCAAACCTCTGCTCAGGCTCTCAAAGAGCAGATAAGGAACTTGCAGATAGCTGGAGCCCTTAAGTATTTCCAGAGTGAGTAGTGAGCTACCCTCTGGCTTCCCTTCACCTTCTGGGTGGGGACTCGATGGGGTTTTCTGAGGAATGCAATCAATTATCATGATTTTTAAAAAAGGAAATGAATGCGGATTAATTTATCCCAAAACATGCCTAGAATATTCCCTTAGGAATGTTGTCTCTAATCCTGTAAATGTTACATCAAATACAACCTAGTAGACGACGATAGAGCAAAGATTTGATACCTTGCTTTTTAGAGCAAGGGTCCCTGCTCTCTATCCATGAGCAACATTTGCCTAAGTGTCACTCATTCAGAGTGACTTCAATCCCACCACAGATCTTAAACTAGAAAGCAGTATTTCTAAAGGGACATATCTCTGGTGTTGGTGTTCTTGTCACGAAAGTGCATATCCCTCTGTTGTTTCATCTTTGTGGGTTCAAGAAACACCAAGCCTCTTCATTCAGAGGAGAAAAAAAATTATTATTTTACAAATTTTCTATTGAAAACTTGGAATTAGGCATGCTTCCTGCACCTTCAGTGTTCCAGAGAAAAGCATTCTGGGGTTGTGGGGGGGGAGAGGGCTGTGTAAACAGTAGACACTGACTCTGGGCACACCACTGCTTTCTTCAACTAGAATAATAAAAATTTGCAAATGAACAAAAGAGTGGGAGGTAGCTATCTGATTTACAATGTTTTTGAGATAAAGAACACTGTAAAAAAAGATTAAGGTGAATAATGCAGCATTGTTAACAGAGTCTGACATTCCTAGGCTATGACTCTCAGGCAGAGCTCAGCAAATGAGCACCTAGAGCCACCCCCAAAGGGGGAGGGAGGCATATAATTACCACCCTCACTGAGGAGACTTGAAGAGAATCTAGAGAAAAGTTTATTGAAAAACATATTGACATATCAGTATTATAAATTACCTTCTCTTATTAAACCAAAAAAGAACTTTCTTTTGTGGGCTAGCTCATCCTGGTACAAAAGGTGTATCATGAAAAGACATTCCTGCTTTCAAAAGCCTTTTCTTATATTGGAAAACACCTACCCTGTATTTATTCTGTAACTTTTCCAACAGCCATCATATATTAGAAGCATATCTTCCCGATACACTTTAACCTCCATTGCCTGGAGCTCACCTCTCAGTATTGACATGTCTCCTACCGAAAATCTCATGGAAACCTTGTATTGAGTCAAAATGAATGAATCTGTTTTCCCGCCCTTTGCTAAAGTAAAAGATATATATTATGTCTTCATTTCACATACATTTCCAGCCATCTCCATTCTCTGGTGCACAGTTAAGGGGTGGGAAGAGGACTGCAAAATCTCCAGTGATGTTATCAATGGCAGTGTTTGGAGAGAATTGGGGTTGGCACGGTGCTGGGGGAACATGGAAATGAACAGGCAATGCACTTTCTCCTGATGCTCAGCTCCACTGGTCTCTGGTGCATCTCCTAGTGAGTGTGGAAGAAAGCTCTCTCTCCATCCCGTCACTGCCACCAGGTCTGAGAAGTCCAAGAGGCAAACGTAAAGTGAGATGCTCAGAGAGCATTGTGGAAATCACAGCGCCCTGCTAAATGCCCCTCTGCAGGGAGCTTCCCCAACTTCAGACAGCAGGCTCATTAAGTGCCATCACTGAATGAGAGGACCGTGGGGGTTTTGAGATTTTTATTTTTATTTTTATTTTTTCTAATAAAGAGCAGCACCTTTTTATGGAACTCCTAGAGCCCATCCAAAGGGCTTTGGGAGTAGATGGTAGAACGGTGCAGGAAGCAGCTCGGCTGGCCACGGTGCAGTGCCAGCGGCCACAGGACAACATGGGCACAAATACCCTGGTATTACTTGTTCTCTGCATGTGATACATCCACTCTGGGTGGAAACCTGAGCTGGGCCTTTGAATCAGCCCACTCATGGACAGCAAAAAGTAGATTCTAACTACTCAAGTTCACTCTGTCTCTCCCACCTTCGATTATTTCCCCTCTGCTCCTTAGTGATAAAGATGCACATGCAGATTTAGTTCTTACACTAATCTGGTGCTTTCTGTAATGTCTGTTGTGATAACGAACAGACTAAGATAGGAGAGGGAAATTAAGACTATTGATACTGCATTCTGACTAAAGATAGCGTGGGGGACCCCAGGTCAGATTGATCAGGCAGGGGCAGAAATAGTACACAGCCAGGAGGAGCCGAGGCTGGGCCTGAGGGAGTGACCACAACAGTTAGCCTTGGGGAGGGTCCACAGCAGGGCCCACAGCAGCCTCAGGCTCACTGGCATGCAAATGAAATGGCCACATACCACCTTGGAGTTGCCCTGGATGAGGCGGTAGGCCAGGAAAAGAAATGTCCCAGACGTGAGTGGTGGCAATGAGCCTGGGACGGTGGCAAGGAGGCACCTGTGGGGCCACTGTAACAGCTCACAGCGCAGTGGTCTCAGAGGTTCCTCATTTCCAGGTGACACGGCACCAGTTTCCTGGAATTTAGAAGAGGAACTCGTGCTTCTGGAGGAAGCATGGCGGCTGGGATGTGGGCCCTGGGCGCAGAGTGGGGTTCTTTCCATACTCTGCGGTTGATTTTAAGGGATCTGCATACAGACTAGTGGTGGAAGGACAGATCTGTGACATCAGAATTGACCAGGTTCAAATCTTGGCCTTGTGGCCTTCAGCAAACTGCTCACCTCTGAGTTTCAGTTGCCTTTTGACAGACTCTGAACATGTGAACAGGAAATGACACCTCTTGCTGAAAGTCTCCCTCTCCCACCTTACCATCCTGCCACAAACACACACACTCTGAGGACAGGAGAGCACAGGGGAGGCGGGGAAGCAGAGGTGAGCAGTGAGATCGCCAGGCTTCCCTCACTCTCCCTTTAATCTTCAGAGATGTCAGGATTGTCTCCAACGAGGCTTATGGAATCGGAAGTCCTGGGGGAGTGAGGGCAGTCTGCGTTTCCACAAGCACAGTGGGATTCCCCCCAGGCTGGAGTTGGAGAAGCACTGTCCTCGGTGGCGTCACAGAACTAGATCAGCGGCTCCTGCCAATACCCCGTCCACACCCCACAGAACATCAGTAGGACTGCAGCCTGCCCACCTAAGGCCTTCCTCACCAAGCAACCTCAGAGGAGCAAGGGCAATGCCTTGACAATGCGCAAAGCCGATCTAAGGACTTATGGAGCACCCTTAAGGAAAAACTCCTCTTGCCACAGTGACTGAATTGAAGTCACCTGACATGCTTGTACTGTCACCCAGGGACACTTCGTAGCAGGATGGCTCATTCCAGGTTTAACTATCCCAGGGCTAAGGGGTTAGGATGCTGGTGTGACCAGGAGGCCCCCGGCTCCCTCTAAACTATTGTCCCTTTAGGGGCTGATCCTGACCTTCTGCAAATGTGTCTGGCGTCCAATTCAAGAGAGAAGAGTCCAGAGCAGATTGAGCGGTAGTACCAAACTGCTTTGCTTGAAAGCGACCCATCCCAAGAACTCAATCATAAGACACACACACACAAACAAATCCATAAATAACAACTACTGAATTTGATATAAAATGCATAGCTTCAAACAGCTCATTTCACAAAAATGAAAATGTCAAGGAGCTCTCCTCAATGTCCTAAGAAGACCAGTTTAATCTATAAGGTAAAAAAGAATTCCAGTGACCAAGAATTGCAGAGTCTTCATCTCTAGTTGCCAAGAACTCAGATTTTTACCCAAACCCACAGCTCTGACTTTGCTCTTCTACCTCGAGGTCTCAAGGAATCAAATGGCAGAACTTCTTGGCCTCTGTAAGCCTCTGAGCCTGCAGTGTGGGGTGGAGTGTGTGCAGGGGAGAAGGAACTGGACCAAGTCAACGCCCACAAGGCAGATGTGGTCAATTGCTATTTACTCAGTGGGCCCCGAACTCATGCGCACTTGGGATTCAAGTCAGGTTCCACTGTTTTATTTTCCTATGACGACCTAATTGATTGAGGTTCTTAAAGGGAATCAGGTGATTAATCGACCCTGCTGATGAGAACCCACACTCACCATCTCATTGAGCTGTAACTTTGGAAAACTGCTCTACAAAGTCAGCTGGACATAAAAGTACCTATGAAGTTCTGAGAAGTGGGACAATAGCCAAATTGCCTTCACCCCGTCCTGCAAGACCTCTCACATTGTCCTCTCTACCCCTTCATCTGAAATGAGGCCTCACTCGGGAATTGTGAGCTGCCCATCAAGAAGTGGAATTAAACTGGTTCATGAAAATCAGCTTAGAGATGGCATGGAAGGGATGCCCAGGAGCAGTCTGTTGGCCCCCAAGGGCTCAACTGTGCCTTATCTGTCTTCTTATCTCCTGCTCACATCACAGTTGTACGTGAATTCAAAGGTTCACTCAGCTCTGACTGGCTTAGGGATCAGAAGGCATAGTCCCTTGCTCTGCAAGAGCATTTTCCTCACTAGAATAGAGCCTATGATAGCTTTCTCTTTGGGTTATTCTGAAGGTGAAATGAGAATTCACCTAAGGCACCTGCTCAAGACTTCCTAGTGTGGAGTGCTAGCTATCACTCTTTTTACTATGAGAGCAGATACTAAGGGATGGATGGATGGATGGATAGATGGATGGGCATGAAGGAGAAGAAAGCATCTTCCAGCTATGATGTATTCCATATATAAAATTCTACAGTTGAGTTTCCAAAGAACTTATCTGCAAACTGTTTTAGCCAGCTTTTTCATTGCTGGGACCAAAAGACCTGGCAGGAACAATTAGAAAAGGAAATGTTTATTGGGGGGCTCACAGTTTCAGAGGCCACAGATGGCCAACTCCATTCCTCTGGGCCCAAGGTGAGGCAGACCATCATGGCAGAAGATTGTGGCAGAAGAAAGCAGGTCAGGAATAACACCATGAAGCCGAGAGAGAGAGAGAGAGAGAGAGAGAGAGAGAGAGAGAGAGAGAGAGAGAGAGAGATGCACTCTCTCTGCTCACCAGGAACAAAATATACACCCCAAAATCATGCCTCCAGCAACCCACCTACTCCAGCCACACCCTACCTGTCTACAGTTATCATCTAGCTAGTTCATTCTAGTGGCTTATACACTGATTAGGTTAAACCTCTCATAACCCCATCACTTCACCTCTCAATGTTTTTGCTTATCTCACACACGAGCTTTTGGGGGCCATCTTATATCCAACCATAACACAAATATTTCGCCAGTCTGGCTATTTTTGTGGCTGTTTGGATGTAATACAGCATACAGTTTGCGAACAGGACTAGAAGCCTGAGAGGGAGGTTTGAAGTGCTTCCTCCTGCCAGTGCGTAGGCTGCTGTGCACCTGCGTTCCTTCAACCTTCATGCCAGGCGTGGTCCATTCTTGGGAATGCCCAGGCAGGCCCTTCCCTCACGGTGGGCAAGGCACTCTTACCTACTTGTCAAGGAAGCACAGAAAAGAAAACTGCTTTATTTTACTCAAGTCAAGGAAGGCCTCCGAGAGGTGGAGATCTCCATGAGGGTGGGAAATAGGTTTGGTTCATCTCATGTTCCTGGTACTTGAAGAATTTCTAGAATATTTACACAATTGGGAGATACAACTGGGTGTGGGTGTGCTGTTAGGTGGAGCTGGGACTCCAAAGAGACCAGGGTCCTGGAAAGTCAACAAACACTCCTATTCCCAAAATATTACTATTTCTAGTAAATCATTTTGAAAAGAAATATTCCTTCAGTGAAGAAATAGTTTCCTTAGTTTTTGGTTAAATTTGTTTTTGCATTGAAATTTTCATTAGGAAATTTTGAAAAATTCACAAAAATTGGAAAATTCAGAAATATGTGGAAAACACATTCAGCAAGAACATTTGGAAAACGCAGAAAATACTTTTGTGGATGAAGCTTTCATTTTTTTGTGTCATTTTTCAGGCTACTGCCGTAATGAAGAAAAAATTCGTTTTAACTTAATAAAACTTAAATAAAAATCAATGATAATGTATCCTCTCGTATCACACCCTACTGTCACCCTGAGAGGACGAACAGCCGTCCTGTACCCTGTGGGTCCTCAGGACATGGAGTTCCACCAGGGTTAACTCTGTGGGTTGAGATTTGCCTTGGCACTTCATAAGAAGCATTATACAAGTCAACAGCTTCTTTCTTGTCTTGGTCTCTTAAATCTTGGCACCCTAATTTTTGCTCTCTTCGTCAGCAAAAATGGACATTAAATAATGATTTCAAGAAGCTCCTCATGGGAGTTTATTCTCTTCTCATAATATATGACAAAACAGTTGTTCTCTCACAGAGAACACAAGTTGATTGAGGATTACATTTTGGGGATATGATCTTACTCTTTCAAAATTTTTAATATGTTACATCACTGTTTTCTAACAGTTTGGTACAAGAACAATTTATGAAAAAACTCAAGACATTTCTGTCTTTCTTAAACAATCTGATTTTTCTTTCCTGGTTGCTTGAAAAGTCTTATTTATGTTATTAAAATATTTTCTAGTATTGCGGTCCTCTTTTTACTAAATTTTGGACAGCAGGGGATACATTTAAAACTGGTTTCTGCTCAGGACATGCTTCAGGATCATCTTGAATCAAAGCTTGTGTTTAGACTGCCTTAATTTCCCCTTTGGGAAAGTGTTTCTCACACAGAATCCATGTGCTCTGGCCTCTGTATCTAGCAACAACTTACCACAACAAATTCTTTGTCCCTCATTTTTCAGCTATAATAGAATTTTCAACATTTGCTTTCTGGCCAGTCACAGTGGCACACACCTTTAATCCCAGCAGCTCGGGAGGCTGAAGCAGGAGGATCACAGTTCAAAGCCAGCCTCAGCAAAAGTGGGGCCCTAAGCTACTCAGTGAGCCCTGTATCTAAATAAAATACAAAACAGGGATTGGGGATGTGGCTCAGTGATCAAGTGTCCCTGAGTTCAATCCCCTTTTCTCCCCCTCAAACTGCTTTCTGTATTTCCAGTGGTATTTTCTGCAGTGTCGATTCTGTTCTTTACTGCCTCTAAGGCAGATTTTAATTCTGTAATTACATTTTTGATATCTTCATATCTTTCTTATTTCACACATAACCCTTTGGGTCTATCATGTTGACTCTTCATTTCATTCATTTGTTCTTTAAGATATTTCTTCTCTTCTGTACAAAGTTCTTCTTGCAACCTAAAGAAAACCTTGCATGGCTTTTGGAAAGGTTCCTCTATTTGTTGTAACAGCCCACTTGTGGCCCACTCGTGGCTTGGTTAGAATGACAAAGAGCTATAAACCTCTCTTGGCAACATAGAAAGCAATGCCATTCTAGAGAGAGGCAGCCCAGCTTTCCGGTTGTCACACACTGAGTTTCCTGTGGCAGGACAAGCAGAACATAAAGGTAAACTCATCTTATTTCAGTAGAGCCAACCCAAATGCTAGATGGATGAGGTTCTCTAGCTTCGTTGCAATGAGCTAAAAGTTTGCATAAATATATCCAGGGGTATCACTGCCAAACTCCATGGATGTGTGCTCTCTTCTCTTTCTGTATTTTCAGAGGTTTTTCAGAAGGAAATGAGGAGGCTACACCAGGGCCTACAAGGTAGAGCATACCTTAAACTTGGAAGCCTCAATACAATGACTATTTGGTCTTTGGAAATAATTTTTTCAAACCTCTCATTATTCATAAGTGGAACAAATGAATAGTCTTTTTTTCTAAAAGAAGACTTTTTTTTTCCTTGAAATGGCCCAAACACTTCATAAAATTGTCCCATTATTTTTAAGACCTGAGATTTTAAACTAACTTTGCGGTAGCTTATTTTAACACTCTAACATACATTCAGCAAGCATAGTTCACCTCGACAGGCTCGAAGGCTGCATATTTTATGCTTGGACAAAGAGCAGACTGTAGGTCTTTCGCCAAGCACAGTCAATGCACTTGAGTATGGGTTCCCGAAAATGCTGAAGAATTTTTTTTTTCTATTTATTGTTATAGCTTGAATCCTTGTGTCTCTTGTAAGCTTTAAGTGACATAAATATGCATTTCCATCTGCACATCCTTGTCAGGAATAGTTCTGCTGGGAGGTGTTATGCCACCCAAGTACTTCCAGAATAGAGTCTGTTAATCCTGTTACCACTATAGAAACTCCAAGGAGAAGTCTACTCAGGGCACTTCTGCAGCTGCTGTGGCTGCGATGGTTCCAGCAACCACACCCGTGGTACCAAGAGGAAGCAGGAGAGCTGGATTCCTCCAGTAGCACAACAATATGGAGCCCTGACCTCAGTCTCTCCTTTGTGATGGTGGTCTTCAAAGTTCTTACTGTAAACCTTGTAAGCCTCGAGTAGTGAAAACCGAGGAAGAGAACAAGCCCACCTGATTCACACACACATTCACACTCCCACACACACAATGGATACATGTGCTACCATATTCACTGTCATACACAATATTAAATGTGCAAAAGGAGTGATTGTATATTAAGATTTAAAACTAGAAACAGATGGTCTAACCCCAATGGATAGAATTGGGCCACCTGGAGACCACTGGGCTAACTTCTACCAGGTGGGACAACAAGAAATCGATCATAGAGCTCCAATCAGACCTTTCGATACACTCCATAATGCAGTTGGGAACGCTGTGGGTGGAGCACCATGAGTAAGCCTGAGCGTGTCCTCTCCAATCCTCCCTCCCTTATCTGTTGACCTTCAGCCACGGTGGCCTGACTGCTGGCCTCTCTGGGGCCTCAGCACAGATCTGGTTTCCAGCCTACATTTACAGGGGTCCACAAGGAGCCTCCTAAGTCCATCACCTGATTTGTCACCTCTCAGCCCTCCTGATTCAAAGACTAGAACCAAACAAAAGAAACCAGATACAATCAGCGGCCATTCAATAAAGATTTTTAACAAGAATATACTGATCTCTAAGTACAGAATGGGTGTTTTGAAGTGCCCAGTTCCGTAGAACACAAGAGTTCTCAGAATTACCCAGAATCTAGCTGTAGAACAAACTTCCACAGAAAAAAGTAGATATGAAGAAATCCTATCCTTGTGGGACTGTAAGACCAGCTACTCAGCTATCCCAAGTGGACACTAAGATTCAAGTTTCTTTCAAACTGATAAAAATAACTCATTTTAATGGTGAAACCTAGAATTCACCAAAGAATAGCTCTTCCCGATCTCTGTTGGTATATATAAGAGAAAGCTGACAATCTCTGGAGCTTTAGAAATTCAGCCATTAATTCAATAGGAGTTTTGCTGTGGGTTCAACCTACAGAAACAGGTTCTCCCTCCCTCTTTCTCTCTCTCTCTCTCTCTCTCTCTCTCTCTCTCTCTCTCTCTCACACACACACACACACACACACACATACACACACACACACACAAGAGTATTTATCATATCAAAAATCAGAAACAACCTACATTTTATTGAGTGGGGAACTGATTAATCATTTCTGCCATTACTAGGAGGAACATTAGTGCCTTCTTTGATCTTTCTTATACAGAGCACCTACTTTATACAGGTGGCCCGCTAGGACAGGAATTAATAAGCACAGATAAAGCTTCCTAAGGGTGGCATCTTAGTGAAGTGTGGGAAGAAGCAGGTGAACCAATAAAATATTTTTATAGTGTTGAAAACACTTGAATTAAAGACTGGCATGATAGTAATGGCCAGTGGTGAGGACTGTGGCTGCTTCATATCAGGTGGACCAGGCAGGGTCCTCCAGGGGACCAGAGCCAGCAGGACATGTATATGCATGGTTATAAAAGGGAACTTGTGCCAGGTGCAGTGGCCAATGCCTGTAATGCCAGCGGCTTGGGAGGCTGAGACAGGAAGATGGCAAGTTCAAAGCCAGCCTCAGCAAATTAGTGAGGTGCTAAGCAACTCATTGAGACTCTATCTCTAAAAAAGATACAAAATAGGGCTGGAGATGTGGCTCAGTGTTCAAGTGCCCCTGAGTTTAATCCCCAGTACCAAAAAAAAAAAAAAAAAGGAGGGGTGGGGTGGGCAGGGAGGACTTGATAGACTGCCCTACAGGGTCAGAAGTCAGAAGGAGCTAGTTCCAGGACAGTCATCTGCAGACTGGACCAGACTCTTAATCCTAGGCATCTCTCAATCCCATCAAGTTGGCAATCCAGAGGAACCACCATACAGGACTCCTCCTTCTTGGCACTACAAACATTTGGAACCACATTTTTGATGGGTTTGGTGGTGGGGGGAGCAAAGTAGGACATTTAGAAGCATCCTGGCATCTAGATAATGCCAGTCGCCCCATCTTGCTCAGGACAATGAAAACTGTCTCTAGACATTGTGGAATGTTCCTTTATGGGTAAAACCTGCCCCAGGTGAGAACCATTGTTTTCAGTGTAGTGAAAGGGAAGGCCTCTCTGAGGAGGTGATATGTGGGCTAACACCCGAGTGTATTTTCAAACCCTCTTTAAGATGTAGGGAAATGCTTACAATACAGTGGTAACATAAGATGTTAAACAAGATCCCAGTACTTGTTTCTAAAATCTTTAACTAGGCAGACAGAATAGCATTTTGGTTAGGAGCATAGACCTAGAGCAGGGCTGTCTTGGTTAACATTTCAGCTCCACTTCATCCTTGCTGGGTGACCTTGGATAAGCTATTTAACATCTCTATGCTCCTGCACAATCATGGGAAATCAGGATGCCATCATCAGTACCTGCTGCACAGGGCTGAAGGGAGTACTAAAGGGGCTAATAGATACAAAGTTTTTAGAATAATGAGTGACATCTGGGAATTACTAGACATTTTAATTCAGACTTATATATTAAGTAAAACCAGGATACATAATGTTTATTAGATATTCAAATATGTTTCAGTAGATTAATATTCTAATTAATAGATTCTAATGTAATATTTACTAATTAGAATGTCATATGCATTTGAATTTGCAGATAAATTAGAACTTACAGGATATATTTTTATTCTAAATACCATCATATAGATGTACCAGATATTTCCATTTTTGTGAAAGAAATTCAACAATGCATTTAAAATCATAAGAATTATACAGATTTATTTACTTTCTATCTTTTTATGTTCATTACAGTTTTACATACAAATGCAAATATTGCTTTCAAATCAAAGTAAAAATAAATATGTATGTTAGCATAAGAGAGAGAAATTAGTAGACTTTCCCCAGGACCAAAGGTCATACCAAGAGTGGGGGAGAAAGACAATGGGATGTGCTCAGAAGACCTCTCCTAGGGACGAGTTCCCATCATCCAACAGCTGAGACACCTGCCTGTCATCTGTCAGCCAGTCCAGCAGTCACCTGAAAGTTACTCAACACTTGATTTCTGCCAGACGCCGTGCTGGGTGCTGGAAAATCCAAGGTGACTGGAGCATGTGTTCCTCAAGGAGCTCAAAGAGGAAGGGGAAGAGAACCAGGTCTGCACCAGTCATGGAGCTAGAACAGGAGGAAGAAGGACCATGACGGGGGCCAGCGTGCACCCAGACCTCCCAGCTGCTCCTAGGGACATGCTTTTCACTGGGATTGAGACTGGGGTAGGGAGCCACTGGCACTGGGCTTCCAGGGTAAGACTGGAAAACTCAACTACTAGTTGCCAAAAGGAACAAAAGGCCCCAACTAGTTGACAAAAGGCCCCATACACCACTGGGGCCCCTTGATGAAGTAGCAGCAGCACCAGTTACCCTGCAGAGAAGGTGTCAAGAAGGCACAGTTGTTGAACTTCAGGAAAACACCCCAACCTCACGCCAGAGGGCCTGGTTTCCAAAGATGTTTGAGAATAGGAGACCCAGGAATTAGAAGACAGAAGTTCCAGAGCCAGCTCAGCCTCTTCCCAGCTGGACACTCTTGGGCACTAGAGCTTCCTCATTCATCTGACAGTGAAAATACTTTGCAAAACTGTTGTGAGCATCAAAAGTGACAATGCCATGGGAGACTTTAAGTGCCATTCACATTGTCGGGATGAATGAATTGTGATTGTTCTAATGTAATAGAGAATATTTCAACCAGAGTTTAATTTTTTAACATTTATATTTAAATACCGATAGTAAAAATACTTGTGTCTATAATACCAATGATGCCTGGGTTTGTAGCCTGATTCGCTTCATGTATTTTTTTGTTTGTTTGTTTGTTTTTTGAAGCCCTAAACCTATTACCAATCCCAGTGCATCCAGCTGTTAAAATGTAGACTGGACCAGACTCTTAATCCTAGGCATCTTTTTTTTTTTTTTTCCACTCAGGTAATGACCACTTTTTTTCCTCAGGTAACATAATCTTTATTTTCTGAGACACTTTCTACACATGTTAAATGGAAGGTAACTGCATAAAAATGCAATGGAAACTCATGTCATAAGGTCAGACTGTTTTTGTGTTGAAAGAAGGTTCCAGCATCTCTTAGGAGCCACTTGCTCCGTGTTACCAGCTGATGACATGGCTATAAGAGTTGATCACCTCTCCAGTGCCACTCTACACGCGCAGGGTGAGGGGCGAGCAGAAAACCGAGGAAATCATCTGGAACACAAGGAAACAGCCACAGAGCCTGTCAGCCCCAGAGTTAGGAGTTGCTCCACAGGATGGAGGAGCCTGGGGAGGCCTGCTTGGCCTCCCTTCCTCGGCTCTGCATACTCTTTCATCATCTTCACCTTGAACATTCACTGCCATTATTTCTGGAGAAATAATATGCTTTTGCTCTTTCCCACTTTTTAAAGAAGATTTGTAAAGGCTGATTGAAAGGGCTTCAAATGTTCTCCTGTCACGGCCCTTGATAAACATTTCATCCGACGCTTTTGAGGCCGAGCTGCTGTTGAAGGGCTATGTAAGACACATCAAAACCAGGATGTATAGAACTGCCACTTTTACTTGAAAGTCTTTAAAGGACATCTTCCAACTGGAGCTGGTGTTTGAAAGTTAAAGAAAAATACGCTGGTTGTATTTAGCTCACTTATTCGTCCCAAAAGTTAAAACTCATGAACCTGAGGTTTTGTTCTCTCTAATCTGACAGACAACTCCTTGATACTCCTTGATGACAGATACCTGTGCACTTCCAAAGGTGATAAGGATTCAGAAAGTCTTCATCCATCAGCTGGAGAAAATTATCTACTCACCTTCTTCCTTCACCCTTCGAAGAAGAAAGTAGTGTTCTGTTGAAAATACGGCTTCCTTGAGGACCAGTCGCATTTTATTTTGTTTTTGCCAATGCTGAGGATTCTTATCTTCCCGATCCTGCTATTTTCAGCCATCCCCCTCCATTTTCCAGTTTTACTCAATATAAGAATAAAAGTGATCTACACATCTAATGATTTTCACTACATTTGATCACATCAGATGATTTCCTGTATTTTGTGTATTCTGTTACTGCCTAGAATGTGGTCAGACATTCTAACAACAGCAAAGCTTAATTTCTAACACTTGTGTGAACTCTATCAAGTTCTTATAGAAAAAAAAAAAAAGAAATTTCTCTACAGTGTCATTTCAGTTAACTATGTTACCAGCCACGGCCATTCATTACTGCTTTGGTGGCTCATACCTTGAAATGTCACACGTCTGCCTTGATCTGATCTCAACCACAGATAATGACGGTACTAAATTCTAAGCCAGAGAACAGTGGATGGAAATACAAGGGAAAATAAAATTCACCTCTGTAGGGTAGAGAAGAATCCATACATTCGAAATCCACACTCACTTTTAAAGTTTTGGTCTAGAATTACACAGCCACTGTGCCTTAAAGGCTAATCCAAAAATTTTCATCAAGGCATCTGGAGTTTTCCATAAGAAAATCTTAGCCACAGCTGCCTGTTTCAACAGCAGCCTGGCCAGAGGGTGGTGGGTCAAGTGAGAACAGGAGGAAGGGGAGACGCATAGGAGCTGCCGACATTTTGAACATGTGAAGGGGTGTGTGCTGTGTTCCTTCTGCTTATGAGTCATGAGATCAGAAGAACCAATTGTGAAACCTCATTTGATTGCAGTGTATGAGATATTTTGGGTCCTCATCACATGGACACCAGTGACCATCCTAAGAAGCCCACTGTAGGGCACAGACAGTGTCACTCAGATGGCTGGCAAGGGGAAGGAAGAGCCTCTGCGGACCTGAGAGACATTTGGAAGGAAGAACAAAATAGAATTCGTAAATAACTAGACAGAGGGAAGGGCTTTGAACCTGGGGAACAGGGAAAGAGACAATCCAAGAAGAGAAACCAACTCTGCACTCTCCCAGGAGGGCCAAGTTACCCCTCTAGGGGAGGAGGAGAAGGAAGGGCTTAGTGAAAGGCATGTAAAATTGAGAGGATTTGGCTGGAAACCCAAACAAAACAGCCAGTAACTCAGTTCCAAGGTGACCCAGGGCCTCTTAAGAACCAAGGCCTGGATCCCCCAGGGTTAGCCCAGGCCGACCTGGAGGCTGCAGCTGGCTGGCCGCATGGAGGTTTCAGGCCAACTCTGCAAACAATTCATTTGCAAGTGTGGACAGTTATGAGCTCCCAGGGTGGGGTACAGGGAAAGAGACTAAGGGGACCGAGGCCTTCGGAATAAGGATGTTGAAGGAGTTGGAGGGAAGGCACATGAGTGACAGGGCCTCAGGTCAGTCACCGAAATGAGAGGGCAGAGGGGAAGATGGGAGGGGCAGGAAGAGGGAGGCTGGGGAGGCTGGGGAGGCCAGGGAGGCCAGGGAGGCCAGGGAAAAGGATGGGAAAGAGGAAAGAGAAAGACCAGAACCAGGGCCCAGACAGCAAGAGGCTGCATACCCACATTTACGTCCATAAAGACTGTAAAACTGGTAAAGTCACATTTAGTGAGCACAAAGGAAGAGCACAGAAATGTTTCCTTCATAACAAAAAGTAAATAAATTACTAGCTCCTGTCACACTGATTCATCTCTTGCATGTGGGTCCTCAATAAATGTTAATTGAATTAAATTAATAACATTTGCTCAATGGTAATAAAAAATTAATTAACTGTCCATCTTTCTGTTACTTAGTTTATGCCCAGTGGTTCTTGCAATTACTTCTAACCCAAATAGGAATTTTCTATTTCACTGAGGTTCATGATACGCTTTAATTTTTTTTTTCTAAGAACTAGAGAAGCGCTCCTAATTTTTGTCCTAATTTTGGTTTGTTTTTTTTCTTCTGTTGAAAAAAAATTATTTTCCCGAGTTAATGTCAAGAACTATGTATAACATCCCAAATATAGTTTCTAACGCCTTATTTAATTCCAAAATAGTTTTCTCTGCAGAAGATGTGCTGCCACTGTTCATGTGCTTCTCCTTTTAGCTTTTTCTACTTTATGATACTTTGGGTACAATGTCAAGTAACACCGTAGAGGAAGGAATCTGGGGACATTATTGCTAGCATTCCGTCTTCAAAAAATGGAAGATGTCAGTAACATTCACCCAAAAACTGTGACTCCCTTCAGATGTCAGAATTCTGGGCTGAACAGACTGAGTTCTGGAATGTGTGTGTCAGATGATTCTTTAATGAGCAACAGATAGCTCCCCCTGGGGAGTGAAAAAAAATAAAAATATAAACAGAGAGATCGAATTAAAATAACTTTATGAATGGCAGTTCAACTTCTCCACAAAATCCTCTCTGCACAAGCCTCGTGTGCTCCAAATGGTTGCTTAATGTAGCACCACTTACATTCAAAATGCTATACTTAAAACTGTCGCAAAATTAAAAAGAGAATCATATACCACTTGGCTGTATGCTGCGTTCTCCCCGTGTTCTTACATTCCAGTAACCTCTATCCAACTTTTTTTTTTTGTTACTGAATTACTTTGTGCAAAAGCAATTTAAATTACATGCAACCTGACTACGTGTGATAATTTGAACTGATTGTTAATTAATTCTATTAAGTAAATAGCTGCTTGCAATCTCCGCTCTCATCAAGGTTTCGTTATCTATCAGCTCTTTCTCAGCTGAGGTCTTCAAAACAGCTGTGACTGAACAGGCAGGTTTCCCCAAGTGGGCAAGAGACTAGTTTTACCTTGCAAACATCGCTAAATGAAATGAGGCTTCTTTCCAGGCTGGCTTTGGGGTAGGGGATACACTTCAGGACTCAGAGTGCAGGGGTTTTGCTGAAGAACAGCTTCAGCAGTTAGGGAGCCAAGGCGAAAGCTAACAATGAATCAGAGACATCTTGTGAAATGCAAAAGAGACAAGGATAAGAGCAAAGCTTTGGGAACCCACTAGCCCTAGGTTCAAATTCCAGCTCTAACACCAACTGATGAGCAGGCCTTGGGCAGATCACCTGGACCAGTGTTCTGAGTCCTGATTCCTCTCATTCATCTGTTAACTGCAGGCACCAATTTCTGCTTCAACCATCTGCTCCAGGAAGGGAGCAAGGCATACTCCCAGCATCACAGAGAACATGAGTACACGGAACGTAGCATAAGATCCACCAAGCTGCACGTGTGCATTCCAAACGGGGGCAATCCTGTCCCATAGGGGACGTTTGACATTGTCTACAGACACCTTTGATGGGCACAATCTAGGGGGACAGGTGCTATCCTTTGGGTGCTACTGGTGTCTAATGGGTACAGGACAGGGATGCAACTAACCATCGTATCTGGCCCAACATGTGGATCTTGCTCCAGAGGGTCTCACACTGTGTTTGACAGTCCATCTGCTTGTGATATTGGTTGGTTACTGGGGGCTTTGATATCCAAAGAAGAAAAACAACCTTATTTTCCTCCTCATCATTATCATTACTTCATTAATTTGGTGAATCCCTCTTGCATGGAAGAAGCCTAGAATTTCCCCATCTGTGGAGTCAATTTGATTTCAATATTCAACACTGTGCTAATTGCTGTCAACAATGGATGTTTCCCTGATCCCCATCTTTCAAGGGTGGATTAAACTGCAACCAAGAGATTTAAAACCAGCAACATACAGGGAAGGGAATAAAAATGAAGCATTTCTGAAAACCAAGGCTGTTTGGAAAATCATAAACAAAAATGGCCTAAGATGACTATATGTAGCAAGATGACTATTAGGCCTCCTGCCAGTTCTGAACCGCCAGAGAGCAACCATAGCCTGGCCGGTCTCTGAGAATCACTGACTCACATCTGTAGGATGTTCTCTCTCCTCTATTCACAAAAGTGGAAGGTCCCGGGGGTCCCCAAACTGGACTGCCTATGGGGAATTTAAAAAATCCTCCAGGGATTATGAAATAATTTATCTGCTAGGGAGGGAGGTGTCTGACCTCTAAAAATCAGTTCAATTTTTTAGATTTCTCAAGTGATTCTACTACATAGAAAACTGCAGAGATTTCCATTTGCCCCAAATGAAGATGCACCTTGGGATGGGCGTGGCAAGGATGCTTTCCTTGCTGTGAGCTGCATTTGAGTGGTGAATCATGCCAGGTTGCCAATCATCATCTTTGTTTCAGTGGCTCAGTGGGCACTAGGCAGTCAGACAGGCCCTGGGCTGGCTGTGGGAATGCCATTCCCAGAACCCACCCTTACCACTCCCAGCAGTGTCACCAAACTCCAGAATCATAGATGTCCCTGGGAATCCCCAGGCTGCATGTTGGAGAGGACCTTCTTCTGTTCCCTCTCTTACCCATCTCAGGACTCTGCTTATTGTGGAGGTGAGTTGTGAGCTAACTGCACCTCTGTCCGGCCTGGGCCTCACTCTGCTCTCACATGCTTAAAGGATGTGTCTCTTTCAGGCACTTCTGATCACTGTAGTGTGCATAGTCACTGCTTTGCTAATCTGTATCATGCTTTTGTCACTACCAGTACTCAGGTCCAACCTTGTACCTGTCACATAACAGACTCCAATTATTATGTAGCTTGGGCAGATTAAACACCAGAGCCCCAAATGCAAGAAATGCTGGCCTTCCCAGCTTCCTCTCCACCTCTTCAAATAGGAATCTTCATTAGGACTTTTGCTAGAAGTTCCTCGAACATCTCTGGCACTTGCACCAGCTGATTCCATGGAATAAGGTATGTCCCCAGGAAGCACACCCCCAAAGCCAGGAAGCACACCCCCAAAGCCACAGAGGTGATCACCTGGCAAGGGACCTAGCAAGTGCCAAGGCAGAGAAAGGGGTGGCAACAGAGCTTCTTAGGAAAAGAAGTAGGAAGGGGCCGTGGAATAACTCAACAAAACATGACACCACTGATAGAGGAAAACATAATAAAGGACCTGATTGAGGGCACACCTGTAACTCAGCAGGGCTGCCCAGCAGTTAAGACCTTGTCCCTGTGAATCAGATCCTTGGTGCACCACCACAAGGTGCTGATGACCTCCTAGGAGATTTGTTGATCTGAGGGAATGAATTCCTTATTTCTCCCTGCTCTTTAAAACAAACACACACAAAAAAAACAAAAACAAAAAAACCCAAAACCTGTAGTAGATATATGTGTTACAAATTAATGGGATAGGCAGAGCTTATAAAGTGTATAAAATTTAATGATTGTATTCTATTTTTAATTGTACTTTTTTCCAGAATAACCCTGCTCAAATACTGCTCCATTCTTGTTCAGCTGACTTTATTCTTATGTCCTAGAATGTGAACTCTGTAAACTACAGGAGGTTGGTGTGTGTGCTTTCTTTTCTCGTCTAGATGCGCAACTCACAAATGAAAACCATGCAGATGAGAAACCCATTAATGCTATGGTTATAAATTCAGTCTCTGAATTCAACATCACAGATGGACCAGCCAAGGAAACCCCCAATGAGAAAAAGCTGTCAGCATCCAGCACGTCACTGTCCTCCCTGGAAGAATGTCAGACAGAACGCTCCTACCTCCAAACCAACCCTTCAGAGCGTCAAAGAGACACGGAGGGTATGTCTCCCAGAATCCAACCCTTTCTAAATAAGGCGCCCCAGCCCCCAGCCCCTGCAAAAATCACTACATATGCTGTGAGGAAAAAAAAAGTCTTTATGAATATTAAACAGCTTGACTTGGATTTGAAATCCCTGGTGAGTGACACATGTCAAGGTCACTTTGCAGTTGTGAGGTGCTTGGCAGATTGTTTGCTCTCAAAGTGGGGAATCAGAGGCGATGTATCTTACATAGTAGGGAGGGGCAGAATCGTTCTTATACAGGGCTGTGAAGTGGGCAGGGGAAAATGGCAGACATTGCCTTCTCAGAGATGGGATTATTCAGCCCATGGCTCCAGGCAGAGAGGAGAAGGCAGAGTGGACGGAGATGAAAATGCTGGAAGCACAGAAATCGAGGCGGTATCAGATACCAAGATGCTTGCGTCAGCTGTCTCTGAAGAAGGTTTGCTTCCCCTAGGTAATATCACTTTCCAGGCATTCTGATCAGAGAAACCTAGACCAAAGCACCCCAGGCACAACATAAAGGGCACATCATGTTTGCAGAGGCAGTTTCAAATTGATCTCTGCTCAACACTAGGCACCATCAAGTTCAAAGTCTCCGACTCCACCCCGGCACATACAGAGTTTAACTCAGGTCAAGGTTCCTGTGACCTTCAGAGGGACACATCCACTCCAGAGTTCTGCTTTCACGCTCTTGTGTTGCATTTAAAGGAAGGCTGGGGTTTCTCAGAGGAAAATGTAACAGGGTATTGATGTTCTCTGCCCTTAAACTCATATTTAATTTTATAGACAAGAAAAATTTTTAAATAAACTTAAAAGCCCATTTGACATCCCATTCATTTAACTCTTGCCTCTGACATTTATTCACTGTACAAAACTGGACACATTTTATTTCTTGTCTTCTATTTTTTAAAATCATCTTTGACTCTCAGTTTCAGTTACATAGCATTACATAGTAGGACTAGTAACACACCATGGCACCTTTGAGGATCAATGAAATAACATGTATAAAGCGAGCACACAGTAGGAATTCAGTTCTAGCTTTTGTTATGGTTTCAGTGTCAGAAAGGAAGAAGAGAGAAGACCCCTAACACAGGTTATCAAGGTGGAACTGTGTACAGATGTTGAAGTAGCTTCTTTAGGCTAGAAACTCTAGACCTGATTGCCTGCAGCTGCAGGAGAGATGGGAATGACAATGTGGAGAAGTGAACAGGTGCACCCATGGGACCAGGACAAGCCCGAGAGCAAATGTCACCTAAAGGTCACTTCTTCTACATGATTCCAGCTGATGGCTGCCAGAGGACACCCAGACCCAGAGTTAAAGATCTTGAAGCATTCCAAGAATAGCCAGAGATTAGGATGGGAAGTTTCTGAATTTCCCAGTGTTGGGAGCTCGTTCTATCTATTTGATGGAGTGCAAGACACTCCCACAGACACATCTTGGGGCTGACTTTGGCGTGCAGACCACAGTGCCCATCCAGAATCATGCTCAAGTTTCTAGCTTCGGCAGACGTGAACACCATTCGGGAGAACGGGCAAAGCAAAGGAGTTCTCTGCAAAAGCTTTGCAATACTGTAGCATTTTGCTGGGTTGTACCGGAAAGCATGTGTAGTGCTCCATGAGGAGTGTTAGCCTCATGGCCCCAGAGGTAGGAACTGCCATTCCACATGTCCACAGAGTAAGACTTCCGTCCCTCCCATCAGGGATCATGGGAGGAGAAGGACTGGCCTGCTACCATGATATCTGATCCCCCATGTTCTCAGGGCCAGGCCAAAATGACAGCTCCAATAAAATGGCAGTTAATACTCAAAAGCCTCCTACAGAAAAATAACAGCTCACTCTTGGCTAAAAAGAGCAAAGGAGATTCACAAGGATAAATGAATGCAGTGGTTCTCCAAAGAACTGGACTGAAGCCAGCACGAGCCCGCACATTCAGGCTTCAGCTGGTGGCACAGGTAACCACCACCCCCAACTTAGCCCCCGCCCTGTGAAACATCTCTTTCATGCAGTGTTGACACCTGCACAAAGAGAAAGCAAACAACTCAGGCTAAAGACCCACGGACAGCAACAAGGAACTCATTATCTTAAACAGGAAAATCAAGAGTTAAGTCAGACGCGCTTCATTTTAGGGAATCTTTGATAGTAATTAATTTAAGGATGCCGAAATTGAGAACCGGGGTCATTGTTCGTACTGAGATAAATACAGAAATATCTTTCAGGAACAGCAGGGAAAACAGAAGGGAAAAGAGAAGATTGCATCCACTTTCGTGTAGTTTGTGGTTAATTTATCTTCAGATGTATAAACGAGTGCATAGGAATGGATGCTTAATTGCTAATATCTATTATTTATATACATTGCCCCACTTAAAGCAGGATGGAAAAGCCTCACACATGCAGATTCTGTGAAATGTGCCGCGTCCATTAGCGTGGTTCATGGTGTGTGCTCTGATGGGAGTTAAGAGGATCTCTACTGCACATCACAGGCCACGGGCTGCGGCACTGCTTTGTTATTAAATCGTGGTTCATCATGTGTGGTCCCTTCCCAGAATAAAATAGGAAAAGTACAGAGAGCTATCTGTACCTGCTTCTGTGTCTGGGTTCTTCTGATTGCAGAAGCATCCCCAGGGATAAGAAAACCAGGGGTACACATGGTATTAGAAGCCAGCTCCCTTCTAAAACAATCCTGAGCATATGCCTAATTGATATATAATTTTGAATTTGAGATGTCTCATTCAGGTGGAAGAGGCAAACCATAAATACAAGACACCTCAAAAGAACAGTCTTAATTACAGCATGGGCTACTGAATAAAATGATTACATTTTCTACACTGTAAATTTCATACAATTAAATATAGTGGTGTCACCTTTATAAAATGTTTCAATTTTATAATTATTTCAGTTCATTTGCTCAGAAAAAAACATAAGCACAGATTTACCAAGTATCACCCAAACCTAGTCATTCTGGTTCTAAAGAACTGACTCGGATGTTACTTGTGCTTGTCTGAACTTAAATAGATCTTGACATATTTAAATAGCTATTAAAATTGATAACATCAGGGATGATACCCCACCCAGAGAAAGGCATTCAGTCACTCTTTATTTATTCCTATTCTACCTTACAGACTTTTTTTTTTTTTAGAACTTAATATTGGGGGAGTGAGAGCCAATTTTTAGACTTTTCAATCAAAAACTTTTAGCCATCAGTGGGAGCCATGGGGTCCTGAGCCTCATTATGAGGGCAGTTGTGTGAAGCACAGGATGGTTCTAGAAGACTGGATCTGGACTGGCTTCACCTGGCCTCTGTTCTTGTGATGCTTTGCTTTAGGGGAGAAGGAGGGGGCACTGTTGGTTTTGTGGAGTCACTTCTGTAAGAACCATGTTCTTCTGCTCCGGAGGCTAAGACAGGAGGATGGCAAGCTCTAAGCCAGCCTCAGCAATAGCAAGGTGCCAACAACTCAGTGAGACCCTGTCTCTAAATAAAATACAAAATAGGGATGGGGATGGGGCTCAGTAGTCGAGTGCCCCTGAGTTCAATTCCTGCTACCAAAAAAAAAAAAAAAAAAGGACCATGTTCTTGTTATTTGGATGAGATCCCTCAGTATCAGGGGTGTGCTTCTGAAGTTGTTTTGGGAACTACAGTTGGCAGCTTAGATGCCTCAGCCTGCCTCCACCTGATTGTGGCACCATGGTGGCAGAAGCAAGGTGCAGGCTGTGGTGGTGGCAGTGAGCCTGGGGTTGACCTCCAGTCCCTTTATGGAACTTCCTTGTATAATTATATTTTCTGCTTTACTTAAACATGATCCTTCCTAATTAAGAGGGACAGGTCCCCCTCTTAATCGACCAATAGCCAGTGTATGTTTAGCACCTCTGGAAGTTGTATCATCTCTCCGTATCCTTGGGGTCCGGGAGGTTCCCTGTGGATGTGAGAGGAGACGAAGCCACCCTGGGAGGGATCTGCCATGGCTTCTTGCTCCAGTCAACACCATTCTGGACTGTGCGCTGTAGGTGTCCAACCATCTTTCGCAAGAAGCAGGACAGCCTGCTGGTCACACTGACAGCAGCAATTAGAGCAGACGCAGGGAGCAGTGGCTTGACAGAGGGGCTTTCCTGTGCAAGGAATGTTTGCAAAGGTCCCAGAGGAGCTTTAACGTTTGTAAGATGAACAGCGAGATAGCCCAGAAGCAGGGCTATGGGAAGGCCCTGCCCTCCTCCCGTGTCCCTGCAGACTAGGGGCAGGGGCACTGCACTAACTTGCAGGCCATGGCAACCAGCCTTACTGACAGGCCACCAGGGATGTGTTAGCCACAGCCTCAGGGACAAAAGAACTCCAAGGGGAAGGCAACGCCCAGAGCCAAGAGAGGGTGTGAGGAACACCCTGGGCTCCCCTCCTCCCAGCTTCCCAGCTCCTCCTACAGCCTCCATGAGCCCAGCCATGAACGTCAGAACAGGGAAAACAGAGGACAGCAGGCCGTTGGTAAGCGCAGCGTCCTGCGCTGTGCCCAAGACAGGCAGGAGAGAGCAAGTGTTCAGAGGGCTGAGCTTCCTGCTCCTAGGCTCTGGGTGGGACAGCCTCCAACACACTCTCCACCAGTCCCTCCTCTGTAAACAGGGAAGGTAACACCACCACCCCCCCAGTGCCTTTCTGAGGCCTGTGTGAGGTGCACAGAACAGGTGGAGGGATGCAGATGGGCCCTTGGTGAATCAGGGACCCCTGACCATGAGACAGAGGGCACAGGCTTTAGATCCAGAGGGATGAGACAGGCATCTCTGCTCTACCACCTTAGAATCGGGAGGACTCCGGGCCCTCAGTGCCAACACCTGGACCATAGTCCTTTCACTGAAAAACAGGGATCGCAAAGCTTCCCACTCAGAATCAGCCATGGAAAAGCCTTTCCTACCTCCTGTGATGTGAAACCAGCTGACAGACTCGCTAGGTCAATGCCATCTCAGGGTCGGGCCGTGAAGGAGAAATAAAGCAGGGGCTGTGGAAGGTTCGGCAATGGTGTGGCTTCCAGCGTTTTAAGACAGACCTAAAGGTTTGCTCAGGAGTTGGGTACAGCTGGGGGAGGGTGTGTGACACATCAGAAAGCTCAGCACACACACGGGTCCTGAGCTAGGCTCAGCTAGGCTGTGGTGTGGTGAGGATTGAGGAGAGCAGGTCCTGGGGTCAGGAAGGAGGCAGAGGCCCAATGATACGGGGCTTTTAGGCTCTAGCAAGCCTTGGGGACTGGGGGAGGTGGTGGTGGAGTTTTCTAATGTCAGATTACAAATATCACAGCTGGTGAATCTGAAGTGGGCCCCTGTGATTGCAGAATGTCCTCCAGAGGAGACCTCTGGAGATGGCTGATAGGGCCAGAGCTCAGACAGTGGCTCTGCAGGAGGCAGAGGCCAGAGGGAAACAGGGAAGGATGCAGGGGTGCCCTGGACATGGGGGAAGCAATAAGAGAAAGGGAAATGGCAAAGAGTGCCTCCAGGTTCCTGGAGAATTCACCTGGGCATTCAGGAGCCACTCCTAAGAGAAACCAGAGGAGGGACAGGTGTGTGGGAGGGGGGACGAGGGAGGCCTCAAGGCAGTGAGGCCTTGGCATGTGAGATGTCCTGCAAACACTGAAGAGGTGTGATGTAGGCCACAGTGTACGTGGCGTTCCTTCCTGGGGAACAGCAAGAAGGGTACGAATCACAGGATGTGACTCTGATGTCAATTTACGGAATGTGAGAGGGCAAAGGAAGATGACCTCCTTCAGGTGCAGGGAGACCCCGACACCCTTTCCAAACAGTTTGCACTCTTGTCCTTTGACCCATTTACATGAATTCTGTGTCAACCAAAATTGGCTCTATGCAAAACAGTTTTTTTTTTTTCCTACTGGTGAAGATTTATTTAACACGTAATTTAGGAAAAGTACAGAACAAGCCTGAAAGTTCGGAAAAATCTGCTTTCAATTCATTAATGTTACCTTGTTTTTTTTGTTTTTGTTTTTGTTTTTGTTTTTTTGTTTGTTTGTTTGTTTGTTTTGGGCAAGAGGCTCTGTCTTTTATAAGCAAATAAAAAGGACTGACTTAGAAACAGAAAAAAACCAGCGCTACTCTCAAGTGCAAAATAGAAAGGGGCAGAAATCCAATGCCAAATTGGCCAAATGATTAGGCCAAAACTTTCTTTTTCTTTCTCACTCTCTTTCTCTCTCTCTCTTTAATGAATAAAATCTAAGATCTGCATCAGAAGCAGAGATGTTCAGAGTCTGTCAACTTGAGGAGACGTTGGCAAGTGTGATTGAAGAAGAATATGTGCCCTCAGGAAACAATGAGGCCCCCATCCTCACGCTACCCTCCGCGAGAATCACCAGATCCTCCCTCACGTCAGTCCCCCTGCCTTCTGCCCTCCTTACTCCAAACCCACATTGAGCCTTGTATGCATAAAGCCCAGGGTCCCTGGGGTCATTTTTATACAGTCGTAAGCCTGAGTGTGTCTCGTGAGCCTCCAACCCAAGGGATCATGGAGGACCTCTTGCCCAGGGCTGCTATGGAAGCAACCTCAGTGCTGCCAAAATTCATGAGGTCACAGTTGCCACCCGCTCTAGAAAAGCCAGTGCAAATAGAGTCCGTGTCCTGTTATTAACTCACTCTCGAGTTTCTGCGGGTGGTGGGTGCTGTTAGGACTGAGATGGCCACTTGCTAGGAGCCAGCCAAAGCTAACGAAAACACGCCCAGGCTGGCAAGAGATGAGCACCCACCAGCAGAGGCACTGTGGAAAATGCAGCCTAACTATAAATACCACGTAACGACCACCACACCTGCAGCAATATATGGCAATTAAAGTCATCGTAAAAATCATGGTGTGTTTTATTTTACCACCAGCTCACTGGAAAGGAAGGGGGCGGTGGGAGGGAGCAAGGAAGATCTCAGTTTATCTATACTCAGGATTCGCTTTGGAGTGTCAGATAGTGCTTTCACAATACGTTAAAACTACTTACTTTATAGCATTTGCTCCTTTTCTGAAAACGTTTACAAGTTCATAAAAGAGAGCAACCTTTTCTGGAAAAGTAGGTTGGAAGTAAATGGACAGGGCAGAAAGCGCTGCGATTTCTTTGTGGGGGGCAGGGGGTCTCTTCTGCATGCTCTACAGTCCCGTCCATCCAAGTCTGAATACCCGAAAATCAGTCACATGCCATTGAGAAATGAGATCCTCATGAGAATCAAAGCTTGATCAGTGGATAAGCCCGTCTGAGGGGAATGTTCTGGAAGCTGACTCCGAATCGTCAGCAACCTTCAGATGACAGATTTTGATTAACTGGATGACTTCTCCCATGAACACTTACCTGCCTTCTCCAAAGAAGCTCACACATGTTTGAGGCATTGTAAACTTGAAAATAGGTTATGATTTTAACAAGAGAACTGTTACATCTTCAACTAATTCCCTTTATGGAAGTCAAAAAAATAAAATAATCTATAACCCGTTGCAGCTGTTTGGCTAGAATTACCAATTACCTTCAGTGCTGCAGAGATACTTCCCAGATTTTTGCAAGTCTGCATAGTAAATTTTTAAACCAATTTTCTTAAAGAGGACTGATAAGATTTAAAACCTTTTAGACCTATGACGACGTACTTCACTTAAACACTTGAATAGAAAATCAAGGCTCTGCAGAACTGGAGGGAAAAGGAGACAGGAACTAAAAATGAAACACAACCCCAAAAGCTGTGATTCTTTTAAAAAGCATTCATATTAAGTTTTGAAATGTGCTTTTCGGTTGCATTTATGGGTGTGGTGGGTTTCCTGGAATCCACGGTGGAACACATAACAAAGCGTGGTGACAAGAAGTGACAGCTGGGCAGCCTCTCCTGTGCAGCTCTTGAGGCTCCAGCAAAGGCTCTGCTATTTTTCAAAACAGCTTCATGGTCTCCAGGTAGGTAGCTAATTCTGTGGCTTCCTAGCACCTCTGTAGGCAAAGTCAGTAAAGGAACAGAGAAAAGGGATAGCATTTTAAATAACCTGATGATGTGGAATCAACAGGAAATGCTCAGGAGTTAATAAAGCATTACTTCAGTAGTGACAGTGGTGGCATGGGGGGTGGGGCTCAAGTGGGCCAGGGTGAGCTGTCCCCTGGCATGGACAGACAATCAAGAGTCGGCTATGAAGCCCACTTATGCGCCCCTTGCTGATGCCCCCATAGGTGTTACTATCCATCTTCCTTCTTATTTTATTTTTGTTCATGTGCAATAATAATTTTTATCAGCCATTATTTTAACGGTACATATTTCCAGGTACAGAGTAGTAATTTAGTGCACATATGAGGATCAGAGCTGGGTGGTTAGCAATTCCTTCTCCTTAAACACTGAACAGTGATCCCATTCTCATGTAGTAATGGCATCTCCTTCTTTCAACAGAGGAGTGTGCCTCGCTGATCCTCGCCTGTCTGTTCTGCCAGTTTGGGGACTGTCTGCTGATGCTTCCTGATACCTGTGAAGCGGTGTGGACTGGCCTGTGCTGCCCCTCTCATGGATACCACCATGCCACGGACGAGGAGCACCCGCGTGGGGACTGCAGCTGCAGTTGTGACGTGGACTGCAGCCTCTTTGAGTCCTGCCACGAGACCAGCGAGTGTCTGGAGCTGGCCATGGAGATCTCCGAAATGTGCTACCGCTAGCGCCACCCACCCAGGAGCCCCCACAAGGCCATCAACGGGAGGGGAAATTCCATTGCAAAGAAACAGGGGTTTCCATGTGCCCAAATGCAGGGCTGTATTGCAGTTCTTGGATGCTTGGGGCCATTTCATTCTGCATCTGTCTGGGAAACTTAGCAGGGTCCACTCAGTGGTCTCATTCCAATTTCACAAACGCATGGCTTGCTGAAGAGTAAGCGTCTCAATCGATGAGATGAACAAATCGTGAATACCTCCTAAAGGCCATAGGTGTGCGATGCTCCTTGAGTACCCAGTAGCATGCTAAGCTGCTCTGTGCTCCTGCACTTGGCCTGCTTCATGGATTCAGCATCATTCACAAATTCAGGACAGATTAGTGCTTTCTTTCAGCATTGACATACATTAGCTCGCCTTTCTAATGGATTCATGCATAAACATTATGCATTGTTGGTTATTATTAATAATGTATTGTATAACATCATTTTGTAATTAAAAATTTATTTATACAGTCTCTTAAAATTCACTTATAGGTACAGTTTAGGTAGGAAAGGGAATTAAATGAATTAGAAACCATGTTCCTGTAATTACAACAGATGTCTCTGAAGCATCTCCAGTGAATTCTGAATCTCGTATACACTTCAGGAGGGTGCTGATCATCCCAGACCGTGTTATGGTGTGTGTGTGTGTGTGTGTGACTATGTCATCCCAGGCAATGATATTCTCGATTTGTTCCAGAAAGGCTTCTCTTTATTCTAATAAACCTAAATGGGAACAACGTGCATGTTTGAAGAAAATTATCTCTGATACTTGATTATTCCTTTTTCTCATTTCTGTCAGGTATCATAAGCAACAGGATATTAAAACAGAATCAGCTTATTTTATAAACTCTCCTTTTTTCACTCATCTCCCCATTTTCTCTAGTATTTTATTTTTTATTTATTCTAATTTGTTATATATAACAGCAGAATGCATTTCCATTCATAGTTCACATACAGAGCATAATCTTTCATATGTTGTACACAACATAGAGTCACACCATTTTGGTCTTCATACATGTACTTAGGGCAATGATGTCCATCTCATTCTACCACCTTTCCTATTCCCATACCCCCTCGCTTCCCCTCCCTCCCCTTTAGTTCATCTATTCCTCCCATGTTCCTCCCGCCATCCCCATTATGAATCAACATACTATATCAGAGAAAACATTCAGCATTTGGGTTTGAGAGATTAGCTAACTTCATTTAGCATTATATCCTCCAACTCCATCCACCTGCAAATGCCATGATTTTATTCTCTTTTAATGCTGAGTAATATTCCATTGTGTATATATGCCACAGTTTCTTTATCCATTCATCTGCTGAAGGGCATCTAGGTTGCTTCCACAGTTTAGCTGTTGTGAATTGAGCTGCCATGAACATTGATTGATGTGGCTGTGTTACTATAATATGCTGAATTAATAAACAGGATAAACTCAAACTAGAAAGCTGCTTCTCATCAAAAGAAACTATCAATGAGGTGAACAGAGAGCCTACATTTTGGGAGCAAATTTTTGCCACACACACATACCAGATAGAGCACTAATAACTAGGGATATATAAAGAACTCAAAAAACTTAACATCAAAAATACAAACAACCCAATCAATAATTGGGCTAAGGAGCCAAACAGACACTTCTCAGAAGAAGATTATACAATCAACAAATATATAAAAAAATGTTCAACATCTCTAGCAATTAGAGCAATGCAAATCAAAACTACTGTAAGATTTTATCTCATTCCAGTCAGAATGGCAGTTATCAAAATACAGACAACAATAAATGTTGGTGAGGATACGGGGGGGAAAGGCACACGCATACATTGCTGGTGGGACTGCAAATTGGTACAACCAATCTGGAAAGCAGTATGGAGATTCCTCAGAAAATTTGGAATGGAACCACCATTTGACCCAGCTATCCCACTCCTCAATCTATATTCAAAGGACTTAAAATCAGCATACTCTAGTAACAAACTCTCCTTTTAGTGGCACCCAAAAGAAACACACACAGGTTCCTATTTAGCCCCAAATTTCCTAAGAGAGCATGTGTTTCAATAGCCAGATTTCTTCTTTGTGCTAAATTGATAAATATTGAATACTTCCTTATACTTACAATGTTTTCTTTAAAATATTGACATGAAGTGGTTTTCAACTTAATGAAGACAAAAAGTTTGCAGGGAAAGCACATGGAGTTTGAAGTCACTTTGGAATCTGTAGGCCTAATTCTTTAGGTGCAAGGAGGACAATTTCTCATTAGTGCTTCTATATCCCCTGGAGACAGCATAATCATTGGATATCAATAAGCACAAGGCATCAATAACCAAATGAAGAACAGGAAAGTGAAAGGGAGAGTTGAAAGAGATTTAGGTATTGTGCGGAAACGAGACAGACTTCAAAGCACATTTTTTACCCTGCCTTGGGTACTATCAGGAAAACCAATGCTTGTTTTACTTCTACAGTCATCTAGCACATTTTTCCAGTCTGCAATAAATTCCCCCAACATTGAAAACTATTAACCTTAAAAGTATATTTTTTTCAGCTGCCTCCAGAAGGTATTTAACCTCCCTTGAGTTGGCAGGGCATGTGCGGTCAAGGCTGGCCTGGCTCCTGTCGACTGTGGCACTCGCTGTTCACGAATATAGAGCAGGAGAGTCCTCAGGCCCTCCTAGAGGCTCCATCCTCTTGCCTTTAGAAAGCTCAAAAACACCTCTATGGTACTCTATGCTCAGAACTTGTAGATGATGAGCAAAAGAAAAGAAAAACATTCATAGAACAGGAGGCAACCCAGGGTTACTCTTCTCCAACATTCTCACATTTTGTGCAAGAAAGAGGAGGCCCCAGAGCTGCCGGGCAGAGACCACACAGGGGGCCAGGCTGGGTGTCAGCACTCTAACTGGGAGTCTGATTTTCTGACCACACAGCCTGCTCCTTAGTTCCCTGTGGGAGTCCAGGGACACACAGCAGACAGCTGCAGCCACTGAAGGACAACCTACCAGACAGCATCCTGGACAGCAGTGACTTGAGCCCCCAGCCACCCTGGCCGTCTCCGGGCTCCCCCTCCACTCACCGGACAGCACTAGAGGAACAGGCCTGTGCCCACGGGGCCTCTGCAGCCCTGTGCCCACAACACGGTGCCTGCCATCACTGATCCGGCCATGGCACACTGGGGTTACACATTTCCATCACTGACTCCTCACTCTATCTGACCCTCATACCCTCAAGTTATGCAAAGCTTGTGCATTTTAAATGTGAATTGAATGCCTGTGGACTAGAGACATAAAAGCCACCAGGTCTTATTTTACACCGTGGTCAGAACACTCCAAAGTCTTTCTGCGGCCTCCCTCCACGGTTTGTTAACTTGCACCTCACTTTCAGAATTCACCGCGCTCTCCCAGAAAGGGTCGGTGATACAAAGTGTGAAATTTCTTTTCTTTATAACCAATAATAAAACATCATCCATCTTGCAAACATGAATGACTGTTTCAATTGAATTTTTACATGATAAAACACACGCAGCTGGGGACCCGCAATTGTAGGGGTAAGATCAAAAAAGAATGCTGTTATTGATTAAATACAAATATCAGGATCTGAGAAGACTCGTGTATTTTATGTCACTTGTGATTAGTAATCATGTTGTTCTTTAAGGTGGGGCTTCCCAGAAAATAGAGCATTCTGATTGAAGGAAGAATGCTCGAAAAAAAGACACCTGAGAACATACAACCTGTACAAGAACTGAGAACACAATTTCTCTTCCCCACAGCAACAGAACCATGGAGTTACATTGTCTCTGCTTGACTCAGTGGATTTCTATAAAGCCAGTGCTTCTCTAAAAGCCCCCCAAATATGGAAAGCAATGAAGAAATGAAGTTATGTTTAATTTACTAATGAAATCTTCCCACTACATGAGCTGATACAACGTTAATTATGAATGCTGGACAATCAATGTTAATAGAGTAAAAGTGGCTTCCACTTTTTCCAAGGGAACAAGAAAACACATCCAGGCAGAGAAACGTGACAAACAGGAAACATGATGTGAAAACATTCCAGCATTTTTTCCCCAAGCATAAACATAAGTGGGAAATTGTGGGATAGATTTCATTACCCAGTGCTGGTTAGTTTCCCCTCTACAAAATGAAAGAAAGAATAACGTGCCATGGTAGCTTTTCTGTCACTGTAACAAATACCTAGGATAACCAACTTATAAAGAGGAAAGGTTTCTTTCTGGCTCACAGTTTTAGAGGTTCCAGTCTATAATCAGTTGCTCTTGGACTTGTGGGGAGGCAGCACACCATGGTGGGAGCATATGACAGAGCAAGACCACTCACCACGGGGCCAGGAACTGCAATGGAGAAAGAAGAAGGGACCTGCCATCACTTTCAAAGGCATGCCCCCACCCAGTGTCAGAAGACCTTCCATGAGGCTCCACTCCTTAAAGGCACCACAGCTTCCCGAGAGCACCATGCAGGGGACCAAGTCTGCAGCACGTGGGCTGTATCAGACATTCAAGATGCAAAGCTCTGCTGTGCACTCTCAGGGACGGGCTCTGATCCGGCCATGCCACACTCTAAGGGTCATCCAACGCCTGGTCCTCAGGCCCTGGAGACTGGTGGCCTTTGATGAAACTCAGACACTTGGCTTGCTAGCTTGAGGGGTGTTCTTTGAAGAGGAGACCAAATAAAAGCCCACACTTGCCACACTCAGCTTCACGTGGGCTGGGTAGAGAGGTGACAGAAGAGAAAAACGGATGACTTACTAGGGATTATAGGACGGAGACTCTGTTACTCCTCAAAGTGAGCTCTAGATGGCTCCTAATATTTGAGACAGAGCCAAGGATGCAGGAGAGGTGAGGAGCAGGGTGCAGCCTGCTGCATTATGTGAATAGAAGTGCCACCTTCTGGTCGGCCACCTGTATGTGCCAACTGTCTGCTTAGCCACCAACTGTGAATCAGTGGCTCTCACCTGGGGGCAGTTTTACCTCTCTCCACACTTGCTTTTATTTAGTTTGATTTTATTGATAGATACAGACAGACAGACAGGGTCTCACTAAGTTGCTGAGACTGTCCTGAAATTTGTGATCCTCCTGCCTCAGCCACCTGAGTAGCTGGAATCAAAGGTGTGCACCACTGTGCCCTATTTCTCTCTTCCCAAAGTCTAGAAACATGATTGGTTATCAAAATGGACTGTGTGTGTGTGTGTGTGTGTGTGTGTGTGTATGGTGAGGCTGTATCTAGCCCCAGTGGGCAGAAGCCAGGGACAATGCTGAGCACCCTACCATGAGCAGGGCAGTCCCAAAATAAAGAAAGACCCATGTGTCAGGAAGGTGAGGCTGAGGAGCCTGCTTGGAAGACCTTCATCAGTCTCAATTAGCCATCCCCACATTTGCCCCAAAGAACTGTGAAGAACAGAGTGGCCAGATAGAATGCACCATGCCCAGTTATCTTCGAATTTCAGAAAAGCAACAAGTAATATCTTAATATAAGCATGTCCCCACTATTGCAAGTGACCTGCATATACCACAAAAATCACTCCTGATTAATCTGCGATTCCAATGTAACCAGGTGTCTTGTATTTCCACTTCAAATCTGCAACCATGGTTCAAGGCACTCCATGTCTTGAGAAGGGATCTGCAGGTGCCAGAACCTTGAGCTTTCTCCCGGCCTCCATTGGAGGAGGATTGCTTTGTCTCTTCAGTCAGGGCCCAGGGCATCCCCTGGGCCATGGTGTGCACTGATAGTGTAATGCATGACAGGTTGGGGCAGTCCAGTTTTCAGCTCCAAAGTGCATTCCTTGCTGCCCAGGCTTTCATAGGACACTGCCTGGAGTAAGCCATCTCCTGTTTCACATCCAGACAGAAGCTGAAGAGGACCTCAGCCAGGACTATCTTGCTTCAAGGGGAAGGGAGTGGGCACAGCACACTTAAGTGCCCCCTAAAGTTCACATGTTAAATGGTTGGCCCAGTCTGTCACTTGTGGGTGGTGGAGGAACCTCAGAGGAGGGCCTGGTGGCAGGTCTTTGGGTCATTGGGGCACAATCTCAGAGGGGTAGTGGGGCCACGATCTGTTCCTCACCCTCTACTCCCAGCCATGAGGTGGATGGTTCCTCCTCCTCCTCCTCTAGTTTCCCGCCATGATGGGCTGCTGCAGCCCAGTCCATGACCACAGGGCAATAATCTTGAATCGAGATCTCTGAAATTGTCCTTCCTCTATGAGTCCAGGGTGTCTGGGGTTTGTCACAGTGAAGGAAAGCTGACCAACGCATGAGTACAAGCACTCACTCAGGCCTGGGGGTCTAAACACTGTTTTCTGATCCCGTTCTTGGCTGGAAAGACCCATCCTGAGTGGGGCTTACACAATCACTGGGGAGTGTTGCCCCTGTCTAGCTATTTGTCAGGGGTGAGTGGCGGGGGAAGAGGGATGGAGGCATTTCTGGCTACTGAAACCCCAGCCTCACCATGCGCTCTTAGTAGAGTTAGGGGTAGGCGATTTAATAAATGAAATATTAATTATTTTATAGGTGAGAAAAATTATCACATAGAACACATTTCAGTACTTTACTCTGACCAGCCCTATGAAACAGGTTCTGGTTCTCCATTTCTCTGGGGGAAACAGAGACTCAAAGAGACTAAGCACCTTGCCCAAGGTCACGCAGCTGATAAGCACTTGTCACAGGTTTGAACCCAGGTTTGTCCGTTCAAAGCCTGGGCTTGTAATTAGCCTACAAGTTATGCTCGCAGAGATGGTCAAGCCAAGGAGAAGTTCAAGCATTCACTTTCAAAGCAGAGAAATATAATGACTACGTATTCAAAGAAGAAACATTCTCTGATAGTAAATGTCTTTAAAGTTGTTATCCGATGCAATGATTAGAATCTGGAACATCTTCAAAATGCTTTTAAGATATGTACCCAATGAGTAATAAATGCAAAGTCAATGTATTGCAATTTAATCCTGGTGTGGGGTAGCTCTACCTCACTCATCTGTGGCTGCAGAGACTACCTTTTAGTGCTCTGTTATAGCAAAGCAACTTTGATCTCTGCTTCCAGAGAGTCCATCGGACCCAGTGCATCCCAGCTGGCTCCTCATTAGCATTCCACCGGAGAGTTCTAGGAGCATGAATGGTTTTTATTCAGTCAACAACACTACAGTCCACCAGATGCATTCCGATACTTAGACCTTTTATCTCAAAAGCTGTGCAGAATCCAAGGTCATGGTAACCTCTTTTATGATTTATTGTTCCTCAAATGTACTTAGAGTGGATGTACAAAGCCACAACTTATTTTGTGGATACAGAGCTTTCATTAGGTTCAGTGCTCCCTCGCATTCTCTTTGTTTCTTCTTTCAGCACTTTTCTGCGATGGTCCGCACTCCATAGCTAGTTCCCGTAAAATTAAACAATAAAACAAATTAGGAACATTAGGCAAGACTTGGTAGCTAAGCTACTCAGCATTTGCCATTGAGACTCTTCAGAGAGTGGCAGTCACGGGTCCAAGTCAGATGGCTTTGCAGCACAAGGTTCAGGTCCCTGAAATCTGGAGGAAGGCAAAAGCAAGGATGGTGCCAAGGTCACCACTCCGCCATTATTACGGTCTCCTGATTGCTGATTTGGGCATGGCAGTAGCCCAGAGTGAGTTAATGGAACTGTCCCTTGGGAGGCCACATGGAATTGGGGCTCCAATATTAGAGAAAGGCCTCAACAGAGCCACAGCCCCATGAACTTGGGTCTGGCTTGTTCTGGTGCCTTTCATTCTAAGGAATAACATGCATGAGTTCTTAGCGTCAGTTTACTGACATTTTCATAATAATGTATTAGAGATAAATAATTGAGAGATAAAAGGGTCCATCATCCTGCACTCTACCAATGGCATTTGCCTATTATTTTGGCAAATGCTAGGTGAAATTGAAGTAGGGGTGTGACCAATTGGGTGACCAATTAGGAGTTTCCTATCAGGCTCCAGGTAAGACCTAGTAGGGACCAGGACACAGATGATGGCTGGGAAGACAGTCCCCAACTTTCTGAGGAGCATATGAAAAGCTCATGAAGAACAGCAGAGGATTATGGGATAAAATGGTGGAGGAGGAAGATGGGCCATGTGACAGGGTGGGAGACAAATTAAAGCAAGGGACTCTGGGGATGGAGCAGGAGCAATTGCAATCAGCACGGGATGCTGGTGGCTGGAAATAGCATAGTGGAGGGGACAGCAGGAGGGAAGAGATGGATGGGAAAGAAATCAGAAAAGGCCCATTAGTGCTCTTGCAAACTCTTCTTATTTTAAGACCCAAATATTCCCCACTGTCTATCACATCTATGAGTCATGAGGCCATTATTTTCATTAGGCAAGAAACGGGTTGGGGAGGGGGGTTCTATTCCAAGTGGAAAGTCAAGGTATATTTTTAGCGACATTAAGCCCGCCTTCTGCTGCTCTGCACACTGATGTAATTCCAACATAAAACATAATCTATAATATTCCAGGGGAACAAATCCAATTCTTGGTCATATAAATTTTCATAGAAGTCCATCACAATTCATTCCCAAAACATCTCATTCTCTTTGAAAGCTGAAGCTGCAGCAACTGATCAAAAAGAGTATTTTAAAATTGCTCTGGAATTTTCAGAGATGCTAAATCTAACCTGCCTACGGTGCAGGACCAATCCCCCAAACTTTAAATCAGAGGTAAAGCATTTTATGCTTTAAAAGATATATTCCTCAAAGTTTATCATGGTGTATTAAAGTCAAATGTGAGTTATTACTCACCAAATCCGGAGCTGACGTCTCTCCTTGATTACCCTAGGTAGGCGAGAATAAGTATCTTCCAACTGACATATTTTTTATCTTTTCATCTGCCTCTTGCTATTTACAATAGAGTGAAAAATAATAGCCCAGGAGTGACTCTGCTGGGCTGGACTATGTGCAAATCCCATCTGACTACACTTTAAATCGTATTCCAGGCCCCTGGCAAGTTCGGCTGCATGGAGAAAATGGAAACTGACTTCCCCATAGCTAGATGGGTCCTGCAGGAATAATCAGTGTAGACGCATCCGATGAACCTGTAGCCCATTTGCATGGCTTAGAACCAGAGTGCATTTATTGGTTGGGCCTGAAATTTACATATTTCTGCCTTGGCTGGGGCATTTTCTCTACGAGGGAGATAGTTTTGCCATGGTGAGAGTGCCCTGTGGAACTTGGCAGAAATTGTATAACTAATAGTATTTGTACAGGAAAAACCTCGTTAGTCTTTCTGGTTTTGTCCATTGTAAACACAGCTTATAATGGTAACTCAAAGTTCCTCCTAGGAGCCGAGGGAAGAGGAGCAATGGAGGCCACCCTTCAGCTACCTCAAAAGGACTGCACCTCTCATTGATGGGGGCAGAAGACCCTCTGTCAGAGGAACATCCTGTGTGGTCACAGTGCCTGCTCTAGGATGCAATCTTATCATGCAACTATGCTCCATGAGAAGATTTTATGTTAGCCATAAGGAGGAGGAAAAGTTGCCATCTACACAGAGACATAGCTCCCACTCCATACTGCCATTTAGTGGCTAAACGTCCTGGGCTAGTAACTAACCTCTCTGAGGTTCCTCATGGATAAAATGTGGTTAATGTGACCCCCTCCACTGGGTCACTATGAGGAGGGAGAGATCATTCAGTAAGGCCCATGGCGTAAGTACAATACCTACAGCGCACCCACAAAATTGCTTGGAGCACATTGATATTACTACCTAGTTCAACAGTTTCATAATATCTGAGAGATATCTACGCTTCTGTATCATCCCACCTCATATAATAGTTGTAGCTACTCCTGGAAACCAGCACAGCCAGCTCCTGTCTCTTTATTTTTCCTGCTATTGCACACATTTCCCCCCAAAGACTAGGGCAATATTTTCTGTAGTAGGAAATTTTAATGAGCACTTATGATGTACTGAGCAGATCATGAACAGCTGTTAGCACATTCTCCCACTGAATCACAGGACCCCTCCTGAGAAGGGCATCATGATGCCCAATTACCAATGGGGAAGAATGAGGCTTGGAGAGGTTAAATAACAGCGGGGTAGCACCATAGCAGAGTGGGTGTCTGAACTTTGGAGGCTGAGCCCAAAGCTCTGTTGTCAACCTCTCTACTAAAGTCAAGAAAGAATGTTGCAGAGATGACCAGGATGGGAGGCCAGGAGGATTTTAACAAGTTGGACAGAGGGAGACAGAAAAGGATGTGCTTCCAAGGTGACTTTCAGGGCAGCACAGAGCAGACAGGAGGCTTGTTTACAGGAGCCAGAGGGACTCCAGAGAGAGCCTCTTATGGCCCCGTTTCATAGGGACAAGGTGAGGTGCAGCGACTCCCACCCAGGAAGCCAGAGGGTTCCTCTGATTTGGAGCAGACCAAGGGAGAGCGAGAGATAGCACCCTGCTCCCCACCAGCACAGTGGGGAGGTGCCGTGGGGGCTTCTAACCCACCCTGCAGTGAGGTACCAGGGAGAGGTGGCCCCAAGCTGCCTCCCGCTGCCATCAGGGGGCATTTGAAGGTGCTCGGGACTTCAGCAGAAAGAAGCAAGGTATGTAACACAAGGGCTGGGGAACAGGGTGCATTTTCCCAGAACAGGAATATGGGCAGGAGATTATTCTCCTGACAGGGGACTCCCAGGAGCCCACAAAAGGCATTCTTGATGAAACGCACACCTTAAATATATGCCCTGCCCACAGAACCTGAGGCCAGCTTATAAGGGTGTCAATCAAATTAGGAGCTTCCTATCTCGCTCATACTCCTACCCGTCCACCCTTGATGGAGTCAGAAACCAAAATGCTAACTAAAGGAAGAGACACTGCATACCTTCCCCAGCAGCCAGTCTGCATGGCAGTCCTCAGTGGGGACAGAGACAAATGTCTACAGGAACCAAATCACAGTATGGTGATCCACACTCAACTAGGTTGTGACATGAGGTTGGTTATGGCCCAAAGGGCATCTGTAACCACAGAGTCAACAGAAATACCATGGGGCCCATGTCAGGTCAGTCAGTTTGTCACTGCTGTGACAAAATGCCTGAGAAAATCAATCATAAGATGGAAAGATTCATTTTGGCTCAGGGTTTCAGAGGGTTCTGTCTATGGGCACTTGGCTCTGTTGCTGTGGGGCCCGTGGTGAGGCAGAACATCATGAAGGGGAGCATGGGGCAGAGGAAAGCTTCTCACCTCACAGTGGCCAGAACCAGAGAGAGAGAGAGGAAGGGGCTGGCCCTGTGTCCCCTTCAAGGTCACCCCACATGACCTGACTTCCTGCCACCAGGCCCCACCCCTGGGGTTCCACCACCTCCCAGCAGCCACAGGCTGGCAATGAAGCCTTTGAGGAAATTTAAGATGCAAACCTAATAGGGCCTTCCTGTGTACACGCAAGGGCCAGGGACGGGCTTCTTCCAGCACACACACAGGGGAGAATGGGGACAGAGAAACTGAAAGTGGCTTTGATGATAGCCCTCTTGCATACTACTTGTTTGAGCACTACCACCCTGTGGAGGCTTCCAGGGCTCCCTGCTCAGTCATGATGTCCGTGAAGTCGGGTTCTGATTTCACCACATTCCCCTGTCCCACCACTGCCAATTAAATTCCTTCCAATGATTAGGAAAACATTGGGGGGGGGGGAATCCCATTATTCAAAACAAGAGGTCACCTCTAGGATCTGACTTGGATCTGATAGACACGCGTTTATCCAAAGTCAACCACAATGTCAACGACTCCTCCGGGTCTCAGAGTAGGCAAGGCTTTGTGTGACTTATGTAGTGACAGGAAAGGATCCAGGGGTCTGAGGTGACCATGGGCTGAGAGCATCTCTGCAGGCCACTGTGCCAGTTGCTGGCAGGAGAGGGTCCTCACCCTCTACCCCATCTTTTAGAACATTCTGTGAAAGTGCTTCAAGAAAAAGGTGGAAATTGAATTTAGGTGGTGCATCCTACATCTGCCAAATGGGGAGGTGACTTTTTGATTCTTTTTCTGGCCATGAAAATGGAGTTTCCAGAAAGTGAGAGCCAGAGACACCCAAGGGTAGCTCATGATGTCTCTGTTCTGTGAAGCTCCAACACGGCCCACACGTCTGGGTAGGGCTTCCCACCCTCTGCCTAGAAGTGCACAGGAACCTTCAACCAGGGAGAAGCCTGGGCTAAGTGAGCACACGCCTTACTCCTCACCTACTGGGAAGAGAAGACAGAAGGGGCAAACCAGGAACAGCTGGGCACCTGCAAGAAGGCTTCAGGCAGACATTCCAGGGGTGTGTTGGGCTTCTTTCTTATCTTGCCTAAGGTAAAATGTGTGGCCCAAAGACATTTTAATACACCCCCCCCCCTTGTGTGGTAAAATCCCATGACGGCTTTCTTCTGGAATGGGGGGAGAGGTTCCCATTCTGTAAGGCATGATACTTACCTCTTGGTAGAATCTCTTCAAGAATCAAGGCTGCAAAGTGATCTGAATTGTATCTTAGAAGTTATTTTAATTTTGCTCTTTTACAAGAACATATTAACATGTTGAAAGGGGCTCACCAGAGCTCAGGTTTCATTAACATCTAGGTTGAACGCTTCTGGCTGAAGTACAACGAGTTTCTCTGGAATCCATGGATAGGGACCTAGACACGATTTCCCACCTCGTCACATAGGGCCTGGTGAGAGTCTGCTTGTGCTAACAAGCCTCCTGGTGTGCGGGCTGCTGTGCAGCAAATCTGGTCCTGTGTTTTGTATCTAATCCCCAGGCCCCATCTGAGGACTGGAGAGGGAGGTGCTGAGCAAGGAGATGTCTCTCAAACTACATGGACTCGCTGGGAAGGTGACACAGCTAATGGTTCTCTTTCCAGCTACTACTCACGACTGAATTATTCAGTGAGAGCCAGGACTTCAGATTCTAGTTTTTACTCACCCTCCTGCTTGGCTTCCTTCTTTTAATCTTTAACTTATGATTGTCTAAACATCAACTTAGTTACTGATCCTTAGGAATTATGGGCTACACGCATAAAACCAAAGAGGACGGAAGAGAGGAGTGAGAGCCCTGTGTAGCTAAGCCATAGGGCCTGGCATTTCCCTAAGGCTGTCCCACAGCACTGTAGGGACTCTGTGGGAGAAGTCTTCTAAGATCAAATGGTATACTATTACCTCTTTTTGGAGACTCACCAGGTCCATTAAACGCTCTGTGAAGTCCTGAAGTTGGGGGCGGGGCGGGGGGGCTGGCCTCATTGGTTAACTCAGGATTTCCAGCACGTCTGTTAGCCAACCCTGTCTATTAATCTGGGCAAACATATTTGAAACATTGGCTTCAGCATTTATTTTACATTTCTGAAGCATTGTGCATGGTGCATTTCACTGGGTATTATAAATTATTTTAGACAGTTATACAAGACAGTTTTCAGAGCACACCAAATGACCCAAAGCCCCATCTTTACAACCACACTGCTTCAAATAAGAATCTGCACCAACATGGAGCATCCATCTGCTTTTGCTCACAGAACTAAGAATTGGGAATCTTTTCAACATGACATCCCAAAGAAGACAGAGAGCCTGCTACAGGGAAGCAGGGACATGCTCTCTCTCGCCCCTCTCTTTGTTTCGGGGTGCATAGACTTGCTCTCCTGCATCTCACTGTCTCTCTAAACACATCCCTGGGTACTGGTCCTTTTGTCTTTTAACTGCTTGGTTTGGTTTGGGAACTAGAAAGTGCTCCTTTTGTTACTGAATTGGTTCATAAGGATAGAAGAGCATCATAGATTTTGGGGATTTGGGGGTGCTTCATTCATATTCTGACACTCAAACAACCAGGCTTCTCCTTTTACTGAGAATCCAGACACCCCAGGACACTGCCACTGGCTTCCAGAGAAAACTGCTCCCCAAATAATAAAGAAGCCTGTCGTTTGGGGGTGTACGCATTAGTCACATCAGAATTTCATTTACACCTTTGGCAGCTCTTCTGTCCGAAAAAGGTACTGCTTTCAAGTTCCGAGATGTCTCTGCCTCTGCAAAACCCCTGCTCTTTATGATACCAGGCTGAGCCATGTCACATGAGCCACCAGATGAAAGAAGTGGCAATAGTATGTGTGCTGCGAATGGTGGACCATTTTCTTCTTCATGCTTCCTGAAAACTGGAAAGGACCAAGGAAATAAAGCCATAATGCACATTCGTAATAATTTCGTTGGGCAAGTCACTTAAATTTCCCAAGCCCCAGATTCCTCTGCTGGAACATGGAGATCATACACTAACTTCAATCTAGTACCAGACGCAGTGGCCACACCTGTAATCCCAGCTTGGGAGGCTGAGGCAGGAGGATCATGAGTTCAAAGTCAGCCTCAGCAAAGGTGAGGCACTAAACAACTCAGTAAGACCTTGTCTCTAAATAAAATTCAGAACAGATCTGGGGAGGTGGCTCAGTGATTGAGTGTCCCTGAGTTTAATCCCTGGTACCCCACCCCTCAAAAAAAAACTTCAATCTAGTGAAAATGCACAAGAAGTATTTTGAGACACAGCAAGCGCTCATGAAGAATCATCACTGTTAAAATCCGAAGGTCCAAGGAGGATTCGGATGTCTTCTTTCCCTTCAATTGTCATACAGGAGAGACTTTCTAAATGTTCAAATTTCAGTTTTGATCGACTCGCTCATAAAAGTAATTTTTTGCATCATTAATATATGGTTATGAAAAAAAATCTAATTAGTCTTTAGTTCTCATGAAATTATGAGCCATAAGCATGATAAGGAATTAAAAAGTGCTCCGAGAGAGAGAAGAAGAAGAACAGTTAACTATGAAGTGTTCCTTCGTGGTGAACTTCCCTGCAGGTGGGAGCTCAGCCACCGTCGCCCTAAATTAGCCAGAAATTGACATCACCGAGAAGGATTCTGCCATCTCCAGGACTTGGAACTGTTAGATTTATGTTTCAGTAAAACTGAACTAAATTGGGCTAAAGTCACATTTGGGGGCTCACTGTAAACGAGCCCATGAAATCACTTGAGATGGAGCTGAAATTTCCAAAGCGTCGTCTTCTCCGGGAGAAGGAGCTGACCGCCAGTCCCGGGGCATTCGCTGAGGCAGCCCCAATCTGTTCCTTTTACGTCCAGCGTCAAAGGCGAGCAGTCCCCGTTCCAATTGTACCCTGAACACGCTCCCCCATAAAGGGCGGTTTAGAGGCCAGCTGCAGCGGAGCCTTTTCTTGGAGACCACAGTTTCAAACAAACGACTGGGCAGAAGCCAGGATCTATATGGGCTCACGAAGACTGTAAAACATTTGGTGCCGGGTGGAAGGCGGCGGCGGCGAGCGCTGCCAGACGTGCTCGGCTTTCTTGCACCTGTGCCAAGTGGGCTTCAGCTCCCCAGCCCCTGCTTTCCAAGGTGGGGTGGGGGCTGGGAGACAGGCAGGCGGTAGAAGGGCATGTGCCACGGGCATGAAGCGGCCGTCCCCACCCTCAGACACCCCTTTCCTTCATAGTCCCTTCTCTGTGGGTGAAGCCAGGATCTAGGCCCATCTCGGTGCTGGAATTCTGAGCCCAGGCACCCTGAGGACACTCCCTCTCCAACCCCACTCCCCATCTTCCACCTGGATTCTCTTGCCTGAACTTTCATGGATTCACCCTGGTCCATCCATCGCTGGCCCCCAATTGCCGATTATTTCAAGGAAATAATTTGTGCATCGACACAGTTTGTAATATGCAAATATATGTGTGGAAGAAAGTATATGTTTCTTAAAGGAAGAACACCCAAAATGTTTTCGGATGAAAGTGTGAAAATGTCTAAACATAGATGACATGATACAGACCATGAGAAAGTCAATTTGAAATTACCCTGGAATCTTGTGAGAATGTTTTCAAAAGAAGGAGAATTCAGGGAAGGGAAGTCTTTCCCACTCTGCACAGCAGGGTTGAGGATCAACAGCCCCTGGGTGGGGAATTGATTGCCTGGTGTTTTATCGCTGGATTCAACAACCCCATGAGCTGAAGTGAGGCCCTTATTTTTTCCGGTTTGCAGGTAAGGAAAGTGAGGGTTGGAAGAATAAAATCAAGTGGTGCTCAGAGGAGCAGACCTGCACTGTCAGATGCCCCTAGGTGACCACACCCTTCTCCAAGACAAGCCCCTTCTGTTCTGCCATGTGAAAAAAATCACACTTAGAGATTCACTCTTTGGGCTTCAAATGTACACGTGTTAAAACATAAGTGTCCTCTCAAGACAAAATATGCCGCTCCATCGACCACTTTGCCTTATCAGGAGTGGGAAAATTGGACCCTTTTCTCCGGGCATGCTTCACACGGTAGGAAGGACAGAGCCACACTGGCGATAGAGCCTGAGGACAGCAGGTGCTAGGAGAAGATGGTGACAAAGAAGTCCCTAACACTGTGGCTGCCTCTGCCCCGGCTTGCCTAGCACTTTTAGTGTGCACCCTCTGGTCCTCGGACATGCTCCGTGCTTTGGGAGCCAGGGAAATCTGGCCTTTGCACAAGAGGAGTGTTTTTCTACCCCTAGCCACTTGCCCCTGCAGCCTCTCCACCTGGCCCTTGTAGCTGGCCACTCAGGTCTACAGCTAGTGTGAGTTCATGCCACTTATTGCCCCTGTAACTCCCAAGCCAGGACAGCAACAGTGCCTGTGTTTTGCACCATCGTGTCCCTGACAAGTGGAACTCCCGGCCCACAAGAGTTGCAAGCTGGTGCTCAGGGCAGATGCAAGGGTGCAGAGCTCCACATCTTTCAGGGCAGTCTTTTCTGAAGGCTCAACCACAACTCACACTTGCTCAATTGTCATTGATGTGATTCGGAGGTTCTTGTCCACGTAAGTAGCTAGAGGACCCCTGTCCTGAGGAAAGATGGCTTTTATTGTCTAAGCCTTAGTTATTATAAATGCATGTGTGTAAACGCTAACACAGGTAAGCATTAGGTCTTATATATTCTACCTCTCTCCACCCAAAAGTACACAGGTAGCACATATTGTCTACATACATTTGAATAACTATTAGCATGATCATTATTTTGCTATTATTGGAAGAGCCCCCCCCCCCTCCCCTTGGTCTAGGAGCTTATTCTGTGCTCAGCACTGGCCTAAGCAATTTATAGACATTGTGACTTCAGCCTTCACAAAAACTTTCTTTAAAAGATTACTATCTTCATCTAACATCTGAAGAAGCAGGCCTCAGTACAATTAAGACATCTGTCCAAGGCTCCTCCAACCCAGGGTCAAAATGTAAGTTTACTTAAAACAATAGTTTATGGTCAAGCACAGCTGACTTCAATCCCTCATTCTATCACTGGAAAACACAAAACAAGCACATGGCCTCTTCTTCACCCCTCTTCTCTCTTTTTACAGAGAGAGAGAGAGAAAGAGAGAGAGAGAGGAGGAGGAGAACAATGCACAAAGCTTAAGTAAAGCAACAAACTCTACACCCGGGATGAGAGCAGGAAGAGGAGCAACAGAGTAGGGGTGAGGCCACAGGATGCTGGCCTGTCCTCTGCGTATTCGGTGGCTGCAGGCATTCACCTGCTGGAGCAGGTCTGTCTCAGGCTTTTCCCTGGAGACTTTGGGACACAGTAAGCCTGTCCCTGTGACTCAACAGTTCAAGCACCAGTTCACTGGCCCTTTGCAGAAATATAACAGAGGACATTCCAACTTTCAGAAGGCAGTGAAACAGGCCCTTGCTCTCTTCCCGCTCTGAGACACACTCAGTCTCTGCCTACACACACTTTGCCCCACACCCAGCCCCTGATCAGAAGCACATACTGGGCTGGCAAATAAGATGCTGGCTTTGAAAAGCTAGCTGTGCTGTCAGGGAGCTCGGACCTTCGGCAAGTGAGTCGCACACGGACGGCACTGAGGGGTGCTCAACCCAGTACTCTGGCAGGTGGATGGGGACAGGGTGGTGGCCATGGGCAAATGAGCGGCTTTTCCCCTCAGCCACTCTGCTATCTGCCTTCCCTGCGCAATGTGGTTTACTCTTCTAGAATGCACTTGACACATTCCACCTGATGACAGAGCAGTGTGCCCAGGCAATGTCTAGGCACCTGGACGCTCCCTTCTACAAAGGGGGAGCAAGAGGTTAAGGAAGGAGAGAGAACCAGGGAGCAGCCACAGAGTGCCAGGGCTCCAGAGGGATTTCGGGAGCCTCCCAGCTGTGAGTGGCTTCACTCTTGAGCCTCCACTTCTGTCCACTCTTTGTGATGGGTCAAGGACCCTGCTGACACAGAGGTTTCCCCCACTGGGCTGTGGTGGCCTCAGAGGCAATAAAAGACAAGACATATCTGCCCACTTGCTTGCAAAGCTCTGACCCTGGCTCCAGGAGCAACTCAGAAATCACTTTTCCTGGTGAGGCATTTGTCCTTTCTTACCACCTCAGCAGGGGAAAGTCTCCGGTGCCTCCCCAAGGTCTTGGCAGAGCTGGAAGCTCCCAGCACCCAAGGCCTCCAGCTCAGGGCTGTGTCCCAGCTGCAAGCGCTTGGGCCCTTCTCTGTTGAACCTATTTTCTTGGGTTGCAGGGACTCTTCCTCTAACAGACAGAGGTGCATTAGTGGGAGATTTATGCTAATATCTCACCCATGGAAATCTCGAGGCTCACTATATTCCCATTTGGTCTGAGACAAGCGGCCAGGGTCCAGGCCTTAACACAGTTTCCGGGAAGGCTACCGTAACTGAAGAAATGCTGATTTGCTGGCACTTATGTATTCCAGGAAGAAGGCTCTCTTAAGTGTATCAGGCCTGCCACAGAAAGTTGTTTCAAAGACCTTCCTCCCTCCACACACCCCAGCCTAAGAGGAGAGCAGAAATTTTGTCCTGGTAGAGAGGTGCTGGCAGGGGAGGCTGCAGCCATTTGCAGAGCCCCCCTAGGACAATGGGACAGCCCTTCTGGGGGAAGGGTGCTGTATCCCCAGCAACTGCTCCTAGGATGGCCCTGCCAGCATGTGTGCGGCCAACTGGTCCTTCGTGCTATCTATAACGCTCGGCATATGGCGGGGGAGTGTTGATAGATACATGCATACACCATACATCTTCGCAGCAAGTACATATAGAGACCATCCAACTGTATATTTTGCAGACATACAAACACGCACATATATCGTCCATATGTTCAAACAATTTTTAAACTGTACCATGAACAAATAAAGATCTCCTTACATTAAAAGTTGCTTGAGGCACCAGAGCGGACCCTTGAGAGCATGCATTTTAAAGACGGACAGAAGGGCATTCAAATTCCAATCTTTCCCTTTCCAGTTATGTGACCTCCTCTTTAAAATGGGAGCGATAGAGGATCTTCATGGGACAACTGAAGTCAGCCTGGGATCGTGCGCGTTAACACCCCCAGCACATTGCCTAGTGCAAGGCAAGCTCTCAGAAATTATTGGTAGTATTCATACCAGGCAGGATTCGAGGTTGGGACTGTCATGGATCTTTGAAGAGAGGGCAAAGCAAACAGCAGGATGCTATTCAGTGTACATCTTCATCCTCCAACAGCTAGCATTCCCCCCACCACACCTCAGCCCCTGGCAGGAACAGATGCACTGCCGTACTTGCCCTGTTCTGCCTTTCTCTCTTCATTGCATCACAACCTTGAACTCAGGGAGACAGTGTTTTTATCTTTGTTTTTTTACCTTCTGGATCATGGTGGATGCTCAACAAATACTGACTGAAAAAAAAAAAAAACAGTCTGAATGGGTAACATACCCTTTCAGCGCATGCAGCTCTTTCTGCAAACAGGGACGCGGTCAGGCAGGGCATGTTCAAATGTAAATCATTATCACAGTAAAAGCTGATCTTTTAAACTAAGAAGTCCAGATAAAGCAAAGGAGCACAAAAGGCACACATTTTCTTGAGACTTTTTTCTTCCTCTAAGAATAGACAGGTGTACACATATTCCCTGGTTGTCAGGATATCACCAAAGGCCGAAGGATATCTCACAATCATACTCTGTGTCATTTTCCTTGTTCTATCCTTAATGAATCATCTCACGTTTTCAGTTGAGCTAAAGCAAAGATCTCACAGACTCATAAGAAACACCCAGTAAAGAACTCTTCCAAGTATTTGTAAATATTGCAACCCCCCCCCAGACATTTTATAGTCTTCTTCTCTACCTAACTGGAGAAGAATGATAAATTTAAGCCTTCATCAAGTCTTCCTGTCACAGGCAACTTAGTTTTAAGAGAAAGCAATTATCTTTTCACAGTCTTACTTTATCAGTTTGTGTGATGTTTGCTCAGCTACATATATAACAAGCACATTAGGCATTCACAGACTTGGGAATATAGTACCTGATCTTGTGAGTAGAGAACCCAAAGGAGAGGGGTATTAGAGTATTTTGTCTTTATACCTGATAGGTGCACGTTTTCTGGAAGGAATAGAGATGTATTAATCTGGGAAGTTGCATATCTGGGATTTGGATATGAAAACCTTGAATTGTTTTTGGAACAACTCTGGGAGTACCTGTTTTGGAAGGGTTAGAAAAAGAAGAAAATTCAAAGTTTTACATCATGAGAGTCATTTTTAAATCCACATCAGGTCAAGGTAATCATGAAAAGTGGGAATGGCCGCCCTCCCCAGTGCAGTCCTAAGATGCACTAGGTCTGCTAGATCCCCACGAGGGACTTCCACTTTCCTTCCTCCTCTACTTACCCTGGTATAATCAAGCCTATGAGATTCTCTTCCAGCACATTTCCTGAGTTGCTTCTGAGCAACTCGAGTTCTAGCAGATGGCCTCTTGCAGGGATGCCCCAAAACAGGCAAAATAGGTTCAATCCTGCATAGCAGCCCTCCCTCCCCATTTGCCGGGACCTAGTTCCACCAAAGAAGATGCCTCAAAGCATGAAGAAGACAGGGAACCCATTCATATCCCATTTGTAAATATATTTTGGTCTTGGTGAATTCAGTAAACTCAAATTCTTTCCTCAAGTGTGAATCCCTGATGCAGGGGTATGTTGTAGCTAAGCTAAATTCAAGTCTGAGACCAGGAACAGAAGTATCTCTGGATGATAGCACCACTGAATGGCAAGGAAGTGCTACAGAATGGAAAGTAATACAAATTGAAGTCTAACGACGATGTGCAAAGGTGCTTTGTGGCCCCTTGTAAGGAGTAACTGTAAGCTGTCAGGAAACCCCATCTACAAACTTGTGGGGTTTGTTGCCCCTTGGAAAACCCACAACCCAGCTTTTTATCATCATAGATAAATTTGGTGCCATGAATATCTTGTCATAATGCAATAGTCCCAGAAGCCATCCACGGGAAGCCAGAACATTCTAAGCCCTTATCTTCTTCTCAGAAGTCTATTACCTAGACATTTGGAGAGGGAAGGGTAAGAGAAAGGATAAACCCAAATCCTTGGTATGTGCAGGTATACAGCCCTGGGTCAGCTCCACTGTGTCCACTCGCCTAAGCTGTTTATTCAAATGTACTCCTGCCTCCTCTTCTAGAGGCCTATTTCAGACCTGTACCTCCTGAGGTATGGTCACGTGAGTCAGGAGATTCAGGAGAAGTTTCCAGTTGGAGCCCATGAGAAGGAGCCAATAGGTGCAAGGCTCTTCCCTGCTAATTCTGGTTGGTCTAGTGGTAGGCTGGTGACCAAAACTGACCCAAGCATACCGCAAGGAAGGGCATCCCAGCAGATGGGGATGGAGGCGCTCTTCCTTATCTTCTTTGGAACTGATGTCTTGGTCGCTATTGGCAGCCAACTTGTGGCCATGAGTGACTCAGTGCCGAATCTATATTCACATTATTGGCAGGCAAGAGCTGGACTTCGAAGTCCCTAATATAGTTAAACCACTGTGTCAATCAAAAGCCAAACCTGTTCATCTGCAGACTTTCTACTAATTGAGATAACAAATTTCCTTATTACTTCAGCCAAGTGCATACCAGCTTTTATAATATAGAAGAAAAACTATGGTATTAAGAGTCCATATTGATTTTAAGATGTATTTCAATTTGAAACATTAAAATATATATGGGGGGCATGGGGGAAAGTACTTATTAGAATTTGGGAAATAAGCTATAACACAAAAATATGTTAGAATTGGCTTGGTTCATGATTTTGAAATTAGATTGTCCACTTAGGATTTATGGTCTATAATTAGAAGTGGTTCCAGTTCACTGGCTACTCCTTCATAGATGGCAGCCTAAGAAATCTTAGACCTCACTGCTACTAATTGAGTAGATAATTGAAAGCATAGAAGATTAACCTTTTCTGGATTTTTTTTACTTGTAGGCACGTGAATACAATAAAACTAGACTCTGTATGAAAAATAGGTACATTATTAAGAAAAACTATCTAAAGTTCTTAGACACCATGAAGTACCTCTAGTTCACATAATTTTTTCCTTCTGACTAATGGCAATTTACCTAAGTCGAGTTACTACATATCTTAACCATTTCTAGGATTTTTTATCACTCCACTCTCTCGAAGCTCCTCTCTGCACGGCTTGATGTACATTCTATTTTGGTTCAACTCGGAGACTGGTTTCAGATACAGCTGCTTCCTAAAGCAACTAACACTTTTCCTTCTCTATTTAGCCACTTACACTCTTTAAAACACACTTAAAAAGATATCGACATATGATCGAATTCACCATCTAGATTTTTTGCAAAAAGATGAAGTACTACAGTTTTTAAGCCCAAGCAATTCCTTCTCACTGTGCTCCCTGCCCTTACTAAATGCTTGGGTGCCACAGTGCCTGCTTCAATTTTGAAACAAACCCCCCAGTCCGTACAACCGCCCCAAATGTAAAATTCAGTCACAAGATGGCTACTATTCGTTACCTAAGAGATATGTGAGCAATGTGGCTGATTAGGATGCTTTGTAAAAAGGAGGTCCAGGTCACCAAAGGGAGAATGTCATTACCAACCTGAACAACTCTCCGAAGGAGATTTTTCCTTTTTGTGAGTTCATCAGCCATTCTGCTTCCCAGACATTCAATGCTCTTCAGATGTAAAACATGGACCTCAGTCATGTTAAGGTATTTCTAGGTGATTTCTCTACAACTTAAGTGCTCTCAGTCATTTCTCATGCTGAAATATAAGAATGTATTGCTTTAAGGAGAAAACTTGATGACTATTGGGGCTGCTGATCCTGGTTTTTATTATCTTTAAAAAGCAAATTTAAATAGAGATATGCTTTTAATCTTGCTAATGTGATTAATAGGGCGGTAAAAATAATTATGCGAGCTTTCAAAAAGCATTTTCTGTTTTGGCATTTTGGAGCAGGATTAATGGAAATAACTAGCAATTCAAAGAAACAAATGTTCTAAAAAGTTTTTGCAAGGATCATCCATTTTGACTGTATGTAAACTCTCCTGTTTATTAGAAACACACACAGAAGCTGTAGTGGTGGGAAAGACTGAAGATGATATACTGCCTAAACAGGTGTTTAAAACATGACATACATTTGGGTTTGTTCTTTTGTTTGGTTTTGTGTGTGTGTGTGCGTGTGTGTGTGTGAGTATGTATGTGTTGATATAGATTTTGTTTTATAGTGCTGTGAAAATTTGAACAAATTTTATGTCATTTCTTGAAATATCCAAAGCCATTTTTAAAAATGGATTTTTAAAAGGCACTGCAAAGGGTGCTAGGCATTCAATAAATGTTTTTAGCAAATTATTTATTTTGGGAGGGTTACTGGGGATTGAATTCAAGGGCACTCAGCCACTTGACCACATCCCCAGCCTTATTTTGTATTTTATTTAGAGACAGGGTCTCACTGAGTTGCTTAGCACCTCGCCATTGCTGAGGCTGGTTTTGAACACTAGATCCTCTTGTCTGAGCCTCCTGAGCCCCTGGGATTACAGGCAATCGCTACCGCACCTGGCTTGTTTTTAGAAAATAAAACAGAACTGATTTGTTCAGTTCCCCAATGAGACACAGAGCACAGACTATTTTTAAGATAATTTATGCTTAAAAAAAGAAAAATAAAGGCTGCAGAACAGTGGCACATAATACAATCTACAAAACTCTCAGCACCTTAGCACATCAGGGCACCAAGACTCTATTGGGACAAATTTAGACCACATACATCTATCCAAGAAGGAAAATGAGTGGTGGCTAAGTGCTCAAAGCACTAGCTTAGATCTCCTCCTGAGCCCTTCATGCCCCGAAGCACCTCGTATGGATGGTCCATGTCCTCCGCAGGAGAGGACCCATACCATATGTGATGAGGCAAACTGACCTGCTAGTGGAAATCATTAGCACATACAAGTTCTGATAAAGAAAATCAGAGAGGGCATAAAAGTGGCATGTGACCTAACTGATGTTTCTTAAAGGTATACAGGTAACTGCTCAGGAGGATCAGCTCCCCAACCTCACTCTCGTTGTCTTCTCTGAGTCAAGGACTCAGAACTTGTCCAGCCTAGGAAGTGCCCAGCTAAGATCTTGAACCTCCCAGGCTGCCTTTTGGCCATGATGGGCCATGACTAATAGTTGCTCAATGAGCCTTCAGGAAGAATAAGGCTGTCTCCCAAGAGATGGGTCCCCAAGGCACACGCCTCCTCCCTCAGCCCTCCCAGAGCTAGCTCGGACCCAAACCTGTGCTGACATCATCCAAGCAGCTTACTATTACTAAATAAAAAATATCTCCTGAAACACCATGAAAGAAAATAAAACCAGCACTCATAAGAAAACTCACATAATGAACTTTTTACCCCTTTAAAAAATAACACCAGAAAGCTGGCAGTAGGCACGTCTCAATGGCATGGAATTTCCAAGGACTAGAAATGAAGCTTTGTTTCTCTTTCTCAGGGATGCAGGTGGGGCCATAAACTCTCTGTAGCATGACGCACAGAACACCCCATGGCCAACATGAGACCATCCCCTGAAAAAAAAAAAAAGGCCACTAACGAAACAAAGCAACGATTTAGGGGGAAAATCTGTTTGAGTTCCAATTACTAACTAGCCTATAAGGAATTTAAAAATATTTTACCTGGCCTGTAGTTACCTATGGAATAAAGGGCAAAAGATGTAAAAAACTGAACCTGAATGGTACAAATCTTAGCAGAAAGTTCTCCGTAATGGGAACCGTGTTTCCAGTGGATCAGATCAACTGCCTCTGCTCAATCACCGTGGTTCAGCGGTTTCTCGCCAGACAGTGTCTCCTTGTCGGGTTATTTTCCAGAGACAAAAAGACCAAGTCACTGCCTCCTTCACAGACCTGCCAGGAGCACAGGACAGAACAGTCCTGCTACAGGCTTAGACAATAGAATCCTGCTCTCCAGGCTCCTGCAGCCAAGTCCCCCTCCCCGTGCCCAGCGTCGCCTGTGATCCATGGCGGGGCGAGGGAGTCCCTCATTTCTGAATAGCCAGTGATTTTTGTCTTGGTTTTCCGGCATAATGATGATGCCCTTGAAAAAGACTAGAGAAAATTAAAAGGCAACCAGATCGTCTCGTACGTGTACCAAGCAGTGTTTAAACAGCATACAAGCATCATTTATGTTTTCTCTGATAGACACCTCAAATCCAAATAAAAACTGGGAGTCAAACTACCCCAAAAGACTGTGCCTTTTAAATTACATCGATGTCCATTTTTCCATTTTTTTTTTCAAAATAATTTTAGCCAAAACTATACTCAGATTTTCCATTTTCTGCAGCACTCATTTTGAAAATGTATCTTTATTTATAGCATTATACATAAAACCTATAAATGCTCAGAACAGTATGGGTTTGACACGCCTGCAGGTTTTTTTAAACTTATATTCACAGTATCTTCCAGGAGAGATATATGGCAATGAAGTCGAGCTTCTGCTAACCTTCGAGGCATAACTCCTGGTACTCCTAGATTTACTGGTTGTCGGAGCTCTGTAAGCAGGGAAAACAGGGGGTGATCTATCCCTGCCACTTGGAGATACAAATTCCCCATAAAAATCTGATATTCATAGATGGCCCTCACAGAATAGTGCTCTTAATTTGAGAGACAGTACAGAGAATAAGTAATGTGAAAACGCTCTTAAAAAAAAAAAAAAAGGGTGTTTTCCGGACAGCAGGAAAGCAGTCGGCTATTTCTGGAACTCTTTGGGTTCTTAAAAATACCACAGAGCCAAATTCTGCCCTCCAATGATTTTTCTTCAAGTTGCCTGAGTCCATATGCTTCTGGAAACTGGATTCGCCGGCTTGCATTTCAAGGTCCAGTTGTACAGGTATTGCACAAAACTAAGCTTTTGTGTGTATAGGAACACTGTAGTTAAATATTTCCTGAAGCAAACTGTGTTCAAGGACTGTGGAGAAGTAGGGTAAGGGGGAGATAAATGGGAGATCCCCAAACATCTCTTCATCTGCTAATTTCTCCTATGAGGATTCTTCATCTTTGGAAAACACGAGGACATACAAGAACACAGAAATAATGTCTGGAAGATTTTTATTTATGGTCACTAAAAAAGTAACAATGCCCTCACTATTTCCACTTAGAAGAAATTTTATACCCATCAGTAATTGAGTAAAATACAAATTTCTATGCAAAGTATCATAAAATATAGAAAAAGAAAAAAGGGAAATCAAGACAGTAAGGGATTCTGCTTAAAACTGTTATTCTTGGAAGTCTGGTTGCCAATTTAATACCATATGGCCATTAATTGTACAGTATAAAGTAAAATATTACGTGCTTTCCCGTATAATTAATGAATCTTAAATTCAAGAATTTAAAAGAGGCAAAAATCATTCTGCCAGATACCAGACATTCAGGAACCTCTGTGCAATATCACAAATCTTCTTTTAAAGTTTCTGAACCCTTGTCATTTTTCCTATAAAGCTATATTCATCTTCAAATCAAAAGTACCTGTTTCATTTTTCAGATAATAAGTAAAAAAAAACTTTTCCTACATCTGCACAAAATATGTCTATCCTCATTAGATCCATTTTCTCAATTAAATTCAAGTTTCTCTGTCCAAAAGGCATAAATCTGGGTATTGATTTAACTATAAAATCATGAAACTCCCGGTAGTCTTCTAAAACCATTTTACTTGGATGAGCATATAAGCTTTTAAAATATCAAGTTATTCCAGTATTTAATACACATAACTGCTTCCAGAGGCTAAAGTACAGCTGCCCATTCCATTTGAAGGACTACAGCTAGAGAGCCTGCCAGTGTCCCACAACTTTCTTGGTTTTTTCCAAGCATTTGCTTCTATTTTATTCAACATGAGCTTGATACCTTCTGAAGAACAACCATATCACCAGCAGCCAAAATCAATAACCTATCTAATCAAGGCCTATAAACTCGCAACAGACCCTCAGTGCTCTGTTCCATAAAATGTGGTTCTTTCTCAGTCCTTCCTTCCAAAACAGTCTTACTCTAAATTTATTATCCTCCTCTGACAAGGTTAGGGCATTGTCTAACTCGAGACCCTTTTGGGGAGCAAATCAATTACCGCTTGAAGAGAAAAGAGAGAAAAAGAAAAGACCTCTCCAAGCGCTCCTTAAAATCTTCTTATTTAGCTCCAATTTTCTTTTGAAAGCAAGGACTCTCCTCCATGAAGCTTCCCCGCAACAACCCGCTACTTCCCTTCAAATAAAAATCATGAGTAAATATTTCATAGACATGTCTCTAGTGTGAACTGCACAATATGAAAAGGAGATGTTAAAGAAATATTTCTCTAAATCATACCAAATAAGAAATACAAACATTTTCCTAGATCCATGATGTTTTGAAGTGTAAGCCACAAATTCTCCTTGCATAAAACATCATATGCTTTTTTGATATCCTCAGAGCTGGGGCTGAATAGCCTTCAGTCAATGACTTCATCGTGTATTTGATACTTACATTTATTTTAAGCTTCTTCAAATGGTATTTTCCATCTTAAAACTGAGAAGGGTTTTTGCCTTGAAAGATTATTCATAGGTAGCAATATAAGCAGAACCAAAGTTTATCCAAAATTTCTTTTTTTTCTCCCAGATCTGTGACATTAAACACATGTGTGCAAGTCTACTTTCCATGATAGGGATTTTCCTTTTATATTTTAGTTGTTTTTTGAGCCTTTATCCCCTGCTAGATAATTCTCATCCTCCCTCCCTCCCTCCCTCCCCCCCCTCTCTGTCTCTCTCTCTCCAGTGACCATGAGGACCTCACCTGGTTTCTACAGGGCTTCTATGACAAGACTCACAGTGTTGTCCATGGTAAACATGGCTAGGGACCCAGATGGACATTGGCAAACATAGAGAACAGCTGGAGAACCTGAATCAAATACCAGAAAACATACTGATGTGAGTTCTACTTGTAACTCGGGTTTTTTGTTTGTTTGTTTTCAAAATACAACCTGAATCCCCTACGGACTAGTGTGAGGAAGTAAGATTTATTACCAACCCACTAAGCAAGATATATGCTAAGAAATAGACGGACAAGCAGAAACGATACTATCTATTGCGCTTACTCCACAGAAGCCTGATGGTAAGAGAGAGGGGCCCTGAATAAGCATTGATGTGCAGACATTAGTGCTGATGTTGGCTGTAAACGCCGAGCCCAGCGGCACTCTTATCTGCTCTCATTGATCTGGCAGGCTTGAGTTCTTTCAGATCTACAGATAGCCCCTTATTTCACAGGGCTAATCTCTCCTGCCACTTTGCCATGGGTTTTGCATCCATTTCAGGCTCAACTGAAAGTTCACTCTGGTCCCTTCTTAAGCACAGGACTCTTCCCCAGTGCTCATGCTCTCTGTGCTGGTTTCCTCTAAAAGGCCTGACCCACTCCGTAGGTTATGAGCTGTTTGCCAGTGGAGGTCACAGACAGTCCTTATCTGCCACCCCTTCCTCCTCCTGTTCCCTCGGGAGCAACCTCATCCTCCTTCAAGACACCATTGGAGGAAGGTGGGGTCTGTGGCCAGAAGAGACCAACTCTCCTAGGACAGGTGATCATTTGCCCTCTGCCTGTAACCAAAACACCAAAAGGCAGAAAGGGACATCAGGGGCACTCTGGGCCTCCATGCAGACTACCTGAGGCACTCACGTCTTTGACCACAGAGACAACACTGTAGTTCTCACTCCTTCAAACCACTTCTGCAATGGTGGAATCTGATATCGTTCTCAAGAGGGTGGCTCTCCAAGGTGCAGTTTCCTCATCTTTCTCACATCCAGATGGAATCCCAAATCAACCCTTCAGCCACTCTCATCTGAGCTGTTCAGGGTGATCCTTCAAATTCAGCAACAGGGATGACAGCACCACCTACAAGGACCACAGGCCTCTCCAGCTGCCCAGCACTGCGAAAGGTTTAGCAGGGGCACCACCATATTGCAATAGATGGTACGAATGTCCCTCAGGGCCCATGATGTCCAGTTGTTTCCCCAGCTGGTCAGAAAGCTGGTACTTTTAGTGGACAGAATATTCAGGAGATAGAGATCTCCAGGAGGAAGAAAATCAGGAGACCTCTTGAGGAGGTGGGGAGGAGCTGGCCTCTCTCCTCAGGCTCTGAGCAGCCACATTGCCTCAGGCATCTCGCTAAGGCTGTGCCGCTCAGAACACAACGTGGGGTTCTCTGTGCAGATGGGCTGCGACACGCAGAAATGTGACATGGGGGCAAATGCTGCGTCTTCTGTGTCTGCGTCTTCCAGGAACATTTCACCAGAAAGACACACAGGAGGCTTGAGAATCCCGGTCACGTTACTTAAATACAAAGTCACTTGACTCTTCTATACCCACGGCCACAGAGCAAGACGCAAGCCGTTTGTTTCCACCAACCTACCTGCTTAGTATTTGCCAGCTGACTGCAGTTTAACAGGCAAATAGAACCACCCTGTCCCATAGGTAACTACTAGTCACACGTGACCTGAGCACTTACAGTGCAGCTAGTCCAAATCAGGGTGCATTTTGCATGTGTAAATACACACTGGGCTTCAAAGGCAAATTGCACTCACACTCACAAGGATTGCATGTGAAAGTGATAATATTTTTAACATATAGGTTCGATAAAGTATGTTATTAAAATAAATTTCACTGTTTTAAACCATTTAATGTAGCTACTAGAAAATGAGATTATATATGGCATTTACTTTTTAGGTTTGTGTCATATTAGACACCAATGTGTAGAAAATAAGAATAGTTCAGAAGTCTGCTAAGAAGAATACAAAAAAATAATGCATGATCATTTCTACCCACTCATCTCCAATATTCTCTCTCCCTGAAGGACAAGGAAAGGAGAATCTGTTCAAAGACACTTAATATACACACCATGAACCTTGGTGATCTAAACTTTACTTAATTTTTGTTCTGGACAACTATTCAGTGCTGAGATTCTGAAAGAAAACTACCAGAGCCGTGTTTGAATTGACAGTACACATTCAGCATCAGTGTTCAAAACAGAACAGCTACCTTGGGAACATAGAGCACTGGATTTTGGAGATGTATCCACAACATCAGCTCCATGTCATGTAAATTATAAATCTGGTGAGCAAGAATTTTAGAAGAATGGACAGGGAAGCGATGTGCATTCCTTTTACCTCAGAGAAACCTCCATTCCAACATAGACCAGGCCAGGACAGCATTTTCAACAATGAGTTCTTTCATGAAATTTATAGAGAATGGCTTCCTATGAGTATTAGTCTGTTCAGCTGCTATAACAAAACATCCCCATCTAGGTGGCTTATGAGCAAGAGAAATTGTGTGCAGAGTTTGCTCTGTGTCATACTCTTCTAAGAACATCACCAGCGTTAACTCGCTTGATCCTTCTCAGTGAATTCTATTATCCCCTTCTCTGTTTTATAGGTGAGGGAAAGAAGCCACAGAGAGGCTAACACCTGGTCCAAGGTCACAGAGCAGCAGAGGAAGATGGTCTGGCTCCAAAGCCCGTGCACAAGCGCTGCACGGCCTCTTGGACTTAGAAGCCCTGTGTGTCGCACCAATGGGCGCCATGAGCTCCACCAGGGAGCTCTCGGCTCATTCTCCAATCAGCATTGGAGGCTCCTCCTAGGAACCAGTGGCCCCAGTGGCCTCATCAGAAACAGCATAGCCACTGGTTCACCAAAGTTATACAGTAAAAGTGTCTCACCCCAATGCACCTCAAGTTCCAAAAGGGAGACACTCACTTCCCAAACACTCTGCTGTCCTCTGACATGCCTGTTCTGCACAGAGGCTGCTGCCAATGGACAGAAGTTTCTGGAGTTCTAGCCTTCTGATCTCAGGCAGAGGCGGGTCTCATCATCTTCACCATGTAGGCAAGGACACCGTGGCTCAAATACATTGGACAATTGTCTCAAAGGGGCACTGCTCATCAGGTGCAGAACTGAAATAGGAGCTTTCGACGGAGTCATGATCTCAGAGAGCTCACTGCTACCATCTCCTCGAATGGCAGGCATGCAGATGGGTAATAACTTTAAAATAAGCCTTTGAGGGACCAAACTCCACCCTCCCAGTCGTGTGAAGCTGAAGAACCAGCATCTGCAATTTCTCAGCCTCTTGTAGAAGGGTGAATGGGCTCCTTCTGCCAGTCACCCCTAGAAATTTGTCCTAAAAGCTAGAATTTTGGAGTTTTGGGGCAAAGGCTCAGCTAGCTACACAGGCAGTTGCTTTGGAACCCTCCAAGTCTCTACCATTACATCAATTCTCGAGTAAGCCTGGGACTTGGTGGCTTAAAGTGAGTGACAAGGCACAAAAGATTTCATAACTTTCTTCAACACAACTTCAGCCTCTGTTTGAAAACTTCCATAAAATTAAGGAGCTCTTCAACAGTGAAACCAAAAGCTGGTTCTTCAGAAGACGGAGAAAATTAACAAACCAAATTTAATCAAGAAAAAAAGAGACAAAAAAAAAAAAAAAAACACAGATAACCAAACTTAGGGCTTCAAGAAGGGAAATTATCACTGAATCTTTAGAATTTAAGAGGATTATCAAAGAATACTAAAATCAACCTTATGCCAACAAATTGCACAACTTAAGGAAAGACAAATTCTTAGAAAAATACAAGCTACCAAAGCTGACTCAATAAAAACTAGGAAGTCTAAAGAGACCTATAACAAATGAATAAATTGAATTAATAACTTTAAATATTGCCACAAGAAAAGCCCAGACCAAGATAGTTCACTGGTGATTTCTATGAATCATTTAAGAAGCAAAAATACCAATAATCCACAAATTCTTCAGAAAAAAATACAAGAGGAAAGGTAACTTCTCCAATCATTGTATGATGGCAGTATTATCCTGATAATAAGGCCAGATAATGACATTGCTAGAAAAGCAAAATCCATAAACCAAGATCCCTCATGAATTCACATGCAAAAGTCCTAACAAGTTGTCTACAAACTATATTAAATATTACTTTAAAATGAGTATATACTACCCCGCAAGCAGCATTTATCCCAGGAATGCAGTTTAACACATAAAATCAATTAATGAAACACTATTAACAGAAGAAAGGACAAATCCATCATCTCAGTGGATAGAGAGAAAGCATTCAGGAAATTCATACATGGTAAAAACTATCAATGAACATGGACAGATTGGAACTTCCTGAATGTGATAAGGGCATCCATGAAAACCTACAGTGAATATTGTGTTTGGTGGTATGGGATTCAAGGATGTCCTTGGGAACAAGACAATAATGCCTTCTCATCTCTTCTTGTCAGTATTGTACTGAAGTTTTAGCCAATGCAATCAGGAAAGAAAATGATATTAAGGTACCTGGACTGGAAAGAAGCCATACAACTATCCACATTTGCAGATATCATGATACTATGTGTGGAAAAACTTGAAGAATCCACAAACACAAACGAAATAGCATTAGAACTAACAGAATAGTATAGCAAGACCACAGGATTCAAAATCAATACATAAAAATCAACTGTGTTTCTAAACACAAACATCAAAAAATCCAAAAATCAAATTTAAAAATACCTCTTATAAGAGCTTTAAAAGCATAAAATATTTAGGAATAAAATTTAACACAATTTTCAGACTTGTTACTGAAAACTACAAAATATAGATAAGAAAAAGAAAATGGAGAGATATGAAATTCCATACTCATGAACTAAAATGTTCAGGATTGTGAGATGATGATAATCCCCCAAATGACCTATGGATTCCATGTAGTTCTTTTCAAATCCTCATCAAAATTTTCTTTGCATGTTTGTATGTATGTTTCAGAAATCAACAAGCTGATTATTAAATTTCTATGGAAAACAAAAGAGATGGAATAGCCAAAAGAGTTTGGAAAAAGAAAAAATTGAAAATTTTTGCATTTTAATTTAAATTTTACTGTAAATCTGCAGTTATTAAGACAGTATGGTGCTGGCATAAGGATAGACACATAGATCAATGGAACAGAGTTGATTTCAGAAATATATTATGCTATGGTCAATTAAATATTCAACAAACACACAAAGAGAATTCATTGGAGAAATGATACCATCCTTAATAAATTATGCTGATACAATAAGCTACCTGCATGTAGTACATAGGAAAGGAGAAAGCAATGGGGAAAAGCAAGGGAAGAAGGGTAGGAGAGAAAGGACAAAGGAGGGAGGGGGATAGGAGAAAGGGAAAGATGGAAAGAGAAGGAACACACACCCCGACTTCACACATAGACAAAAATTAACTCAAAATGCATTATAGACTTTGATGTGAGGGCTAGAACCATAAAACTTTTAAAAGAAAAGAAAATCTTAAAGACCTTGGATTGAGCAAACGTTTCTTAGCTGTAACATGAAAAGCATGATCCATAAAAGAAAAAACTGATAAATCATATCCAAATTTAAAATGTTTGCATTTCCAGAGACATCATTAAGAAAATGAAAAGGCAAGCAATAAAATAGGTAAAATATTTGCAAAGTACATATCTAATCAAGAGCTTATATCCATAAAAGAAGAATTATGACTCATCGATAATAAGATATATTGTCTAATGAAAATAGGCAAAAGACTTAAATGAATATTTCTCCAATGAAGATACATGATGGCTAATGAGCACACAAAGAGATGCTCATGTTTATTAGTCACTGGTAAAAGACAGTCAGATACCACAATAATAGAGAATTTCATATTCAATAGAATGGTTAAACTGAACAAATAAGTCAGCAAAGTTGGGCAGAAATTTCAATTCCTGCACGTGGCTGATATAAATGCAAAAAGGTGTATGATCATGCCTAACTCATTACTCAACATGCTAAATGTTGAGTTGCTAGATGACCCAGCTGTTCCACTTGTAGGTCTCCACCTAAGGGAAATGAAAATGTATTTGCACACAAAGACTGGCTGCGAATGTCCTTAGTAGCACCACCCAAATGTTCAAAACTTAGAAGTACCCCAAATATCCATCAGCTGGTGAGTGGGTAAACAAAATATGGTATGCCCATACAGTGGAATACTATTCAACAACGAAGAGGAATGAGCTACAGAGCTACGTGTTGGAATACCAGGGGGAAAAAAAATAAAACCTCAAAAAGTGAAAGGCATCTGATAGAAAACACCACAACTTACTTGACTCCATTCATGTAAAATGCCTGGGAAAGGCGAAGCTGTAATAATCAAAAGTAGATGATGTGGCTAGGGTGAAAGCAGGGGGAGGGAAGAAGGACTAACAGGGAACATAAATGATAGATCCTGCTGGAATGATTAAACCTGGAGAAACTGGTTTGTAGTAACAGTGTGAAAAATCACTAAAATACCTGGAATTGCACATTTGAGAAGGATAAAATGTCTGACATGTGAAGAAAACCAAATAAAGTTATTTAAAAAATAAAAATAAAAACGTATAGGGTCCCACCTGGCATTTAAGATAAAAATCCTGTAAAACACAAGATCTGTATCCGTTCATCAGCCAATGCACAGTGGCTTATTTTGCTTCTTGGCTCTGTGAGCAGTGCTGTGGTGACCACGGACAGCAGGCATCTGTTCCACGTGCTGGCTTCATTTCCTTGGGTCTGTTCCCAGCCAGGGCTGCTGGATCTCACCTAGTTCCTGGTCTGCTGCCCGCGAAGGCAGTGCTGATTCCCAGTCCTGCCGAGCACGGGCCACGCTCCCTCTTCTGCACATGCACTTGCTAGCTTCTGTCTCTTCCACACCCACCATTCTTCCTGGGGTGGTGTGAGACCTCACTGTGCTTTCTTTGCATTTGCATCCCGTGACTTGTTGGTGATGTTGGGCACTTTTCACACGCCGGCTGGCCACATGTGTCTTCTTTAGAGAAATGCTTACGTAGATCTGTTGCTCATTTTTAAAAATATATATATATTTTTTTTAAATTGTCAATGGACCTTTATTTTTTAATATGCGGTGCTGAGAATCGAACCCAGTGCCTCACACATGCTCAGCAAAGGCTTACCACTGAGCCCCAGTCCCAGCCCCCTGTTGCTCACTTTTAAACTAATTAATGGGTCAAGAAAACGTGGTACACACACACAGTGTGATGCCATCAAGAAAGTAATCCTGTAATTGTCAAAACCATGGATGGAACCAGAGACAACTATGTTAAATGAAGCCAGACAGACACAGAAACTCCGGCAGCATATGATCTTGCTCATATATGGACACATTCACTGGACCCCAGGTGCCCTCTTGAAGAATGGGAGAAAAAAGGGATTAGAGGTGGGGTGATAGATACTAACTTGTGTCTTTCCAAAAGTTGGAGAAAAGGTTTTGAATATTTTCACCATAAATAAATTAAAAAGACAATACTTGAGGAGACAGACAACTTTGCCCTGACTTAAAAAATCATATGACATATACCAGTATTACAAGATCACATGGTACCCCCTGGATTTATACAAGTTTTTATGTTTTTCTCTATCATTTAAAATTTTTAATTTAAATTATCTAATTTCAAGCAGAATCTAATTCTTCTTACTACAGACATAGGAGTCCAAGGGCCTCTGCCCCTATTGCCCAGCATAAGCACCTGTTCCCCACTAGCTGCCCCAGGGCTTCCTAGCCCACTAGGACACTTTCCCTCTAAACTCTCCACCCCGCCCTGTCCATGTCACTTACAACCTCCTGAGCATACTGCACTGCGCCCCTCGCCTCCTTCTCAGGCTCAGTCTGGACTCAGGTGCCACCTGACCACACTCCCCTTGCCTGGGACTAGGGCAGTTTCTAGTCAGGGGACACTGGCCCTATCAGAGGGAGCTTCAAATTCCTCCTCACTACATTCCATGCAGCCAGAGTCATGTGTGGCTTAGCAATAATTTACGGAGTCTGCATTAGATCTTCATGGGTGTGTTTGCACCAAGCAACACTCAATGACAGTGGAATAAATAAATAAAAATGTTTAAGAAAGGATTGAAGTCCCTCCAAAACATACTTATATATTTTTAAAATATCTGTTACAGCAGCCAAAAAAGCCCAGGCCTGTTGCCTCTTACCCTGCTTTCTAAAAGGTTACACATCCAAGACCAGTAGAAATTAACTCTGCAGGAAGAGGTGAAACAAAGGTTTAGGTGTGTCCAACACAGGAGCTGGGAAGGAACCCTGAGCCCTCTGTTCCTGAATTCCCTCCAGGCGCTGCAAACCTGAAGTGGCACTTTTATGAATGAAGCATGGACTGCTTACCAAGAGGACTTGATAAGCCACAACTTAGCAACTCCGGTGTCTTAAAATAGAAGCATACTTTGTCAGAATTCTTCCCCTTTTTTAAACTCCTATAATTCTTTCAAATGGAGAAAAAAAAATCAGAAATTTTCCAAGAGTTTAGACATCAAAATTTTCACCAAACGACCTGTCTTCATCACAGAAAATAACTACTCTTGCTAAGGTTTTTATTCTTCAAACGATTTCTAAATTGCCCCCTTCTTTTTTTTTTTTTAATACATAACAGATAACAACGTACATCATTCCACTTTTTGTCACTTTTGATAGGATCTTCACATTTCTGATTCATTCTTTAGTCCTGTCTCCAGAAAACATTGGTTGTTGAAAGATGTGGCAAACCTTCTGGGGGCTTGCAGGAGGCTGGGTGCCTCCCCGACTGGCCTTGTCCAAGCTCAGTCCTTATGCCTGATGCAGGTGAATCTGGGTCTCACTGGCATTTTGCAGATAGGTAACAGAGTCAAAGTGCATCAGCTCAGATCGTTCAGTTTGGAAGGAGGCAGGGATTCGGGGCAGAGGATTTGCTTTGAGTCTTGGATGTGATTCTTAGAGCTTTGAGCAAATCGCTGGAGTTCTCAAGTCTGCAAAGTGGGAGTGAGCCTCAGAGGTTATACCCCCTGGAGAGCTGCTTGGAAGTAAATGTGTATTAAATATTTAGTGAGTCTGCTTCACAAAGATGTGTGTTCAATATCTAAGGAGCTCTCACACCTATCAGCCCTATTATTTGTCCCACTGTGCATTTCTCCATAAGCTCCTCCTTGCCCTCTACCCTTAGCAAGAACTGGGTTTTCAATACAGATCCATTTTGCAGTATCAGAGAAAGAGAGACTCATGAGCAAATAAGCCAAAACCCAAAGGATATTTCTGGAATGTCTTCTGTTATTCCAAAGAAATGCAGGAGAAAGGGATAGAAAGAAGGTGTCATTACCGCCCAAGCCAATTTGATTCTTCCCAACCTAATTAAATATGTCCCGAGTATATAAAATATGTCACCCCTGATCACAGCATCCTGTGAAGACCTTCATCTTATTAAGAGCTCACATTAATGCTTCTTCCACATAAATTTTATACCCAGACAGGTACTCTTTGAGGAGGCTGACACCAGGAATGGCCTGAATTAGGGTGACAAAAGCAAAAGATAGATCACCGGAGCTTGTCTCAACAGGAAGAGGAATGAGGGTTCCATCCCCCATTATTGCCCAATTCTAATGCACTAGTGTTATCTTCTGGAAAAGTCTCCTTCCTCAGGCCTCAGGCTCCTGAGCCTCTGCAGGGGTCGGGGGCTCCACATGCTAAAGGAGCAAACCCCAGCCCCCAGAGCCATGATACCATGTTGAGAGGCCCTTCAGGCCCCCCGAGATGCCAGATAAGGAAGATGAGGCCAGATGCGTGCCATGCTTGGGGATGCAGGCATGGAGGCGTACTACAGAGTTCTGAGAGAGAAGAACAAAGCTGATATAAGTAAGATTTTTGGCAGAACAGATTTGACCACAAAACCTACAATAAATCATTGTTTCCTAGAACAAACATGGGGTTTTATCATCTTAGGAGACAGGAGACCTTCCATGTGCATGGTTTCCTCTGGGCTTAAGGAGCTCAGCCTCCAAGGGTCACAGGCACAGCCCATCAGCCAGAGCAAAGCCACCACCACAGGACTCTGGATATCTGCGGACGGCTCCTCCCACATCCCAGCCTCTCTCATTCCCAGAGCCACCATGGCTTCTTGCAGCTGCAGCTAAACCTAAGCTTTGCTTCTTTAGGGAGGCTGAGGTTCCAGGCCATTCCCTCCAGGGCCTGGGCTCAGGTTTCATTACTTCCCCAGACACTCACTAGCCCAGGGCTCTCAACTCTGCACACTGCAGCGTGAAGAGCTTTAAAACTCGGTGCTCAGCGCCTGCCACACACCAATCCCAGGCTGCCTGCTGTCCCTGGGAGAGGGGCAGAAGAGGAACGTGACACAGTGACCAAGGGAGAGCACCAGGGCCAGACAGCCTGGCTTAAAAGGTGGCCATGCCACTTTTGCTCCTTGTATGGTCACAGGCAAGCTATCAGTGAAGCCCTGGGCCTCAGCTCACCTCCCTAAAGTGAGGAAAATAATAGATGCTCTTGTGGAGACATGGTGACCACTGAGTAAACCCACGCATGCCGAGCCCAGGGGACCTTGCCTGGCGCAGAGCAAGGCCTGCAGCATCGGGCAGGGGTCTGTAGGGAGGGGTTAATATAATTTTCTGATCTCGATTTAATTGAATTCTGCCTTAAGAGGACCCTAAAACCACATTGAACAGAAAACCAGTTTCAGGAAGTGTTTGGCTGTGGCAGAAGCTTCTGCATTTAAGGCTGAGGAAAAAAAAAAAAAGTCAATGACAGGGTGGGCAGGAATTCAGGAAACTGCTACATGGAGCAAGTCGAGGGGCAGAAGGACAACTGCTACAGGATTCCAAGTCCAGGAGGTCCCTAGAGTCACCAGTGAGCAAGCAGGATGGTGGTCTCGGGCTGGGGAAGGGAGCACCATGCAAGTCCGTATTTTGTTGTTGCTGTATTGGAACACCTGAGGCTGGGCACTCAGAAAGAAAAGAGGTTTATGCAGCTCATGGTTTGGGAGGCTAAAAGTCCAGACACCATAAGGAGGGCTCTGGCAGGGCCCCTGGACTGTATTGCCCCACGGGGTGGTATCACAGTGGCAGGAGAGCATGCCAGAGAGAGCAAGACCCAGACAGGAAGCAGAAGGCTGGACTTGCCAAGTGCTCTTCTTCTCACCGCTCACTTGGGAACTCACTCAGGGGTCCCTCAGAGCTGTCTGATCCTTTCTGAGGGCCTGGACATAAGGACGTCCCCAGGCTTCCAACTGACACCCTGGCAGATGCGGTCTCCTCCCACCTGAACCAGAGCCACTGGGCACCACTTTTCAGCTTGGAAAGATGAAAAAAACCCTGGGCAGGTGGTAGTGACACTTACATAGAAATGCCGCTCGACTGTATGCTGGCAAGGGTTAAAATGCTATCTTTAAAAAAAATGCTATCTTTTATGTTGTGACATTTTATCACAATAAAAAAGTTGAGTTTAGAAATCACAGGAATAGAGAATACATGTAAATGTAGTTCTCCCTGATTGCAAAATTACTTTAAAAAATTTTTTTTTTTAGTTGTTGATGGACCTTTATTTTTTTATCTATTTGTATGCAGTGCTGGGAATCGAACCCAGGCCCTCACTCGTGCCAGACAAGTACTCTGCCTCTGAGCCCAGCCCCAGCCCTGCAGGATTACTTTCAGTCTATTAAAAACCCATTTGTGTGCTTCTTTCCACGTTCCCCAGTTGAAGGCCACATTTCAATAATTTGTTTTAAATCCCAACCTCACTTTCCATAGGTGCAACGGGAAGTTGACCCAACCACCAAAACATACCTCTGTGACACCCGCTGCTGAGGAGCAGAGTTGTACAAAAGGCCCCATAACTTGAGGGACCCCTGCAAACAGAAACTGTGAGTGCCAAAGGGGAAAATTTCACTGACGTTGTGAAGCTTCTGTCGAGCTGACGTGTGATGGATGCCGTGACAGCTTTTCCCTGGACCCTGTCGGTGCTCTTGACTTTGTAAAGTCATTTTAGAAACTTGGGGAGGGGGGGTGAAGATTTTAAAAATACTTCATTGACATCCCAAGGGCACGTACACTGACAGGATAACGCTCCCCACTTTGGGATCATTTTCCGCTACTGCAGAGGGAAGAACAAATAGCTACTCTGAATTCACATTTCCCATTTTCAATTGATCCAGGCTTTCCACTGACTCTGACTTCCCAATTCCTTTGACTCTACCAGTCACTGTGGGTCCCCTAAGGGTATTTTTTGTGTTGAAGCGAGTCACCATCTAGCAGCCTGATGGCTTTTAGTCTTCCGAAGCTCATTGACTGAGAAAATAATCCACACACAGGCAGCCTATTCTAACAATATCCCCAGGGGAGAGCCTATCACCACCCACCTCAGTGGTGGTCACAGAGGGCTTTAGAGCAAAACACCTTGGTCTGCAGAATATAAAGTGCCAATTCTACAGGTTTTGATGAAAAAGAAATAAAGAAAGAAAAGAAAACTGTACCTGCTTAGGAGATATAAGGGAAGGTACCCACTGTCACCTCTGAGCAGGAGAGAGGCAGAGACAAGGACCATGGGTAAGAGGCACTCACAGAATGTGCACCTTGCCTTATTAAATGAAAATCCAAAACGGAAAGGGCTTCAAACATTTTGTGATTCCGAGAATACAACCTGTCCTCACTTCCAGGGATAATCCTTGCTCAAAACCACACACTTGAAATGCTGTCTTCAAATTCTCTCGCAAATCACTGGGTGACACTTTTTCCCCCCTTAATGGTATTACAAAGCAAGGGTTTGATTTCAATATAGAAATATGTTTAAATATGAAGGATAAACATAGTTCTGCATCAGGTGCCATAATTGTACCTCATTTTACAAATATTTTCACTCCAGCCTGCATAACTGCAGTATAATTAGGAAGAAAGGATGGAGGGACGTGGGATTATGTTTCTGTTTGCAATTTTATAAACAGCCATGCTTTCCTTTCCGCACTGGGATCTGCAGCTGGAAAACATCCTCAACAGGAATTTTAATAATCTGATCTTATTTAAAATTGCTTCCTTCCTCTGTATACCTATTTCTATTTTTTTTTATGTGAGGGGGTGGGATCTAGTGTTTAAAATTTGGGGATTATTTTAGAAACTGAGAAACAATTCACTCATGTACTCAAAGGCAAAAACTCTTGGGTTCTGGGTTTCAGATGATGGAAATAGCAGGAAGTAAATACAACTGATTATGTGAAAAATTCAGTTGGGAAGATGTTGGAATTGTAATTTTTGTCTTAGACTTCTCTAGTTTTAAAATTGTCTTTTGAGGGGGAAAAGGATGCTTTAATTTATTCCTTGCTTTATCATTTCCATCTCGTTTTAATGTTTGCTCGCTTTGCAAAGACGGCATCGAAATGGGAAAGAGCAAAGACCAGCGAGCCCATTTTACAGTTGAGGGTGACGAGGTTCTTAGAGACAGGGAAAGCGAGGAGGTGAACAGCCACACATTGCCCCAATTTAAAAAGCAATCATCACCCTGGTCTGTTCCAATGGAATCCAGACTAAATTGAAACTCATAGTACTAGGTGCCTCCACCCGGCAGTAGCAATCACTTCTACTATGCAGCCTTGTCCAGCACCCCCTAACCGGCCCACCTGAGCAGAGCCCCAAGACACTCCACTGGCTGAGCAGCCCTGCGGGGACCCAAGGCCTGAGCTCAGGGACCCAGGTCCTGCCACCTCTTCTGGGCTCCAGGTCAGGCTTCCTCCCTTTGCTCCTCCAGCCCAAGCACAGAGCTGCTTCCCCATTATTATCCTTCCATCTCTTGCCTCAGCCTTTCTCCTTGTGCCTAGCCAGAGCCCTCTGATAATTTCCACCCATCAAAATACACAAAGTGAGACTGCTCTTTGGACTAGAAATCGTCAGCCCTGACCACACAAACAGGTTCCCAATGAGTAAGAACCACTTCTTCGCACACGTTGCTGCTCATGTCATCACGTACAGTGACACGTTTTCAAGTCAAAATGACCCAAGGAAGTGGATGTCCATGCACATGGCTTGCTCTTCCTAGAGACCGGTCATGAGCACCCCAGAGGGATATCGATGAGCCACTGGGCTCCTTCCACACTCCCCAAGCTCCAGGCTTAAATGCAAACAGCTTCTATACTCTGTTTAGAAAACGGAGCCTCCCCATCACCACTACTGAAACCTCAAGCCACCCAGTTCCTCCTCATCCATGTCCTTTAGTGTTATCTCAATGCCACACCCGTGACTCAGTCGAGGGTACAAAACCAAGAGCCATGTTTTTCTGGAATACTAAAAGGAATCCTGCTAATCTATCACTAATTTAAACATTACCAATTTAAAATGTTCAGGATCAGAGCCAAACAGGGTTCAACTTTTTGAAGACTTGGCCTGATCTATTTTTTGTGGTGTTTTAATTAACATCCTGCTCCTAAAGATTTCAAGAGGTCTGTGATAGTTGGAAGAACTAGTTCTAGCAAAATAATATTCTGATGAGTTAACATGTAAAGGAGTTAGAAATATAGGAACTGCATTTTCCTTGAGACACACAGGAATTTAAGTTAGTGGGAAGCCAGGCATGATGGCACATGGCTGTAATCCCAGCAGTTCGGGAGGCTGACGCAGGCAGATTGCAAGTTCAAGGTCAGCTTCTGCAACTTAGCGAGGCCCTATATAACCTATCGAGGCTCTGACTCAAAATAAAAAATAAAAAGGTCTGTGGGTGTGGCTCAGTGGTTAGGTGCCCATGGGTTCAATCCCTGGTGCCCAAAACACAAACAAACAAAATAGTGGGAGGAACTGGCAACACATATCTTGAGTTGTATTGAAACCAGGATGTTTGAATAAACAGTTGAAGTTCACCAATTCAAAGTGAGTCGAGGTTCCCAGTCCTGAGTTATTACAGCCCTTCAAGGGGCGAGGAAACCCGTCACTTTCGGGTTTCAGGTAAGCTTTGCTCTGCAGATTGGGTAGATGCACATCAGATTCCAGGAACCTCTGTAGTCACATCATGACAAACAGCAAAGATACTGAAACAGACAGGGACGCCCTCGGTTCTGGCCCTCATGGACCAGAAGACCATCAGGAATGAAAAACTAGGAAAGAGCGTATCCAGAGTGTAAGGATCAAGTTTTGAAAGGGAGTTAGGGTTGAACATCCAATTTAGAAAGAGTGTGGCTTTTTAAACAATCTAACAATGAGCAAATCGCTGAGGAAACTAAAGAGTGTCATATGTTGGGGTTTTCCCTTTCTGAACTAGGGACTGCAACTTGGAGCTGCCAATCAACAAGGCTTGTGAGTGGGAAATGGGCAGACCTGCGATGATTTCTCTGGTGCCCAGTGCTTGAATGGAGCTGGAAATGGACCGAGCAGAACTTCCAGGACCAGACTGTGAATTCCATTGGCTTGAAAATCACCTCTAGGGTTGTCCAGAGCCCTTTATGAAATGGCAGAAGTCAAGGTAGCTGTACGATGGTTGGTCAACCTTCTCTTTCTTGTGTCAGAATCCCCCAGAGAGGTTGTTGGAAGGCAGATTGCTTAGTCCCAGCCCGAGAGTTTGGGATTCAGTAGTTCAGGGAGTGGTAGGGGGATGCCTAAGAATTTTCATTTCTAATAGACCAGCTCCCGCTGATGCTGCTGGTCTGAACACCAAAAACCACAGGCTCAGACACAGTAAGATCTATCTAAGCCACTCCTCAACCCAGTAAGACTGCAGCTGCTTCCCATTAGTGTCCTAGAAGCTCTCAGGGCTCCAGGCTCTTCTTTGTCTCCTAGTAGACCAGACCTGCTTAAGGAACTGGTGGATTATAATAAACAGAGCACCATCAAAGCCATTGTAAATGCTTTTTAAATGAAATTTGCACACCTTCGAGAAAGTGTTTTAAGATGAATAAATTGGGAGTAATTCTTGGCACCACATTTGACCTTCTGTTGAGGGCTGATTTTCAGAGCTTCAAGTTACTCTGATAGTTCAGGGTCTCACACTGATGGATGTCTAGACTCATTTTGATTTCAACCATTCCTAGAGAGACACACAGTGTGATGGTCAAGTAGCCAGGTGCCTCTGTGTCCCTCTGTCCCTCCTGGACTCACCGAACAGGACAAACTGAACAGAACATCACGTTTTGCAGAATCACTCCTATAAACTCTTCAAACAAGATTTCTCTTTTTGCTTAGATGCCTCCAAGAACAGGAGACCAATTACCTCTGAAGGCAAGAGGTTCCTCATTCTGGAGGGTGAGAGAACATAGGGTGTCCATATGAACTGTGTACCGTTTGCTTCCCAAAAGGCCTTTCTCATCCCTCCCTCATCTGGACCTCTAGGTCCTTCTCTTGGTCTTCTGCTTTAACAGTTACTGCCTTTGACCGTGCCCAGAATATTATCCCCATGATCATTCTGATTTTTTTAAATTAAACTACAGTAAAATATTTTTTGAGTACATGTCCATAAATTCCAAGACAAATGCAGATTCGTGCGGGCAGCCCCATGATCAGGTTCAGAACCCTACCAAACCACCAAACCCGCCATAGGCCACTCCCTACTACTCACACCCCTCCCCAGCCCTGCCAACCTTGACCTAATTTCCAGCTCTGTTTTTTTCTGATCAAGAGCATGACACCTGGAATCCCACATCGTGGGGCCCATGACCCCAACTATTCTCGCTTGGCATAATGTGTTGAGGTTCATGCAGGTTGTCTCAGGTGTGGATCGTCTGTGTTTTTATTACCAGGTAGTCTCCTGTTATAGTGATTGGTCACAGTCCATTCATCCATTCATCTTGTGATGGGTATTTGGGATGTGTCCTCTTTGGAATAATTATGACTAGAACTGCATAGAAATTTGTGGGCAGTTTCTGTGTGTGGACATAAGTTGTCCTCTCTCTAAGGTGAATACCTACCAGGGATTCGCTAAGTGACATGATAAGCAGGTGTTTAACTTTGTAAGAAACCAATGCTGCAGACCAGCTATGTACTGCTCTGTTCCCATTGGTGATGCTTGAAGATTTCAGCTGTTCCACGTTCTCACAGCCGCTGGGGAGACTTGGCACATGTAAGTTATTGTTTCCAATAGGAATATGGTCTTATCTCCTTTTGGGTTTAGCTGTATGTCCTTAGAGGATGACACCGTGGCACATCTTTCCGTGGCCATGAGTGCCTTATGTGTATCCTCTTTGGTGGATTGCCCAACCTTTTGCCACTGTGAAATTTCTCAGTCTTGAGTTTTAGGGTTCTTTATATATTCAAGCTACAAGTCCCTTGTCAGAGATGTAATTTTAAAATATCATATCCAAGGCTATACCTTGATTTTCATTTTCTTAATGTCTTTTGCAGAGAGTTTTGATTTTGATGATGCCAATATCTCTCTTTTTTTTCCCCTTCTGTGGATTGTCTTGGTGTCTGTCACATCTAAGAACTCTGTTGAACTCCAGCTCGCCAAGTTTCTTCTATGTGTTCTTCTAAGATTTTACAACTTTATGTTTATTCTCTAGGATCCATTTTAACTCATAATTACATAGATGTGAGATTTAGTCGTAGGTTTATTTCCCTGCAGATAGATGTCCCATTGTTCCAACACTCCTTGTTTAAGAGACTATCTTTTCTTCAAAGAATTTCTTCCCTCCTTTAAAAACATCAGCCGTAGGTTCTGTTCTGGACCTGGCCTATTCCGTCATCTGCACGTGACCCACTGACAGTAACACCCGCTTCTACTACTGCAAGTGTCCCGGAAGTCCTAAGCTGGGTAAAGTGATGCCTCTGCCTTCATTCTTTTTCCGAAATTATTCTTAGCTACTCTAGATCCTTGCCTTTCTACAAAAATTTCAGAATCAACTGTTCTATATCTACAAAAAAAATCATGCTGGGATTTCATACGACATTATATTAAACCTACAGATCAATCAGGAAAGAATTAACATCTTCACTGTGAATTGGAAGATCGTTGACTGAGTCCTCCAATCCAGGAACATATAGATGTGTCTCTACGGTTCATCTTTGATTTCTTTCATCAGTGGTATAATTGTCAGTGTACAGATCCATAGACTCTTCTTTTGGGATTCTACCCAAGTGTTTCCTTTTATAATAGCTATCATAGACAATATTTTTAAAACTTTTGTTTCCTATTTTTTCACTGATAATATCTAGAAAAATGAGATTATTTTGGTTAATTGTGTATCCTGTGTCTTTGATAGACTCACTTATTTCTGGGACTATCTTGTGTATCTCATGGGATTTTGTACTTCGGAATTCATAGCATCTGTGAGCAGGTGAGGATCTTTTTTTTTCTTTCCAATAAGAATGCCTTTGACAACTTTTCCTTGCCTGGTTTTCCTGGCTACGATTTCCATTATGATTCTGAATGAGGAAACCCATCCTTGCTTTTTCCCCTGACCTACGGGGAAAACAGCCCATGGGGAGCTTATTTCACGTCAAGTTAAGTGAAATAAGCCAGACAGAAAAACAAAGACTGCATGCCCTCCCTCATACATGAGAGTTCCAATAGAAAGATGGCCAGAAAATAGAAGAGGTGTTAGGAAGTGGGGTGGGGACAGAAGGAGGATGGTGACTGGTACATGGCATATGTGTATATGGAATTATCTTAGTGAATCCCATTAATCTGCACAATGTGTGTTGGCAATTGTAATAGAAGATGGCACATTAAGTATGATGTTAGCCTACTGAACATCAAATTGAGAGATTTTTGTTCTTATTGTGTTGAGAGATTTTGATCAGAGATGGGTATTGGAATTTATCAAATCCTTCTTCTGAACCAACTGATATTTTAATATGGATTTTCTGATTTAGACTATTAATATGGTAGACTGCATGCATTTTCAAATATTGAACCAGCCTTGCAGTTAAAAAATAAATCCCTAATAGCCATGGTGTATTTGTTAGGGTTCCATCACCATGACGAATTACTTAAGAAAATCAACTTGTAGGAAGAAAGAGTTATTTTGGTTCATGGTTTTAGAGGTTGCAGTCCATGGGTTTGGGGTTGTTTTGAGATAGGGCCTCACGAAGTTGCCCAGGCTGGCTTTGAACTTGCAATTGAATATCACAATTTTCCTTTTCAATCTCACAGATTTCCTTCTATTCTTCTTCCTGTTTGCTTTAGGTTATTTTTTCTCTTCTTTTCCTACTTTCTTCAGGTAGAAGCTCACATTACTTATTTTAGAATATTCTTCTTTTCCAACAGAAGCATTTGGAGTTATAAATTTTTTCAGTACCACATTAGCTGCAACCCACAAATTTTGTTCGCTTATAACTTCATTTGTTTTGTTTGAAATATACTAGAATTTCCCCTGAAATTTCCTTTTGGACCCATGGATCAGTCAGAAGTATGTTGCTTACTCTCCAAATGTTGGGTTTTTAGCTATTACCCTTCTCCTCTCGGTTTCTATTTTAATACATTATAGCTGGGGAGCATATTTAGTATGACGTCAATTATCTGAAGCATGTTAAGGCTTCCTTTGTGACTGGGGATGGGGTCTCTCCTGGGTTACATTTCATGTACTCTTCATAAAGTTTTTTTTTTTTTTTTTTTGGATTTGCATGGAGGCTCCTATCCACGTGGGTCTGCGTGTATTTGGCTGGCACTGCTGCTGGGTTCAGGGCCTGTGGTGTCTGTCTGCTTGCTCTTCGGGCCAGAGGGCAGCTCTGGAACTCGCAGCCTCAGTGCTGGGCTTCTTGGTTTGGCTTTCCTTTGTGTTGGCTGTTGCTTCATGGATTTTGAAGTTCTGAGAGGTGACTCCAGCCTGTGAAAGCACGTGGCAAGGTCAGGGGCACGGGGTTCTCTGTGACAGGACAAGATTTGCCCTGTCTGCAGCAGCCCCGGGTAAGAGGAGAAAAGAGGGGAGAAATGCAGGAGGATGTGACTTAGGTCCCTGTAGGAGCTGGCCCATGGAGGAACCGGAGCCAGCTAAGCAGAAGCCACCTCGGCAGATCATTCTTTCCTGAGTATGTCTGTCTTTTGCACCGGGGCAAGGTGCAGTGTTGCTCAGAGGGGAACGTGACCTTGAAACCCACATCTCCACGTGCACAGAAATTCTAACCCACAGTCTTGGAAATCCAAAGATCATGGTATTAGAGGGGACGGGTTTTGTCAATCGAGGTCAGGAAAGCTTTGACAAGGAAAGGGACCTGTACCCACGCAGCCACACTGGGACCTGCTGAAGCTTTCTCAGCACAGGTAAGACGGGGAGAGAGAAGTATTTTATACATAGACATTCAGAGGATTCAGATTCAGCAGTAAAAGTTTAATGTAAAGGCCAATTGGCCAATTTTCTGCCTGTCCCTATGAATCGTCTTACTAATTAATAATCCATGTTGTTTAATGAGAAAAATTATGGTCGAGGTAAAAATGTAAAGCATTTTAATGGGCTATCTTTACGAAAGGTCATTGCCCTTTCTAAATATTTTTTGATGATTCTTCCACACAGGAAAGCTGTTTTCAAGTGCACACACTTGATGTCAGTTACTCTAGCAACTTGAGGACACTAGGTGTACTGGATAGGAATCCAAAGTTATGTCAAAAAATGCTTAGCAAGGGTCACAGTGAGGGTCACCAGCCGTGTATTTATAAAGGCTACAAACAGGAATCACATACAAGTACTTCTCATGAGTTAAGAAGACAGCACGAGGTTCTGGAGAACAGCAGAAAATAGTGACCACCTCCAAAGCTGAGAGGACTTAGAAACAATTAACAACCAACACGAGGGCAGGCTCAGGGTCAGCAGGGAATCAGAGCACAGGAGATGAGGACAGCAGGGCTCACTGTGACCTGAAGGGCCAAGGGAAGGTATGGCTTCCAAAGGAGCCGCAGGCCATAAGCAGAGGCCTCCCCCTAGCCCAGCAAACCTCCCCCATGCCACTCACATTCCCTATCCCCTCCCCGCCTGCTGGGAACTCACATTGACCCAACCCAACATTATATAGGTGACCCAGAAAAGTTGGCCTCCCAGGCTGAGAGCTCTGCACCCTGCACCAGTTCACTAGCCAGTTCCTCGTCTCCTCTGACCACTTGTGGTGAGTCTTTGCATTTGTGTCTTCTCTCTGCCTTTGCTCTCAGGAGGAGTCCTGCAACCCTGAGGCCACCTTAACCCTTTTTTAGCCTTTCTGTCACACAAACACACACACACACACGCGCGCGCGCGCACACACACACCATTGTGTAAAGCATGATTTGTGACTTGAATGTTATAGATACTGGCAGTTAAGATCAGAATAAAAGAACCTGTGATTTCCCGGCTCTTGACTACCAAGTGACTTGGAGTACCCAGAGAATGGCAACTGATGGAAGGGCGGCAGCTGGTAGACTGTGATTCAGTAAACTGACACTGTGCAGACACAGATGTGTGCAGCCTCTGTTGATGGCCTGGCTTGCTCACCACCCCCTGTTCTGGGCCTGTGGCAAGGCAGTATATCATGTGGATAAAAGCCACTTACTTCATCACCAGGAAGGAAAAAGAGGAAGAGAAAAGGGTAGGGGCCTCACTAACCCCTAAGGACCTGCCATAAGGCCTTACCTCTCAAGGTTTCCACTACCTCCTGATGGCTCTGTTTCTCTGGAGAATCCCAATACAGATTTTGGTGCCCAAAAATGGAGGTGCTGCTGAAACAAATACCTAAATATGTGGAAGCAGCTTGGTGGTGGGTAGAGGCTGAGGGAGTTTTGAGGTTCCTGCTACGTGGGGGAAACCTATTTGCCAAGAATGACCTGTCTAGGGAATTCCTTTGTGGGTCCAGAAGAGGACACGGTGGAAACAACGTCCATCTTCTTAGACAATGTCTCAGTGGCCCTGAGGAGAATGGCATAGAGATGCAGATGGTAAGGGCCACTCTGATGGCTTCTCATGGACATGAGGTCCTTGCTTTGGAAGACAGGAGGGCCTCGGCACAAAGTAGCCAAGAAGTCGGCTGCACTGTGCTCACATCCCAGGGCTCTGTGGTAGACCGGCTTGTGCACGATGAAACTGGGGTGGAGGAGATTTCTAAATGAATGGCTGAGGGAGAAGTTTGCCTGGGCTTGGCTGCGAATAATGACATGTGAAAAGAGAGAAATGATGTAAAGATGAACTGCCAATCAAAAGGGACGCAGAAGTGACAATTCTCAGCCCATCCACAGTGGAAGGCAGAAGTGAGCCTGGACAGGATGCGCACAAAGGGTTTGGACAAGTTCAACAAGGAGACAGGTGTGGATGGGCCACCTACTGAAGCCAAAGGGGAAATGAGGCAGCCACCCTGCATAAGCCAGCACCTGTCATCCAGGACAAGGGCAGAAGGGCCCCAGGGGATTTGGAGAATGTCAGAACTGCCCTTCCCATTAAGGGTATGCTGGCCAAACGGTTTCCAATAAGGGACCCCTGCTCCCAGCACTGCCTCCAACCTCAGACTCTGTGCCCCCAACTCAACTGCCATGTGACTCAGCACCCTGGATGTGTCTGGCATGTGCTGTACCCACAAATGCTGGGCCAGGCTGCACTGCCTCCACCTGGATCTTAAAGGATGCCCAGAGAGCCATGGGACCCAGTCAGAGGGCCACTGTAGGGCCTGGCTAGGTAAGTAAGTGCCCAGCAAAACAAATGCCCCCAGTGGGTCCAGAAGACTGGGCCGCTGCTCCCCGGGGCCTGAAGGGCAGAGCACTGGGCCCAAGAGAATGACTGCCAAGACCTGCGACTCAATGCTGCCTACCTCCCACCTCTGTATTTTGAACATATGACATTTGAACTTGCAGGTTCCATATGGGCCTTCAGAGCTGTAAGGAAGACATTTCTGTTGTCTCTAAGTCACCTTCTCCATGATGGTTTGTTATAGCAGCCTGAACGGTCTAAGCCAGATGCTAATCAGAAAAAAATAATGGTATTTCAGTGAACACAGATTTCAAAGGTCCAATGAGTACATTGTTTCTCTTTTAGAAAAAGCATTAAGAAAAAAACAGCAGAAAACTAACTTCCTGTGAAGGTTTACCATCAACACACTTGTCCATCCCTATCCAAAAGCTATTCGTATGAATGATGCCCAGGCCTCCTGCTCAGCAACTCCACCCTGAGACAATACACTCGGAAATAAATATGTTAAACATAAATAAACAAAAGGACAGCAATAACTGGAATGAGAACTCAAATGGAAACACCCTGAAAGTCTATCAGCTTCACATTAATAGATCATGACATGTTTTGTACTACTGAACTGCACAATTCAATTCGGATGTCACTCACCACGGGTGGTGCTTGAAATTCCAAATCCAGAGGTGCTGTAAGTATGAAGTATACTTGAGATACCCAAGACAGAATGAAAAATGAGCATGTCAAATGTCTCATTAATAAATTTCATATTAATTACATTCTGAAATGATAGACATGTTGAGTTAGCTAAAAATAATACTATTAAAATTAATTTTTCCTATTTCTTTTTTACCTTTTTATGTGGCCACTAGAAATGTACAATGACATTGGTGGCTTACGTTGTATTTTCACTGGACAGCCCTGCTCTACATCAGGAATTGGTAACCTGTAAAGGACCCAATAGTAAATATTTTAGTTTTTTTTTTTTTTTTTTAGGTCATGTAGCTCCTACCTACACATCTGAGCTCAGACAACATTTAAACAAATAAGCAGACTGTGCCTCAGTAAGATTTGGTTTATGGACACTGCTAATTGAGTTTCATGAATGTGCACATTATATAATATCACTCTTTCAATCTTTTCCCCAACAATTTAAAAATTTGAACAACATTCCTAGTTTAGGGACCCCAAAAAACAGGCACCTAGACAAATGTCAAAAGTCAGCCTGCCAATCCCTGTTATAGACTGTTAAGCAGTTACCAAAAAGAATGAATTAGATCTCTAAGTTCTGTAAATGCTTTCTTTGAACAGTATATTGCATAGTAATATGTATAGCATGTTATATATTTGTAAAAACAGCAAAATTATTGTTTGTATATATTCCTAATTTTATATGGCTATAGACTAAAGAAGGATACACAGCAAATTCTTTATCTAACCTGGTTACCAATATGATACGACATTGCAGGAAAGAAGGAAACTATCTAGATTTTCTTTGTCTGTATCATGTTTCCCTGATCACCGAAATTATGAATAACTCATAATTAAAATTCTGATAAGATTCACAAAAATAACACAAAAATGTCATCATATAAACATAAATATTACATAGTAGCAATTTTCCATCACTATAATGAAATGTCTGAGGCTACATACTTTGTAAAGAAAAAGGGTTTAGTTAGCTTATGGTTCTGCAGACTCAAGAGCATGGTGCCAGCTTCTGCTTGGCCCTAGTGATTGTCTCATCAAGGCAGATGGGATCTTGCTGTGGAACACAGGAGGGGCATGTGCCTGGACAGGCAGCAAGAGAGTGAAGCAGGAGAGTTGCACTTGCTCTTTCATAACTACCCTCCAACAAGAACTGTCCAGGCTCCCACAAGAACTGGTCAGTTTCTGCTGAGGGCAGGGCTCTCACTGACCTTATTACTCCCTACCAGGTCCCACACCTTGAAGGTCCCACACTGCAGCCCAACCCCAGCAACTGGGGACTAAGCTTCAAACGCTGAATCTTGAGCCGCACTGTCAAAACTTATCCAAACTGTTGCAACCTCTTTCATTGATGCATTGACATTGTTAATCCCTCCAAACAACTATTTATCATAACAGCAAAAACTGGAGGAGAAACAGATCAGAACAAAATTTTAGTGTGTAGAAAAAAGTTTCAGCTGAAGATTTTTTTTTATCTTTCTTTGAAGAGTCTGCCTCAAAGTCTACCTTTAGATGAGTAAATAGACCCAGGCCAACCTACTCTGCGCTCTTGATAAAGTTCAGTGTTGTCATAGGCTCTTATTCCTTCAGAACATACTTAATGGGTAGATTTAGCAGATGTCTTCTTTTCAATTGGTTCTTGATATCTATTGCAACATAGCAAATGACTCCCCAAGACTTACAGTCCTAAAGCAAGGGTAGACTTCAGCTTCTCACACAGCCTCAGTGCATCAAGAACTCAGAGACATTGAGCTATTAATTCTACTTGGGCTATAAGAGACTTGGGCTATAATCATTTAAGGTTTGACTGGGGCATAGGGTTCATTTCCAAGTGGTCCACTCTGACTGTTGTGAGCCAAAGGCCTTGAATTCATGACCCCAGGATTCTTCCATAGATCTGGTTCACACCCTCATGACATGGCAGCTGGCTTGCCCTAAGTGAGAACATAGGAAAGAAGGTGAAAACAAACTCCCATGCCTTCTATAGTCTATACATGGAAGTCACATATGCACAATAACCTGTTGGTCAGTTCTAGTTGATGGAGGGTCCAACCAAGGTGTTAAACACCAGGACGCAACAACCAGTGGCCGCCATCTTGGAAGCCAACCACATAGAGTTGCCCAAGAATATTTACAGAGATAACCATGGGCATGGCCTCAACCTATCAGCCATGTTTTACAAATGGAAATCTAATGAAAACATTCAAACTTTGTGTGTTGCTATCTTGCAGGGAAAAAAATCTTTATATTATATTAAAAGCATACTTAACTATAACTTGTCAAATATTTGACAACCAACAAATCAGTGCTTTTAAAACACTTAGAGAATACAGAGTATTTTATACAAGCAAATTACCTATTGGTATAGGATGCGTGCTCAACTGCATAAATAAAAGAAGCAAGGCAGTAGATGGAGCAGAACTGTACTGTGAAAATGATCTGCTTTAGCTTATCATGTTCTGGAGGAAGAGTATGTATAGCCCAGAAAGCATAAAAATTCATTTGATGAAAAAAAATCAAGTTACTAAATAGTACATGGACCAAGCTATTGGAAAAGCACTAGGTGTTGAAGAAAGACTACAAGGATATCTGCTAATGATGTTGGCTCCCTCTGGATGTGCGGGTGGGCAGGATTGCTTTCCTATTGGATTATATGTTTTTATCTATGATGTCCACAGAGAACACACATCAATCACCATAATGAGAAAAATGCCCATTGTCTTTTTTTCTGGCTTGCATTACCGGACTTCTGTTCTCTAAATTGCCATTTGAAAAATTGTATTTGAGATGCATAAATCATTCTTCTAAACCCAAAAGGGATAAGGTACCTGGTCTAACATTTATTCTCAAGGCTGTTGGAAGCTAATTGAGGATAAGTAAAAATAAGAGGTAAATTTCATTTACATTAACTTATTTTTATGGTCCATAAGGTCAGAGGTAAAGGTTTTGTCCCTTTTGGGTCCATAAAATATGGATTGCTATTTTCAGCAGTGGTAGTAGTCATTCCCATTAGTCAGTCATATAATCTTATGAAGTATTGACAAGATAAAACAATGCAACTGAGAAAAAAACCAACAAAGCACACATATTATTGACAAATAAATGCATGGGCTTAAATTGTCTCTCAACACCTTTATACTTGATTGACACATTATCAGAAAAATACATATTTAAGCTGGCCAAGACCAATAATTTCAAAATAATTCTTCAGTACAGATAAAAATATAAATTCAATCCAATCCTAATTCATATTTGGGTTCATGCCGCTTTGACAGTTACATTTTATGGCAAAATGTACTTTAATTTCATATTCAAACCTTTTTTCAGCTTTTCTTAGAGAATTCACTTCTTAATTTATGACACCCCTTGCTCAATTCAAGCTTCATTCACTTTTAGATACTTTGGAGAGATAAATAACTGATGCACTGTGCCATTCATGGATAATATAGTGCCTGCAACTTAAGAAAATAAAATAGGTAGCCGAAGAGATATATTTGTTTTTGAAATAAATATGTATCATATGTATAAGTAATAAAATAACAGTAAATTAGGAATATGTTGTAAAAAATGCTTTCCCATTTTATTAAGTTATATGTTGTAACATATCATTGAGTCACATACAGTGAAAGAAGGAAATACTTTACTTTGTCTTAGGCTGAATGGGATGGCTTGAAGGCGAAGCACAGTCCAGGTACATGTCTAATCTTATCACTGACTGCTGCTTTCAGTGTATATCCATGGGGAAGTATTATCTTTTGTAGATAAAACATTATACGCCATTGCAACCTCAGTAGATGCAAATACGAGGAGCAAAGTTATCTCCCTTGGCACTGAACACTTTTCTCCAATTCATAGGTCCTGATATAGTGACTGATTTTTTTTTTCATGAAAATGTAGAATAATGACATATTCACAATCATCTGTGGAGTAGGGGAGGTAACAATTTATGTACCCATCATACTGAGTGCTTCCTATGCAGCAGGAACACTGTGGGACCCCACGTCTGTCCATGTCACTCCAGCTAGGCATGCAATGACCTGGCAAGGTGTAAAAATACTGTTGACACGCTACAGGTGAGGAGGCCCAAAGTAGTTTGGACCCAAGGCTGGATTCTTAGCTGCTTTACCCCAGGGAACTACCTCCCTGTGTCTCTGGGCCTGAAGAAGGAGCACCCACTGCTCTTCTGCACCCCCATCCCTCCCTCTCAGCAGATACAGATTCCCTAGCAGAACCCAACCAGGTGTCCCAGGGTTTAGCTCAGTCCTGACACTGCCTGCAGGTGGTGTCAGATCCACAAGTTAGCATCTGGGCCCCACAGGGCTGCCCCCACTTCTGACGACTGTCCAGGGAACACTGGATTCCACTTAGTTTCTTACCAAAGGACAACTCGGAACAGTTGGTGGGAACAGTTTCTCAGGGCAGGGAGGGCCGAGCGTGGAGGCCACTGGGCAGCCCACCCTCCGAGTGTTTAGCAGCAGGGGCTCTCTAGCCGTGTGCTTTACAGTTTGCGTGCAGGCTTCCTTACTTACTGGCATGAGTGATGAAATCACCAGCCACTGGAGAACAATTTCCTGAGGTCAGGGGTAGTGCTGAAAGTTCCAACCCTCTGACCACCCAAGGCTACCCAGGGCCCTCAGCCCAGAAGGCATCACATTAGCATGTAAAACACAGGCATCAATTCAGGTATTTCCGAGGTTTTAGGAACTCTGTGCCATAAAGGGGAAAAGAGGCCAAATGTATTTCTTATCCTATGACAATATCACGGTGTCCGTACTCTTGCTTCTCTCAGCTGTTCCCACATGGGGTTCTTAACACACACCACGCACCTAGCTGCAAACATTCGTTCTGAAGTCTCAGAAGTAAGTCAGAAGCTGGCCGCTGCCTCTGTGCCATCTGCCTTGCAAAGCCCACCTTTGAAACAACTCCAGCATCTCAAAACATCTCCTATCTCTTCTCTAGATCTGGTGATAAGCAGCACATTGGTAGGCATGGTCCCAAATTGCAAATTCTATTACCTCGAGTCACCAAACCCTTAGTGACTGGAATGAGATCAATGACACAGAGAAACAGCGAACTTGAGAGTGACTTTCTCATGCTCACCCCACCCCAGGTAACTAACTCAGTCTTGGCAGCGCCGCTCCGACGTTGCTGTTGAGTAAAGAAATGACATCCAGTTCTCTAAACCAGCCTGAGTCAGTTCCTGTTGCTGATGGCCCAAGGTGCCCTTCTTTATACCAGAGATGACCACATGTGGTCATGTATCTCAGCATTCACGATCCCTCCTAACTGGCTGCGGTTTCAGCTTATCCAGTTAAGAAACTATCCCAAACTCTTGTGCCATAAACCCACCCATGGTACCCTCGGCTTCTGAAGTGGGTTGGCACAGAGGGAACAGTCTCCACGCCCTGTGCTCCCATGGCAGGGAAGCCAGGAGTCTTCAGGGTTCTTGAAGACAGAGGGCTGGTATTACTAAGTGTTTAGTCAGCTTTTTTGCTACTGTGACCAAAAGATCTTAAAAGAACAATTTTAGAGGAGAAAAAGTTAACTTGATGCTCATAGTTTCAGAGGTCTTCTTAATCACAGACTGTCTAAGCCCCCAAGCTTGTTAATTGCTGTGACCCAAAGATCTGACAGGAACAATTAGAGGAGGGAAGGTTTATTTGGGGCTCACAGTTTTAAAGGTCTCAGTCCATAGGCGGCCGACTCCATTGCTCTGGGCCTGAGGTGGGGTAGAACATCATAGTGGAAGGGTGTGGTGGAGGAAGCAGCTCAGGATGTGGCAACAGGAAGCAGACAGAACTCTGCTCATGAGCGATAAAATTTAAACCCCTAAGACAAACCCCAATGACCTTCCTCCTCCAGCCACAGCCCACCTGCCTTCACTTACCACCCAGCTAACCCACACCCATGGATTAATCAACTGATTCAGTTCAAGCTCTTATAATCTGATCACCTTACCCCTAAACATTCCTACATTGTCTCACACATGAGCTTTTGGGGGACCCCTCACATCTAAATCATAACACTTAGGTTCACCCACTGGTGTGGATTTGCTGGCTGCTGCCTGAGAACCCGGTTAACACTGCTGACTGGATCAGGGACCCTAGCTTCTCCACGAGGGAAGGGTCCCCCCAAGCTCCAAGAGTGGGTTCCACAGGGCATGACTCCCAGTGGAAAGCCCGAGCCAGGGACAGCTCTCCTTTGACGCGCTGACTTCAGAAGTCACCCAGTGTCACCTCCCTGCTTGCTACAGCTCAAGGCAGTCACCAAGTTCCATCCATTTCCAAGATGAGGGAACAAGGAAATGTCATTATCACATTGTAAGAATAGCTTGCAAGATGGGATGTATATTTGTATGGACAACTTTGGAAATGCAATCTGCCACAGCTTGCTTCAGGCCACAGTACTTCACAACCCTAGCACATGCAAAACACCCCATTCCTCTCCCAGAACCCTCTAGCTTGAGTACAGAATCAGCTCAACATCCAGGATCTTGTCATTTGAACCAGGTCCAGGAGCAGATGAGGCTCCTCAGATGCTCTTCCTTAACTGAGGCCTCTAGACTATATTCCTCTTTGCCTAGAGACTATAAGCCAAAGAGACAAGCATCCTCTTCGAAATACATGCCACGTGCAACAACAGGACAGGCACGGAGCACTTGCTAAGGACAGTCCTTTTAATAAAGGGGGAGATGGTAGACAGGCCTTCTTCACACTCTGTTCCAGTTCTAACACTCAGACAAGAGTACATTCCGTCCCATGTCAGAGCTTGTCCTGGGGACTTTCGGCACAGTTCTTGATGGCATTCTCTGAGTTACATTTCTTTTTCCATAAAATGAAGCCCATGTTACAGCTGAGCAATTCCCAGTCCTCTTCCTTCCCATAGAATCCAAGTGTCTCTTTTCACTTTGCCCTGTCCCAGTCTCTTTCATTCCAACCTGATGTCATTATTTTAAAAAAATTTTTAGAATTATCTATTATTATTATTTTTAGTTGTTGTTAGACACAATACCTTTAGTTTTTAGTTTAGATGGACACTATATCTTTATTTTTTATTTTACTTTTATTTATTTTTATGTGCTGCAGAGGATGGAACCCAGGGCCTCGTACTGCTAGGTGAGTGCTCTACCGCTGAGCCTCAAGCCCAGCCCCTGGTGTACTTATTTTAAAACCTTTCGTGTGCTTCTTAGGGATGGGTTCGTATGACATTAGACAAAAGCCATAGGCACTAACCGCTTCCAGTTGAGCCTTTCCCCATCTTGGGTTTCCGTGAGGCTGACGTGACACTGCCAGGGAGCCTCAGAGGCCCTGGTGTACGTTTTCAGTGCCACTTAAGCCTCTGAGGCCTTGGAGGGGTGGTGGCATCCCGCGTTTGGTTTTATTGTTATGAAACATTTCCCTGACAGCCTCCTGAATTGATCTCCACCCGGAAAGCATTTTCTAATTTGATAAGCCCAGAGTGCCTGGAACAAGAGGCAATTTGACATCCAAATGTGACAAGGCTTGGCCCCTCCATCTTCCCTCCAGACTTCACTTGAAAGGGGACACCTTCATCCACCTAGTGTCCCTTCTGCACACTGCTGCAGGTGACAGTGCTGACACACTTTTCAGCCTTATGTCACAGTGTCCTTGATCTCCAGCTTCCAGCATCACCTTCCTCATGTCCTTAGAAGATCTCTGCAGCCTCTTCAAGGGTGATCAGACTTCTGCAACTCCCTCCCTTGCAGCACCCCCTTTGAGACTCATCACGTGTCCCCACAGTGTCTTCATGTCTCCAATGTCACCTACCGCTGCACATGGAGGAGAGTGTTGTTATGCTGCCTTCTCCAAATGGAGCCCAAATACCTCCCTGCTACATGGCTACTCAGCCTAAAACCTGCTGGTCTAAGAAAATAGTCACCGTATTCTGGAGTCCAGACAGGGAACATCCACAGAAGGCTTGTGCCTGCTCCATGGTTTCTGGGGCATCAGAAGCCAAAGCTCAAAGGCCAGAGACAGAATTATCTGAAGGCTATGGGTCCTATTGGTCTAATAGTTGGGATGCCCACCTGTGGCCCACAGTACTGTCCTGGGCCTCCTCACAGTACATCTCCTGGATCCAAAGGCAAAGGCAAGGAGGACAGAGATGGTGTGTCACTTTTAATGAACTTATCGCAGAGACGGCCCAGCGCCACCTCTTCCCGTGTCCCCTCCACTAAGTCACAAAGTCCATCCATTTTGAAAAGATGTTGCTGAGAAATTGGCGCAGTATCTTGTACCACATCAGACTCAGCCCCACGTGAACCAAAGGCCCAAGTGTAAGCCATGGAACCTCGGATCCCCCGGACAGTGGACGAGAGCTCCTGGAAGGGACCTGGACATAGCTTCCTCTGCACACCACACCAAAAAACTCAGGCAAAAAGGCCACCTAAGCAAGTCGGACCACACCAAACCAGAAAGCTCTCCCTGAAAGCCGAGGAAACCACCAACCGACTGAGACAGCCGCTCCTGGTGCGTGAATGACATCGGCAACCCTTCACCTGATAAGAAATTAACATCCAGATATAGACAGAGCATCCCCAACTCCAATATAGAAGGACAACAGCAACAAAAGCCCACCTCAAACAACAGCAGCAACACAAAGACACTAAACTCAATTTAAACTGGAGCAAAGGACCCCAATAATCATTTCTCCAAGACATAAGAAGGCCACAGGTCTATGAAAAAGTGCTCAGCTCATTAACCATTAAGGAAACGCAAGTCAAAGCCACAAGGAGACAGGCCCTCAGACCTGTGACCACAGTGATCAAAAAGACCTTAGGCGGGCATTGAGGAGGGTATGAAGAAAAGGGAGCCCTGGACATGCTGGTGGGATCAGAAGTCAGCACAGCAACCATGGAAAACAGTGTGGAGACAGAACCGCAGCCATACTGCATTACAACATGTGAGCTGACCAGGGACCACACATGCAGCAGCTGTCCTGTAAGACTGGGGACATCCTGGCTAAGTTAGCACAGGGGCACGCTGTGATCCTCACAGAAAGGCAAAACCACCCCACCAGGTACTGCTGGGGATAGAGCCTCACAAAGTGACCCATGACTGTACCCCTTGACCCAGCATTCCCTCTGCTGGGCAGATATGCTAAGGAAATGAAATTGGCCCTTCAGAGAGACACCTGCACTCCCACTGAGGCCTTATCCATGGGAATCAAGATACAGGCACAGCTCAGCATGCATGGGTGGATGTCACACAGTGCTGTCATACACCATCAGGCCAAGGACACTGAGTCACCTGCACCACTGCTTCAAGGTCCTGTTCACATCTTCTAGAACAAGACCCCACCCCTTCCCAGTCTCTAATGACTGAAGAGATTTTTCAGGGTAGATGATCTGTAACATTTTTTCCACATCAACTCCTTCATTTTTGAAAGATGTCTGAATGTTTTCCACCTCTCTGGACCTTTTTTTATGTAACTTTGTTTAAATATTGGCCTCCTCGTCTAAGCAATGAGCATAATAACGGTGTTTGCTCCTTTGACATCACAATGAAAATAAAATGATATATATGTAGGATTCAAAGCAAAACCTGGATCTCTGTAAATGCTCAGTAACACTGCCTACTATTCATAGAGAATTCGGCCACATTTTGACAACCATACCAGTGTGATCATTTGGGAAGCACATAAGCTACAAAAGAGGTTACTTTTATCAAAATGTTAAGTCGGCATGATACAGACAGAACCCAGATGCTTATAACCTCAGCCTCACATAAATGAGAATAGAGATTGTTCTTTTCTGTTATTTTTTAATAGAAAATATTTATGGGTACCAGACCAAGTGTTAAAGATTTATATGCATTTGATGCTTACATAAACCTTGTAAGGTAGTTTTTAGAATTGAAAAAAGACTATTTTTGCCGACTCTGAAATATGACTTTTCTACACCGCTGTAAATTCTCTACACTTTTAATACTTTTCACTTTCCTGCACTACCAGATATACCTGGCAAAAATGTTTAAGAGAGATACCAAGGGTTATTAATAGACATCATTGGTAATAAACCACAATGTTAATTTCATGCTCCAAATGCTACTTATTTAGCTCCTGATTGAAAAGAACTCCTCATCTGGCCCTCTCCACCCCATGTCATCCCAAGGCAGAACCACAGATTGGTTCTCTTTCTTAAGGAGTTAGGCAATCTAAAGATAAATAGGGAAGGCCAGATTTTCACATGAGTTTCTAAAATGAGAGGAAAATTCCTAAGGGAAGAGCAACACAGGAAATCCCTCTAACTGTATAACCCAACAAATTCACCTTCTGAATCATCAAGGTACCTTTTAAACATGAGGGTCTTAGACTATTAAGTTGGTTTCAACCCAGAACTTTCAGAACTAATATTTGCTGAGAATCTCCAGAAAGGGTCTGAGAAGTACATCCCTCAAGTCTTTAACCTTGAGCCTTGTTTTCATTCTCCTGGCAGGCCAGGTGTGCACAGGTGTGCAATCCAGGGACTCTTGGGATGGACTGAGAAGTAGCATGTAGCCCTGGCAACTAACAGAGGAATGGCAGGTTTGATCTAGAAAGAGAATGAGGGCACGCCTGGGGTAGAGAGTGCTAGGTGGGGTGACTCACGGTGGCACTCCAAATGTCAGGATTGAGCAGAGGCAGAAGCACCTGGGACGTGGGAACAGGAAGAGGAGGTGCCCCAGGTAAGTTCATCTCACCTCAGGACATTTCTACAGGCCATTCCACATGCTCCTCCTAGGAACGCCAAAGTGCACAGGGGCATCACTCCTGCTGGCCCTGCCTCAGCTGCATACTCACAGTGAGAACTGAACTACCACCTACAAAATGTGCGTGGTGGACCAACTCTGGGACAGTGGACAGGTTTCACACCACTTACTGACGAGGGTCAGTCACAGGGATCTCAAGCCATTTTCGCTAATGAAATTTTTTTTCAAAAGACTGATCCCTTCTGTCTCATTTGTGGCATGTTGGAGACTGGAGCCACCCTCTGTCCTGCCCAGGCTGACACCTCGTGGTCTGACGCCTTGTAGTCCCAACCCCATCTTGCTCACAGCCTGCTTGCTGGACACTGATCCAGCCCTGCCCCTAAGGGGGCAATGAGAATAGCCCTGAAGTCAAATATCACAATAGCAACAGTAGAGTTTCCAATATAAAAACTTCACTCTTCCTTTTGAAACAAAAATAAGTGACATTTTATATCTTCTTAGGGGGAAAATTGGGGGTTAATATAGACTTCTCATAAACATGAAAGCCTGTCCTGCAGTGGTCTAGCTTTGTTCCTAAGAGCAATTTCTGTCATTATTTAAGGCCTTCATTCATGCAAATATAATATATGCTACATTTGACATTTTAAAATACACTTAATTTCCCTTGATTAGAACCCTACTTGGGGATTGAAAATGAAACTCAATGGTAGAGGAGTTGCCTAGCCTGTGAAAGGTGCTGGGCTTCTCCCCTACTTCTTTCTTTTTTTCTTTTCTTTTTTCTTTTCTTTTCTTTCCTTCCTTCCTTCCTTCTGGGCTCCTCCCCTACTTCTTTCTTTCTTTCTTTTCTTTTCTTTTCTTCCCCCCCCCTTCCTTCCTTCCTTCCTTCCTTCCTCTATTGCTCAGCTTTTCATAATCAGTCCTACTATAGAAAGCAGTGAAGGAAGTTTTTTAAGATTTTTCACTAAAAAAAGTATTATGGAAAACTTGTTTAGCTAGATTCTTCCTTATAGCAGAATGTTCTGGTAGTATGTCTGCTCTCTGGACCCTCAGCTTTGACAGTAAGGTAAAACTTTGATCATGAAAGAACACACGTCAGGTAAAATGTCTCCAACTAATACTGAACACTTGGACATGGTTGTAAATCGGGTTCCTTAGTACTAACTCCCAGGTGAGCTTAAGAATGGGTGTCTCCCCCTGATGGTGCAAACCTGTGATCAGTCACACCACTACCTTGGAGGTCTATTCATTATTTCATTCAGCACTTACATACAGAAAACCTGCACTGAGCAAGTACTCAGATGAGCTTAAGGAGGAACTCACCCATGAACTTCACTCATTTACTCAGCAAGAGACTGTGCACTGGAGTTGCAGCAAAATAGACCAGAAGACCCTGGGGGACCACACCCAGGCGACCCCAGCCAGGAGTCCAAGAGACTACTCGATGTTCAGGAAACCAGGCCAAGGGAGACCAACTTGCCGGGGATGCTCAACTAGGGTGAAAAGCTGGGCCTGGATGGCTCCTGAGCACCTGGTCCTGCTCACAGGAAAAAGCATCATATGGACCCCCCACTGCCTGGGGGGCTGTGTGCTCACTCATCCATACAGGACAACTCACTTTCATTCAGATATCCTCTCAAAATTAGTCTGAAGGTGAATCCTCACACCCTCCACAGCCAGAGGGTCTCACCTTTCTGCACTCCCCACCTCCCAGCACACATGCAGACTGGGACCCACACTTCCCCTGAGTTTGGAGGCTCCTTAGAGACTTCTGACCCCTGCTCGGTCCCCGCCCAGGTGATCTGAGCAGTTACTGAAACATGGGAACTACTACCTGACTGCTGCTTTCCAAGCCAGGCTGAACATGAGAATCCCCTGAGCATACCTTCAAAAACTGAAGTTTCTAGGAAAGAATGATCTAGTATCTAGTATTGTGGTCCCTGAAGTCTGGACCCTCGTCCAGCAGGAGCTGGGTACTTACTAGAGTGTAAAATCTTGGGATCCCTCCCAAGGCCCTCCCAATGGGAAGTCTGTGGATGAAGCCTGGTGTTCTGAGCTGTAACAAGCCCCTAAGCGAAGTAAGATACCAACTGTGGATAGAAGTCACAGCACAGGGGCTCTGGATGACTCTACACACCCCAGGTGAGCTGGCAGACGGCAAAGTTGGGAAGCACCAGGACAGCATTTCCCACCACCGAAAGCACCATTCAGTATGCCCCAGGGAGGAGACTAAAGAGTACAAAATTTTGAAGAAAAAAAAATTCAAGAGGAATAAGGGTGTAGAAATTTGGCGGAGAATACAAGAACCAAATATCATTGCTGTTAATTACAGGGCATTCTAAAGTTACACTGTAGGGTTAAAGAAAAACACTTATTTTCCAAAGTCATCCTATTTTAAAACCCAGAAAACTAGTTTTTAAAAGTTATCTATTCTGAAGCCATATATTCCAAAGGAAAACAGTTCAAAGAATGCATGACTGAAATAAATTTTTAAAAAGTTGCTTTTATAGCTTTTCATGGAACACAAGACATTTTCCTATTAGTATTCCTATTTGCATTTAATGTTAGTTTGAGTTTTTTTTTCTTTTTTACTTCATTTCTATCTATCTATTTATTTATTTATTTATTTTGGTACCAGAGATTGAACCCAGGGGTTCTTAACCACTGAACCACATCCCTACCTCTTTTTATTTATTTATTTTTTATTTTATTTTGAGATAGGGTCTTGCTAAGTTGCTTAGGGCTTCACTAAGTTGCTGAGGCTGGCTTTGAACTTGCAATCCTCCTGCTTCAGCCTCCCAAGCTGCTGGGATCACAGAGATGCACCACTGTACCCTGGCTGTTCGGTTTTAAATGCTCTTAATACGATTATATGCTTGTTAATAAGAGTATCTACGACCTTTGTGTCCTTTAATAGTTGAAAATCATGGGAAACAGGTAAAAGAAATGCTGTCATATTTCTGACTAGAACAGTTAGTCCAAGCAAGAAGACCATCCTCCATGGCTAAGACCGTCTTCCTCTTAAGGATTCCGAAGAGGGAGAATGACCACAGAAGCCTTGTAGTAGACTACTCCCCGGCACCCAACAGCGTTCCCTAAATCCCACCTCTATCTGTGGAGACCTTCCTGGTCAGTGGCCTGGTCCCCTGAGTTTCTCATGAAGCTCATGTGCCTGGACCATGCCAGGTGACTTGCACACATACAACCCCCTCCATCACCAGCAAATGACCCAAGGATAGCATTCTGGTTGCAGGACTTTCAGATCAGAGGGCAAAAGCTCAGAGATGGTCAGCCCTGTGGCTGGCTCCAGGCAGCGGGCCACCAGCAGCTGTCTTTCCAGGTCACTCCCTGCCTCCTTAGTGTCAACGGGACACCAGGAGCACATGGACACTCAGGGAAGATGAAGCTGTCCTGCGTTTTTGCCATGTGTGTGGTTTCTGCCTGGGCTGGCTTTAGACTTTCAGAGCCCTTAGTGCTGAAAAGCAGATGGATGTGAAAATTAGAAGTCACGTCCCACTACGAGGAAGTCAAAGGACGTCTCAGCAAGTTCTCATTTTCTCATGACTACTCCCATGCTTTGTTACAGCATCAAATGTTAAAATTCTTTAAAATAAATGAGTCTTAATAAGACTCATTTATTTGGTTTTTGTTTGTTTGTTTGTTTTTGCTTTGCTTCATGCACTGAGAATACAGAGGCTACGGTGGAGCACAGGCCTATGCTCCCTCAGTCATGGGGGCATTTGCCTAGACATCCCCCTACTCAGGGCTGGTGTGGGGCACGACGGGGGAGGAGCAGGGAGGGAGGCTGCCTCCTACCCCTGATCTTTGCTCACTTATATCACTACTGGGGATGCCCTCCTGGGGTAGTCTCCCACCAAGTCAGGAGCCACCCCAAGGTTGAGCGCATAAGCCTGAAGTCCTGGCTGAGTTGGGTCCCCATGTGCAGGGATACTTGTTGACATGGCTGTGTACATTAAGATGACAAATAGTGTCCTCACTGTGTCAAAAAGCAGAGATCAGCCTGTGACAGCAAATCAGTCTGTGTTTGGCTCCTGGGCTTGGTTGATTCACAAAAGTGCTAACCCCTCAACCCAGATCAGCCATCGCTAACATGGGTGTCTCAGTGCGCTGCCCCATCAACCTGCCTTCTCAGACGCTAAGCCCCACATGCCCCATATCCCTGGGCTCCAGCCTGAACTCCTCACCCTGTTCCAAAGCCTCCCTGAGACAGACATCTTTGGTGACAAGTGTAGGGAAAATGTAGCGAAGAGTTAAAAGTGAATCTCTTACCTCTTTGAACTGTTTTCTTCATACTCGGTGTACACAGATACATTTTTGATGTGTTAACTAGGAAAGCTGACTAGGACAGAACAAAGAGGCTGTCACCGGGAGGAAGGCACTGACAGAAAGCCACCCCGCCCTATTGAAGAACTGTCAAGCCCATCCCAGGGCTCCAGGGTTGTCTGTGGTATTTATCAGAGACCTCAATCTGCTGCAGGAAATTAAAAATAATAATAATAATAAGTCTATCCACTGGACGTTTATTAAAGGAATCTAAAATTATATTACATCTAAAATAGCTGAAAGGAGTATTTTAACAATCAATGCAAGGTTGTTTCTATCAAATATATATGTATCCATGTTTGTGTATTCACATGTATCTTTTCTAACCACAAAATACACGCATGTAGAAAGAATTAATATGTACACATAGGTGGCATCTCTCGTGTCATCTGCACACATGCAGGCCTAGAACATATTTTATCACTATCTGGGGAACCTTTTAATGCATTTTGCTCCATGTAACCTTTACTTTAATATTGCATCTACAATTGACTCTTTTAAATCTGAAATCAAACAAGGTCCTTTCAGGCAAGTGGATTTCTTCATTTCATGTTGCTCTACTGACTCAAAAATATTTTGCTGAATACCATTCCTGGCTCAAAGGTAATAAAAGTGCTTGCTTGATTCCATGCCTTTACATACTAATTACAAAACTGTGTGTTCTATATGTGCTATTTGGTCTCAGTCCTAATAATTGTGTTGAATGGAATTCCATAACCTAAGCAAACACACCATATGAAATAAGAATAAATTGCTCATCTTTCAAAACCCCAAAGGTATGAGCATGAGAAGAAAAGAAAACTATGAAAGTGAGCACAGAAAAGAAAAATTTGCACCACTGCTATGCAGAGCTAGAAATGATACATGTACTGATATTAATGTAAAACCTTGCATTTTGGGGTCGCAGTGCCAGGTTATATGACAGGCTTTGGATTTCAGTTGTATTACTGAGGAGTTGTGTGACATGGACAGGTTATTTAGCTCCTCTCATCCTCAGTTTCTTCATCTGGACAGTGGGAATGAAGTCTACCTCATAATGGTGGTCTAAATGCAGAAATAATCACAAAAGCTGGATCCCTGGAAACCATCTCCCAAGGAAGCAAGAACCTGTTAGAGGAGGCAAGGGAGGGGAATTCGTGGTTAAATGACTTGGGGAGTGTGCACTGAGCCGTGCAGAACACATTTCTCTTTTAAAGGACAGAACGCAGAGCTTCTCAGAGACGTCCACATGTTCATGTGTCTTCCAACCACAAATACAACTCAGTATGAGTTCCATGAATTCCACCGGAGCCATCTCATAATGCCTAGGACTGGGGGCATCAAGTACAGTCACTGTCCCTCAAGCACAGTTTCACACCTTACATGCACAACTGACTCTGGGGGCACTAGGAAAAACACAGAATAACAGACACTGGGACGCTACCCGGTAACCAGCCACTGCTGCTTCAGCTGCAAAATATTTCCATGCCCTGAATTGACAATCAAACCTACCTTCCCTGTCTGTGTTGAAAAGAAATCCTCTAGAGGACAAATTTATTAGGTAAATAAATTGCTGGAAATGCTTTTCCTATTAGGAATTTGTTAGTCGTTTAAATTAGATTTCCTTCTCAGGGGCTTGGATGTATTTATGCATCTAAACATTTATCAGGTTGGACTGTGCACAGAGCGAGGGTCTACACGAGATCAGGACAAGCCCTTGGGGAGCTGGCAGTTAATGACACAGGTTTTGGAAACTTTCACCTCAGACCAATCCAGAGGAAGGTCTGCAGATGGGGAGAGCTTACCTCCATAGTCCCTGTTTATTTTCAGTTTTGAAAGCCAAAGTGCTGCACAGAGCAAGGGCTCCCTAAATACAGCTAATCTAACTTTTCAATCTATTGACGGCAGGAAGAATTGATGATTCACTTCTCCCCTTTCTGAAAACTCTCTCCTCTGAAAATTTCAACCTTTCGGAAGGATCTGATAAATAATACCAAGTTCACTGGCATTTCAAACAGACAAGACGTTGATCTATTTTAAACCGTGATGAATGTCATATTTCCATTCAAATTTGGGACGATCACACTTTCAGCTACCAACCAACTATGGAAAAAAAAAATCCTTCAGACAACAATAAGCTCTTAATTGAAGATTTCTCTTAAAAATTTTTAATAGAATAATGTGGGTGTTATCCTTCTGAAAAACAAAGTTACTTTTAATGAAGCAGTTCAAAATCAGGGCAGGGGAAGAGCAAAGAGTTTCCTTGAGGTTCTGGTGACAGTTTACATAAAAAGATGTTTTATTTTCTCTTTGCGGGGTGTACACCATCATTTTGTCCTATTATTCCTGACACATGCAGTTCATCATATTAGCATCTTTGTGGGAAACAAGAAAGCAATTAAGGTTTTTGCTCTATTTTTTTTTCTTTCAGGAGACAGAGATTTTTGCTTTCCTTCGAAACTCTTAATGAGGAGGAGAACCTGGTCAAACACCAAACACATGGGTTTTAAAATGCAATAAAGATAGAGCTTTAATAATTTTCAATTACAGTTATTCTGCAATAATGTTAGCAAATCTCATCTAAAAAGTAAATTATTCATTGAGTAGGAAATGGGAAAGCTTGGGGACTGTGTGGCTCTCCCATTTAAAGTTTCACTAAGATTCTCCTTGATAAGGTCCTTTAAAAAGATTACATATTTTATACTTTGTTTCTATCTCTTTCTTCATTCATGATGCTGTTTCTACTTTTTAATATACTTTTCTAACAAAACACGGTAGTTACAGAGTGGCCATTCAGAGAGGATCTATTCAGAATAAGTATTCATTCACTTGCAGCCAGAAATACTGATAATATGATTTTTTATGTAGTTTTAATACATTTTTTTTCATTTGCAGCAAATGAAACTTAGAACAAAATTTTAAAAAAAGACTGTCGTTGGCTTTCGTTAGAAAATTAGTAAGAAAAAGTCTTTCCTGTTGCTTTTACATTAGCAAATCTTGCTTTTCATGTAAATAAATAGATAATTTATTGGGAGGTGCATAGAATATAGCAAAAGTATAAAATCGCAGAAAATATTTTAAATCAAAATAATATATGACAAAATGAGAAAAAGGACAATGAAGACCACTTCCTTTAAAAAAGGGGTGGGGGGGAAACATCACCCTTCTCTGAGAACTTGAAAACAACTCACTGACTCAGTCATTTTTTTATATTCCTTCTACAATTAATGCCAACTCTCGTCCTCAGATAAATGCTAGATTCTTTATGACCTCTCCCCACTCTCCTTTCTCTTGCCATGAATTTAGTTGCCTTTGTTAAATTTCCCTGCCTTGAAATTGAAGATGCTGTCACAAATGCACCCGAGTGGTCAGATTTGCCTAGAACTCTTGCAGTGAAATTGGACTGGAAGACCTCATGTAGAGAATTCTAGAGCAAATTCCAAAATGAACTAAAAAGACACTTCTCAGAAGAAGCAGCAGAAATGGCAGAGAAATAGAAGAAAAATGTTCAACACTATCAGCAATTAAGGAAATGCAAATCAAAACTACGCTGGTGTTTCATCAGAAATCAGCCATCAAAAATACAAATAATAAATGCTGGAGAGGATGTGGTGGAAATGGAACACTGTTAGAGTGTTGGTAGGACTGTAAATTAGTCAACCACTATGGAAATCAATATAGATGTTCCTCAAAAGACTAGGCATGGAACCACCATAGGACCCAGCTAGACCACTTTCCAGGATTTACCTTGAAGAATTAAAGTCCTCCTACTAGAGTGACACATGCATATCCATGTTTACAGCAGTACCATTCACAATAGCCAAACTATGAAACCAGCCTAGGTCTCCACCAACGGATAAATGGATCAAGAAAATGTGGTATAGGTACACAATGGGGTTTCACTCAGCCATAAAGAAACATGAAACTGTCATTTGCAGGAAAATGGATGGAAGTAGAGACCATCACGATAAACAAAATAAGTCAAACTCTTCATAGGGTCAAGGGTCATATATTTTCTCTCATTTGTAGAAGTTAGAGAGGGAAAAGGAAAAGAAAGATATTGGGGGGGGGGGGTCCATAGGGATCTCCTAAAAATCAAAGGTAGATCTGTAGAGGAAAGAGACCAAGGGATGGGAGGTGGGGAGAAGAGATGGGGAGTGACACAGGCTGAATCAGAGTGTTATATTGTATGCACATATAGATATGTAACAAGTTCTACATTATGTAAAAATAGAATACCAATTTTTAAAAGTGGAGAAGGGGGGGAAGAATTCTAGAGCCTATTGCAAACTTTCATGAGATTTGTGAGACATGCTTCTGAGTACATAGCGTAAGAGATGAAGTCTCCAACTTGTCGCACACTAAGCCCAGGGGTTGGAGATGGCCGTGCCCTGGGAAATGAGGCAGCCTGGGTCAGGCTCAGGAGTTCTGCTAACTCCTATCTTAGAGCAACATGTATATTTTTCTCCCAATCTTATTTAAGGAAAGTGTTTGTTCATAGGAAGCAAAATGGGGACAAGGGTCCCATACAACTGCCTCTAATTTCCCCAATTCCACTTGATAGAGTGTTTGACTTTATCACCAAGGCAGAGACTTCAATGAAACCCTGCCCTTCAAAGCCCCTTTCAGCTCTGCCTCCTAGACAAGACCTGGACACCTGGGTCCTCGCTCGCTTAGGTTGCTTTTCAAATTCAGGCTCAGCCAGTCACTAGCAAAATTGAGCCTCTCTGCAGTTCTGTTTCCTTCCTTTGGAAAACGGGCACAGTAATAGTGGCCACCTCATGGATTACCAAGATGGCCAAAGGACACAAACACACCCCAGATTCTTATGGCAGTACCTGGCACACTATAGACACTTGCTGAAGATGAGGCAGTCAGTAGTGAACTGGTCTGATGAGAAGATGAAAATAATAAGCCGTCTTTTGCTGTCTTGTCCAAGTTAAGAAGCTATAGCCTGAGGTGGAATTTGTCCCCTTCCAATCCAGCCTGGTATGCTTGATTCTGTAATTTCCCTCTGTGATTTGCACAGTCCTCTTATTCATTGCTCTCGGGCTCTCTCTCTCTCCGGGGAAATATTGACACACATTTCTTTGATATGACCAGATTATCATTAGTGAGTATAAAAATGCTCGGCAAAAACACAAAAATAAAGCAGTTCCTGACGATGCTAAATGAAAAGGTATCCCAAAGGAAGTGATGTCTTCAGCAAAATGAATATTTGCTTAAGAATCCCCACTTGGATAATTGATATGTTAAATACAGGGATATTTTGAAACCTTGAATCATTATGGAATATTTTTCCATTTTTTCATTGTTTATCATCTCTTCTTGGCCCTTGTTGAAGACATTTCTTTAAAAGAAAAAAAAAGATTTCTCTAATGTCTTGATTCCTGAAACTTTACTTTTCCCTGACTTCATTTTTGGGTACTGAAATATGTAAAATGAGGATGGATGAACAGAGGCACCAAAAAACTCTAAAATGCAGCCCTGCTGTAGAAATAAAGGGTCCCTACCCACCTCAGTATGTAGGAGTCTCTTGACAAATTGGGCAAATAGAAACTTACTAAAAGTGCCTTTGATTCTCGAGTTTCAATATCTGTTTGCACATAACTTACATGTGTCTACCTCTCTTAATTTTGATTTGTATGCTACTGTATTGAGGTGGGGTGAGCTGGAGGAGATATTGCCAACTCTCTCCTGCAGGAGCTAGAAGTAGCACATGGCAAAAGCAGATCTACAAATCCCATGCCGTACCAGGAGCATGCAACAACACCCAGCAAAGCCATGGGTAGGATCTGGGGTCCAGCTTTGTCTTTATAGGCACAACTAGCAAGCCAGCGTGCACCAGGCTCAGGCTCCTGCAGTTCACAGCCACTTGGGGTCCACACCCTTTCTCACACTCTGCTCTGGTGGGCTCAGATCTGAGACAAGAGGGTTTACACCTCCAGTGTGATCCACCTGCGCATTCCAATCTCCTCAGGGACCCCTGTTCTGCTCGGTTACTGTAACAAGATACGTAACAGATCTGCAGTTTTCATTCATTGGGTGTCACCAACTTCTCTCACACACCTGGCCATCGGGTGGCCTAAGCAACTGACATTTGCCACTGTAGATCTGGAGACTGCAAGGCCAAGATCAAGTGCCTTTCAGATGGTTCTGGGTGGGCCGTCTGCTCCCTGGCTGCCTTCTTGCTGTGTGCTAGAATGGCAGGGAGCAAGCCAGCTCTGGTATTTTCCTGTATTTATAAGGACGTAAACCACAGCAGAGGGACTCCTGTCGCATGACCTCATCTAAACCCAGTGACTTCCAAAGGCCGTACTCTCAAACACCATCATATTAAAGATTAGTGCTGCAACATTGTTAGGGAGATAGCTAGTTCATACACGCCATGTCCAGAGCTGTCTTCTCAAACACAACCATAGATAAACTTGCACATATCATTTGACATTCATAGGTGTACTGGACCAAATCCCTTAAGGATAGCTACTCCCTCGACTATTTGAATTGATGGTCAAGTAACACATAACTAATACTATCTTTAGATAACATATAGTGAGACTTGGTTATCTAAATTTTTACAAGCCATCTAATATTACCTTAGTACATGGACTGGTTTTACGTAATGGTGAATTTTGTTTACCTATGGTCACACAAATTTAACCAAGCCTGTTATTTACTGTTGCTTGTAAGAACTATGCAGGATCCAAAAATCAACTGCCTGATAACAGGGAAAAGATTGACTTAGGGAAAATAAGGAAGAATGTGATTACATCACAGCATTACAACGGCAAATGAATACTTCCAGGTCTTCTAATTTCTATTTTATCCTCAAGCATGGTGTGATAAAACTTGGTAATTAAAGTAACTGCCATATGCTATTATGTGTGTCCGCTTTGTTCTAGAAGGAGAGATATATGTCCTTTCTCGTGCTTTACTCTCTGCCATCTGTGGAAATGCATCCGGCAGCAAACAGATCTCCAGTTCTTCCACATGAGGCTCTAAGGCACCACTGCCTGGGTCCTAGATCCAGCCATGCTCTAGAGGTCTCCTGATGATACTACAGAAAGCGTGGTGTGAGTCGTGGGAGAGGAACATTAGTGACCTCCTTTGTCACACTCTCTGGAGATCAAAGGAAATCAGGCCCACTATGTGAGCAAGTGTCTTTGCACCTAAGATCTGTCTTTTGAAAGAATACTCAACTGGACTTTAAAACCCAACTTAAGCATCAAACTTCCAACTGGCAAGTTTGTCTATTTGTACTTACTGAGGTTGCATTATTTGGCATTTTCTAACTGCCAGGCTTTCCCTCTGCCTGCCTGAGTTTCCCAGGACACCATGCTTTCTAAGTATGGAGAAGTCCCAGATGTCCCTGGATACTGGGGCTCTGCACGTCCATGAGGCTGTAGTGGCCCACCATAGTCTTGCCCCGTATTTTTTCCTGGACTATACTTGCTTTTTGAAGTTAACTCACAAAATTTCCAATTGCTTGGCTCAAAACTGCATCTCACACCAGCTCATCCTTCCTTCCTGGGCTCAATTTCTCTTCCTGAAGCCCATCTTCTGGACTTTATTTTAACAAGGGCCTTTGGGAGAACCCTGCTCTCTGTTGTCACCTTTACTTCTGAACAGCAGGTTAGCAGGAAACATAATGGCAGGTTCGTAGTTACTTGCTGCACTTTGCTGGTGATTCATTGTCTTCTGGCACCTGTTGTTACTGGGAGCACCCTACTCCTTGTGGAAGTACTGCACCTTTGAAGGTAATCTATCCTTTCTCTCTAGTTGTTCTTGAGGTTTTCAATTGTCTTTGTTGTTCTGCAGTTGATTTATGGTATTTCTGGGTTTGATTTCTTTTCATTTACCCTGTCTACGAGTCAATGTACTGCTTGTCTCTCATTAATACTTCAAATTATCCACCATCATACAGCTTTTCTGCCATTTATTCTATTCTTTCCTTCCAGAAAAATCTAGTAAGCCTTTTGGACCTTCTCTTTCTATCTTCTACGACTTGCGGTATCACTTTAGGGGGACGTCATCATTCAGTCTGTAGCATGTAGTACGCAAATATTGTAGCAGGGAAATAGTGACAAGGGTCTCATCAGGGCTCCTTGGGTGGCTGGTGATGAAGCAGAGCTGAAAAATTCTGGCATAGACAACACATCCCAAGTTTGGAGCTGGCTGAGCCAGGTGCCATCTGTGCTGTCTCTGTGCACTCAGCCCTCCACGTTGGTCACTCTAGGCTGCCCCTGTTCTAGACCTGATATACGACTGAAGCATACATGATTGACAGAGAGAGAGACCAGCAAGCCTTTCAACTTCTGTACATATAGTTGGAATTCCTTTTTTAAAACAAGAAAGAGCTCTTCAAGAAAGCAGTCTAACACAAATCACCATTGGCTCAACATTCATGTTTAAAGAACAAAAGGAAAACATTTCCAAATCCAAAATACGACCTCTGACTGATTTTAGACTATTATTAATTTCCATGTAAATTAACTTTCAGGATAAATATAGTGGTTCTAATATATTTTAAAAGGCTATAAGTTACCTATGGGAGAGCGAAACCACCACTGAATGAAACTTGATATCCAGGAAGATGGACCGGGCTTATCCCGCCCTTCACACCTAATTCATCGCTGGGTTCTTCAATTTAAGAATCATGAGTCCAAATACGTGGCAGCTAAAATTCTCCACATCTCCGGATTATCCCTGCATTGCAATTTAGGAGACAGTCACCTCTCAGAGGTTGGTACATAGAATCCTCCTTGTCCCCATCCTCTATATCACATTAATTCCTATGACAAATCTACTTTCCATTCATAATCTCTTTTATACACTATCAAAAGAAATTTGAGGAGGATTAAAATGTCAATTTACACATACAAATAATTCAAATTAGAAGAAAAACTGAAGGAGAAATTCAGAGAGCAGCACTGAGAACAAGTGAGCTGGGTGCAGAACAGTTCTGCGTTGCCACGAGATCAGTCCCAGACCCTGCACTGACTCCTGAGGTCACTAGGTTTTAATCCTAACCTTCCTTCTGGGTTCCTGTCAACCATTTCCCTGCAGGAAATCTATTTCAGACAAACTGAAACGACTCCCAATTTATGACACACAAAGCTATTTTTCCTACCTCATATATTTTCTCAAACATTCCCTCCTTTCAATAGGTTCTCACCTTGTTCCACACCTCAGCTCGCATGTAGCCATCTCCAGGAAGTCTCCTCAGGCTGGGCCTTAAGATGAGCTTCCTCGCTCTTCCCCTTGAGTCTGATTAGCCTTTAATAATGACCTTGTACTATACTTTAGTCTTCCCTCTCACCCTGCCCACTTTGGTGAAGTGAAATTCTCAGTGCCAGATATGCATCCGTCACATCTGGACCCCCACCCCCAGCATTCCAGATCATACTGCCGAGGGTCCCCCACTTCAGAAGCTACCCGATCCCAGCTCCAAGGAGTGAGTTGAGGATGTCACTCAGATTGGAAGTAGTATTTGCAATTCAATGTGAGCTCTTCAGAAAATAGCGACTATTAGGCAAGGATTTTGTGAATCATTAACAGCAGGACGGCAGATTCATTTAAATAACATTTCTTTTATAAAATTCAAAGGTTATTTTTGCCCAAACATGTATAACCCCCATGAGTGAACCTTTGATGGTTGCTATGACCTCAACCGACTGGTAAGAAACCCTTGCTACCCCACAGGTGGCCCAGAAACCAAGAGCAGGTTTGTTCGGCTTGGCACTTGTTAGAAATGCAGATTCTCAGGAAGCTCTCAGACCACCCTTGGGAATCCAGATCTGCATGATGAGAATCACAATCCAAGGGTAGAGGCTCTGGTTTTAATGTTTAGGTGGACATGTATCAAATCCATGTCCAAATGCACTTTGTCTACATATTTACTAATCGAACATTATCAAAATCCTGTCCAGTTTAATTGGTAGAATTTAGCATGAAGAAGTTAACTGTAAGCCAGGCACAGTGGCACACACCTGTAATCCCAACCGTTTAGGAAGCCAAGGCAGGAGGATTTGGAGCTCAAAGCAAGCCTCAGCAACTTGGTGAGGCCCTAAGCAACACAGTGAGACTCTGTCTCTAAATAAAATACAAAAAAGGGCTGGGGATGTGGCTCAGTGGTAGAGTGCTTATGAGTTCAATCCCTGGTACCAAAAAAAAAAAAAAAGTTAACTGCACATGTCTTAAACCCCAAAATTAAAATGAACTAAAATACCATCTCAAATACTTGTCTTACATTTTGCCCTCAGATTTTCAAAAAAGCAGCCCAGCAAAAGCAGTAAAGAGTAGGGAGCACCAGCTATGTGGTTGTTCCCAAAATTTCTCCTCTCCTACAAGAAACGAGAAAGGCTAAATATCAACATGACAGGGTTGGAATGGAGAGGCGGAATCCCAGGTGGGGCTCTTGAGCTCCAAATTGTTTGATTTGTGCCTACGAGGAGCAGCAGAGTTCCTCTCTCACCTCTGAGACCCAGAAGACCCCCGAGAAGGGTAGAAATATGGTCTCCCCGCCAGGCTGACACCCTTAATTATGGCTTTTGAGCTTTTGATGTTCTGACACATAAATAGCTAAAAATCCGCTTTTTCATTTTGTGCACTTGCAAGTTGGAAATGTCATCAAGTTTCATCAAGATTGAAATGGGGTCCAATTTGCTAAAAACGCCTCATGCATAAGGAAGTCTTGTGCTCTCTTTCACATGGGAGTCAGCTGGCTCAGTGCATTATGCACCCCGTGCTGGAAGGATCTCGACCTGCCACTCAAACCCTGAAACAAGGGAGCTGTGGGGCTTCAGGGTCTTGGCACTTCCAGAGGGTGGGGGCCAGCACTCAGAGACTCAGTGCCCCAATCCACCACTCTCTGTCCCTGCTAGGAAAGAAAGTACGGTGTGCAAATGCACCTACAGCTTCTCCCTGGTCCGTATTTGGGAATTACAGTGGGCTCCTCTGCAGTGCTGTGCCCCCAACACAAAGAATGTCAAATGAAGAAACATAATTGCCATTTTGTGTCCCTTTTGCTTTTAGTGAAGTAAGAAACCAACAACTTCTTTCACTGATGATAGGAAAGCAAAGTGAACGAGTCAGTGGAAATCTCCCTGGGTAAGATCTCACCCTATCTTTTTAAATTGGGGTCATATTTCCCTTGATTATGTCTGGAAACTATGGGAAGAAAAAAATATATCTCCCTGAAATAAGACTCGATGCGTCTGGAAACTATGGGAAGAAAAAAAATATCTCCCTGAAATAAGACTCGATGCCTAATAACAATCCTTACAGGGGCTGGAGTTACTTTCCAGGTGCACCCATTTTTGTTTATCTGCTTTCCCGATAGTGATCGTCTTCCTCTATGGCTCCTCCCCTGATAGCCATGTAATTACTAATTCAGTCACTGCCTGATTCAGGCTACCCAGAACCTACACGGGAAGGGGCTTTTCTGTCCAGAAGTCCATACTTGGAGGAAGGGGCGTAACCATGTTAGAAGATTCTCCAGTAAAAGCTCAAAGATGGGAAACAAAAGCCAGGAAATGAGTGCCAAGCTTTCCCACTACCCTCAGACAAAAGCTCACTCCAGGTCTCAGCCCCACTTGAAGGAACCACCACAAAGAAAAATTTCTGTGAAATCTCTTGTCTCAAAAATGCAAAACAAGCCAGGTACCCTGGCACATGCCTGTAACCCCAGTGGCTTGGGAGGCTAAGGAAGCAGGATTGCAAGTTCAAAGCCAGCCTCAGCAAGGAGGTCTGAAGCAACTTGGCGAGACTGTCTCTAAATAAAATATAAAACGGGCTGGGGATGTGGCTTAGTGATTAAGTGCCCCTGGGTTCAATACCTGGTACCCCTCAAAAAAAACAAAATGTATAATGATTTTGGATTTTAATTCTGCATCTGTTTTAAAGATTTCTAAAAATATTTCTAAGCGTCTTGCCGTGTTCTAACACTGACGTTCAAAGGTTCCAAGGACATCCTGACCACTTTTTAGGTGGGTGCTCTGCCCCTACCCTAGGTTGAGAATTCAGGGTCAGGAGATCCTAAGAGTTTTTAACTGTACTGGTACTGAGTGCTCTCACTCCTACCAGCACTGTCAAAATATGAATGGCCAACACTAACCGCCTTCGTTAGGTGCCGCAGGCCATAAGCATTGCCCCACGTCAGGGTTGACACACCCTCAGGAAGGAGCTGGGAGGTCCCTCTGATAGACCTAGAAACCAAGGTGGAGAGCAGCTGTATGACAGAGTTACGTATCACAGCCCAGGAGAACAGGCTTTTACAGACTGCTCCCATCACAGATTGCCTCTCTGCACTTGTTTCTCACAAATAAAAAAATCCTGCGAGGGCATCACTGACTCTCATGTCCATAAGGGGAAACTGAGAGTTCCAGCTTCACACCATGCAATTAATAAGCGACAGAACTATCTACGTGGATCTTCTGACTAATACCACTGAGTTTCCTGCTCTGCCACAGACACTGAGGTCATTTCCAAGTCTATGTTTCTAGACATCTATGATGGAAAAAAGGCTTATGTGAATCAATAGAACACGATGAAACTTGGAGTCTTTATTTTCATGCAAATAGTCTCAGGATGAAGGGCAAGACATAAAGATTCAATGACCTTAATTGTAAAAGAATTAAAAATTCCATTAGTAACTATCACAATTTAATAATGCTCATTTTTTTGCAAGAACGGGTGATAGTTACAGGAAATTATAGCAACCTCTTAATTTCTACAATGATTTCTTCAAGTGCATTTTCCTAGTTAAAGATTAGACACCTTTTTTAGCTGCCAATAACAAAGAGGTTGAATATCTTTGCCAGTAAGAAAGTCCCCACGTTCAAAGCTGGCTAAATTGGGAGTGGGCTACCTTGTACAGTAGTGAGTCCCTTGCTCCCAGGGGAACTCAACGAGAAACTCTGTGACAACTTGCTTTCGAGGACATACCAGAAGAGACTGAAAATCTTTTAGGGCAAAAGAGAATCTCATTAAAGCCATGGACCTCCCCCCCCCCGCACCCCGAAATGTACAGATGTAACAATTCTGAATACACTGTGGCAAGAATTTCACTCTGTCATGTCTAAGGGGCTTGTCTAAATCCCAGGCACCCAGGTGTACATGACACTATGTGACCAGGAGGAATTTCCATAGCCTTTGTCCCTTCTCCCTCCTTCAAACTCACTTCCACACAGACACGGAAACAGTCTGGCAGGCATGGCGGTTTACTTTGCTTTAATTTTTAATTTGTTAAATCAAGGGATTTCACATAAACATTCAGATTCTGGCTTCTGTTGGAAAACATCAGCGAATGGGGTGACAGTGGCCTGCATTCCAGCAGGGTTCCCTCAGCAGAAGGGGAGTGCTGGCCCCTCCTGAGAGGGTCCATCCCACTCTCCAGCACCACCCAGACTGCTTCACTCAAGATCTTCCCCAGTCGCTCTACGTTTGTATTTATTTATTTATTCTAATGAGGTCTATATGACAGCAGAATGCATTTTGATTCACTGAACACAAGTTGCACCACGACTTTTCATTTCTCTGGTTGTACACACGTAAAATCATACCATATATACAGTCATACATGTACCTAGAGTAACAATGCCCATCTCATTCCACCATCTTTCCTACCACCCCCATGCCACTTCCCCACCTTTCTCTTCCCTCCCCTTTGCCCAATCACAGTTGTTCGATTTTTCCCATGCCCCGCCCCATTATGGATCAGCATCCGCTTATCAGAAAGAACATTTGGCCTTTGGTTTGGGGGACTGGCTTACTTAGAATGATATTCTCTAGCTCCACCCATTTACCTGCCAATGCCATGATTTTATTCTCTTTTAAGGCTGAATAATATTCCATTGGGTATATATACCACAGTTTCTTTCACTTAACACCAAAAAAAAAAAAAAAAAAAAAAAAAACAATCAATAAATGGGCTAAGAAGCTGAACAGACACTTCTCAGAAGAAGATATACAATTGATCAACAAATATATGAAAAAAATGTTCAACATCTCTAGTAATTAGAGAAATGCAAATCAAAACTACCTTAAGATTCCATCTCATGCCAGTCATATTGGCAGTTATCAAGAATAAAAACAACAATCAGTGTTGGTGAGGATGTGAGGGAAAAAGCACACTCATTCATTGCTGGTGGGACTGCAAATTGGTGCAACCAGTCTGGAAAGCAGTATGGAGATTTCTTAGAAAATTGGGAATGGAACCACCATTTGACCCAGCTATCCTACTCCTCGGTCTACACCCAAAGGACTAAAAAACATCATGCTATAGTGACACAGCCATATCAATGTTCATAGCAGCTCAATTCACAATAGCTAAACTGTAGAACCAACCTAGCTGCCCTTCAATAGTCGCTCTAGGTTTGAGGCTGCCATCTCTGAAATAGACACTGGGTTTCGACAGAGCCATTTCTTAAGTGGTCATCGAAGGCACTGGTGGGCTTTCCCTCAACCACACTGTCCTCTTCAATGGCGACACACACAGAAAGTGCGTGGGAAGTGACGAGGGGAAGGCTTGGGTCAGGTCACAGAACACAGCACAGCAATGGTGCCTTTTGCAACATGAGCCCAAGAAGCAGCCGAACACACTGATAATGTCACTCTGCCCAGTCTCTCCTATGGCTCCAGAAGGAAACAGGGTCAGCATGTGTGTAGAAGATCCAGGATGCACCATCTTGTGAACCAGAGCTGGTTTTCCAAGGCATGGGTTGGAGCTTCAACCTAGGGCTATTTGTACAGAAAAAGAGACAGATTCTCCCTTTCACTTCCCAGTTCACCTTGCAGAACAGATCCCCCCCCCACCCTCCCACAGCCCTGGTCATTCAAGGCAGAAGGACTAGACAGGGGAAGGGGCCTGAGATGAAGACACAGATGCACTTCCATGGTCCCTCCATTCAGCTACAAACTGGTATTCTAAGAAAGTCCCAGAAGTGCCTACAAAAGTGATCACTTGGTAGAGCCTGAGCTTCTACAGGGCACACCCCAACAACTAGATGGTTTTGGAGGCCGGCAACAAGCGTGCTTGTGTCTGCTAACAAACCTAGCTCCGGTGCTTTCAGGTGGCTTCGCGGCACTTCATCCATGTGGCAGTTTGTAGGTGGTTATTGGAAAAATGTGTTTTTATTGCTAAGAATAGAAAAAAAGAATTAAAGGATGTAATTGCTGATTCTAGAAATAGAAATTTTCCACCTTATAAACATAATTCCAATAAGACAAAATGGAATCAGTGAGCATTCCGTATTGGCAAGTTCTTCACCTCAGTTTTGACCTCATGTCACATATTAGCTCTGAAGAAAAAATTGAGTGGAAAACATAAGGCAATACTGGAACTGCATCAAAAACAGGAAGAGCGATGGCACTGGAGAGCTGGGTGCTGGTGTTGGGACCCGCCGTGATGTTGGAACCTGCACTGCAAAGCCCCCTGGTAACCCAAGCACAGGCAGCCCTCCCCTGTTCACAGTCTGTCTACGTTCACAGGAAAAAAACCATGACTAAGTCATGCCTTGGGAGCCTGGTTTTGCTATTAATTGATTCTGCAGATTCATTCCCTCCACAGACCCCTCTTCTGTTCTATTTCCCTGTGGTCAAATGAGGAATGCCATCCTTGCAGGGACAGAATAACACAATCATGGATACACAAGTGCTAGCAAACGCCACCATCCCCCACCCAGGTTTATTTTTGGTATGTTAGCAAGTGGTATCAATGATGTCTATTATCTCACAAAACACAGCTCACAAGCAGGAAAGCTATATTTTCTATTTTTTTTTCTTCCCCTCAAAGACAAAAAAAAATCGAAAGATACAATATTTTATCATATAATTGATGCAATTAGGACAGCCTCATTGAGCATGAACGTAAACTTGAATATAAACATCAAGGAAAACGATCAACAAAATACTGACTCCTCCTCTAATGCAGTTCCTTTAAGTTTTTGTTTATATTAAAGAATCCCTCTAATATTTTCCTAGGTAAAAATGATCAATACGCAATTTTCAAAATAAGCGATTGTAAATATTTAAATATTCGCTTACTCCTTCCCCCCTGCCATTTGTTATTATAACACTTATAGCTTTAAATATTAGCCCCGTCCTATTTATAATGACACCGGATTGCACCACTCATTTATCTACTTAAGAAAGGCAATTTGGAGGAGGGCTAGCTACCATGGTGGCAATTTGTCATTAACAGCAGTTCTAATTAAATAGCCTCATCGACACATTATGGCACCATCTTGTACATTTTCCCTGAGACTCGATATCTTCTAAACCATAATAATACACCCGATCAAAAATTCAGCTGCTTATGAAAGTGAGAAAATAGTGATTTACATGTTACACTTTAAAAGCTTCATCAAAGCTGTAATAATTTTGTTGGATAAACAATGTGATTCTTGAGATTAATAAGAATTTCTAAATATGAACAATATGTACCCTGAGGAGAATATTATCTAACGAGGAACTGATAAATTATGTTGGGCAAATAATCTGCATACTGAAACGTGCGTAATGGAGACAGGAAATTAAATATTGAAATGGGTAAATAACATGCAGTTTGGTGGGTGGGTTTCTCCGCCTCCCCCCCACCCCACCCCTTGGTTGGGTTAAATTCCAGTGTCAAAATCGTGGATGACCAGGGCAAATCCTTGTCCTTCACACAAGAGAACAGGAGAAAACGGATGCGTCTCAGGTCCAGGTTGACGCCGGGCAGACCGGAAGTCCTTGGATGAATTTCTCTGCTGGGAAGAGATACTTGGGAAAGAGTGAAGGGAATATCTATGGGGTTTTTTTTCCCCTTTACTTCCTACAGGCACATTTGGGACTTCTTATTTCTCAGAGGTAGAATCACCTTTGAAAACTGGAATCAAATGGTACTGGTTCGAAAGACAAGGGAAAGTCCCAATTAATAGAAATGCATATGTCAGAGCTGGCCACCCCGGTGCGGCTGAGAATGTCCCTGTCCCCATAGGCTGTGTGTGTGTGTGGGGGGGACTCCCCTCCCCAACGGAGCAGGGGGCGAGTCCCAGCAGGCGCTGTCTTCTCCTTCAGGACTGGGACTTGCGGGCGGAAAAGGCAGAGCAGCCCCCATGGTTCTCTACGGAGGGCTATGCCCCCTAGGAGGGGACACTAGGAGTTGGGGGGCATGGAAAGCTTTCCCAGAGATTAGGGTTAGGAAGCCAAGCAGAGGGAACAGCTCGGGCGGAGCATGGGGCAGGGCGGCAGGAGGTGGGAAGGTGGGGGACAGGACGGCTGGCCGAGGAAGGGACAGCACAGTGTGACGCCAGCATGTCACTGTCACTGCCTGGGGGCTGCTGTCCAGAACCAGTAAAGAACAGGACAGGCCGTGGACGCCAGGCCGCTGGAGAGCGGGTAGGAGTCCTGGACGCCAATTCCCAGAAAGCCTCAATGACCACGAAAACCCTTACCACGAGGTTTCGCTTTGGCGGGAACGCGACCGGGGCCTCGTTCCGCCCAGCGCTCCTGAACCCCGAGGCCTCGAGCGTGACGAGGTGGTGGAGTGGCCAGTGCTTCCACGCGCTGCCCTCGGAGAACAAAGGGTGGGAGGGACCCCTGAGGAGACTCCTCAACACTCGGTGACATGTAAGATGCCAAGAGCCTCGGACCCGCCAGCTCCTCCCCCACAGGACCCTACAAACGTCTCAGACCCAAGTGTCAACATACCTGAGGGAGAGGCAGAGGGGCGGAGGCAGCCAGGGCAAGATGGCAGCCAGGAGGTCGGCGCTTGGAGAAAGACTTCCGGTGAGCTCAACTTCCTGCTTGACACACGAGGGGGACCCAGTCAGACGGACACTTCCTGCTCCTGCCCGGAAGTAGAGGGGCCCAAGAGAAAAAAGTAAAACGGACGCGTGGATTCAGTGGGCACCAGTGAACAACAGTGAGGGGAGAATGGACAGGGAGATGAGGGGAGCGTGGACAGGGAGATGAGGGGAGGAGGAAGTCCCGAGACCATAAGGAACAAGCAAGCACCCGCCAGACTCCCAGCTCTGGGCCCCTCTCTTCAGAGAAGGTCTCTGTGTCTCTGTGGCCTTTGCAATAAACCTGCTGCTTGCTTCCTGTCTCTGCGCCCTGTTCCTGGATTCTTTGCTGACGGAAACAAGAACCCAGTGCCCCGAGAGAGTAATATACCCATATAAGAACCCTTTTTAAAAAAAAAATTTTTTTTTAGTTGTAGTTGGACACAATACCTTTATTTTATGTATTTATTTTTATGTGGTGATGAGTATCAAACTCAGGGCCTCGCCCACAGTAGGTGAGTGCTTTACTGCTGAGCCACAACCCCAACCCCTAAAAATCTTTATTGCACTAGTGTTTACATTGGAACAAATGCCTATGCACACACACACACAAAAAAAATCCAAAACAGTGGAAGCACAGCGTCTCCTAGGATGAAATATCAAGCTGCTTGGAAAGGGAACTAGAATGTCATACCTCAAAGGTGGCTCTCCTAAACACAGTGTTGAGCAAAGAGGAAAGAGTCACAGCAAGATACTCACAGTTTTAGAGTATGCATTGTAGCTTCTGTTGCCTGCAGGCGCACCTGGAGGTGGCTGTGTGTAGAGGAAGGCATGGGAAAGGAGAATAACCACCACCACCCTTTAAAGCGTATTTGCGTTTTTTCTTAGAGGGGGACAAAAAAAGACAGGATTTTTTGTTTTTTAAACAGGGTAGTAGGGACATGAGAATTTATTGTAATCTTCATTATATTTTTTTATGTCGAGGAACACCTAAATAAAATTTAAATGAAGGTCGATGATTCAGGCAGCAGCCAGGTGGATGGGGAAGGTGGGGAGAACAGAGAGGAGCAGGAAGCAGAGAGCCCAATCTGAGGAGCAGGGATTCCCGCGGGGCCAGCTCACAGCCCTCTGTGTTCCTAAAAGGACTGAGCAGAATGCTGACTTTACCTGAACTTAACCCTCCAAGTTCACAACAATAATAATGAAAATAAAATCCCACAAGCAGGTATATTTGGCAAAAGGGGCACGGGCTGAAAGGCAGAGGGCACAGCTGACTCCGTTCTAATGCAGAAGTAACATGGTCCCAGAGGAAGGAGAAAAGCTAATTTGACCTTTCAGCCCCTGGCTCCATATTTATCGTCTGGTGATGATAATGTGGAGAATGTTGTGAGGATTAATAAATTCATTTCTCGGGCTTTGCAGATAAAAATGTGCTCCGTAAGTGCTTTATTTTAAGAACTATGGAAGGGTTTGTTTATTCCAGGATCCCATTCAGCCGTCCCTTAAACCTTATCTCCCTGTTCTGGGTTTTGTGATGAATATGAGGTCTTCTGAGCGAGTGGGAGTAACCTTTGAGGATTATGCATTTTAAGCGCCGGTTCACAATGAATATGTGACCAGATATATGTCACATAGGGGAAGTCAAAAATATAATCCCTACGAGGTTAATGACACAGATTGTATTTGGAGTTTCAATTTGCTGCGGTAATTCTAGGCATTTTAGAATAAGGGACTTGGTCCTTAGCACCCCATGTCTGCCAATGCAAACTCCCTGATACAGGGTCTACAAGGGGTAAGCTGGGGTTTGGGTTGGAGGCTGAAAATCAGCTCAGAAAATTTAGTGGAAACATGCAGAATGTGTTCCTCACCCAGCTACTTCGGGAAGTTTCTTTGAGTGGCTCTTCCAGTAGCACGGAATGGTCTGTCCCGATTCGTCCACACTTCCTTTCCCCACGAGCCTTTGGGAAAAGGCTCATGCTTGGAGAAGGCTTCCCTGCTAATGAGGGGCAGCAGAGCTCATGCCCAGGAACCAAGTCGGGGTGCACACCACTCTCCTGAGGGCGACTCTGCCCCTCCCCACTTGAGCAGCTACCAGGCTATGCTGTGCCAACTCCATAGGCACCCACTCCATAAGTGCTTTATGTGCCACCATACATGGCAGAATGTGGCTCTGCACGGTGTCCTGTGCTGCTGGACCTCGGAGGTGGAACGGCAGGCCGCATGCTTGCTGGGGACCGCCTGCTCTGCTGTGGTAAGTAGGGACCAGCAAGTCACAACACGTTTGTCTGGTGACTGTGTCTTCTGGGAGCCCCCAAGGCCACCTTGGCAATTTCACTCCAGGACAGGTCACAGGGTGGTTGGTTTGACCCCCTAGCAGTGGGTATTGCTGACCATCGCCTGGCACAACAGGGCTGCACGCTGCTGTTGTTGAAGCATAGCCTTGGGGTGCTTCATGGGGAGTGCAGCTAGAGCAACGTGTGGCTAGGAGGTTTTGCTGTCATGTGACTGTCACACAGTGTACATGCACAGAATAAGATGGTGAAGATGACTACCCTGTCACTAGGGTGACCCAGTCCTCTGGGATCACCATGGGCTCGTCGTTGACTAAACTTCCTTAGGGCACACTTGACTCTAACTGATCCTGAAGGCAGCTCCTAAGACACACTCCCCCAGTGCCCCCACCTCCTGGGACTTGTGGTGTCTGCTCTTCAGTATCACCAGGACCTGTGACTTATGTCCAAGCAGATGATAGGCTGTCACCCCCCATGACTCGTCCTGGCTTGACCTCGGTCTCTCCTGCTGCCTTTAACACAGCCATCAGCCACCAGCCACAGGCATAGGCACCCAGGAAGGAAGCAGGGCGCCCCTGCCACCCCCAGCCAGCAAAACACGCAGGCCCTGGACTAGTCACCCAGAGGATCTGAATCCTGCCAAGAACCTGTGAGCCTAGAAAACATCCCTCCCCTTGGAGTCCCTCAGCAGGGACCTTCACCGGGGCCAGCCCCCGAGACCCTGGCACAGAACACTGCTTCGTCAATGTGCCTTCAGGCCACGCAGCTTCAAGATGCCAAAAATGCATTGGGTTGGTCTCCAAGACTGCAGTTCTTTGTCACACAGTAATAGGAAAGTGGGACGTCGGCTAAGGAGCAAGCTTCGAGGGGTCGCTGTTATGCACTGCGATGCAATAATAATTAAACCTGGTGGCTTCTCTGACCCCGCGGAGCTTTGAAGGAGGGAAGGAGACAAACTCTCACGCAGCATTGCCATGTTATAGAACATGCTCTCACCCCGTGGGGACTCTGTCCAGTCTAAGCCCTTTCTCAATATTTTCATACCTAATCCTCACCACCACTATCACTGGCTGTTAGATGAGGCTGTTGGGCACAGGGCTGAGACCCTGGGGGGAGAGCAGAGACAGAAGAACACTGAGAGCCCCAGCGAGGGGCTTTGCCTGGTCTGAGGATCGATGGGGTGGAGTCCACGGGCTGCTTGGTGGGGTGGCCTCCATGATCACATTTGCGTTTTGAGACCGTCACTCAGGAGTCGAGAATAGAGTCCGAGGCTATCAGATTTTTTTCTGGCAAAAGATAATCAGGTGTCCTAACCCAGGTTGGGGGCAGGGGCAGCAGACACCATCAGGAGATATTTTGAAAATAAAAGTGAACAGAAATTGAATAAGGGGAGGTGATGGGAGCGACCAGGGATGACCCACAGACTTGAGCCATGCATAACTGGAACTGTGTATCATTTGCACCAATTACAGGCTGACGGCTCTGTGATTTCCAAAGTCAAAGGCAGCACCTCTGGGAAGTTGGCCCCCAGAGTCAGGTTTGTGGTTTCCCCAGATATCACCGCATGAAAGGGAAAAGCTGCTGCAGGAGGTGAGGGGTTACAAACCCTCCCGAAAGGCACCTGAGGGCTTTGGCTGAGCACTTCAATCGCTCATTTAAAAATCAAATAGCTTTGGTTTTAGAAAACACATTTTTTTAATGAGTGGGCCAATATGGTTTGCTCCAGGCATTATTTCAAACACTCGCTTCAGATGTCTTTCTGAGTCTCCTTTTGCTTCTCTAAACCAAAGAGATCCAACCACTCCAACCCATCACCTGGGGTTCATGGAATTTCACAGGCCTGACTCCTTCATTCCACAGCTGTCCTGTGCTCCTCTGCACACCACACCCCAAATCCCAGCCCTGCGTCCAGTTGGCAGGAATGTCCTGCCAACTGGACGGTACCCAGAGAGGAGCCTGGTGTGTGTCACATAAATAAGAAACTAACATCGAGGCGTGTTCTTCTTTCCTGACCACGGGCGTGGCGCACAGCTCACCCAGTGCAGCTGATCCAGCCTCTCCCAACCGCTAAGCCATCTCTTTTTCTCCAGGCACAAAGATCTACCACCCAAGCCAAAGGCTGTTCAAACTAGCACAAGCCTCTGGAGTCTCCAGAGCATCCTGAGCATTGCTGTAAACATCCACTTCCTCACCTACAGTGTGCACCTGGTGACAGTCGCCCACCGTATCGCCCACAGGGGGGACTCTGTGGTATCCACTGCGGAGATGATCCCTGCCTGGTGCTGTGCAGGAATGGGGGCAAGAACCTTGAGGGCAGAGAGAAGTCGCCCTCGGCCACCACCGGAGCGTCACATTGCAGTGAAAGAGCCAGGAACAGGTGAGGGTTTCTAAGAACATGGATCCTAAGGATGTGTAGCAGGCCAGGCCCCCTCACTCTCCCATGTCACCCCCGGGAGTCCCAGCCACCAATCTGCAGAGGAAGCTGGCAGGAGCACCCACCTGGGGGGAAGACCTCTAGACAATGCACCCAGAGACCCTCCCGTGAGAACGTGGCACAGCAGATCCCTGCACCCAGGCAGCCCGGGCTCGCCCTGCACAGGTGCAAGCAGCCCCAGCCACACCTGTGCACTCAGGTGCCCCGGCGTTCAGGACCAGTCAGCTGCAATGTTAACGGAAAAGGTCACTGGGAAGGAAAGGTAAGGACCCCAGGGAATGTGAAGCACCAGCTACGTGCTCAGCAGTGCGGGGAGTACTGACAGGAGCACAGCAGCCCTTCTGCACAGCCCGGCTTGGAAACAGAAGAGGCGCTTCTCTGGGTACGACCAGGAAGAGCTGCTTTGAATCAGAACCACAGAAACAGGCCCAGGTGAGATGAATGGGTAGGGGACTCCACAGCCAGGAGAGGAGAGCTCGTGAAGAGCAGGGGCACACGCTGGGTCAACATAGACCGTCAAATGGAAGGCCAAAGATTCTCCCGGGGAAAAGCAGCCCAATCCATGACCAAAGGTATGAATGAGGACAGCACACGGGGAAGAAACTGACGGGTCTCCGGTGCAGAATAAAAGTGTGTATACCGCATGAAAGAAGCACGATCTTCTAAAATCTCACCTAGATCCATTCTCACTTCATTCATTGCTTGATTCCAAGGAATCTATAACTTTGTAGATGGGCCTGATAAGACCAGAGAGGGTCAATTACAAACCAAAATCAACCAGCACAGTAGAGACCCAGGGTTGTATCTTCACTCTCTGATCCTTTGACTCATTTTAGGTATCATGGTGTAAGGCTCAGAGAGAAAAAAAGTTTAAAAAAAATTAAAAACAGCAAAAGAACGCCCCCCCAAAAAACTTTTAGCTTTTATTTCATCCAGAAATAATAAGACAGACAGGGGTCCCAACTGTGGGCAGGTGCGGTGGGCCTGAAGATGGGAGGCTGGTGTCCTTGGGGTAGGGCTGCGTGGGCAGTGTCCTGAGCTGTCCTGCGTCCACATCTTCTGAATACAGTTGAGAGAGACTAAGGGGACCCATGTCCACAGCCTGCGTCCCCTGAGTCTCAGGTCTCAGAAGCCATCACCACGTGTCTTTCAGGTTGCTTCAAGGTCATGGTGCCATCAGACCTTTGCCCTGACTGGCAGCCTGGCCCTGCCCACTTGCTTAGCAGACCAGGCACAGGTCTCAGGATTCTTCACAGTTCTGCAGTGTTTATTTTAAGCTGCTTCATCGACACATTCAGAAGGTAGTGGCTCAGAGCGACCATGAGCAGGATTTGGGTTATTCAGTGAGCAGCAGGAAATCAATCTCTGTTTGGTTTCACTTCAAAATAACCGGTTGCCATCGAGTTGACCAAAGCTGTGCTGGTTTGAACAGGCCGATGTGCCCAGATGGCACCCAGTTCCAGGGCAGACCCTGTAAGCCAACACACCCACCCAGCCGACATGGTGATGCACATGAAAGTGCTCTGGTCGAGGGGAGAGATCCGAGGAATACAAATGCATCCGTGGGAAGGGCTGCGACCCCACTAGAAGCCACATCTTCCTGGTTCCCAGAATTTTGGAAACCATGCAGACCCGGCCTCGCTACCATGTCACCAAAAATAGGCTTGTGCCATTTCCCCCCTGGGGTCCTGTGTAAAGTCACCCAGCGGCCCTCGAGAGGCCGATCCGTCCCATCTGTATGTGCACCATGACGGATGGATGAGCAGAGATTAACCGAGACCCTTTCTCAGAGACTGACCTAAGTTAGGGTCCCACTTACATGCCAGGCCTGAGTGTCATATTAACATGCACGTCGACCCTGTGTGCTCAGGAGCCGGGGCAGGGGGTTCTAACAATCCACTGCATACAAAATTTATCTAAGTAAATAATTATTTTTAAACCGAAGATTTAGGCAGCTTCGGTATTCCACATTATGCTAATGTTTGACAATTACTAAGTGTGGGGATCAGCTAGCTTTTTTTTTTTTTTTTAACTTTAATTTAAAGCAATTTGACTTGGGAAGGTTATATTTTAGTTGGCAATAAAAGCTGTACTTTTAACATAAGTGTACAGTAGGCCCTGGGGTATGTGACTATTATCTTTTCTGCAATTATGTGGTGTTCTACATAAATGTTTTAGAAAAAAAAATTTAGAAATATCAGAAGTGCTAACTTCTCTCCAAGTACGCAGGGAACCATCAGGACCGGGGCCCGCTCTTCTCACGACGTGGGTTGAGGTTTCCCCCTAGCGGTCACACGGGGAACGACGCCAGCTGGCTTTGAATAAATTAATTCCGATGATATCTTAAAAACACACACTTAGCAACCAGAATATCGATTCCGTGAACATTCTGTCTTGAGATGCAGTTGTTCAGTTTCACAAGCTAAATGCCATTAGCAGTAAGAGCAAGTCTCTGAACCAATTAACCTATTTTTCTGGAGATGCTGTGCTTACCAAAATAAAAAGAACATTTCTCAGATGGTGTTTGCCATGCTTGTCTTTCAGATGTCCCGGAGAAAAGGAAATGATTTGTTGCCAGGAATTGGGTAACTTTCCTCTTTTCTGCTCTCTTAAGAGGATTGGACTCGAACGAAGCAAAATAATAATATTTTGTTCTTAAGAGCAGGAAGGTGGCCCTCACCCAGCTCACGGCCCTTCACTTCTTCACATTTGTCTTGGAGGTGTTCATATTTAACTAATGGGAGAGAGCAAGGGAAGAGCCCAGGGAAGGATTTAATCAATAGCCACTGCCAATTTTTCATTATTATGGGATGCTCCCTTCCTATAATAGGAAATCACTCAAGAAGAGTCAGGCCAGGGGAACACAGGCACCCCCCCGGCCATCTGCTTAATAGGTACATTTAATCCATCAAAGCAGAGACACGGGGCTGGGAAAGTGGGGTCCCTCGCTCTGCCTGGGAGGATGACCCTTGGAAGTAAAAGTTGCTCATGGACAAATACTTTTTTTGAAGCCTGCACAGTTCATAATTATTCCTAACAGGAATGACCGTGCTTTTTAGTTGAGGATATGCTTTTCCTTGGCCCTTACCTAACTACCTGGAAAATAACCTCTGACTGTCCCTCTAGAAAACCCAAGGAAGCTCGTGCTATTCTTATAGACATCTTCCAGAGGAACGAGCCAATGTTCTTCTTAGCAGTGGTCCTACAGGGTGGCCAAGTGATGTAATTTGGATCTGCAATGTTCTCAAAGGACCTCCTGTTAAAGGTGTGATGGGCCACTTGGAGCTATCTGGAGATGGTGGAGGCTTTAAGAGGAGGGGCCTCTAGGAGGTCTCTAGGTCACTAGGGTGTGCCCCTGATGGACAGTATTCAAGTTGAACCTTTTGCTCCACCACAAGCTCCCTCCTCACCATGATGTGCTGCCTTATCTCAGGCCCCATGAACTGGAAGCTCCAGAACCATGAGCCAAAATAAAAATTTTCTCTCTATAAAGTAGATTATTTCTGGCATTTTGTTACAGCAAGAGATGGCTGACTAACACACCAAGCCCAGCTTCTCTGTCTACAAAATACCCCCCACTTTATAGCAGTGAAATAGCAGCACAGGCCAAGTTTGGATTTAACTGTGTCGTTTCCAAGATGAAGAACTTCGGTTAATTTCTTTCCTCCTCTACGTGCCTCAGTTTTCCTGTGCATAGCTGAGGATGTGTGTATCTCACAAGGTCATTGTGAAAATTGTTGTTGATGGGTATTAAGCACTTAGAACCTGGCTCATAGCACACATTCTCCAATAAACACTAATTAGTATCTTACCGTTGATTTTCACCATATACCTAGTAGCTTTTCCAGTAAAGTTCTACTGTTCTTGTCTGGTTATTTGGAAAGATTTCCAAACCAAAATAGCTTTCTGGGAAATAGTCAGACGCTAACAAAAATTTTCCAAGCTTCCTCCACACAGTTTGCCCTTTCAAGCATCATCTTGTATTGTCCCAGTTTCGTGCAGAGGGATTTAAATCCTCTATTTTGACTCCTTGATGGTGACCTGGAAGGGCTGCTTGTCATTCCTGGTGTTTGATGTTGAAGGTGCCTCCTCACCTGCTCTGTGCCCATCTCACAGCTCTCACCTGAGACCTGCAGGGGTCATCTATACGTTCTCATCCTCTCTGCGTCATTGCTACGGGAGACTCATGCAGCGGGCCGTGTGCAAGTCTGTGGACCCAAGGGGCTGCTCCAAAGCCTGGAATCGTCCCTCCTGCTGCTGTCTCCCTTCCCCACAGAGATATCTCAGACCCACAGACGGGGTGTGGCCAGCCTCTGCATGCCTGCATGACATCTCTAGCTGTGTTCTCGGTTCTATCATGGACGCTCCACGGTAGAGACCTGTACCATGTTGGGCCATATTGTCATATTGTCACACTTCTTTGGACTGCTCCTTAATCCCTTCTCAGTCGGTGCAACTTGTGCAGTAGGACCACCTCCCAGCTCCAAGGTGGGGCACGGACACCAGGTCAGCACACGTTCACCCTAACCAAAGAGACCAGGGCAGGGACCACCTCGACACCCAAGCCTGACTATTGGTATCTGATGGAAGCAGTACAGAAGACACTATCTTCATCCTGCTGAATTCTAGACTGAGCTTGGAGCATCTGGAGACCCAAAGTGAAGGGAATCTGCCTGCAAATAAAGCCATCCGAAGAAAGCAGACCCAAATATGGAGGGAAACAAATGTGTGCATCCCCATGGAAGCCCCTGGATCTAGCCATGCCTGAAGCAACATGGCTCTCATCCCTGAGAGCCAAAAAAGCCCCTTTAAATTCACATGAATGTGGACTAGTGTTGTGGTACTTGCCCTCCCCACACGCCCCTCAGGAATGAGCACACTGCCTTCCTGTAGACCTAGTTCTGCCTCCGGGTGTGTGCTGTCGAGGTGAAGACCTGGGGAACCCAGAGTCCAGGCCTCTCTCGATCATTCTTGGCTCATGTCTCTGTGTCTGGGGCAGTTGGGATGATACACAGCTCAATCCTTCCTCCCCACCTCTCCGCCCGCTTTATCTCTGCAGAAGGAGAGCCGCCTTTGAGATCTCCTGATTCACTCAGTGGGAGGGAGACCCTGGGGCCATCTCTGCTCAGGACGATTTGCCTGGAAACTTGCTGGAGAACTGGGAAGCTCTAAGGGGAATTCCAGGAGATCACAGTCATGGGATCTGGTCAGGCACAAGGTGCTGGCAGAGAACACTGGGACCCCAGCGTGGCAGGAAGGTGCCACCCGGGGCACAGCACTCGCTGCTGCTTCGGGAACCCGGAAGCATCGACTGGTAAGCACGTTTATTTGCGGACAGGATTCGGGGCCTGGGCTCAGTAAACTCACCCAGTGCAAAGCCTGCAAAGCCAGCAAGACTGGGCTTGGCCTCACAAGAGGACGATCCTTGATCCTTGGCCACTGTGAACATCTCAGAGAAAGAGCAAGGCAGAGACCCAGAGCCAGAGGAGAACTTGAGTGCAGTGAGCCCTCCGAGCCTCCTGGAGAAAGGCAAAGTCAACTTAGATGGCCTGATGCTCAGGAAGGAACCTTCCGGGCTCCTGGTGGGAATGTGGATAGCTCCACTGGATAGCTGCGGGGTCCCTTTGGGGCTGAGCCACGCACTCTGCAGCCTTGGGCAGGTCCCTTTCTTTTTCCATACCTGAGTTTTTCCATCAGTGAAATGGGACTGACAAGGACTGGGGCTCATCGTGGGGACTGTACGAGCCGGCGTGAAACGCAGGGCAAGCTGCCTTGTGCACCAGGAGAGCTCAGCTCTGCCCGTAGAGCTCGGCTTGACCACACAAGAACCCCTACCTGGAAAGACCTCACACGGAAACGGCTCGAGACCAACACCGCCCAGGACTCGGGGGGCCCACAGCTACAGAATTTGAAGAAGCCAATTCCAGAAGGGACAGAAAATCCTATCGGGCCTGGCAGAACGTCCAATGTAAACCCACTCCAGACTGGAAGTCTGAAGCTCTTGTTCTAGCAGCCGACCCAGACAGGACGGAGCGTGGCGAGGTGCCCAGGGAGCGTCCCAGCCAAGCCAACCAGCGGCAAGGCCTCAGCTGAGCGAGGCTGGGGCTCTGGGCAGAGCAAGTCAGTTCTCTGTATTTATTTTCTTTCATTTCAGCTCCAGAGCAAATCGATCCTTTTAAAAATACCCAAATTTGTATTAGTCAAGGGAAAAGAATCTTCACCCTTGAGGCAGAAGGTGTAGACATGACCCCAGAGGATGGCCGTCGTGAGTCCCCAAGACAGAGCCTCCGAGAGGACCTGCGACCCTAGATGGGAGGAGGTGGAGGAAGATGGGCCAGCCCTGGTCCCTGGCCAGGATCATCGGGGACTTGAGCTGGCCTCCTCCAGTGGTTTTCTTGGTGATAACAGGCTGACATTTTCCTGAAAGGCCTTCCACATCCAAAAAGAACCTTCTGGAAGGTTTTGGAAACAATACAGCTGCCATGATAAACTCTGACTTGGAAAGGGATACATTGAAGGAGCGCCTGGACAATTCCTGGACTTCCTAGTCACCCAGGAGTCTGGATGTCATCTCTTCTTGAAAGTCGAAGGAGAAAGAGATTCCCGTATCGATCAACTTGTGATTTCTTGGAAAGACTGTCTTGGGTCCGTGGAATTGGTCTGGGGGCACTGGACTGGCAAGTTGGTGGTGGTCTTTGAAAGAAGCTGACAATGTATAATTCTTTGTGCTTAAATTTGGTCCATGAATAAACAGCCATTTTCATGCTTGTTAAAATATTAACAAAATCAGGGGGGAAGATAGGATTCGTTTGCAAATATCAGGAAACAGTTTGGGGGAGGAGAGACTTAATACATTGAGAAGGGACCTCCCCCACCCCCAAAAGGGAACTTAATGCAAAGTCTATAACAGAGAACTCAAGTTAGGACACCAATCCAAAACCAGGTCCCAGTGGCCACCCCCAACAGAGGGAATGTCACAAATGACGTGCTTGAGCCCACATACTCAAGCCTGGCTCCCCCAACCTGTCTCCAGGGCGTGAGTGGCCACGAGCTACCTTGGCTCATAACCAAGGAGATGACGAAGGGGAGAATCGAGGTGCGCTCCAGGGTCTGTTTGGGACGTCAGCCCTTACCAGCAAGGACAGTGAGCAGATGAATGAGCAGCTGCGGCTTGCTTTTGAAAAGTTCTTCCTTTCACGTGTCAACGTGAACCTCTAGCGTGACGAAATCCTTGCACTAGCACGAGAGCCACAGTCACATGTGACCCCTGGATGAAGCCAACTGGCAAACAATAAAGCCTTTCACAACCACTGGTCCTGGAAAATAATCATAACCCGAGCTCTTTGCTAAAACGGAATGTCTTCTCTTCTGAGAAGGCACATGTTCCCGAGGAGCTGCACAGACCAACAGAGGCCTCGGGGGTCCTGGATCCAACAGTAGCCAGGGGTCAGCAGGGAAGGCTATTCTAGCTGCCTTTGCGGATGCTGCATGGACCACCTGCTTTAGAAATCACGACTCAGGAGCCACACCACAGACCCTAGGGCCTGGCTGGATTCAAGTCCAGCACCACCGCTTGCCAGTCAATTACGAACCCGGACAAACTACTTAACCTCTTACAGTAGTTTCTGCATCTGAGCAAAGGTGACGGCAGCAGCTTCCATCTCTGCTCCTGCCAGGAAGACCACGTGAGTTCCTTCAGAGCCAGCAGTTTCTGCGTCTGAGCTCAGGTGACGTGCATCTGTGTTTGCCACAGGGAGGTGGCCGTTAATGCCCCACACCCTGCAGGGAGCCCTTTTGACAGATAAGCTTTGCAGGAAAGGAGAACACGGCCCAAGAACACCCAGCCAAGGAAGGGCCGAGCTGGGATCCGAGCACGGCTGCACTGCCCCGTCTTCCTGCTGACTATGCTGGATTTCTTCTAAGGATTTGGCGAGCGAGTGGATGAGAAGGCAAAAAGAACCAGAAACCAACGCGGCTCAAAGGCCCCATTTCGGGAAAAGAGCTCAAGAGCAACGATCCCGTCCTAAACCCCTTCCCTCCAGCCAGCTTATAGTTCAGCTCCTGTTCAACCTGCCATTCTCAGTTTAAATGGCATGCTGGCCAAGATGCCCCGTCCAGTGCCCTGAGCTCCTGTCCCATGTAAGACCCTCCTGGCCACTGCTCTTAAACACACTGCACCTTTTTAAAATAATATTGTAATTATATTAAAATTCTATGTTAGGCAATTAGTTGTCTTCCTGGACCATGTACATTGTAAGAAGTCAATAACCAGACTCATCTTGATTGTCAATGTATCATTGGAGCCAGGGCTTGGCATACAACAGGTGCCCAATAAAATGATGAGTGAATGGATAGAAGAAAGTTGGGTCCAGAGAAAATGTTGTTAGGGGCCACTGATGCAAAAGTAAATCAGTCTAAGGCACAGCATCCTGCCAATCACCCCATGGCAAAAGCCAGAGAGCAAAAATTTAAATCGCTCATTTTTCCGAAGTCAAAATAAAGTCCCACGAAGCACTTACTAAACATGACTTGCGTATTAAACACAGAGAAATTTGGTTGTTCATGTTTTGATGAGAGATGTTTATTTTGATACCATTTCATGTATCCCAAACTTACTGGCTTACTAGCCAATAGGTTGATACTGTCTAGAAGGTAAATCACCCCATCCATCTACAAAAAATTTAAGTGTCCGCGTCTCTTTCTTGGAGTTTGGAATTCTAGTTCAAATCTCAGTCCTTGGTGAAGGATGGGGTTTGAGAATTTCTAAATGACGTGAGGAAAGTGCCCGTCCCATCGGTAGAGAGCACGGATCTTACCCAGGCCAGAGGGCGCTCTGTCCACCATGGCCTCCAGGCACCCCCAGAGCTCTAGGGGAGGCTCTTGGATCTCTGCTTGAGACACAGCAACCTGGGGGGGGCAAAGCTGACCGGCAGCTTCCACCCCAGAGACCTGCCCTGTGTTCACAGGTCAGGGACCTCCACATTCAAGACATGATCATGCTGAGGTGGACCCTGCCCTCTGAGTTGATCCATCCTGGTCTGCCCTTCCCTCTCGAGTCATCTCTGTCCTCATGACTTGGGTGTTTCTAGAATTGACAATTGGTGGAAGCCTCATTTGCAATTTTCAGTGTGTATAGTTTCTATATTTTCCATGTAAGGACTAGTTTCAAGAAAAACACCCATGAATCTATAATAACCTCCACAGACAGCTTTGATCTTTGTGGTTTCAGTTACCTGTGGTCTGCCACGATCAGAGAATCTTACATGCAAAATTCCAGAAATAAACAATTCTTAAGTATGAAACTGGCTCCTGTTCAACTTAGCATGATAAAATCTCAAGTCCTCACATGGCACCCACCCAGAACATGAAGCACCCTTTCTCCAGTGTATCCATACTGTATATGCTACCTGCCCGTCAGTCACTTCGTTGCCCTGTAGGTTGTCAGATCGGCCATCATAGTAACAAGGTGCTTATGTTCAAGAGATGACTTTAAGAATGGTCCCCATGGGTAAGAGTAGTGATGCTGGGAATTTGGATATGCCAAGGCAAAGTCGTGGTATGCTTCCTTTCAGTAAAAGGGCAAAGTTCTTGACTTCATAAGGAAAGAAAAAAAAAAAGTGGTATGCTGAAGTTGCTAAGAGCTATGGTATCCATGAAATTGTGAAGAAGGAAAAACAAATTGGAGCTAGTTTTGCTCTCACACCTCAAATCACAAAAGTTGCATGATAAGTGCTACGTTAAGATGGAAAGGCACCAGGTTTATGCATGTTTGTATGAGAAAAAGCACACTGAATGTAGGGCTCAGCACTAGCAGCTTCAGGCATCCAGCAGCGCTTGGAACGAGGCCCTGTGCATTAGTGGAGACTGCCATATATTCGTTGGTCTTTGTGCCTTGCAGAAACGTACCTTTCTCAAGTTCAAATAAGAAAAGCTTCAAGTAAGTTACCAAGCTCATCTATCTTCTCGTGCTTTGCCCTTCCAGCACTCCCTCAGTTCTCTTCCAAGTGTTTTCCAGGCACTACGTCATTTAGTCCTCAAAATAGTCAACAGATGCCGGGTGTAGTGGCACATGCCTGCAATCCCAGTGATTTGGGAGGCTGAGGATGGAGGATGGACAGTTTAGAGAGCTCTGTCTGGGAATGAAAAGGGCAGGGGTGTGGCTCAGTGTTGAAGTGCTTGCCCAGTAGGTGGAGACCCTGAGTTCCATCCCCAGTACCATAAAAGCATAAACCACAGTCTGGAGGCAAGAAGCCATCCACCACCACCCGCGTTAGCTGAAGTCTGGGTGCCTGAGAACCTTAGAACTCACCTTGAACTTGCCCTGGTTACTGAATCACCCGAACCAGATTTACAGGTCTCTTGATCAGAGATCAGTTGTTCTAAACCAAACCACTAGGGCAGAAAGGGATTTAACACCTGAAATCAAGAGCTTACGGAACTGTTGGGAGGGCAAAAGAAGTAGGTGAGGCTGGGCAACCACACCTACAGACTCACCGGCCAGGAACCTCTGTGTCTGCCTCTCTCTGACGAGTGTGGGGATCTGGAAGCTTCCTGCAGATTTGCTGTTCAAGACACTGCGATTCAGGCACAATCCAGGATCAGGCCCGCCACTGCTAACCCACACCCACGAAGTTACCCCATGGCACTAGAACGCCCCTTTCCAAATTCTAACTGTGTATACCGGGGTGTGCTTCAGCCACAAGGGAACTGGGGCTTGCAGACATTGGCTATCCAACCAGTGACGTTAGAAGAGAAGCAAAAGGTGCGCTACGTGGCCACACCTGCAGCAAGGGGCATGCGGAGAGACCCCGTTCCTGGGTCACGTCCAACTTCACACTAGTAGAAGAACACCTTTCCATCTTCTTCTTGCAACCCCCAACCTCTGACAAAAATCACACAATGGGACTGCGGATAGGGACCTGCTGTTTACAGCTGGGGGCGGAGGACGGGCATGGGCTACGCGGGGAAGAATTGCAGCAGAGGTGCCGGCTGGGTGGAGGAATACCAGGAGCAGCGGCGGCCAGCAGTCGGAGGCTTGAGAGGACAGGACGCTGGGGCTGGCGGCTGCTGAAGAGTGAACATGGAGAAAGATGACCATGTTCGCAGGGTCGTGGCCTTGAGAGAACCATCACCCTGCTCTACCCTAAACTATAACACAGGCAAAGTGCTATCAGCTCCCGGGGGTCCGAGATGTGCACAGCGACCACTTCTAAGCAGGTTGTGATGGCAGCACTCTGCGGGCTGCCGTTGGTGAGTGTGGCACAGAAAGGCAGGCGCTGCGCTGGTCTGTGGCATCCTAGGTTAATAGGAACCGGTCGTCAAAATAAATTGAGCTCTTTTCTTTTAAAAGTGCTTTGTATTCTGCTATGGGATAGCAAACATGTCTGTTGCATGTATCCATTGTGAGCTGACAGCGGCACACCCATAAACTCACTACCTAAGTCAGGACCCATCTGCTGGAGCAGCTGTGGGGTTCCGCTGATACCTGACACCTCCCTTCCCTTTCATTCCTAATTAACTCTTATCCCAGAGTTTAGGATTTGCAACCCCTTGCTTTAAAAACACATAGTGTCATCCCGTGTAGGCAATCTGAAATAACTTCACGTTGGCACACGTCAATCTTCTCCTAATCCACAGCCATTTGTGTTCTTGTTAACAATTTTCTTTTGAAACCTATTTATCTGGGTAAGAAAATAAACAGAAGTCCTGGGCATTTCCCAGCAGAACAGAGAAAAGAAGAGCGGGTATCTTCTGTGAACACTGGATTCACTTTACCCTCTGAGCAAGTTTGCATTCTCCGGCTCTCCCTGGTAAAACAGGGGCTAATTTTTACTGTTTTTCACAATGGTGAGCCAGCCACAGAGGTAATGAAATTAAGCTTCCTTCATTTCTCACAAATTCCCCCACAAAGCAAGGCTGTAACGCACGAAATGCAGAATAAATAGGTGGCTGGTTTTCAAGACTTGAGCCATAACTGATTTGTCACCGTGTCCCTTAACAACATATTTGTATTTTGCAAAATGTATGATTTTTTTTTAGCCCCCGAACAAATATATTTACATAACTGTGTCTAACGAGAAATTACATTTAACTTCTCAGAAATGACAATAACTAAAACCTGAACTGCCAATTCCACTTCATTAGTGCAGTGGAAATGCATTCCAAATGTTAATAAAAATTCCAACATGCTGATAAATTAGAGCTTCTGAGGAGCTTGTGACACCTTGGTTAATATATTCAACCTCAATTATATTTCTCTTCAGCACCCTGTTATCTGGAACCTTTGCTGGCAATCAGAGGTGCTGTTTTTCAGCGGCCAATTTTCTAGATAATGTAGCTTATCAACACTGTGGGTAAACTTGCCAATGGAATCAGGCCGCAGTGAACCACACACCCGCTAATTGCATCTCTTTTTTATGCATATTTACAGACTGTCACTTCAAAGAAATCAGTGGCCCATTGAGGCAGCCAGTTAGCTGGAAGAATTGCCTCTTGCAAATGAAAATTAGCAAACAAGCTAGTGATAAATATGAAATGAACAAAGTATAAAAATACTGTTTTGTTCCCAAACTTCCTTGTCATCCCAATTTATACTCCCAACAGAAGGAGTTTTGAACATAGGATTTGCCTTTTGTTTCAAATGAAGACAGAAAGAATTCTTCCTTAAACCCACTAACTAGGTAAAAGCCTATTAGCTTTTCCCTTCTTCTCCCACGCCACCCCCACCCCAAATTTCTATTCACATAAACAGATTATTAAATCCCGCGTTAGATTTGCTTTGGAGTTTGAATAGACAAATGACATGTTAACACTTCAGAAACAATTAACCCCAGGAACTTAATTAAGTTCTTCTGACTTTAAGGAAGCACATTTCAAAATAATGTTTTTAAACTCTCTGAGTTTGCTCAAGAATAGCAATTCTTCCTTCTCCAAAGAATTTACAAGTGCCAGCTACCAGCCGAGAGCTTTGCCAGGCTGCATCCAGGTGAAGGGTGTGGCATTAGGAGCCCCTTCCCTAGCCCTCTAGACCCAGGACAGAAAACAGCAATCAGCAAAACCACTTTCCAAAAGCCCGGAACTGGCTTTGGGTACCAGAGAAGACGACGCTATAACTTCATCCTTGGGGCACGGCATAATCAAATTTGCAGAATTCGGGCCCTGTGTTTGTCTGAAATCTCTCCCCTGACTTTTTAGAATAACATTTTGAAATCCTTCACCCCTACCATGATGTTTTCAAGGCAATATTAGGTTTTGGAAAATATGTCACTTTAATATAAGCAGGTCATTTTAATATAACTTAAAATAAACCACATACCAATTAAACTATAAATACTTTTAAAGGTCTGGTGCCAAGCGGAGCCATTTGGAGTGGCAAAACTCAACAAACAAACGGCACTTAAAGTCTAGCCTTACAGCTGAGGTTCAGCGATACTGTGTTTGGTTTGGAGCGCAGAGTGCCACACCTGCTGTGTGTCAGTCTCAGCCCTGCTCGGCTCTCTCCTGACGTCAGACAGAGCCTGTCGAGCAGGGGTCTGCCCTTGTTGGCTTTTTGTTCTTTGAACGGAGCCTGAGCAAAAACCCAAACACTGGTGAGAAGTCTTCTATTGCAGGACCCCACCACACCTACAGCAGACCGCTCCTTCCCTACGGGAGGAAAGTGCATTTCCTGGGCCATTAGGACTGTTCAGATGACGGCTTTAGAGCACTTTCCACACTGCAGCCTAACTGTGCTTGATGTGGCTGCTCTCCTGCCCAGACCGGGAACCCCTTGAAGACAAGAATTGAGCACAGGGAAGAAGACCCCGCTACCCGGGAGATCCTGCCTGGAGGGTGAAAGGCACCTACACAGTGGTGGTGGACCAGGGACCAGGGACAGGAAGGAGGAGCTGTGGGCAGAGAAGGGGCTGCTTTCTTCCACCCAGGGGGACTGTAAAAGAACTGCAGGACAGATGACATTGGAAGCAGACCTTAAAGACAAGGTCTTCCTGCTGCAGGGAAGGCATTTCAGGCAGACCCAACCACAGCCCAGGCAGAGGGCAGGAGGGAGGTGGGGCACTTGTGGACAAGGGGTGGTCCGTGCAGCCAAAGCCTGGATGGTGGCGTCCACCAGCAGAGGGAGGACACCTGCGACTGTCTCCCTTACTTCTCGTCCACTTTTATCCTGGGAAGGACAGGAGACAGGGAGTGGTGAGGCTTTTGGAACCAGGCGCACCTGCAAGACCGACAGAGACACCCCGATCAGGAGAGCCACGGGCCCGTCTCCAGGCTTCACCTTCAGAGCTATGAAGTCGTAGACACGTGTTCACACAGCGCATGCCTGGGTTGTCTACAGCACAGCGAGACCCACCTCACAAGACACACTGGGAACCCTGTCACCTGCTCCATACAGGGACACCGAGATGCGTGCGTCTCACCCTGAATCCAAGTAAATATCAATAAGCTTCCCTGTTCCTGCAAGGGTTCCTTGCAACTTCCCTCAAGATCTGTTCCTAAGGACACAGCGATTGTATCTAACGTAGTCTAACAGTTTATCCAAAAGCTTAGTTCATTATAAGTGGTTTTTATTTCTAACATCCACAGAAAGTTAACAAAACATGACATTGCGTCACGCCACGGCAGCCGGTTTGTTCTCGGAGTAAATGCTTGAATTGATCGAGATGATCATTCCCTGTTTCTCGGCTTTCTTACGATGGAGGCGAGGATCCTAGGAAATAAAAGGTCGTCAATGATTGTGGCGACGATGCTGAGAGGGAGGCTGATCCTTCCAATGGGGTCACCTCCCACCCGGCAGGAGGCAGGACCTCCTCTGGTCTTGAGAAGTTCCTCCAAAGCAGGTATTTGTAGCCTTATTTTTGGAAAAGAAGAAACTGAGGTGGCTCCTTCTGGCTGAGGCTTCAGGAGGGTTCAGGGCAGAGCTGGGTCCCCACCTGGGTGATACCCTTCTGAGCCTGTGCCGTGTCCCCTGTGCTGGGCTGCCTCCACCTAAATTGTCACAGTAGGCTTCTCTGTTTTAAAGTGAGCTTGGCTGAATTCTGTTCAGGAAAGAAAAATCAAGGAGGGGAGGAAAGAGAAGGCTATGCAGGGAGAGGTGAGGGTGGGAGGCCGTCTGAACTCTCTGTGGGGCTCTCCATATCCTGATCCTCTGGCCGTTGATGGATCCTAAGCTCCACTGGGGCAGGCACTGCACCTGTCTCGGGCCCTACTGTGTCCCCTGGGCCGCACAGAACCAGCGCACAGAGGGTGCTCTGCAAATAAAATACACACATACATTTGCTCAGTCGCCACAGAAGAAACTCTCCACTAGCCAAATTGTCAAGTCCTACCGGCCTCGAAGGGACTCCACCACACCCAGGACTGGCAGTTTCACGGGCTGTTCCCGCACCTTTGTAACCATACTCTGCTTAGGAAGTCTAAATGACACCACTTGGCTGCCACTGAGAAGGGACCTCGGGAGAATCGCCGGTGGGTTTCTGGTGTCTTAGTCTTTCCCACCTGGATTCTGGGCAAGCTTCAAACCAAGAACAGACTCCCTCTGCCTGCTCTCCACTTTTTAAAATGAAGTTCTCCGGGAGGCGATTTGAGGATAAGACCCTGACAGAAACTTCACCACCCTCTGTGGTCTAGAGGTCAATTTCACTATGATTTAAAAAAAGAAAAAGGTAATAAATAAAAACATTTGCACTTAGCCCAGTGGAGAATGGATTTCAATGGGGCTCCCGCCTCACTTTACGCCATCCACCCGCAACTCACGCTCCCACACATTCCAATGTGCAGCACACATTTGAACCAATCTGTAAAACTGCCTATTCATGTCACAAATGGAGGACGTCTGGCCTTGGCCAGGGGCCCTGTCGTCCACCCTCCTGAGCTGGATTTGTGGCCTGCTTTGCTGAGGTCCCATCAGACACCTGTTTTGTACTGAACTCCTTGTCAGTTTCCCTTTTTCTGTTTCGTCTCAAGCTGTTCTGATTCTCTTTCCTCTTTTCTCAAGCCCTCTGCTTTTGGGGTTAAAACTACAACTTTAACTTTTTCTGGGTCCTCCCCTCCTGCCCTGGTCAGAAGAGCCTTGTTCTCTGTGATAGAATCATTCGTGGAAGGCTGAGTAGAGGTGAGCACAGGAGGACCCAGCTCAGGAAGGGGAAGGAAAACCCTATTTGGGGAAGATGGCTATGGAGACTCTCTGAGCACAGGACGGGATGGAGAAAACTGGAGGAGCTCGCCTGGAAGCAAGGCTCATCCCCAGGCTGGGAGCCTGAGCGAGACAGATCACCCTGAAAGAGGTTTCATTTCATTTGAGGAATCGAGCCTTCAGCAATTATTCGGATGGGGTAGTCCTGCAGGAGTTTGTCTGAGCCCAGGAAACCTGGGTGACTTTGACAATCCTGAGAATGCCAAGTCCACTCAGTACTTGAGAGAGTGCGGGGTGGAGACAGAGGCAGCTTTGAAAGTTAAAAAAAAAAAAAATTTGGTAAAATGTAATTTGTCCTGAGTATTTTTGACACAAGTCACCCATAATTGCCATTTCTGCAAGGTGTCTCAATCCCGATGGCACCATGTGCTGTTTAAATGACCATCCATTTGTCCGAAGTAGAGAAAAAAGCCACAACATTGTCTATTAAGTGTCAAAAAGCCTTTTCTTTAACTGCAGAGGGCTTGGACAGAACTCAGGAAATACTTCAGCTGGAAAAGGAATGTTAAAAGCTACCCTTCAAGCTATTGGAAAACCTATTATCAAATGTTAAAACCTTTAAAAAAAAAAAAAAAGAAAAAGAAAAAGTTTAAAAAAAAAAAAAGCCCTGGAGTGTCCCCATCATGACTGCACGTCTGTGTTTAGCAAGGTCCATCATCATTGATAATCAGAGACAAAACAACAATGGGTACATTCTACCTGCTAATCAGGAGTCAGGGTGCTGAAACTCTGCGACTCGGAGAAGAGGGATCTGGGGGGCGTGTGTTTCTCTCCATGCGGGATCCACGCTTGCTGACAGAAATGCAGTAGATGCTTCTCATTATCACATCTCTAGGTCATTCTGTCAGCACTGGGGATGCTTTAAGCAGCTCCTGTGTGGGAGACTCTAAACACACACACACACACACACACACAGGGAACAACACTCCTTTCCTAGAAAACGTGGTGTGGCTGATGTACACAGCTGCGTGTATACCCCCGTGCACAAGCCTTCTCCCGGTTCATAGGACATAATGAGAATTAATTAGCACATTCCTAAATCATTAGCCCCAATTTCCTCTCTAATGTGTGCATCTACGCATAACTGAAGATTTTCTAAAGAAAAGAGACAGACACCAGAAAGCTGGGGTCAGGGGCAGACGCAGAGATGCTCGTCTAAATGGATGTACTGTGACTGTGCCTCTTTGTGATGCAGAATTACAAATGATTTTAATTCAACCCCTTCACGAGGCGCGATTCCCCTTTTCTTCTGTTCTAAATACAGTACCAGCAAGCCCCCCAAATTCATTTCTTACAGACTTGGAGTATTTAAAAATTTCTCCAAAATGCCACATGTCAGTCAAAAAAGAAAATGATTGGCTTTTAAAATTATAATTTAAAGCACATTGACTAAAGGCTATGTTTTCATTAATGTTTAACTCCTTTTTAAGCTCCTGCATCTGCAGCTCTTGGGAACATACTAGAAGTCGGGTTTCTACCTCTACATCTTTCTGGAAAACAAGAGCTACTAACTAAAAGCACAGAGTTGCTGTGCAGAATAGCCTCTGTGGATAGGAAGCGTCCAGTGGCTCGCACCTCCCTGCACTGTACACTGTTTGTTCGTTTGAAATAGAAACATCAAGAGCCTCTCGTTTCTGTCTGTAAATGTTTAAAAATTAAATCTAACTGCTAAGCTTTAGGTAGTACTTATATGGGAAACTTATTTCTTTAATAGAATCATTTTATCTCCCCTAAGGGAAATTATTTTCTGTAGACAATGTAACCTTTTTGGACTATGAGTAACTCTTCTTAAATCATGGTAATAATGCATTTAAACAGGAGTTATTTCAAAAAGAGTAGGATTTTCAGCAAAGCACCCTCAAACCTAACAATGCCAAATAACGAAATAATCGTTTCAAATGTTTTATTTTCCTTTCCTTTTATGATAATTAAAAAAAAACTGTATCTTAGTGATTGTACAAATGTATGCAGGTGATACAATGTAACAGAACTGCTCAAAACAAGAGGGAGCGCCTCAGATTTGGAGAACTGCACCTTGGATCTGGGGTCCCAACACCAGGGTTTTGCCAGTCCCGTCTCTGACGTGTGCTGTGGCAGGTCCATTGTTTCCACAGGGGACACTGGCTGAAAGGTGGAGGGCACCCTTCCACAGTTGTGCAACTTCTTAAGAGTCTTCAGTTACTTCAGAATAAAAGATCAAAAACAATACCCCAGTATGACTTCTTTGGGTTTTGTCCATACCAGGGATAAGAACTCAGGGGTGCTTAACCACTGAGCCACGCCACCAGCCCTTTTTAGTTTTTATTGTAAGACAGGGTCTCCCTAAGTTGCTTAGGGCCTCCCTAATTTGCTGAGATGGCCTTGAACTTCCACTCCTCTTGCCTCAGCTCCTCAAGCCGCTGGGATTACAGGTGTGTGCCGCTGCACCCGTCTCTCAAACAACTTTCACAAGTCTGACTTCTCAGATGTGTTGGATTTTTACATGACAACAAACAGGATAGATCTTGCTAAGATACAGATTTTATAACTTAGATTCCTGAAAAATCCAGCATGGCACCTTCAACTGGTTCAGATCAGAGGGTGGCACAAGCCTGGCCAGGGCCCTCATTAACTCTCTCTGGCTACCTTCCACTGGTTTTTGCCTCCATCTTTCAACCCCACCCAGTACCCAATGGCTGCTATTCAGTGGCTGAAAGCCAGAGGTTGCTCTCCACTTCCTATGCATCCTAATCACTCACCCCTCAGCACCCAGTTTGCTCACCTGCCAAATGGGGATAATTATAGTATCTGCTCCTGGGGGTTGTGAGGATGAGGGAGGTCAGGAGTTTGGTGCCTGGCATCAGCGCACAGGTGGGCACTGGGACCTCAGGGAGGCTTCCTCGTCTTCACACAGGCGAGGGAGGGTGCTGGAGCCCCACAGAGCTCCCACTCGCTGGTCCCTCCTCCTGCACAATCCAGCTCTTTCCATGCCACAGCTCCCCTGTCTGAGAAAGAGAATAACCAGGCAGCGTCCAGCCTGCAGCCAATGGTCCAGCACTGGGCTCTTTCATGAGGGATGCTATTTTTACATTCCAAACCGTGGGTCTCAGTGTTTTGGTGCACTAAGGAATCCTAAGAAGTCTCGTTCCATCTTTCTAGCACTTGGCTCAATCAAAGTAGATGCTAATGATTGAAGAAATAAACACTAAGATCACCAATGTGAACCACCTCGCTAGGAGCACAGCAGTGGCAGTGGCTTCCCGGAACCACTCTGGTGGCCGGAATCTTTCCTTTGTTAGATTCTGGGGTTCTCAAATGGGCGGGGCCCTCTGGGCTCCCGGCTGCAGCAGGCTGTGGGCTGCCCAGTTCTCGTGCCACTCAGTAGGTGCCCATCCTGCCAGTGAGGATGCCCAAGTGCAGCCGCTGCTCACCTGGCTATGTTGACATATTCCAAAAACCTAGCGAACGCCCACAGGGCTGACCTCGAGTGCTCCAGCGCTCCCTGTACCACTTGCTCCTAGGCTGCTCGTCGGTATTCTAAAGCGGCCTCACCATAATCCCGCAGTCATTCAGAGGGCTGGAATATCATATTCCGGAAATAGTTGGTTTGCTGTCAGAAGTACTTATTGACTGTGACTCGAGAAACCCTCATATAGATAAATCTAACAGCACAATAATTCAATATTTTTTTTCTCCAAAACAAAACCATTAGCATTTTATTAGAAGGAATATTTCATCTCTCCTCTCTCTCTCCATTTAAACACGCCACAGATGTAGCACTCCGTGTGGGTTGCGAGAAAGTCAAAGAATATAATTTCTTGATTAATTGCCATACACAGGATCCAAGTTATGTACAATTTTGGTAGTTAACCCCAGCACCTCCCATAAGCAGTTACCGCTAACCCTTCCAAATAAGCACATTTATGATAAATCACTTGGAGCTCTTTAAGTGGATCAGGCCTTAAGTTATTCCTCGGGATGGATCATGTCATTTCCAATGTGCGCAAACTGCAGGAGAGAAATTCCTCTCTAAACCTCTGCACGGCCGCGCCGTTTCCCTCGCAGGCTTCACGGGAGTCTCAGTCAATATTTCTTATCTTATTTTTAAATATCTTGTGGTCTCAGAAATGGCTGGTGATTCAAAAATTACATCAGGAGTCCAAAGATAGACTAAGGGCTATGACTCCAATAAAAGCAGCTCTTCCAGAAGAGGGAAAGAAAATGCCCGTTGGTTTTAAGGGGACTGGGAATCAAAGAGCTATTCCTGGTTTGGCCAGTTAGAGTCTGTCTCTCTCCGAAAGCCAGCCACCGCCGGTCCCCCACCATCTATCTACTGAACGGGGTGCATGAATATAAACCCCAAGGATTCCTAGATTTTGATAGAGTGCTGAATTCTGAGGGACCGATACTTTTTTTATAGACTTACTTCCCCACCACACACTGTTTTGTGAGTCAGTCTCCGTGTTGGTTATTTCACGGGTGGAGTAAAAAAGAAATGGAGGTGGCCTCTGCAAGGCTCCAGGGATCGGGTGTGAATGGTGGGTGCAGGGTGTGAATGGGTGGGGTGCCCCGTCTGGACGCATCCCACATTTTTATAAGGCAACCTCTGGTGTGAAAATTCTTTGCAGGGGACCCTGTAGCACTCAAATATGTTTTCCTTTTGCAGTTAGGCACAACTGTGGGAAGCTTCTTATTTCCTACAGGATTAGTCCACAGTACACAATGGCAAGTCCCTGCCATTCTCGCCCTGGGGACCAATTCAGACTCAGACTGTCTCCTGCTTTCCCTCCAAGTTCCTCTTCTTTGCCTGTGCAGGTGCGTTTACCTAGAAGCGATTTCCGTAGCACTTATCCAGGAAACCCTCTCTTCTTTCCTTACAAGTGCACGGATATAAGAACTTTGTAACAAATGATAGTCAAATCATGCATGGACACTGACCAGTGTGGAAAAGCAACACCTGCAGCTGCCCTTCCCTGGACTCCCACACCTCACTTAAGGGCAATGTATAGTCGCTTAAAGTAAATAAAAGCAGCTTGATTTCTCACAAGCTTTTTGACTTCTATTGTCTAAGTGTCCCCTACTAAGCAGGTACCACTTCTGCAATCAAAGGTGTTTTTTAAAAAGAATTTAATAAATGCTCTATCTTTTTTCTTCCTTTAAAATAAAAAAAAAAGGAATGAGTGCCTGTGCTGGGTATTGTTTGCCTTCTGTTTTGTTGGTGTGGTTTTTGGTTTTGTTCTTGCTTTTGCAGGGTCCCTGACCCCTCTGGAGCGTCTTAGTAACAGACCACTGTTGATTCCATCATTCGCTACCAGAAAGCGTTCCATTGCACACACACAACAAGAATGAAGAGGGGTAACAACGGGGAGAAAAAAAACGCCCTCTAAGTTTCCCTACACGTAGCCTATAATTTCCCAGTTGGCATAAGCAGTCGGCATATTTGAATAACCAACCAACATGCTTATTTAGCATTCGGCAGATGGACAGGAGGGGAAAGCCACGACTTTCAGAGGTGCTCCCCTAGCTGTAGGTTCTCCCCGTGCCAGGACCCCCGGGGTTCCGAAGGCAGAGCCACCCTCGCTACTGCCTCGCCCGCAACCGTAGCCGAGCCGCGCTCAGCCCCAACAGGTCCACTCCGATCAGTTTCAACCCCTGACGCGGCAGCAGAAATCAAATCATTCTCTTCCTCCCTATTTTTACCCACGGCATAAAAGAGACTATTTTACATGTTAATAGTAATCTGATGTGGTTGTATAAATCTGATATAAATATGATACTCTGTTTGGAAATGATGCTAATTTAGTTTAAAATGGAGATTACATTTCAACTTGTGAAAGAGCGCGGTGGAATATTAGCATTCGTGGCTGTTATGTAATTTCCCTTTACACTACACGAGTGTTACTCAAAAATCTTTTTCTGAGCCTCTTTGTCCAAAGATTTCCCATTCTTCCTATAAGAAAGAGCACTTCTCTATTTAACTACAAGTTAAACAGGTGGTAGAGACCCTTGAAAAAAGATTAACAACAACATTATAAATGCATTTTTGAAGAAACATTTCAAGTTACAGTGTAATAAACTGAACAGAATGTCCTAAGAATGTCAAACTGGGCACTGTAAAAATAAATGTTATTCCCAAGGAAAATAAAAAGTCTGCATATTTATGTAACATTCAGCAGATGGGCGTGATATTAATATAGGGTTTTCAGTTGTACTTTTATAGCTGCTAGATTTTCTTGCCTAACTTGGCAACCCGAGGCACCATTTGAGTTTTGGATTTGGACAATACTGCAACAGATGTCCAGACCAATAAAATAAATTCCTTAAGGGCTCTGCTTAATTTGTGTAATTGATCAATTTTGGTTACATAGGCCTCAGCTCACCAGCATGTAACTGCCTTCCACAAAAGCTTTGCAGTTGGGATTTCGTTCCATATGTTGCAAGTTTATGGGCTCTCTCTTTGATAACACTGCAAATAGAACAGAGTCTGCGGTGACACCTGTTGGCAACCATCATAAACCCAGGGAGTGGGTGGCTGGGCAGGGGTTCTGAGCCGTGGCAGTGTTGACATTTCGGGCTGATTCTTTGGGGCAGGAGTTGAGGGAGCTGTGCTGCGCATTGTAGGAGGGTTAGCAGCATCTCTGGTCTGCATCTACAAGATGCTAGTAGCACCCCCTCCCCCCGTAGTGACAACCAAAAATGTCTCTGGACAGTGCCACATGTCCCCAGGGTCAGGGGGTCAGTGTTGCCCCAGGTGAGAATGTTGGCACACACCAAATGGCTGAAGATCTCTCATACTTTTAAAACAAAACATAAAACTTTTTTCTCGCCTCAAAACCTCTCAGTCTTGTGATGGGTTCATAGGAACTCATGAGAACTTGTGCCCAACACAGGGTCTCCATAACACATAAGCCCCTGCTTGGTCCCTGTGCCCAGGCGGCTGGTAATGAAGACGTGGATTTTAAGGGCCGACTCTCGGTGTTCGTTGCTCACCTATTAAACTTGCCAGAGCTGCTGTGTTAATTATCTCCCGTATCCTTGATTTAGCATAATACGGCCTGCAGCCTGTGACAGAAATTAAAGGAAAGACCGGTGACCTCTTTTGTGATCGTGCTAATAACTACATGATAATAAATTAGTTTTCAATTTTCAGGAGACTTTACATGCTTAAAAAAAAAAGCGGCGAGTACATGATACACAAACTTGATGAAAGATAGCAAATCGGCACCCACTGGGAGTCTTCCTTACATCACTGCCCCTGCAACAGGCGCGGGGAATTGAAGGCAGCTGCCCTACAGCGTCCCGGGCTCCCGGCATTGCTGAGGATCTTGATAATGAAAGATTAGGCCACTTTGCAATTCACTTTGGATATTTCAACAACATGGAAAGACCACTCCCTTCACTGTTTCGAGGTAGAGGAAACCCTCGACACGCACTCTGGACATATCCAGGCACGTGGGTGCCCGCAGTGTTTCAGGGAGTCAGGCTGAGCTGCAGCATCCCTACTAATACCAGAATAAGAACGTGCAAGGTGCGGTGAGTGTGAGGAGGTGCCGTGGCTCCCAGGCACGGGGGCACCTGCCTTGCCTCTGCTCCTGCCTCTTGCAGCCTTCTTCCCTTGGCTGGGGAAACACAAATAAGAAAAAAATGCTCAGCCCCATTCTGGTGCACCATAATATTGAGCTAACTAGAAGACTACTCGGGCTCATTATGCCAGGCAGGAGGAAGGGGCAGATCACACAAAAGCATGACCCTCGCCCAGCCCCGCGATGGTGTCAGAGCCCAAGTGGAACCACTGGTCCCCAATGTCTTTAAGACTTGGTGGCTTTGCAATTCCCTTCCCTTAAAACCAGAGTTCTGACTCTGGGCAGGAAAGTTCCCTTGGCCACTGCACCATCTTCTGGCCAAATGCTGAACTGCAGATTCCTAATTAAAGCGTGCATTCCTGGTTTCTGAGAACCAGGGTGGATCAGTCCTTGGGACACCTTAGTAGCCCCAGGACTTTAAGACAGCAGGATGGCTAGATAGGAAACACTGACCGTTTTCTCCTGATGGAACCAGAGGGCAGTGGAACTCTGTTTTAATACAGGTTTGTGTTTCATTCACAGTCTCAATTTTTTTTTTTTTTTATCGCACAGATTTTTGTGGAAAGTCAGGTAGACATTTGGCACTTGGAGTTGGAGCCCAGAAACGTGGAAAGCGTGGTCCTGGTCCCTGAAAGCTTACCATCTGGCTGTGTAACTGCAGGGTAAGATTCTGAAGAGGGGAGAGGGGAGATTCTGAAGAGGCCCCGTAGGCGCAGGAGGAGTTGGGCAGGGAGAGCTGAGCCCTGGCCTCGCGGGAGGGAGAGACTCCGTGTGCTGTGGCTCTACTCCAGGAGGCAGCACTGCGGGGTGGGCAGTGGGACACTGCAGAGAGCACGGGGCCATGCCCAGGCCTCGCAGGGCTGCCTTCATGAACCCTCAAAGCAAAACGTGGGCTGCCGGGGAGCCCCGAGCCCTGAGCTGCACTCTGACCCCCTGCTGCACTGACTGACCCCTACGCAGGGCCCATGCCCACAGGAAAGGCAGAGCGGCTTCCGGGAACACGGTCTGCAGAGGACAGATGGACAGGGCAGGCTGGAGGGACACGGGAAGGAAGTCCGGCGAGGACAGGGTGCTGGTTGTGGTTTGGCGTGCCTTAAGTGTGACCCCCGGGGCTGCCAGGGCTCGAAGCGTGGTACCCAGAGAGGTGGGGTTGAGAGGGGGTGTGACCTTTGAGAGACAGGCCCTGGAGGGAGGTAATCAGAGCACAGGGAACTGACCTCAGAAGGGATGAGTGAGACCCTGGCTAGTTCCCTCTAGAGTAAGCTGCTACGAAAAGAGCCGGCCTGGACCCTGAGTCTCTCTAGCTCCCTGTCCCACCCTGTGATGGCGACACGTGGTTCTCCCACTGTGCTGGAAGGTGCCATAAGGCCTTCGCCAGAGGCCACGCACATGGTCTTGGACTTTCAGCCTCTAAAACTGTGTGCTAAATAAACCTTTTGGGTTTTCTTTGTAAAGTATGCAGCCTCAGGGATTTTGTTATAGTGCCACAGACTCATGCAGTGCTCATTGACTTCTTTCCTTACAGCTGTGTTTGCAGAAGAGGCATTCGGATCCCACCCAGAGGAAGAACACTGATGGACTCACAGGCAGGCCTGACCTGCTAAGGCTCTGTGGCCGCTGCCACCTGGACGATGCACTGTACCTTTAGGAAGAATAAGCAAACCAGTGGTGCAGAGGGCAATGTGGGAAAAAGAAATTTGAAACACAGGTGGGAAAACACAAAATCATTCACAAAGTTGCTGGTGGGTGTAAAGATACAATTTGTATAGAATAATGACCCTGCTCAAATATTACACAAAAAATAATCTGTTAATTAATGTCAAAATGCAGGATGGAGGGGGAGGTCGGAAACAGTGGGTCAATGCAGACATTTGCCAAGAGAGAGGGAAGAAGGGGAGCTACCAGGAGCACCTCAAAGGAGGTCAACTGGCTGGAAGCCGAGCAGGCGGGGCCCTAAGATGGACAGCAACAAAGAACTCTTCAAGATTTGGCGGCTGAGCACAGGCTCATGGGTGGAAATGCACAAAGCAGGAAGAGAAGGCAGGTGTCCAAGAACAAAGGCAGATGCTGACTTAGGCACCCCAGGCTTCTGCACCTCTGGGCTACCCAGCACAGAGCTCCGGGGAGCAAGTGTGGCCGACACCAGAGCTCACTGTGGATCGAGGTCAGGACCAGATAGAGATGTGGGACTCATTCGCACCCCACTCAGAGATGAGCGCAAGAGAATGATCTGGAAGGGATGATGTGAGAAGCCAGGGGCTGGGTGGAGAGCAGACACTAGGGTCAGGAGAAATCAGAATGGCAGAGAATTGCATTGAGCACAGAGGTGAGGGCTGAGGGCTGTGGAGATGTCACAGAAAGACCCCAGGAAGACACTGCAGAAGTTTCACATTTGATGAATATTTACTGAGTAGCCACGACATGCCTGGAGTCTGAGGAGAGGGCACTGAGCAAGCAGCACCCGTGCCCTCCCTGAGCGTGCGTCTTCACAGAAGGGGAGCAGACGATGAAGGAATGGGTGTCTTAAGCAGACCCACATGCTATTGCGGGCATTGCACTGGTTGGAGGTACAGCAAATGTGCAATCCTGCACCGTCCAACCTGACGTGCTGTCACACGGTGGTGAGGGCTGGGCAGGACACACAGCAGCCAGGAGCAAGAGCTGGCCAAAGGAGAGGGCCCAGGGACACAGAGCAGGAGAGGCTTCCACGTCAGGGTGGCATGTGCACAGGACCTGACTGGAGGCAGCTGAGCATGAGAAACAGGAGACGCGGAGCGTGGGGTGAGTGGGGCTGGGCCAAGAGCCGAGAGGCCACGGCGTGTCATTGAGGAAGGTTCATGCGTGGGTTGGTGAAGACCAAGGCTGGGAGGGAAGCACCGCAGAGGCCCGAGGAGAACTCAGGGTGTAGGGCAGGGAGGGGAGAGCCCTGGGTCCCTGCCCACGTGATCATTCGTTCATTCCCCAAAATGGCCGCAGCAGAGGGCAAAGCACCTGGGAGGCACCCTGGGGACGTCCTGGGGGACATGCAGCAGAAGGAAGCCAGCCAGAGCACCAGGGGGCAAGCACACCCCAGGGGGGCGGGTGCAGAAGGTTTCAGAGTTGCCTGTCAAAGGCTCCCAACCTCAGGGACTGCCGGCTTGCTGAGGAGAGGCGCCTGGGTGGGACGGCTGGCCAGGTCACCCCGCGGCAGGGCGCTGGGTCGAGACACCCGGGGACAGCATGCCCCATCTATAGGAGCTGATCCTCCACACCCCCGCCTGCAAAATCCAAAGCCCAGAAGTGCCAGATGCTGTCAAAGTCCCAGCGAAAAAGACGGGCATCCCTATGCGGCCTCTCGCTGTGTATGTTGTTAGGATTTTTAAAGAACTCTAAAACATGACGCAAGTCAAACCAAACACATCTGCAGTCCAGATGGGGCTGCAGGTTGCTGGTCGGCACCTCTGGTTTAGAAGGAAGGTGTGTGAGTACGGTCCCAAATCCCGTTGTGGCTCTGGGCTCCTGCCTGGGTCACATCGCGTGCCTGTGGCACCAAGTGGACATCCCTATGATGCGCCTACACATCCCTCTGCCCGCTGCACCTGTCAATCATGAATGGTGGCTGCTGCCCAGGTCCCTAGCTCTGGAGAGGCCTCTCCTCTGAGGTATCCCACAGCTCAACCTCTGCGGTGCCGTGGGATACATTCTTCTCCATTTCCCTCACACTGTCATTAGGACGTCAACCTAGACTGCTGGGGTCGGTCACCAACTCCCCTCATTCCCTGGTCCTCTCTTGCTCCTCGAGCTGCTGAACACAGAGCTGTCACCCCTTCAGCTTAGCGTGACTCTCCCGGCTGCTCACAGAGCACGGGCAGCTTCCACTGGCCCACACCCTCCTGCCCTCACACCCTGGTGGCCCTGACCCAAAACTTCTTTCCAAATGAAACCTCCTTCCGTGCCTGTATCTATCTGAGCTCTGCCAGCACAAACTGCCCCGTCCACCAAACTGCCCTTGTTTCTGCGCTTTAGACCAGGTTTCCTTAGACCATCAGGCTGCAACGGCAGGCCAGGTAACTCTTGTGTGGGGTTGTCCTGGGCACCGTGGCGTGATGCGGAGCAGCCCTGAACTCTCCCCAGCTGAAGCCTTAACGTCTCCCTACAGGTTGTGAGGCCAAGTGGGAGACGATGGAGAAACCCAAGCCCTCACAGTACTGTCCCCTGAAGAGCCTCCCAATTACGTTTGAGCACTGTGTATCCATCCCCAGGCAGCAGAAGAGCTCCCACGGACACTGGAGGGGTGGTCGAGGAAGTCAGGTGCATGGATTAGGGCACCAATAACCAGAGTCCACGTCCCCGGCCTTTTCTCATTTCCTAGAGGAAAGAGCTCTTCCTCTGAGAGTTTCTGCCTCCCAGACTTCCAGGCTGGGGCAGGCTTCCTTGCCCGGGGCTCACACATCACAGACTCTACCACGATGGTCAAGCTGCCCCCAGTCCCCAGCAGGGTGCTTGACTGAAAGGGGCATCTGAATTGGGCAGTGTACACCACACCTTGCATCTCCCACATCAGATTCTCAGCAAATCCCATTCCTCTTCTTCCTTAAGACAGCTGACCATGGGCCACAACCACAAGGCCATTTCTGACCAGAACCAAGTGACAGTGGTCTTCCATGTCTATAGATGCACACAGCACTTCCCAGTGCCTTGCTATGCAGGATTTCCCAAAATGAGGTCTTCCTCTCCAATAAAATAGAAGATCTTGGACAGAGCCTGATTCCCAGTTTTTAACAGTTACCCTGAGCGAGAATATATACCTGGTCATTCTAAATCTTTGTGAGATAAACAAATCAATGATAGTGGCCACTCACTAGAACACCTCGCAAGTCCTCCTGCTCCAGTGGTACCATGCATCTGAGATGACTAACCTCCTGGGTCCTCTTGGGCTGGCCTGAGGGACACTCATAGCTGGCCAAGTGTTATTCCTGGGTGTGTCTGAGGGGTGTTCCCAGGAGAAGTAAGTGCTGAGTCAACAGGATGCGTGATGAGCACCCCAGTATGTGGGGGGCATCTGGGGATCCATGATGGGCGTGGACAGAGGGGCAGAGCAAGGGCACTTACTGCCCCTTCTTAAGCTGGGGCTCACCTCTTCTGCCCTTAGACACCAGACACTGCTGGCTCTCGGGGCTGTGGGCTCAGACCAACAGACCCGGGGCGCCCCTTCTCGGGACAGGTTTGGGTTGGAGCTACAGCGCCAGTGACTCAGAACCTCCAGCTTGCAGACAGCAGATGCGGCACTTCTCACCCTTCTTACCTGTGCCAGGGGATTCCTCATCCTAAATCTCCTTCCATATACTTATCTTTATCTGTCTATCTAGCTAGCTCCTATTGTTCTGGGTGTTGTTTTTTTTTTTTTTTCCTGGTTAGCCCTGACTAATGCAGTAACCAAATGTTGATTTTTATGATCTCTCTCTAAAATGCTTACCTACTGGTCTCTCCCTATATCTAAAAACTAAATTTCTATTGACTCAAATTCAATCCTTACTCAGTTTAGAGCGAGCATGTCCCTCTGTAGATGTTACAGAGAAAAACCCAGTTGGTGCGTACGTTTTCCATCCTCCAAGTTTGTGATGTGCTAGAATGAGTTCTGGGTTAGAGAAAACTGAGGCCAGACCCAGCCCGGGCTTGGGAACCAGCCTCCTCTGCACTTAAGCTGAGCACCAACATCTGGTCCCCACAGTGTAAGATGGGTACATCCCCTGGCAAGAGCGGGGACATCCTCTCCAGGGCCAGGGTTCAGAGTCCTACAGACCTGCTCCAGACCCACAGCCTGTGTCACGACGCTGGGTGTCCTCCTCATCCTGGTCACAGCAGCGTCTGCCCTTCTGGTTTCTTTAGGGGTAAAGTGGGAAGAAAGCGGAACCTCACCACTGCGAAGCCTCCTGTGATGGCCAACAGCGGCTGGTCAGCTGCACGTCCTCAGTGAATTCAGGCCACTGTTACAGAGAAACAAGGAGACAGTGGAATCGCAAAGAACCCTGGACAAGAACAGTTCCTGGGAGGACCCAGGCCATACTGCAATCCTCGGAAAGTTAAACGAGGACTGTGACCATTGCCTAAGATCCATTTAAACAAAATTCTCCCTTCTCATTCATGAGCCTCAAAGCCAGCACAGGGACTTGGGGACTCAGCCTAGCCCCGGGTCCAGGACATGCATTTTATTTCAAAGTATATAAACCTGGAATTTCCCCCACATCTTCATGACACCTCTGTGGTGTCTAGACCCTTTTGTTCAACCTCGTGGTTCTGTGTGGAATTATCTTAATCAGCTGGAACACTCGCTGCCCCCAGGTAAGGGAGATCAGAGCCACAGGTCCAAAATGAAGTCCGGAGGACACGCGGCTTCACAGCCTGGGGGTCAGAGGCCCCTGCATCACCACTGGGGGAGGAACAGTCTCTGGCCTCTGCCCTTCTGGCCACCCTCTGCGTCTTCAATTCGTTGGTTTACGTGTGGTCCTCCGGCTCTTCCTCATCAACCTCCTTGAAACAGGAAGAAATCCCACTCAATTCACAGCATTGAGAGATTCTTCTCAAAGGGAAAAGGCAGTAAGGAGAGATTTTGACTAATTCAGAGCCAAAATCCTTTTTAAAAAATATCCGCATTTTATTCACTCAACAAATACTTAATCTCGAACTGAAATACCAAATAAACGTCTCAAGTTGCCCTTTCACATTAGCTCCAAGGACCTGGATTTTTCTTGACCTTGAACAAGATCTCACTCTCCAATTTCCCATCAATAAAGCCGAGATAATGACAGTATTTGCCCACTGCATGGGGGAATTGTAAAAATTAATTGAAATCTTGGGTGAAATGTGGTAGCAACACCACTATTTTGTATTACCTCCTGACTTGTGTATGAATGAGTGTTGATTTAAAAAGACAGATCTCCCCACGTGTAGCATGATTGTATGGTGGAATTTTACACACACACCATGCACACGCAGGCACACACGCCCCTCCATATACATATGTATGTGCATATGTATAGTTTGGCATTTATACGAATGTGTGATCTCAGCAGCAGTTCAGTCAAAGGAAAAATTAGCTCCAGTTTTTTTCCAAGGGAAATAATTTTCTGTTCAAGTTCTGTTATTTTCAAAGGACTCTAATGCTGTTATTTCAAAACGGAATGTCCTCAAATAAGGGAAAGACGATTCTTCATTGAATCATGCTTGCACATGCCAAATTTTCAGTGTTGTGTTAAAGGCCTACAAAAAAAAAATCTGATTTTTTTTAAAGTATGTAGAAACATTCCTTTTAAATGAACTAAAAATACTCCACCCCTTTGGGATCAGATAAATTTACCATGAAGATAAATGATTATAAAGAGAGATGGAAGATAGAAAAGAAGATGGGTATACGTAAAGAATGCATTATCTTCAGCCCCTCTCCCCGTAAAAAGCTAAATTCCATCCAAGGAACTTCTTGTGCCTTCTGACTTTCTCAAACTGGGCGTTTTGTGATGCAGTTGTGGAAGGCAGAGCCCTGATGTGCTGGGGCAGGAGTGTGACATGACTTTTCTCTCTGCACAGCCCGCTCAAGCAACCATTACCGATGTCCCTCCCTGCCTATCTTGGGACACCAACAGATTAGATATTTCTTAGAGATATGTGTTTTCTCTGGATACAGCTATTTTCATATCTGATTAGCAGACTAGGTGCCCTACAATTTTAAAACTACTTCATTTATATAGATGAGGCTTTGATTCAACAGAGCCCCAGTTAGCTCGGGCATCAAAAATGGGGCCTCCTGCCTTAGGAAGAGGGGCAGTCCCAGGCAGGCCCAAACACAGCAGGCTGAACACCACAGTCCAGAGAAAACGTGGATTCGAAAATGCTGTTTATCTTAGGGCATGATGAGAATCTTTTGTTAATTTAAATAACGCTGTATCTTAACACCTAATAAAAAGTGTTAGATGTGAAGTATAAACATTTTATGGGTACGCTATGAATTTTAACATTATTTAACTTGACTTTGTTAAGTCCCTTTCTACCTAGACAGTATATTTCCATTAACATTTTTAACGAAGAGTGAGAAAGAGAGAAACCACATGTGAAATATCAAATGGGTCTTAAAAATGAAGAAAAGCAGGAAGGGTTCTCTCTAAATAGAGGTATAAAAAAAGAAAGCAGAAATCAAAGACCACGAAGTACCCCGCTCACGGATAAGACAGGGTGAAGAAGCTACTGAGTCTTTCCTTCCAGAGTTGAAATCCCATCCTTATTCCTCTTCCCCATCGACGCAAGCCAACGACTGTCACCTGTCTTGTGTATGACCAGATCCTTGGGGTAGGACAGTGCTTCACACGTAGTAGGTGCTCCGTAAATCTCTGCTGATACAGAAAGAAGGGAGGCCCACAGTGCCCCTAGCACATATGAGATTGGGTTAAAAGTACCGTAATTCCAGGGAGACCTTTGTGTGTCACCTTATGGTTCAACCAGGAGGAGAGGAAGAAGAAAGAAAGAGCTGTCAATCTTCAGGGACACTTGGGGCTCTGCCTCCCTCGGCACAGACTCTGAAGACTAAGGAAACAAAAGTTGCCCAGAGGATCCCTGGGATGCTAGTCCGTTCTTTCCCAAGAGGGAGACATCGATTTTTAGCAAGAAAGGAGTGGTGTGAAGCAGTAAGACAGGAGATGTGTACAGCACAGAGCAAGGGGCTCGGTGTGCAGCTGGCCAAGGCACCGCTGGGTGCACTAGGCCCTGCCTGGCTCACAGACCCACCATCCCCCAGACCTCAGGGCCCCAGGGCAAGGGGGCACAGACGCGGGCTCCCATCTTGGAAGGAAAGACAGGAGAAGTAGGTAAGAAGGCAACACAATAGAAAGCTCTCTCTCCCCCTTTCCCAGCACGTGGGCGTTGGAATTTGTGTGAAACTCCACGTGCCGTGAATGGCAAGAGATCATGGCCCCGGAAAGTCTGGGAAGAGCTTTGGAGGGAGGAGAGGATGGGAAATCCTTCTGGAAGTTTGAAAGCCGAAAATGTAAGCAAATGGGGTGAGTAAATCTGTAGTTTTTCAAGAGTCATAGAACCGCAGCACCATAGCAATACGTTTAGGATAAACTTTTAAACATATTGTAACCAAATACATTAAAGACTGAAAATCGAAACAGACCAGGGCGTACTCAGAAAAATGCACAGGTCAGAGAAAATCACAGCAGCCGAAAATCAAACCCAGCCTATGACCACGGCTTTTCCAAATTCTTTATTAGGGAAACTTCAGACATGTGCAAATTTAACATCAATTCCTCCCTCCGTCAAGGGCCCTCAATCGTCATCAATGTCTCGTCTATATTGTTTCATTTACACCCCTCATTTCCTGTATGTCTGTTTTCTCACCTGAACCCCCCGGATCGTTTTGAAACAAATCTCAGAAGTTCCATCATTCATCTGTAAAGATTTCAGTGAAGATTTGTAAAAGATGAGGACATTTTAATAAAATGACTATGATATCAATATCACACCAAACAGAGCCAATGTTAATTCCTGAACATTATCAACCATCCAAATTTCAACCTCAATTCTCCCTGACATTTACACACAATGTTAGAAATTAGGAATTGAGAGTCGCATTGGAAAAATAGATTTATTTCAACCCAAAGTTTGTGTTGCTGTCTTCTCTTGAAAACTCATGAAGATCTAGTAAGGCTGGGTGCCTGTGAACCAGGACCTGGGCAGAAACAGCGCCTCCTGCTGGCTAAGGCTGGTCTCCCAGTCTCCAGCTCACCTTGGACCTCCTCACCCCTGGGTCCTGCCTGCCCCCACAGCCCACAGTGGACGCTGGCTCTTGGACACAGTTGCATTTACAATCCTGAATCTAAGCAAACACAAACAGGGATTCTGGGAGCCCTCTGTTAGCGTTGGGGATTAATGTCATGGATGGCAAGCAGAGACATAGCCGGAGCCTCACAGGCTTCAATAACACAGAGCAGAGAGCCACAAACCTGAAGACAAATGGTCAGATTTGAAGGTCACACCAAGGACAAAACAGGAGAGGATGCCAGACCAACAGACTGGGGAGCCAAGAGCGGAGTGCAGGAGTTAGGAGGCACAGACTGATTTGATTAATTCAAAAATTATTTGCAGAGCCAAATTATGTGCCGGTCTCCCTCTTTGTGCTCTGTTCCAGGGTACAAAGACGGGCGATGTTGCTTTGGAAGGAGTTGTGCCAAGTCCAACACGACATAACGCCTCCCTCTTCCCGGTTCACTTGTCAGTTTTGAAACCTAAGAAAGTGAGCACAGTAGGTTAAATTAAAAGTGCAGTCACTGGGGCGGGCAGTAATGCTCTTAAAATTAAAATGAAAGTCTAAGACAAGATTTCTCACACCCACCTCTATCTACAGGCCGACTTCTCTGCAGATAGCTGGAATGTTCAATATCCAATGTGAGAAAATGAGAGAGTTTGTGTTTAACGACTAGATGCTCTGCAAAATTAAAGGAGCTTAATTTTAAGAGGGGAGAAAGAAGGTATGTACCATTTGCTTGTTATGCACAATAGCAAATTAAAAACTAAAAGAAGGCAATGAGTGTGAAATATTAAATATTTACTTCCCAGTGATATTTGTGCACTCTGGTATTAATGGATAATAATAATTACTGTACCTTATCCAAGGCACACCTAGACTGAGAGATTCAATTTCTAACACATGGGCTCGTGCGTCTGTCGATACACATGCCTGGTCCCCATTAGTGTTAATTGTATCAGAGGAAATGCACCAATGAAAACAGGAGAGACCCCCAGAAATGCCCTAGAGTGGGAAACCCAGAAGGGTTTCTCCCTGGCAAGTAAGTGAATTAACTCCAGTACAATTTTGCAAGATGAATGTGAATTCCGGACACAGAGAAGCTAAATATGCAAACGATTTAATAGAGACTACCTCACAGATCGCCACGCGTCAGCCCCCTCGTGCATTGAGAACTCCAACATGAGGTGGGACTGCACGGGGGAACCCAAGCATGAAAGTGGTCCTCCACCTGGGGTCCCACGGCGGCTCGCACCTTCAGCAGGGAGGTGCCCTGCCCCTCTGCTCCCTACTCCACTGAAGTCTGCCTGAGCACAGCAAGTGAACCCCAGGGAAACAGAACTCAGAGCCTCGAGGATTGTGCACAGGGAAAAGGCTGTGGACTCCTGTAGGGAGGATCAGGGGCCAAGAGGGCTGAGCTCCAGTGTGACTTCGGCTGTGTAGGGTGACATTGTAGTAGAGCTCAGCTTTTCTATCTGTAAAGAAGGAATGCAATTACCCTAAGCCACCTGCCTCGCTAGATTTAAAGGCTCCTGAAGATAAGTGTGCATGAAGCCACCACAAACTGTGATGCACAGCACCACCCCAAAGACAGTGAGAAATTCAGCAGTGTGAGTTCTGCTTTTTGGGGTGCTGATTTGCTCATTAGGGATGGTTTTGTCTTTTGAGTTTTTTTTCTAATACATAAGTGATACACGTCAACGTGTGTACCTTAGAACAAAATAGGCAGAAAGAAGACAGCGTTTCATTCATGCTCTTGCTGTTCTGAAATAATTCTTATCTCAATCTAAGACGGAGGTTCTCAGATGGTCCACTTTTGCCCCACCCCCACCCCAGGTGACATTGGGCACTTTTGGAGACATTTTTCACTATTTGCAATTCAGGAGGTGGGGGATACAGAATCTACTGGTGTCCAAGTGAAGGGAGGCCACAGCTGCTAAACACCCCACAGTGCACAGGCCAGTCCCCCACGATGAGGAATTATTCAGCCCCAAACGTCAGAGGGGCCAAGCATGAGGATCCCTGAGCTAAACACAAGTACATACCTGTAAATGTGACATCACGGGTAACTTCAATGCCAGGATGCCATCCCAAGTTGTCTTTCAGCAAATTATGCGCTAAGCAGAACACGTTCCCCAAGCCTCACACTCACCAGAGTTTGGTCTTGCTGCAGTAGCCCCAACACCAGGCACACTCGAGACTTCACACAGAAACTGCAAAACGTCTCCTCTTGAATACTCATTTTGCTACCCTCACAATCTCTTATAACTGTTAGAAGTTGCCGAGGTAAGAGGAGAGAGGGCAGATGAGCATCAGGAATGCCTCTTTGCTCCTGCAAAATATATTCCCTGGCCATGCAGTGGGCTCACACTGAGAGATCTTAAACTGGCTCTCTGGAAGATGAGGGACACCACAATCTTCATGGGGACATTGTTACAGTGGGAATATCCTCACAGGTGATCATTTCTGTAGGCTTTTCTTATGAGCAAGTAGCTATGGAATTAAGAAAATAAGTTTTATATTTTGGTTTCTCTTTAATGAAATCTAATAATTTTTTTCTTTTTCTTTCTTTCTTTCTCTCTCTCTCTCTCTCTTTCTTTTTATGTACCTGGGATTGACCCAGGAGCACTCTTAACCACTAAGCCACACCTCTAGCCTTTTTGAAAATTTTTTTAATTTTAATTTTTATTTTGAGATAAAGTCTTACTAAGTTGCTTAGAGCCTCGCTAAATTGCTAAGGCTGGCTTTGAACTTGTGATCTTCCTGCTTCAGCCTCCTAAGCTGCTGGGATTACAAGTGTGTGTTACCACACCTGGCTAAATATTACTTTTACACAGCTAAGAAAATAAACTCCACCAAAATAAATTTAATAATTAATGGGAATGGAAAGAGGTCACATAGGAAAGAGGTTTCATAATTATTTTTAAGGACATGGGATATAGCTCAGTGGTAGTGCTTGCCTAGCATGCCCAAGGCCCTATGTTCAATTCCTAGCACCAGAGGCTGGTAGGGCTTGGGGGGCCATTTGGTTCTCCAAAGCTTCTTTTTATTTTTGTTTTTCTGAGAAAGGGTCTCACTAAGTTGCTTAGAGCCTCACTAAATTGCTGAGACTGGCCTTCCTTAAACTTTTGATCCTCCTGCCTAACCCTCCCCTGTCTCTGGGATTACAGGCATGTGCCTCCTGCACCCCTATCTCAATTTTTTGAAACTAATGACAAGGATTCTAGTTAAATGGGATGACAGAAGACAAAACCAGACCAACCAACCATATTATTTGCAATATATAGGGTATATCTTTATGTCTCCATAAATATAATTCTAAACAATCCTTCTAACAGCACAAAATATTTCACTGTATTGATATGATAAATTCTCAACTCTTTTTTTATTAACAATCTTTCATTGTCAATAGTAAATACACAAGGCTATTCTAAATGCCCTCACTGCCAAATGCCTATGTACATCTTGAATTATGTAGTTAAATTAGAAGAATTCAAATTAGAAGTCAAAGTCTAGAATTCATATGGCTGAGTTATCCTCCAATAGGTTTTATTGAAAGACGAAACTCAAGTTCACCTTCATACTTGCTGGTTTATCTCCTCTAACAATCTGCTTCTATTCCTAGGGTAGCACCTGCTGCTATTCCTGGTGAGCAGGATGTTTTACAGGAACATGGATTTCTCTATGCCACAGCCTGACCCAAACTGCCAACATTAAAGTGAATTCTGGGTTTTGATTCAGCCACTGATCACTGATCCTGAATTATCTCAGGTAGAAATTCACAATGGCAGACAAAGAGCAAACCTGGTCAGGCCATCAGGGACCCTAGTTAGCAGTCTATCATTCTTTGACACTAACCTGAAGCCTCATGAAATTGGCTGTATATCAATTCAATAAACATATGTAACTAGCTTTTTAAAATATCATTCCCAAGCATTAATATATGTCTATTTTTGTTTGTTGTGATAGTTTCTCAGCAAACACAAAGAGAGGCATTCATTTGAAATTTCAGGCCTTACCTTTGCTGGCCCTATTGATGAGACTTGGAATTGACTCTTTCTTCTAAGAGAGCTCTGGTGTCCTGGGAGACCCTGGAGATGGCTGGCCAAACACTGAGGTCTCAGCAGCTGGGGGTGTTATTCAGAAATTACTATGTTGTGTTTCTAACAATCACGTGCCTGGAAATAGGGGCCATTTATACAGAAAACAAAATATTTTTAATCAAGTGAAAGGGACCCTCCAGGTGCCTCAAGGTCTCCGCATGGATTGTGGCACTGTGGCTCCGCAGTTCTTCCTCTGGCCACCAGGGTGCCTCTCTCTGCCCCCAGAATCTGCTGTGCGGGGCGGCTCTGTAACACATCCTTCAAGTGTGAATTTATTCTTTCCCTCCTTGCTGGCAATTTTTACTTTTCCAGCTTGGCACATAGAATCTTGCAAGTCTCCCTGGAAGGTGACTCATATTTAAATATGAATGGGGCAGCTGGCTCCTGTTATCTTAAAGGGTTACATTATGTCATTGCACATTTTCAACTGGGGTAAAAACAAACTCTGCTCTTTTCACACATTGATTCCAGTCGTGCAGATTTCTATGAGATCACAGGGACTTATAAAATGTCTGAGATTTTTCCAGCTTCAAAAATCCAAGACCAACGAACTCTTTCTTAATAATGCAGCAACAGCAACAAAATTCCCTCTGTTACCTGTCCTGCCGTTTGGGATTCATTTCCAAAACATGGCAGTGACCACCGTGGTAATGACCATGATGACAATAATGGGGATGTTGGCAGATGCCTATGTGCTATGACTTCTCACCTCGTCCCAGGCGCTGTGTCCGTGGCTTCCCCGTCATCCTCCACTACCCCAGGAGAAGCTTCTCGCTGTTGTCACCTTCCAATGTGGTCTCCAAGCTTCAGGGGATAAGGTCAACGAGCCAGGAGGGGGCAGGGCCAGGTGTACACACTGGAGACAGCCACCTGGGTTAGGAGCCTGGTTAGCCCTCTTGCCGGCATTGCATCACCTGGGAAATGGTTCCTAGAGCAGCTCCTAATCCCACCAGGGCTGTCGTGTGGATTATGTGACATCCAGGCACAATAACTAGACAGCGCCTGCTCTTCAGCTCTGTGACCAAGATACCAAGAACAACTCTCAGGAGGGAAAGCGAATTTGGGGCTCATGGTTTTAGAAGACTAATTCATGGTGTCAGGTACACTGTAATGTGTTGGTAGTAATAAAGTTCTCCAAAAAAAGAGCACTGGGATCAGGGAGGGAAGGCAGGGCTGCGGTACTACCTTCTCAAAGTCCATGTTGCTATTTGGCGCTACCCCTAGAGAGGGCAAAGCTTCCTCATCACAAATAGAACCAAGTCCTCTTAAGGTACCCAATAACAAGGAGTTTTTGAAGTTTCAAAGTACCAATTCTTCTGGGCCACAGACTACAGTAAACATTCCTGTGCAAGAAATAATTCACTCTTCATAGCGAACTTTCAAGATAAGTTCAGCTAACCTCAGTGACATGGATGAATGGAGTTTGGGGTGGTTAAATTGTTGGACCCCAGGGCGCAGCGGGTAAGTCATGGCACCAGGATGTGAGCCTGCGCTTGTTCTTGCACCAGGTTGCCTGCCCTCCACATTGGTGAAGGCTGAGAGGCAGAGGGGCACACCTTCTTGGTGGTTGTAGTCACAGTCTGCAACAGAGGGCCTGAAGCAGGGCAGCTCAGAATACGTGGAAAACGAGTGAGTGAGTGGGGTATCCAGAGCCTGCGTCCGCCAGAATGTGTCTCTGAATTACAGATGATGAACAGTTTCGTGTGACTCATTGCTGGGGCTTGAGTGTGTCCTCCAAATTCAGTTGGAAACAACCCCAACGCAACAGTGCCGGGGGCAGCTAATGGGAGGTGCTGAGGCTGCATGGCTCTGCCCTACTGATGGCCGCTGTGGACGTGGGCTCTCTTCTGCTCTTCTGCCATGGGAGGACACAGCATCCAGCCTCTCCTGCCCTCTTCCTTTCCGCCAGGTGCAGATGCCATCAGGAGACCCACACCAGGTGCCAGTGCCTTGGTCTTGGACTCCTAGTCTCCAGAACTGCAAGAGAGAGTGCATTTCTGTCCTTTATAAATGACCAAGTCTCAGGCATTCTCTTATAGCAGCACTGACGCAGTGACACACGTATCACCAACTTACCTGCTGTTTGCCGAGCGCCCACCACACTCATTGCTCCTGGGCAAGCTTCATCCTTGATTCACTCAACAAATGCTGAGTGCCTGCTGTGTACACACACGCTCACTTTTGGGAAGGACACAAAGGAGCAGCAGATAAAACAAGAGGCAGGACCTGCTATTGCTGTTGACTTTTGTCATCTTCCTGTGTGCGGGAAGCAGAACAGGGGTTCCCCAAAGACATGTGCATCCGAGGCTCCAGAGCCCACGGATGTGCCAACCTCTCCTCGCAAAGGAAATCTGCCAACGGGCCAAGGGTAGGGCTTTGGCATGGGGTTGGCCTAGGTGTCTGGCTGGGACAACTGAGTCAGGGTCCTTATCTGAGCCTGTTCCTATGGAGCTCAGAGGCAAGGAAGAGGTGACCAGGGAGGAACCAGAAGACGTAGCCTGGCTGGCTCTGGCAATGAGGGAGGTGCCACCCGCCAAGGAGCGTGGGCAGCCTCTGGAGGCCCGAAAGGCAAAGAGAAAACCACCCAACACCTCCACTCAGGAGCATGGACCTGCCCACACCTTGCCTTGCCCTGTGACAGTCAGAGATGCATAATAACAAATTCGCATTGTTTAAGCCATTGAGTTTGTAGTGATTTTTTACATCAGCAATAGAAAATAACAGAATGGACAAGGATAAAAGAAACAGGGTTCCCAGGCTCCCTCACATTTCAAGGGCAAATATCAATTCTCATGCTTAAAAATTGGAAAGTAAAAGAACGTAATGAATAATAAAATAAATATTAGTATTGAGCCCTTTTGGATCCAGCTGCAGAAATCCCCATTACTTACACACACACACACACACACACACACACACACACACACGGCCGATCTTCCACGTCGACAGTGTTTGGGGGTTGAAATGTGATCTCTTGCCCGTCGAGGTGGAGGGTCACTCCTCCTAATGGTCATTGGACTCCAGAGGTCCACCAAGAAGATATGCAACCAACACTTACCTTCCATTTTTTTTTAAAAAAAAACTTCAATTATTTTTGTTGGTCACACTCACCAATAAATTTGTTCTTTCAAAAAGAATGTGTGTTTTCCACTTAGATCACTTCATCCACTGTGAAGGGAAACAGAAAAAGGATTGAAGCTGTGCCGAAAAGGAGAAAAAATTAATTTTCTTTCAGCGGGAGGATCTTGCTAAAATGAAACATCTTTCCCAAGAAAATGGACGCTAACGCAAGCCGGCAGTATACCAGCAAAGTCCTCTCATAATATTTTTCTTAGAGCTTACTCACATTTTAAAAATTGCCTTTTCTCTCACCCCCAAATGATGCTCAAAAAAAGATAAATCTCCTCTGGACAAGAGCGACTTTTTCCTGGTGAAGTTACATAAGCTTCTGTGGAGTTGTCTTTCGACGGGGAAAACTTACCAAAAGGAAAGATCATTAACGGTTGGAAGGGATCATTTGTACGACTTGAAGAAGAGCTAGAGAACTCCCAGGTTCTCCCAAGGTGACCTGCCAGCATCTGAGGCCCGACTCTGTGCTTAGTGATGGCGGAAAATTCTCTGCGCCTGATATGTCACAAACAGGGTATTCAACTGATGGGCATTTGATATGTAATTTCAATCCCAACTTCATTTTACATAATGAGAAATGTAAGCACGATGCTCTTGGATGTCGTGGGACGGAGGGAGAGTATAAATTTTTAAGAAAATATGTTTCTAGTCTTGAAAATATGTTATCACGCCCCTGGAGCAAGAGGTGGAGGGGGGGGTGGATAAAGAAAATGTCCACGGTGCCAGGCAGGGCGCAGGACTGCGGGAGAGCAGGTGTGCACCACTGAATGGGCCTCCGGGGATGGGAAGCTTTTAAAAGAGATTGATTCTCTTGCTTAACTAATGACTTCAAACCTGCTTTTAAATGTATTAATTACTTGTGGAAAAGAGTCTCCATTTGCTTCTAAATTGTTTCTCTGGGTGATTCTTTACTTGCAAAAATGTCTGGGCTAAAAGTGAACATTCTGTCACTAGATTTAAATAAAACATTTAAAGAGCATACTTAAATACACTATACGATTTAAATAGCATATTTTAAATATTTTATTTAAAATCATATAAAACATTTGAATTTAATTAAAATTATGCCAAACATATTTAAAAGAACATAAAACATTTAAGATTTTTGTTTTATATGCAAAATCATATATTTTCTACGTGAAATAGTGACATTTATTTCTTTAATGGATATATATATAGGCGCGAGAGTGAAAATCTCTTAAAAGAACTTGTTTTTCTTCCACTTGGGCATGTGAGTCCCTGTGCATGACACCAGGGTATGAAAACCTCCACCCTGTGGTTGGTCTTGCGGAGTGTGTAAATTCTAATCAGGCAGCAGCCGCCTCTTCACTGCCTTTGATACCTGTTCTCAATGCGACAAAGTTGCTGATTCAATGACTTTTTAGTTTGATCTGAGGAAGGCATTTGAATCTACATAAAAGATGCGTGTTTGGTTTGCCCAAAATATTTTTAAATACTCAGAATATAACATCACAGGGGCAGACACCTCTATAATCGTCGGAATGTTAAGCACAATTCCATATTGGGCCTGTGACTGAATTCTTGACTTCTGGCAGCCGAAGGATCCAGGTCCACCTGAACTGAATCTCTGCAGCCCCCAAGGCACAACCTATTTTCACTGTGCACCTCGAAACGTTTCCAGGGACATGGAGCTATTTTGCCAATTTGCCGTCCAGGGCCAACTCATGAGTCACAGGCAGCAGAGAGAAGAAACTTAATACACATGGCATTAATGAGTAGGCTGAGGATTAGTCATTTTAAACACTCCTTAGAAATATCATAAAGTAACAAATAACATTTTTAAAAGAACTTGCAGGCACCTTGATGTTGGAACAACTATTTATTTTAATCCGGCATCTGACGGAACGTACAGGAATATCTTCCCTATGCCAAGATTTACATATCTTTTGCTATACAAACATTTGGAAAGCAAGACAAAAAAAAAAAAAAAAAAAAAAAAAAAAACCTAAATAAAGGTAATTGGATCAAATTCTTTACTCTAACTTTGGTTGCATGTTTAATAGTACCCAGGCTTTTTAGTTTCAAAGGTAATCTGGAGTTTTTAAAGTTTCATTTCCACCTAAAATATATAGATAAGGGAAACACAGGAGGAGAAAGAATCGACATCAAAAACACATCTTTGGTTGGCCTCAAACACATCTTAATACATAGAATGAATATCTAATTGTTAAAATCAACACAAAAGAGAGAGCGTTTTCGAGGATCCCAACAGGATAATGCAATCCAGCAGTTTATAAACACGAGGCAGGAATTAAAATTAAAAACTACCCCGGGTCAGAAAGGATACCACTTTATAATTAGAGAAAAAACTCCCGGTACCCTGTGGAGATTAAGGAGATGGTTTCTGAGCATGTACATAAGAGACAAAAATAAACACCGCCCACAGTCTGGAAGCACAATGCTGTTCCCTGGTGATGGGAACACAAAGAGGAGCCTCTAACAAGCTCCAAAAATATGTGTGTGTGTATTTTAAGTAAAATTCAGCTTTCTAGCCAACTCCATTTTTTCCCCCTTGCTGGAAATAATGAACTAACCTAAAAGTGATCTGGGATATGTGTAAAAAGGACATCAACCTGAGCGAAACAGGTTGAAGAGCGCCATACACTTACTGAAGATTAAATCGGAGCTGGGTATGTAGGATTCGGTGATAAAACAATTTGGGTTGGTTCCTTCCTGAGGCAAGGATGCTTTGGGCTTTATCAGAAACCAGGCTCGCATAGCTAATCAGTGGCAGGACCAGCCCCGGCTGCAAAACGGGAGTCCCAGGCAGCCCCTTGAAATACATACATGCTCAAAACTCATTACTTCTGATGTACCTTGTTCTTGACCTAAATGCAATAGAAATTCTTCCTTGGGGGGCACGATATACATGAAAAAGTACAACTTCTCTTTAAAACGCCATTAGAATATTTTATTGTGTGTGGACATACACTCTTGTTACTCCTAAATGCTATTCTATTGAGCACAGTTTATATTCACTGGCAAAGCAAAATCTCCGGGGAAGCCAGAGAGGGAATGCAATTTCTAGTAATAACAGCTCACAACAGTGAATACTCTCCACTTATCCCCACAATTTCCAGCTATTCTGGACTCCTTTCTGAATTAACCTTTCATATCAAAAGGAGCAATTCTGCACACTAGAGACTCCGGCACAATTTCATGCATAATTTATTCACTCAGTTCAACATTAAACGCACAGTCCTTGACTTTGTCAAGGTGGATTCTGTTGGCAGACTTCACAAGCAGCAAAACACAAGAAATGAGATCCACAGCTCAACCTCTGCACCTAGCCTGTCTGCTGAGCAAGCGGGAGGGGTGGTCCGGAGGAAAAGAAGATGAGACTCCAGCGCAGCAGGCTGCCATCGAGGATCTCTGGCCCCCGTCACGTTATCATGTCCACCGTCTCTCAGAAATGCCTTCCCCCGCCCCCAAGTTAAAAAAAAAAGTAAATAAAACAAACTCGAATTCTGTGTCAGCAACAAAAGTCTGGTAGAATTTGTTGGCTTCTGATGATGTCTGCTCTGTGGGTGGAGAGGGGTGGGGTGCTCAGGGTGGCTTTGGGGGCACCACTGCCAGAGCTCATTCCAATAGACGAGACATTAGCTTGAAGTCACACGAGAAGGGCTCACTTCAGAAATTTAAATAACACAGACTCTCCAATGAGATCTCAAGCCCTGGATTTGTACTCACAGGTTGGTCTGTGGGAATACAGGGATCCAGTTTATCTTCCTAAGCTGCTTATTTGGACCCTCAGATGAGGGGTGTGTGCATCAGCTGAGAACCCAGAACCCAGCTCACCACCAGACGTACCTGAGCCTTTTCTGTGCCTGAAGCAGCTTAGGGTAGATGGGACCTCCTCTTCTCCTCCTTGGACATGCGACCTCACCTCAACACCATGGGCCCAGTCACCACGGGTCCAGCCACCACGGTCCACCATGGCCCAGTTTCAGAGCCTGCAGACTGCCCTTCTCCAGAGTGTCATGCATGACCAACAATTTTCGTTCATCCTGGAACCGACAACTTTTTTCCAGTTAATAATTACATTAGCTTTGCAGCCTGAGCACTTCATACATGCCAGCAACATTACCACGGGTTTCACAAGCATGACGAGATAATCATTAATACCCACGTGCTGCACATAAAGGAACTGAGGCTCAAAGATCCTCATCACCACGCAGACCACCTCTCCTGCAGGCCTCAATTTCCCCTACCAGGCACAGTGTGCAATTAGGCAACTATCATTTGAATGTGGAAACAGACACTGAGTTCCCTAAATACATTAGGCAAAGTGATTTGGTCCCTAACTTTTGCACTGACCCCTTAAAAACATGACTTTCCACCACCAGCCACACCCCACTTTCCAATGCCCTGGCTGATGTGAGGCCGAGGAGTGTGCCATGGGACGTCATTGGGAATCATTGGGAATTCCACAAGTGCTAGAGATTTCCACACAGGACACTTTTGCGAAGGTCTTTAAATCTAAACTTTCACCAGCAGCCCCCACGGTCTAGTTAGAAGCCTGATACACATAAACTGGAGCCTTACCAAAACTGAGTCTTACTTTTATAATTTGCCTTTAAATTTACTGCAAGACCATGAAAATTAAACGCCTCTGGTCCTGGCAAAGTAGCTGGCTACGGGCTCAGCAGTCCTCCTCAGTTCCCATTCTGCAGCCTTTTTATTCTCTCAAGACAGTTTCTGGATTTGGACCAAATGACTGAAATCTGTGAAAACTCCGAGGTGCAGCACGTTTCCCGTTTATGATCTTTTCCACCCAGGAGACGCTGATTTGCATCTTGATTATGACATACCACAAGGAAGCGGAGAAGCCCGACTTGGCCCTGGATTCTATTTACCCACTTCCCCAAACCACCATGCAATTTGAGATGATTGGCAGGCAGTGGAGAACAGCACCAGGTAGGGCGGCCACATCAGACTCTGGGTACAACGGCGACCCCTCCACCTGTGTCCTACCTACCCCCTCACTTCCCCCATCACAGCATGCCAGGGCCAAGGAGGCCCGAAGCCTCAGCCTGGCGTTAGAGATCCCTGCAGCAAGATCTCACGCTTTCAAAGCTCCTGGAACCGTACCTCAGGCTGCTGTTCTCTACAGAGGCCAGCAAGCGGACATGACCAGAGACAGGCCAGCTCCTTTACATCCCACGCTGGAAAACTGGGGGCATGGGTACTAACCTTTCTGTACCTCAGTCCTCGTTAGGAAACCGGGTTGAATAATATCCAGCTCTGAGAACAGTTATGAGAGTTTAACCTGGTGATGCTTTCAAGATACCGAACGCACCACCTGGCGCGGGGCAGCTTGGCATTCCCTGTGCCGTTTAGCTGCCTTCTTTGTATCTTATTTTAGAGGGGAGCCTTCCGAGTGTGAGACCAACTTTGAATGTCATCTTCACAATATTTCTGTTGTGATCGTTCTCTTACAGATATTGACCCAAAACCCAGAAATGAAGTCACCTGTGCAAAGGTTACTTGGCTGGTAAATGGGGAGCCGGGGTCTGATCGTATATCTTTGATTTAAAGCCTACGGAGTTTAAATCTCCATGCCACGCCACCATGCCGATCAACGGTTGACGAAAGGAGCTTTGCGAGAACCGACAACATATTGAGGAGGAATTTGTGCAGGACCATAAACTCACCTCACAATGAAAATAAATTCAATTCTCAACTATCCCTCCAGGGTCCTCCACTGCAGAAAAGGGATCTCCAATGTGTGCTCTCAGAAGCAGACCACTGTCCACCACGTTTCCCTCTCTCTTCTGGGACCCTGTCACTCACCTGTCACCTCTGGAGAAGACTCATCCCTGGTGACAGGAGCCACTTCCCAGAGACAGGCTACTGGAATGTGTGTAAGTCAGGGTTCTTCAGAGACACTGTACCCAGTGTGTGTGTGTGTGTGTGTGTGTGTGTGCGCGCGTGTGTGCGTGTGGGTGGGGGGGTGTGTACGTGGGTGTGCATATATAAAGAGATTTATTAGAAGGAATGGGTCACACAGTGTGACTGTGCACGCCACAGGTCCAGATCTTCAGTGTGAACCCGTAGGCTGGACGCCCAGGAAAGCTGGTGACATAGAGCAGGTCCAAGAGCCATCTGCAGGAGAAGTCCCTCCTGCCGAGGAGGCCAGTCTGTTTGTACCCACCTGGTCAGATGAGGCTCACCCCCTAATATGGAGGACAACTTATTTTACTTGAAGTTTCTCACCTTAAATGTAAATTTCATTTCAAAAAACATCCTCCAAATTGGCACAAAAATTTAGCCATTAGAATTTTAACTTTTTAAAAATTATTTCTCATAGTTGTAGATGGACAGAATGTCTTTATTTTATTCGTTCATTTATACGTGGTGCTGAGGATCAAACCCAGTGCCTCACACATGCTAAGCAAGCTCTCTGCCACTGAGCTAAAGCCCCAGTCCCTAGCTGTTAGAGTTTACCCCCAGCCCTCCCCATCCAAATGGACAACAATTAACTGATACAGAATTTAAAGGGTCAGAAAAGGGCTGGGGATGTGGCTGGGTGTGAGGGTGCTTGCCTAGCACGTGCAAGGCCCTGGGTCCACTCACTAGTAGTGCAAAAAAATAAATGAAAACAAAGGGTCCCAAAGAGCACAAGTCAGTGGTGCGGCTTGGGCTTAGGAGTCCCCCATATTTGTGGCTCAGCTGAGAAGAGGTCTCAAGAGATCCTCTGCTTGCCTGGCTTTCTCCTCTCGCCTGTTCTGTGTCTTCTCCCACTCACAGGGTGGTCCCAGTCGGCGGCCCCTCAACAATCCCATGCAACAGGTCCACACCCCCTACTCAGGCTCTGCCTCCAGGCCCCAGCTCATTGTCCCTACCCGTCCCTGGAGCCTCTGTGCCCTTTCAGCACCCTCCTCCTGGCCAGCCTCGGTGTCCACCTCATCTACACGTGCTCCATTACAAAGGAGGCTTCTCTGAGGCCAGTTTCACGTCTTTGTTTGAAAACTGCCCCCTACTCACTCGACTTCCTCTGGGCCACAGACTTCATCTGAGCACGGGGCCCCAAGAGACCAGTCTGCAAATCAGGCTTTGAGAGAATTTCACTGGCTTCTACCTTTCCACTGCAGTGGCCCATCAGTCTCTGCACCTGCAGCTCTAAGAAATAACAGGCTCCTGGATCTTCATTCTAAAGTGGTATGGGAGGCCCAGGATGCTCAAGTATATAAACCATCTCATGTCAAGACCCTCAAAGAATCCTTTAATGACCCCTGAAGGGAACCAACAAACACCACCACAAACAAGAAACTTCACACACCAGTGCGGGAGCAAGACAGGCTTTCCTGGGGAGCTAGAGCAAGTCCCAGATCTCCCCCGCTGGTCAGAATCGGGTCACGTGCCCACCTTTAACCCAACACTGTGGCTGAGTCAGGAGGACACTAACCAGAACAGAACCCCAGATCTGAGAGTGACACCCTTGGAGACGCGGAAGTGAGTGGGGGCTCGTCCACCCACCAGAGAGGAGCCCAGCAGGACGCTGGCAGCAGAGACGTGACAAGTCCTCGTCTCTGTCCCAGGGGTCTCCACGCTGGGCTCCCCCATAATCTAGGGACCCCAAAAACCTCTTCATAGAAAAGAGAAATATAAACGAGCTGAGAACCCGGGGCTATTGGGCCCTTTCCCTGTTTCAACTAAGCCTCTCTTCCTTTTTGAATTTTCAATATTGGGCTCCTTTGCCAGCCTTTCTTTAAAAATTGTTTCTTAAGTAAATAATAAATAAACCAGTGTATCTGAAGAAGGCCTACCTTTCACACCTAACTTTGGCTTGTTTAATTTTAACTTTCTCCAACACTATTTTAGATATATCCTTTTCCCAGTCTCCTTCCCCAGCTTCTGCTCTTATTCTGCATTTTAATTTTTATTCCACTTCACTTATTTGGCCAGGTATATTACCTGTTAAACAGGCCATGCCAACCTATTCTCTTTAAAAGGCCGACGTGAACAGTAAGGAGGAAGAGAAGCTGTGGCGGTCTGACTGAGCACTGACGGACTTATTTCCCAGCGGCCACCAGGCCACGCTGAGAATTCCTGGAGCTGCAAAGTAGTTGCAGAATAATGTTAGGCAGGATTTGAGAATGGTCACCCAGGATTCCCAGTTCCTGGTGATCCATGGAGCCCTGACCTAGGGGTTGCTATGAAGGGACTTCACAGGCAGATATCAAGGTGGCCGATCAACTGGCCTGAGGCCTGGGAGACTATCTATGTGCCCCAAATGTGATCATATAAATTCTCAAAAGCAGAGTGTCTGTGGTTGGGGTGTGGCTAAGTGGTAGACCATTTGCGGAGTATGCATGAGGCCCCGGGATTGGTCCCCAACACAAAAAGAAAGAGAGAAAAGAAAAAGAAAAGAAAAGGAGCACTTTCTCTGGTTAGTAGTAAAAGTCAGACTTGAACATGAAAAGCACCCAGTTTGCTACACCTGGCTTAAAATGGGCTGGGGGCACGTGACAAGGTACACAGGCAGCCCTGAGGGGCCAAGAGCTGCCCGCTGGCCACAGCCTGCAGGGAACAAGGCCACCAGACCTTCGACAGCACAGTCTGAATTCTGCCAGTAACCTGGAGGAGCCTCGAGAGAATTCTTCCCAGAACCTCCAGTAAGACAGTAACAAGGTAATACCCTAAGGTTGAACTTCGGAGACCCTAAGCACAAAACCTCACCAAGCCTTCCAAGCCGTCCAAGTCCCGTAACTGAGGTCATTGGTATTGGAAGTGGCTAAGTTCTTGGCAATGTTACAGCAATAGATGTTGGATATATTTGTATCCTAAGACCTGCTTAACAACGTAGGACCAAGCACCAAGGAGCGGGGGGTTTCGCCATCTTGTTTTGATTTTGCTTTTTTGCCAGTACCAGGGATTGAACCAAAGGCTTTGTGCATGCTGGGCTCTGCTGTACCACAGGGCTACACCCCAGCCTAGAAGTCAACTTTTGGTGGCACTTGCTCTCTGCACACCAGGGGTGCCCTAAGTTCACAGCACCCACACACCCACCATGGAGGAATTCCAACGTAAGCATTTTCTTCTGGCTCTTATGGATGTCTGTATTAGCATATAATTCCAAAAAGCAGCCAAAGTTGTCACTTATTATTTGATGACTATGATAGTCAAATTATTTGATCAACTCTAACCTGTTTTCTGGCTATGGTCAGCTTTTATACACCAACATAGTGCTTTGCCATGCTGAACCACTCTGCCATCTGTGTTCCTTGAAATGTGTGGAATGAAGAGGTGACAGCTATATATTGTTAATATAAACTTTGCAAGCAGAGCGGCCGGCCCAGACTGCAGTGCCTCAAGTGCTCATCAAATTCATCAATCCATAAAGTGTTTCCTAAGCCATTCCGTGATACTGCACAGCTAGTGCAAACAGTTTACACACATATAAGATACCAGCTTGTTAATATGAAGTCTAAGATTTGCAGCCCTGTCAAATCTGGGGCCAAGAACTTTTGATTCAATTCAAAATGCTAAATTTGTTTCTTTCCTGGCCCTTGTAATTTAAAAAGCAATAAGAGACAAAGAGAGCTAAATTCTCCAGGCTAAAGGAATTTCCAATGTGTGTACCTGTATATAAAATTGCCATTCAATACATGGTTATTATATTTTTAAATCTTTGTTGCTATAAACTTAATCGATACAAAGTTACCTTTAAAAGAATTTAAGCAAGGGACTATATTTTTTCTCCTCTAGTCTTATTCAAATTAATTTGAAAGACTTTTTTCCCCCATGTACGGCTCCCCATTTGCCTGATGTACTCTGACATAAATTCAATACAAATTCAGCTGGCTGTTCAGAGGGGCAGTCTGGAAACGTTAATTGACTGATCAAAATAAAGGCCTTGTCCTAATTCTAGACAGCTCTCATCCCTAAAAGAATCATGTTCCCAAATTCCTATACATTTAAAATAGAATTCCAGAGCCTTTGATGGAGTGTGCCAGTCTGCATTAGTTTCCCGTCTCATAAAACCCGTGGCTGAGAATATGCACCGCACACACAACTGTGGCAGACACGACCTGTGGCAGTCTCCACAATGAAAATGCTCGTGTAGCATTGCCCTCGGATCAAATTACGCATGCCACCCAGCAATTCCTGGATGAGGACAGGCAGCGTGCCTGGCACCGGGATCGTGGTCCTAATTGTTATGAGGAGCCCCTGTGCCATCTCCAGTTCCATCAGCCTACGATGTTGTAACGTCTCATAATCAAACTCTCTCTCAAAGTCAATTTCGCTCTTTTAGTAAAGCTACCCAAGATCCCACTAACTATGCACCCACCCAAAATGAAGATTTCCCTGCAGAGAGGTTTGCCCTCTGTTAAAACTGATAGCCACTGTGATCCCGAGCCACAGCTACTACACTTCAGTTTTTACCTAGCCTTTTGTGTTCTAGCAGTATTTAACCCCTTGCTGGGTGTCCTGTATAGATCTAGATATTGTGACATTTATCATCTTAAAAACACAATTCAGTGGCACGGAGTCTATTCACAATATTGTGCATCTATCACCACTATTTCCAGAACTTTCTCATCATCCCCCAAGGAGACTCTACACACATGGATAATAACTTGGTGTCCTCTCTACCCCTCCCCATGACCCTGTTCTCCTTTCTACCTCTGGGGGTGGCCTGTGTTGGGTCCCTCACTTTGTGTACACCTTATGTCCCTCTGCATGCTTTCAGGGTCTCTTGTCATATGTATTGGAATTCCGTTCCTTTCAGTGGCTGAATAGTATTCCACTATGTGTCTTTGCTGCGTGTTGCTTACCCCTTCTTCTACTGGTGAACACTGGGTTGTCTCACCTCTGGGTTCTGTGAACAATGCTGCCCTGAACACTTGTACGAGGTGCCTGCGTCCTGCTTGAGTTCCTCGGGACAGGTACATTCGAGTGGAAGGGCTGGGTCATGTGGTGGCTCCTTGTTTGACGTTCTAAGGAGCTGCCCAGCCATTCCACAGCTCTGCACAAGGGTTCCAATTTCCCTGCATCCCTGCCAACAACTGTTTTTTCTTTTTCTTTCTTTCTTTTTTTTTTATTATATAATGGCCGACCTAATGGACATGAAGAGGTGTCTCACTGCGGTGCTATTTGCATCTCCCTAGTGACCAACAACGCCTAGCCTAGCTGTAGTTCATGTGCTAGCTGGCCATCTGTCTGTCTTCTGTGTCAAAACAGCTCAAGTCCTTGGTCACTTTGTAATTGGATGGCGTTTTGTTGTTGTAAATGATAAAGGTATTTATACATTCTAATATGAATCCCCTATCAGACATACAATCTGCAAATAGTTTCCCTATCCTGTGGGGTTTTTTTCATTCTTTGATAGTATCTTTGCTGAACAAAAGCTCCAAATGTTGATAAAAATTTATCTATTTTTTTTTCTTTTGCTGCCTGTACTTTTGGTGTTCTATGCAAGAAATCACTGCCAAATCCAAGTGATAAAGACTTTCCTCTGTGTTTTCTTCTAATAGTTTTTATACGTTAGCTCTTAAATTTAGGGCTTTCAAGCACTTTGGCATACGGTTCAAGGTCAGAGTCTAGCTTCCTTGTTCCGCGTGTGCATATTAAATTTTACCAGCACCGTTTGTTGAAATAACTGTCCCCATTGAATAATCTCATACCTGTGTCGATAATCAATTGACATATCTGTGAGGGTTCCTCTTATTAGTCCCAGTGAATCATTTTCAAAGAATAAATTTTAGAAAGCTTGGTTCATCTGCTCTCTGCAGAGAGAAATTATTTTTTCAATACTGCACAGAACATGATTTTTGTTAGAGTGTTTTCCAATGTCATTTAAACACTCTGTTTTTTTTAAAGTTCAGATATTACAAATACGATTGTTGTTTAGCTCCTGGTCCTAGTATTTCATGCCACACATAAGAGAAAGCATGGCATAGGGTCAGGACCTAGCCGTGGTTCTGTGACCTGAAAATATTAGCCATCTGCTACAGGGAGAGGTGAGGGACACTCCCACAGTCTCTGATTATCTTCGCAGAGTGGAGGCTCAACTTTGTCCTAATATCCTTGAAGATGTCAGGCGCTAATGTCCTTTCTCTCCTTCAGAAAAATATAAGTGAAGGAGGGGAGGACTAAATAGGGTGCTGGTGTCTCTGTGGTAGCCTAGGGGATCCTTCTAACATAAAGAAAATTGGTAAGTAGAAACAGGACGATAAATAAGTAATGTGTTAAATGAAAAGAGTTTATAAACCTTGAATTGGTATCTAACACTGGTAGTTATGATTTTATTTTTCTCACTCACATTTGGGCCAGCTTAATGGCCAAAAAACAAATAAAATTTTATATTGTCATTCATTTTCCCCTCTTCTTGGCACTTGTACGTGATAAATATTCCATCGAGCACAAACCAAAATTTAGCTCATTTAATTTTCTCCACTGTTGAGGGAGACAGAATAAATATAGATTCAAGAAAACTGAAGTGAGAGCCTGTCAGATAATGGACAAGGAAAAAAAAAAGAGTATTTCTAATGCAGTCCACACCCAGACAGCCAGGAGCAAGGATTCCAACCCAAGAGTCTTCTTCAAAGAAGTTGAAGTTAAAGTTACATCTCAAGGAACCTAGCTCAACAAATAGCTATTTTCATCAAGAAATTAAGAGAGAGTTAGTGGAAACATCATATACCCTCTGGTGAAATGAAGACTCTGGAGCCACTACTCTGGCTCTCAGCAGAGACCAAAACCATTGAAGTGACATTAGGCTAAATCACAGTGTAGACCAGTCTCATTCCTTGAACAAAGATGGAGAGTAATGGATTTCTTTTTAAAAAAAATCTCAGCATTGGGGCTGGGGATATGGCTCAAGCGGCAACACGCTCGTCTGGCAAGCGCACGGCGCTGGGTTCTATCCTAAGTACCACATAAAAATAAAATAAAGATGTTGTGTCCACCGAAAACTGAAAAATAATATTTAAAAATTCTCTCTCTCTTCTCTCTCTCTCTTTAAAAAAAAAAAAATCTCAGCATTGATATTGCACCTGGCTGAAGAGGAAAGATTTGACTTCGACCGTATACAAACTTGGCTGAAAAGGATAGGTGGAATGTGTTGTCATACAGTGAGATTATTTACTTCCAAACCCAGTTTACAACGAGATGCTGGCTCAGGACACCTTGAGGGGGCAGGAAACACAGGACTCGTTTTAAAACACAGGAGCCTGCAGTGAGTAGGACGGGTTAGCACAGGGCTGGGAGTCATTGGGTTCAAAAGCTGGACCTACCCTGTTGCCTGGAGCAAGTGACCCTCCCTCTCCAAGTGACCCACCCTCTCCTGTGCCTACTTGGCTTTGGTGGCAAGGCCTGAGAGCACAGGGCCAGTGGCTGACCAAGCACAATACAGTCTCACTGTCAGCTACCTGAGCACCAGGAGCGTAGGTGATATCTGTACTTACGTTTTCTCCCAGGAAAAGCATGAGACCCGTCTTTTTTGTGGCTATGCCTAAGCAACGAGAAAGTCATCAGACAGGGTGACACGTGTCTGTAATCCCAGCAGGTCGGGAGGCTGAGGCAGAAGGATCGCAAGCCTCTGCTACTTAGCAAGGCCCTAAGTAACTTAAGGAGACCCTGTCTGGAAATAAAAAATAAAAAGGGCTGGAGATGTAGCTCCATGGTAAAGCAGCCACGGGTTCAAGCCCTGGTAATAAAAAAAAAAATTAAGAATAATAAAATTAAAAAAGGAATGAGAAAGTCACTGTCCAGAGAGGCTCCATCCCTGAGGACTAGATGCTGTCGCAGGGGCTTTTGCTATCTTAAGCAGAAAGAAACGACACCACACGTCGAAGGGATGACTTCCTCCAAAATCGTCCACTAAATGTTTCCTCCCACGTTCTCCACCCTAGGGTCAGTTTTTCCCTACTAATGAACACCCAGGCATCTCCTGGGCATGCATGAGGCACAGATCTTCGGCGTAGACAGGAATTTGTCATCCACCCACAAAACTTCTGCCTGGACAACAGACTTTCAGTCACAGATCCTGCCAGTCAGTCTGTCCCTCTGGTTGAAATCACAGGGACAGTGGGAACAGCAGGAACACGTCTCCTGCACCAAGCAAGGAGCGTCTAGGAAACGGTGCGTGTTCTAAGAAGCACAGGCCCCCATTCTCTCCAGGAGAGGGCAGAGCCTCAGCTGCTGTATGATCTGGACACCCGATGTCCCCGCCACAGCTCCTGTGTCCATGCAGGAAAATTCAGAGGTGAGATGATTGGACTGTGAGAGCTGAAACCTAATCCATTCATTGCAGGTGAATGGAAGGACCAGGTGGTGCTGGAGGCAGAGGAGGTGGGTCACTGGGGGCTGACCTGGAAGGGTGTGTCTTCCCTGTGGTACCTGGTCCTGCCTCTCTCTCTCTCTCTCCTGACCCTACCATGAGCTGAGTAGCTTCCCTCCACTTTTCCCTCCCGCCATATTGTTCTGCCTCATGGCCCGTACACAGCAGTGGAATCGGCCAGCCACAGATTGGACCTCCAAAACTATGAGCTCACAATAAACTTGTCCTCCTCTAAGTTGTTCTTATTAGGGATTTTGGTCACAGTGATGAGAACCTAACACCAGTGCTCAGTCTGCTTTCCGTCAAACAACTTCTTCAGGTGCTTTTTAGCTGACTAACACAAAAATCAATCCATCAACTAATCAACAGCAACAAAAGCTAGCCCCAAGGAGGGAGATGGCTTTTATCTGAAAAGACCCTTCTGCTTGCCCTAACTGCCCAAGTGCAGGTGACAAAGGCCTCTCAGGCAGCCACCTCTTTCAATACTGCCCCAGGGTGGAAATGGCTTAGGGACATCTTCTGCATTCCTCACGGGGGCCTGGAAAGCAATCCCCACTTACCTTGCATTTGCTCTTGGAGTCATTAGCCTCCGACAGCACCATCATTTAAAACATTTATCATCGGCGCTGTCCTTCCCGCAATGGATTAGCACAATACATTACAGGAGCGCCTCACTGTGATGATGTATGACTCCAAAGATGGCAGCGTCCGGGGACAAGGGGGACTCAGAATAGACCTGCTGGGAGGGAATGACCCTGTGACCCACCTGGGTGGGGTCTGGAAATAAACCAGTGTTTGTTATTCTCAGCCGACTCTCCACCGAGAACACTCTTCACAAGTTCCCTGGTTTTAAAAAAGCCATCCTTCATGACACAAAACTGATTTTTTTGGAGCTAGCCTCTAGAATGAGGCTGAGAAATGACGCAGCCCCAGCTTTGATGATGGATTTCCTTCGTGGCGTTCAAGAGAACCCTAATTTAGTCCACCCCTCCCTCACTTAAATTTTTCAGGAGATTCTTCGAAGGAGAGAAAGGACATTAATGCCTGATGTCTTCAAGGATGTTAGGACAAAGTTGAGTCACGATTAATTAGTCTCCACCAAATTCTGGCTTTCTACTTGGCTGATGATACATTCTTTTTTTCTGCAGCTCAATCCCCCCATTTCCATCCTTCAATGTCCAGAAGGCTGCCCTCTCTATTCCTCTGTCTAAATAGGATGCAAATATTTTAGCTAACTACCGAAATAAATCATTATGAACATTCAACCTCAAAGAAAATTATAGCAAATAAAAGTGCCTCCGTGGCCTGATTCATGCTTAGCAGAGCCATCTGCAGGGTCGCAGGCTGCCTGGTTAAGATGGGCGTAGAGCACCTACTTTACAAATGTCCAGGGCACTTTTGGAACTGCCCCTCCCCCCGTGCATGTTAAGCGCCTGCTCCAGGAGCTGGTGATGACACGGGGCCCAGTCGTGCTCACTGCCCGTCCATCAGGAAGTCTGAGCTTTAACTGCAGTGAATCAGCATCGTTCATGCTAAGAGAGAAAGCACAGGCAGGGGATGATGGCCGTGCACCATGACCTCCAGAGCAGGCTGCCCTCCCAGTGTGTCAACCTGCCCACGTGCTGGTGCCCGGAGCTCAGGGGACACCAGCTTCTGTCACTCCAAGCTCGCCAACACAGACCTCCAAAGAGACTCGGCCTCCCTTGGCATCACTCAGGCCAACGTAAGGTTGGCACATTCCATGATCTTAGCAAACAAGGCATTTTCCTCCCACTGGATGTTGTAGGAGGATTAAAAGCCGAGTGGAGAACGTGTGTGTGGTGACCAGGCACCAGATGTGCTCAAGACCCTGCGGTCGGCCACCCTTTAGACTTTGGGAGAACAGTGCCCTCCGTGACCGAGGGGCCTCTCTAACCACCAGGAAATCTTGACTTCAGCAGGACAGACAAGACGGGGCTGGAGGTAGGGAGACCTAGGGAGAAATGGCTAAGGGGAAGGAATGGCTGAGTGCCGCGGAGTTCTGTGTTCTAGGAGCTCACGGTTAACAGGGACTGTTAACTGTGCCCGGAGTGCAGCAGGGAGCGTCCCCTGACGAGATCACTAGCCCTTCCCAAAGGAATATGTCCCCGGTCGCTGAAAAATTTTTCCAAACTGATGTCTTCCCCTCTCACTTCTGTGAACTCCCAAACTTTCAGAGCTGGTCATTTCCGTGACAATACTTTGTTCCCTTCTACTGACTATTTTTTAACTTCTTTCTGAAAATAGGATTTCTGACGGTGAGAGGCCATGGCCACTATAGCTCATTGAGCACACAACAGCTGGGAGCCGACATAAAACGACCATTTTGTTCCAAGATGCCTGTGCTCTAGGTCCTTCTGAGAGACACTGTGCCTCGAAATGTGGCTGTGCTCGCCAGCCTTCGGACATGGCGAGTTTCATCCTGTGTCTCTGTACCTCGGCAGACCCTGGCTGAGTAGCATCCCTGGCCTGTTCCTGCACCCTCTCACCCCTGTCACCCACCGCAGGCTGAACCCCCGCTGCTCCACTCCGCTCGCCCGGCCCGCTCCTGCCCCACCTGTGGCACAGACGGGGGGAGTCCCACACTGGATTCCCACGTCTCACTCTCCTCTGCAGCCTTCTTTTGGTCAATGTTGAGATTGGAGATTTGCACGAGGCGGAAGGGGAGCATTGCTTCACGTAGGCAGTCCTCTCTGGAAGGTACATCCAAAGTCTTCCCGGGCCAGCAGGACTGCAGATTCCACAGGACGGCGGGGTCCAGTCCCCAGGCAATGGTAACAGACATTCTGCCGCTTTCCTTTGCCCTTCCATGCACCCATCTCTCAGGGATCCCACGCAGAACTTCCAGATTGGAGCAAAGGAAAACCTGGCTGGGAGGACTGCAGGGACTGCCTGGCCGCAGTGGCCTTGCTCTGCTGACCTCTGAACTTAGCCTGTGGCCAACTGCCTCCTTTTCCAGTCCCCCACAGCACCTGGGAAGAAATGTCACAACGGAGCCCTGGGGATGCTCATCTACCATAATCCACCAGCGTCCCCCCAGGAAGAGCATGCCTGCCTCACTTTCAATTTGTGGCAAATGGAACCAGGGGACTTGCAGAAGCCAAGAACATAAACCATGAAAAATATCAGCAAACACTGTGTTTACCTCGCATCTCGGTGCAACCCAGGAACATCATGGTCCAGATCCATCAGTGAACGTGAAGCACCTGCTCTAAAGTCCAGGCTCGTGCGAGTCACTGTGGGAAAATAAGGACAGTATGAGATTCGGGAGGGGGAGCTAATCTAGCTGAGGAAGTCAGAGAGCCTTCCCATGGACCCCGGTGGGACTACGGCAGGTCCGAAATGAGGGATGGGCCAGTATGGGTGCCATGGTTGGGGAAAGGGCAGGAAGGAGGGGCTAAACCAGCCAGTGTGAGTAGCTCAATGAAGACCAGAAGAGGAAGAGAGGGAGGGCATTCTAGGAGGAGGGGTCCACAAGCACAGAGCGGGCAGAGACACAAAGGGACGACAGTGAGAGCTGGAAGGGGACAACGTATTTTGCTTCGAAGGACAAGCAGAGGCGGCTAGATTTTTGCTGGGAGCCACGGATTGTCATGGAGTCAAAAAGAAGCAGGAGGATGGGACAGCAAGGGCATGACTGAAATTTGCCATCACTGTGAACACTGCCTCCCAGAGGTGAACGCAGAGCAATGGCAGCGCAGAGCCCTGGAGCAATGAGAAATCTGGGGCTGCAGAGATAAAAGGAGGGATGGAATTATTAGAAGGTTCCCGGCCTTGGAGACGGGAAATCATTTGGTAGTTTTCACTGAAAGATTTAAGGAATAAACTTCAGAGAAGAGATGATGAGATGAGATTTGCATTTCTGAACTCATAGTAAGATGCTTTAGAATCGGTAGACGCCAACAAGAGGGAGCTTACATCTAATTCCTCCACCTTTTTATTAATTCAAGGTAACCAGACGAAAATGCCAGGCCAAAGTTTTCTTCCCAAGAAATGAATCCATTTGGTTCTTTCCTCCATGTCCAGAATAAAAAAACAACAATAAAAAAAACATTAAAACAACTCTTTAAAAATAACAGCTGCTATTTCATTGGAAGCAGCTACAATCTTCTCTTTTTTTTTAATATTTATTTTTTAGTTTTCGGCAGACACAACATCTTTGTTTGTATGTGGTGATGAGGATTGAACCTGGGCCGCACACATGCCAGGCGAGCGCACTACCCCTTGAGCCACATCCCCAGCCCCTATAATCTTCTTTTAAGATGAGAAAGTTAAACTAAATTGAACCTGAGACTCAAACGCCCTTTAGTTGTGCACCGAACCCATTCAGAATCCGTGGACAAAGTGAAATGATAAGATGCTGAGTCCAGAGAGTTCTGACTTCACCCAATCAATTTGGATCACTTTTGGAATGCACGGCACAAACCAAAGTGTGGCATAGATTTTGCAGTAAGAAATGAAATTAGTCCCATAAATGTTCCCAACTGAAAGATCAAAAGAACCAACCGAACACAGAGGCCGTCATAAATCATCAGTCGTCTCTGCTCTGTGCTGGCAGACTCAAAACAACTTCATGATGAAATCAAGTTACCTGCACCCGGGGGCTGGCTGCGGATGACGGGTTCTCATCTGAACTCTCGGGGTTACAGTGCAAAGAGTCCATTTGTAGAAAGCTCAGTCTATTCCACCTTCCACTCAGCAACAATAGATTGTTGGAAGAACAGAAACTCGAGGTTGGTAAAAATAAAAGACGTGTCTTCTAACAGGCTGCCTTCGGAGTACTGCTTCCCAGGCATGAGTCCCCGGTGGACCTGTCACCTCTCACCTCCCACCTGGTGCCTAGACAGATACGGATCTCATAGGCTTTCCTCCCCCTCGATAAGGACTACTTCTTTTAAAAAGCTGATGACGATTTCATAAGTTGCTTTGAAAATGGTTATTAAAAAGGAACCGTCTCCCAGGCTTTACCCTCACACGGCAGGAAGTCCCAGCGGCCAGCTCGTCTGCAGGACAAGATCACCACTTCCAAACAAAGACCTGCAGAAGTGCCTTCAGAAGCCCCATTAACAGGTGCAGGCTGGAGCCCAGTTATTTCACTCACTTGAAAACAATCCCAAGATAATAAAAGGTGCAGTATTGGCAGTCGCTTCCCCTGTTAACATTGCGACAATCTGAGGCGTCCTTGGAGCTCTTGGATGGAGAACCATGTGGATCCTTAGTGACAATGGATTAGAGAAGGCCAGAGAGGATTTGAGGCTTGCAGGCGAGCGCTTGAGGGGCCAGGCTCGGCTTCCGTGCTGCTCCTCTGTATCCCTGTGTCCAGTGTGCCGCAGGGGCTTCACGGGGGGGGGGGGGGGGGGGTGGGGGGTGAACCCCTCACGTTCATTGGACAGACAAAATTTATTAAAAGAGAGCAAATGATCATCAAAGCAGCAGAAGGTTGACGAGGCTGAAGGACAGGCCACATGCTAGTGTCCTTCTTGAAAAGTGGACACATCAAATAGAAATAAAAGGAGCTCCACACGAAAAACCATGCACGTTTTACACTGAATCAAAAACACACCTGGCTCACTGTGAGGGCAGGAGGGGCGTGTGGTTGCTCCTTGCTGTGGAACATATCCTCACTTTCTGGTTTCCCTTCCACCCCCCATGTGCACACACACACACACACACACATACACACACACAAGCACACTCTCAAACACAAACATGCTCACATGCACACACACACATGCACTCTCACACACGCACACAAAGTACTCACACTCACAGACACGCACACACTCACAGAAACATGTGCACACACGGACCTACACACATCCCCACACACGGGTACTCACATGAGTGCTTGCACACACACTTATGCACACACTCACACGGAATTCTTTCCACGTACAGCCAGTGTGGTCAGATGAGGAAGAGCTCCCAAGTCATTTTCCACAGAAAAGGGAATTCCCTCTAATTCCCTCTGTTGGTTCCTCCTTAAAGCCTCAGCCCCTGACTTCCAGGACGTCCATCCTAAGGAGGCGGGTCAGTCCTCTCACTATTGCCCACAGCTCCCAACCTTGGCCCTGAGCAGCCTGCTCACGGGTCCCAAGTCTCTGCTCCTCCGTTGACAAATAGCAAGACACGTTTAGGTGACAGTGCAGGAAGACGACAGGAAATGGGGTCTGTAAAGGGCTGGGCACGGCCTGGAGAGCCCAGAGGAGCCCCCTCAGCACTGCGATGCCCGTCCCTGGGAACGGTTTCCCTCATCAGCCCAGGGAAGGCAATGAGGCCGCGTAGCTTGAGCAGCCAAGGAAGGGGCGTGGCGGGGCGCAGGGCTGCAAGGGCGGGGCGTCTGCAGGGACAGCCCACTCCTCGCCCAGGCTGGCACCTCTGCTCGGATGTCACAGGTGGCAGAGCTGGTCGGGCGAGCAGGAAGCAGGGGTAAGGGAGGCGGGGGCGACTTCATCTCCAGGGCCATTTCAGTGGGCGCGCGATGAGGGCACCTGAAAAACCGGGATCCTGTTCAATTTTTGCTCCTTTCTAATCTTCTACATCATCTGGAGGAAAGAGTTGAAGGATCCCAGCGACCCTACAGAGAGGAAGGAAGGTAGGAAGGCAGGTGACTTTCATCTCCAAGGCTGGACTCGGGGTTCAGTTCCCGGTTTCCTCTGGGGACCTGGCTACTGACCTCTGCCCAGCGCAGGCCTGGCGCACTGTGCAGCACTGTCCTTCTCTGCTGTGACAGTTCGGTGCATTTTGAACTCCGCCCTTAAGCTCTGCAGAGAAGAGGAGGAGCCCAAGCCTCCCAAACATCTAGTTTTGGGGCTTGAAAACACCGTTCTTCTCAGAAATCCTTCAGGGAACTCACAGGTGACCAAACTTCAGGGTGGTCACAGCAGCTGTCAACCAGGGTGAGAGGGACCACATGCAGCAAAGCCAAAGGGCCCCTGCCTGCAGGACTTCTCAGAGCCTTCAGTGAGCTTCCAGGAAGATCAGTTCTGGAGAGGGGCACGTCCTGACCACCCGGGTCTGTCTGCTCCGAGGATCCCTGGGGTGAGGCTCCTAAGCACTTGAGGACGTGCCTGGGCAAGTCCCCAGGACTCTGACAGTTTGATTTGCTCCTTCTGGCTTAGCCTGATCTGACTTGGTAATCAAAGTCCCTATTGTCATTTTAAGGGGGGAATTAAAGTCCCTGTGGTTCATGATGTTTGTTGGAAACACTGAGCCGGGAATCTTAAGTTACAAGCCTTTGGGAGATACTGGGAGGTGGACCGCTCACCCCGTGTCATGTCCTTGACTTCTCGGAAAAAAGTCATTGTTCTCAAACTCCAGTACAGATCCCGGGGACCAGGGCAGAAGTTCTACGAGGGCTAGAGCTAGTGCCAGGGGACGTGTGCTGCAGCAGTGGCCTCTTCCCTGTGGTCATCCTCCGCCCTCCCAGAGGACAGACCAAGGGAAAGCTTTCGCCTTTGCCACAGGCACCTACAGGGAGGGCCAGCACGCCCCTGTGCCCCAGGAGGTCAGGGAGCCGCTTCTCTGAAGGCTCACAGTGAGCGAGAGCTGGTTTTGCCCGGAATCCCCTCCTGCTGCCGACTGACCTCCACTGGTGGGCAGGCTATGTCACCCACTGGACCGCCACTGTCCCTGGATAATCTCCTGTCACAGGTCAACATGGGACCAGCCACGGTGGCTCTTCCTGCTTGGAAATGGATGACCACCATCATCATGGGGCAGAGATGGCGTTCCTATAGAGGAAGCCCAAGGGAAGCCGACGCGGTGGACGGGACAGTGAGGGCTCCTGTGGCAGTCATGGGCCTTGAAGCCAGCGTGCCTCTGAAGCACGGTGTAGTGAGGTCTAACCCACAGTCACAGCCGCAATGAGAGAGTGACTGAATAATCCGGTCCTGTTCTTAAAAATTCATGCAAAATTGACACTCTCCTTCATGATACATCCATGTTTGTTTTAAAGGAAAAATATGTTAAATTATTCACCCTGGAGGAGAGTTGACGTTCCAAGGAAGATGTCACGGGTGCAGTGTCTTCTCCCCTGCTTCAGGAGGACCCCAGTTTTGAGTTGCGTCTTGTTCAATGAGAACGTAAATGCCTCTTTCACTCCTTCAATCTTCCCAACCTGAAGGTAAGAGAAGGAAGAATTCAACACACAGAAATGGAGAAGAATCACCTTGTGGGGAGGACGAAGCGCTGGCCACTGGCCACCTGTATCTGCGGCCCCATGGGCGACAGCTCACCATAGCAGAGGGCTGGGCCTTCCTGGGTGCTCTGCAAGTTCTGGAGAAGGCTGTCTTGTCTGCTCCAGCTGCCGGGAGCCTCCGGCCTCCCCTGGCTTTCTCCCGTCCTCTCCAGGGGCCACAACGCAGGGTCTTCAGGCCTCCTTTGTCTCTGACTCTGCCTCCTCCCTTCACTTCCCAGGACCCCTGTGGTGGCATACTCCCCCCATAACCCAGGGGGTCGTCCCTCATGAGACCCTTAGCCATGCTGACCAAGCCCATGTCACGGTAGCACATTCAGAGTTTCTGGGGGTGAACTCCACTGATTACTACATCCGATGGATTAATCCACTGAAGAGTGGATTAGGCTTAAGCGTTTCACCTCTGAACACTCCTCCACTGGCTGACCCATGGGCGGCTGGGGGAACCTCACATCTAAACAACAAGAAGCAGCAGCCCTCCTGCTCTGCCTGGGGTGCCGCTCACCACAGGGCAGAGACGGTCCCTCCTGGCCGAGGCTCCATTGCCTCTCAGCCCAGAACACTGCCTTTCTGGTCACCAGGAGGCACTTACCTGTGGCAATCCATTTCATTGGATTCTTCCAGAATCCGCTCCCCAGGTCTCTCTTAATCAGTGTGTTTTCAGCCGTCACACGAGCAGTGAGACTCTGCCCCTCTGGGACTGAGGCCGCGGTTTCCGTCTTCATAACAACAAGGGGTCGGCTTGTTGGACGGTCTGGATTTCTGCACTCCTCCCAGGCCGGGTCTGGACGGGCGTTAGCAGATTCCCCCACCTTTGTTTCCGTTCCTATTACAGAAATGGAACTGAGACGCTGTTTTCTTTTAGACCCTTCAGAACCCGTTGGCTCCACTTCTGTAATAAGGAGGTTGTTGAATCTGTGTCCATTTCCGTCTCCGTGGCAATCCTGGGACCTCTTCACACACTTAAATTGGGGGTTAACTGAGAGTGGTCCTGGGTCAGAGTCGGCTTCTGTGAGGTAACAATTGGGCACCCTCAGAGTGACCAACAGAAGAAGGATGGACTTGTCTCCCCAGTTCTAGGCCTGGCGAGAAGGGTCCTAAAGTGAAGCCCGCCACTGGTCGGACCTCAACAGCAGCCATGTCCGACACCTTGGGCAAATGCTTGGAGCCCCAAGGAATCCTGGAAGGTTCATCTCCTCTGTGTTTTGGGGGGCTGAGGATGAAACCCAGGGCTTCACCCTACCAGGCAGATGCTCTACCACCCGCACAGCCCTAGCCCAGCTGGAAAGCGGTCTCGGGCGCAGCAAGGGAGACACATCTGCTTTGCAAAGAAAATGGAAGAATGTTTGCAGTTTAGCTCCTTAGGAAAAAAGCCACAGGTGAGATACAGATGAGTGGAAATAATAGTTTACAATAAACTTCACAAGAAAGGTAGCTGGTGAGATCGGGGCCAGGGCCATGGTTTGCTGACACCCCTCCCCGCTTTAAGCCAATAAACTCACCCCTCCCTACGCCCAGCCTGCTGTAGTTTTGTTCTCGTGCTTGAGCTAACTTAACCTGGGTTCATAAATTAAGCTGTGCTCAGTAAGACTGGTGACCTTTGCACTTTACTCTATGCACTCAGAAATGGTGATCCCAGGATCTGCATTCACCGCCACACCAAGAGGGTCTGACACAGAGCAAAGGAGAAGAGCCCAGGGTGGAAAATCCCATGCTCATAAGGCAGGGGCCTCTTGGGGTGGATCATTCCCGAGCAACTGCACATGACACAGTGTCACTAGGTTATTAGACGGGAGCAGGGGGAGACAGCAGAGATGTTCACATGTGCAAAGGGCATCAGTGAGAACCGGCCACCCTCTCTTTGTGCAGTTTGTGGGTTGGATCACAGAACAGGGCCCAGCCTCAGCGCTGCAGTGGGGTAAGGTACTTATCCCTTTGAGAGCCGAAGGGTGGAGGTCACGTGGAGTCAGATGAGTTCCGAGTCCCGAGTACAAATCCCAGTGCAACTTGCCGTGAGCAGCAGGTCCTTGGGCTACTTTGCTCATCTCTGTGGTCTGGGTTTCCACGTCTGTCAGCCCTCACAGGGCAGGGAACAGTGAAGGAGGGAGGTGCTGTGGTTCAGTAGTCCAAAGGCCACCTGTGGGTTGGAGGCTGCTCCCCAGGCAGTGGTCACCCAGGAGGGGAAACGTCTAGCAGGCCTAACTTTAGGTCTCACGGTCACTGGGAGCACGACCCTCAGGCACGATCCTCACGGCCCCGCCCCCTTCTCCCCATGACTTCCTGGCCACCAGGTGAGTGGTCTTATCAACACAGGCACCTGCCAGGACGTGCTGACTTGCCACATGCTCAAAACCACAGGACCAGTTGGTTGTGGACGGAGACTCCCTAACCTATAACCAGGTACTTTCTCTCCATCCACGTTGCTTACCTCGGGCGTTCCGTTACTGTGATGGACGCTGGCTGACCCAGGTGGGCATCCCAGGCTCAGACTCCCCTGCACAGAGGTGGTTCCCATGGGCACCTGGTGAAAGAAAGCAGGGGGCAGGGGCACTTTGTGAACATGTAAGAGCACAGTTGCTCATTTAGCACTTCAGGTTTTTATTAAGCAAACTGATAAGACTTATAATCTGTAATTGGAGCATGTTCTTTCTTTTTTTTTTTTTTTTGCCTAATGACACTAATCTGTTTTTATCTTCGCCATTTAACGGAATCTCGTGATTAGCGCAGGCAAGGTTTCAGGGATTTAAATCATTTGTTTGATGTTTTTGCTTTTAGGCATGTTTGATTATTTATTAAAATCGATAAAATCAGCTGTGTCAACTAGTTATTAAAACTATAATTCCTTTATTGGCTAATACCAGCAGGGCTGAAGCAAATGAAAAACTCCCACATTGCATGAATTCTTGATTATGAAGCAAGTTTCTATAGGGTGGCCTACATATTTTGCACTAACCGAAGCCTGTTTAGAACAAGTCTGTTCTATCTTTAGTCAATAAGGAAAAGGACCAAGTGGGTAAGCATATGTGCAACTCATGTTCTAATTTATGCTTTAAAATAAATACAAGTTTGGAAGAAGCAATGTGTTCTGATCTTCAGAAAAGAAATACCACATACTCGCTGGGAGAATGGGGAGGAGCACCCAAAGAAGGCTCCCTTCGCTTCCTTCCTTCCTGCCCCGGACGTGCCTGTCACTCCAGTGGTCCAGAGGGGGCCTCCTTTACCCACCCTCCCAGGAATCGGGTCTCCTGTGGACCCTGCAGGAGAGAACACTGCCAGTTCTGGTCAGGGCTCCTGAAACCCTTGAAGAGCATCCACTTTCCAAGTGGGAGCCAGATGTCCAGGTCTAAAAAAGCTCAGGCCAGAACATTAAATGATTAGATGCCATATGGAGAGAGAGAAGGCCACGCAGAGCAGTCCACAGAGGCGAGCTGGACAAGGGACATCTTCTGGAAGCTTCCAGCCAGTCCCCGGCAGGTGAGACCTGCCCACACTCCTGATGCAAGCCCCTGAACCATGACAGATCACTGACATTTCAAGCCACCGTGTCCTATCCTCTGCTACTTAGCAATATATCGGTAAGGCGGGAAAGGGACAGAGAAACCAGCAAGCTGTTCAGGTAAAATACCTGATCCCCAGGTGCGCTTCCACGGGCCCAGGAAGAACGCTTCCTTCCAAAGAGATCTAGGAAGAGGTCTCCTTCTGGAACGCCCCAGGGAAGAGGGACAATGCCGAGTCACCCAGTGGAGATGTCCTGGTCTGGAAGGAGTCGGGGCTCCAGCCTGGCGTGGCCCCTTAGGGAGAAGACTCAGGTGTGGTGGCTCACCTCCTGCTCCACTCTGCCATCACTGCAATGAGAAGGGACATTGGCGGAGCAACGTGGACTGGGAAAACAGCTCGCAGGGGTCCTTGGGACTGGGTGGTCAGCCACAGAGAGCCTGGGGGTGGACGCCTGGCACAAGCTCTGTGTCTGACTACGGGTAACCAGAGGAAGATACTCAAGGATGGAAAACAAGCAACGTTTCCCACAGAAGTTTCCACCCGTGTCTCACGGTCTGGACTCTGCCTGAGGCACAGTGTTAACATTTGTTTTTAAAAGCTCTAGCCATTCTCTGAGTTACCAACTGGAGAACGTCATTCAAGAAATCCAAGTGGATACAATTAGAACTATTTCCACTAAGGAAATAATTTAGTGATCCAGTTAGCAGAAATGCAGTCAGAAGCAGAGTTACTCGGAAATCCAGCGTCTACGTCAGGCTGAGAAGGTGAACACCTAGCCACCTTTTCATATGCGTTACATTGCTAAACAGCTCTCATTTTTGAAAAAGAAAAAAAAAATTGTAAGGCTGTGTATCTTTACCTTTTTGCTCATAGTTTTGCTTGGCAAAAACATCCATGTAATTATATTTGTTGTGAAACTACAGTGGTGAAATAAAGTCCTTCCTCAAAAAAAAAAAAAAAAAAAAAACTCTAGAAATACAATAACAGTTCATTGTGTTTAGTGTGTTTACTAAGGATTTTAATTTGAAAATGTCAAGCTTTAAGAAGTATCATTTTTAAAAGCCAATTTTAGCATTTCTCTATTTGTGATGAATTGGGAGTCTCAGCAGATGGGATTTACCTGTGATACCTTTTCATCTCTAAGAAATCCTGGCTGTTTTCTCTAGAATCTCTGTTTTGCAAGCTCCAGCTAATTCAGGGCTCCAAGACCCCAATTTCAGAGAGACAGGCAGCCCAGCCAGCGGGGACCAAAGGGGAGCAGGGTGTGGCTGTTCACAGGGTGCCTGTCACAGGATGCTTCTTTACCTGGTGGTGGCCTGAAGCCTCGTTGTCCCACCTGGGACCAGACAGAAACCTGTGGACACTGAAGGACACCCCTGTGCTCCTGTCTGACCCGGGCCCAGTTCTGGCTGCCTGACCATGGCTCTGGCAATGGAACTGGACCTTGTGGGTCCTCCTGGCCTGGGCAGCCCCTGGCTCTTCAGGCACATTGGAGGCCCAAATCCAATGATGGTGCCAACCAACAGGTCACCATAATACAAAACAAAGCAGGAAGATTCTCACTCACAGATCCTGAGCAGGGAGGGTGAGGTGGGCCAGGAGAGCAGTCCCCTGTCCCAGGGCATGAGAGGCAAGCAGGAAGAGTCAGGCAGAGAGAGAAGAGCCCATGCCAACTAGAGGTCTGCAGGAATGAGGTCGCTTGAAGGGCAAATGTTGCCAGACCACTAAAGGGGGCTCCAGGAAGCGAGGGAGCCCTGGATGCTGCAGAGAGACACCTCTGACCAGCATCTGAGTCACTGGGTGTGGGTAGAGCTGGACACCCAGTCCAGGGTCACCGAACCCTGATCCTGGCTTCAGAAGCCTGAAGTCAGATTCAAAATGGAAGCCAAGGGCGGGGAGGGCGGCTGAGAGGTACAGCTCCGGCCCCGCTGACCCGTGGCCCTGGGACCCCTCCCCAAAAGGCATTGAGATAGCAAGATTGTAGGAATTTACAACATCCTCTGAGCTCTAAAAGTTGACTGTCACCCAGGTTTTCTTATGGGACATACAAAATAAGAAACCTGGCGATGAATACAATTTGTAATTTTTCTAACATCTGTCTATATCATGGAGATATCTTTTGAAAAATCAAGACATCCTTCATGACTGGCCAGGCTCATAACAAGGATAGTTGGTCCTGTGAGATCCTCAGCACCGTCCAGACGTGTAGGAGGCTTGGGGCAGGAAGCCACTGATCACGGGCAGCTCACAGTCAGGCAGCCCCTGTCTCCACACACACACAGGGACATGGGAACAAAATGAGTTACCCAAAACACAGTACTTCACCCCTGATAACTGAATAATTCAGCCTCTCGCCCCTGCAAAAGAAAGAAAAAGAAAAGGAGGGGAAAAAAAGAAAAAAAGATGCTTTTAACACTGTAGGATATTAAGTACCCAAGAGAAGATAGAAAGAAGATAGTAAATATATAAAATATATGCAAATTAAAGCAATATAATACCATTATCACCTGTCAAACTGGCAAATTAAAAAAAAAAATAATTCCCAATGAAGGCAAAATAGACACTTTGATTCTAAAAGGCTAGAATTTGTCACCAGCAGATACTTTACTGAAGAATATATTAAAGAGTATTCTTTAAACAGAAGGAAGAAAATCCCAAAAGAAAGAATGGAGAGGTACAAAAGGGGAAAGAAACACAAAAAGGGTCAACACATGGATATGCAGAATGGATATCAAGTTAGAAAATAATCATAGTACTATCTTGCTGGCTTTGCAATATTTAAAAATAAAATACACAACGTCATATCAATTATTAGGGATAAATAGCATCACAGTAGTGAGCACTGAGTTCACAAAGAGGTCAAGACACGATTATCAGACACATAAGTCAAAGACAGAAGCCGTAATTCTGTGAACACCAAAGGAGTATAAGGGAAATTTCCAACGACTAAAGAAAAGTGTGAGGTGATGAAAACGTTTAATCCATCCAAAACAGCATAAAAAATAAAGGAAAAAGAAGACAGAACAGGTTGGACAGATGGAAAACACCCTGTAACACGTCAATATTCACATTAACTGTAAATGTGCTAAATGCTCCGCGTAAATGACAAAGACTACCCAACTGGATCTAAAAACAAAGCAAAACAAAAACCCAGTTTATGCTGTTTGATGGGGATACACGAAATGAGTTCGAAGCAAACTACTTTTAAGAGAGGAAACTACATGCAAGGTCAATTAACAATATAGAAGCTGTGAAATGACACAAAAAAATATCTGAAGTCAAAAACATTATTGGGGTTGAAGAGGGGACAATTTAAATAATAAATATTTAACTCAGTAGGAAGATATAAGAATTCTAAATCTGTATGCACCTACCAACTTAGCCTTAAAATATATGGAGAAAAATTGACGGAATTTGTCTAGGCAAATTCATAATAACAGTAGGAAATTGTAACCTATTCTTTTCTTCACTGATAGATGAAGTGGAGAAAATCTGTAAGGATATAAAATATTTGAATAATGCAACCAGCAAATTCACCTTAAATCAAGTATGCAGAATGCTGTCCCAACTGGAGATGACACATCTGTCACCTGTACACATAACCATAACTACAATTGCCACCGAGCCATGAAGAAAGTCCCAGCAAATTTCAAAAGGTTGGAATCATGGAGTATGCTAAGCAGAAGCAATTAAATCAGAAATTTAGGGGCTGGGGTTGTGGCTCAGTGGTGGAGTGCTTGCCTAGCATGTTTGAGACACTGGGTTCAATCCTCAACACCACATAAATATAAAATAAAGATATTGTGTCCACCTAAAACTAAAAATCAAATATTTTTTTAAAAATCAGAAATTTAAAAAAAAAGAAAAGAAATTCTGTAGAAAATATCATATACTCAGAATTTAAGAAATATATTTAGAATATTCTACTTCCAGCTATGATGGACGACAATCCTTTACCAATAAAAAAGTTGTCGAATTCGGATTAGAATAAAAATTAATGATAATGAGTGGATGCGGCTCTTGCAATCTGGGTGAAAGAATCGTGCGTGACTTGGTGATCAGTTTTTCTTGATATTTTTAGATACTTTCAGGTTTCACAAATTTAGTATTAGTTTTTTTTTTTCTAAATTCAGGAGGAATTACCTTTTTACTTAGTGACTATAATGGTTTAGATATGAGTTGCCCCCTAAAAGCCCCTGTGTTAATGCAGGGATAGTTAGCAGGTGAGGGATTAGGTCACGGGGGCCACGACCTCATCAGTCCTCCTAGCTAAATGTGGTAACTGTAGGTAGGTGGGGTGTGAGACTGGAGGAGGTGGATCACTGGTCTCATAGGAATGATATCTCCTCCTTCGGGCTACTCCCCCCGTCTCTCTGTGCTTGCTGACCTTCATAAACAGAATGGCCCTCCTCCCCACGCCTCTCCACCATGATGTTCTGCCTCACCTTGGACCACAGAAATGGAGTTGGCCCACCATGGACCGAACCTCAGAAGCCAATGAGCCAAATAAACTTTTTCTCCTCTCAGTTGTTCTTGTCACATGTTTTGGTCACAGTGATCAAAACCTAACACAAGGGCCACAAAGTTATTACACGTGAATTGTTACTGATTTTTTTATTGTCTATATTCTCCATCAGTATTCCTCTACCCACGAGAGTCTTAGACACTGTTGGGTATCATTAAAAATATACAAATTCTTTGACTCAGCAGTTTTCTTTTGAGAAATTCATCCCTAAGAAATACATCTAAACATCTGTCCAAAGTTAAATACATAAGAATATATTTTGCATGTATTTATATTCTGAAATACTTGTTGATAGGACTGTTATGGTTTGGATAGAAGGTGTCCCCCAAAAGCTCACGTGTGAGACCGTGCGAGAACCAGGCAGAGGTAAAAATGATGAGATCATGAAAGTTGTGACCTAATCAGTGAATTAGTGCAGTGACTGTAGGCAGGTAGGGTGCGGCTGGAGGAAGTGGGTCACCGCGGGGTGTGCCTTTGGGATATTTTGTTTCTGGTGGGCAGAGCTGTACTTTCTGATTCCCATGTCCTCAGGTGCTCTCCTCTGCCTCACCTCACCTGTCAGCTTTTTTCTTCTGTAACCAAAAGAACTGACAAGAACAGTTAGCAGAGGCATTTATTTAGCAGCTCACAATTTCAGAGGTCTCAGTCCATGGACAGACACGTCCCTTGCTCTGGGTCAACGTGAGGCAGAAGAACATCATGGTGGGAGGGTGTGGAGGAGGACAGTGTCTTAGCACGTGGCATCAGGACACAGAGAGAGCTCTTACTCCCAAGGACAGCTATAAACCCCAAAGGCACGCGCCCAGTGACCCACCTCCCCCAGCCACACCCCACTTGCCTACAGTTACTGCCAACTAATCCATTCAAGTGGATTAATGCACTGATAGCTTAAGGCTCTCGTAACCTGATCACGTCACTTCTCAACCTTCTTGCATGGTCTCACACAGGAGCTTTTGAGGGACACCTCCCATACCAACCGTGACAGTAACTCTGGTTACTCAAATAAAGGGGAAGCAGCTGGAGCAATTTCATTGCCCACAGAACGAACAGGAAGCTGAAAAGTGATCGGGACTCGGTAGCACTGGACCACCCAGCACCTGATACTGCTCCCTTCTCTGGCCTGATGCCCTTCAACCATGATCCCACCCTCAAGTTCTCTGGTTGGAACTAAAGAGAATGAACTCAGGATGCATCTCCCCCTTGGCTGTAGGGGAAACGGGATGGATGTGCAATCCGGGGAGGAGCACATGAAACACAGAAGAGGCGATTCCCCAAGACAAATCCAGGGTGCTGTTTGGAGGAGAAAGAACCCTGTACACCCTCTGCCTATGGCCACACGAATAACACAGGCCACAGGAAGCACTCGCACCAGGCACTGACATTTATGTTTTTACAAAAGAGAGAGAGGGGATCCATACTGCGTGTCTGTGTGGGAAACAGCCTGAGAATGCTGGAAACAGCTCAACCGCCACGTCTCCCGTCAGACCCTCGTTCCACGGGGGCAAGAATCGTGTGTCTTCATTTCCGTGTCCCTGGTGGTTAACACAATCACTCACCACCAGGAGGCACATCATTAACAGAGGCAGAGGGGATTTAAAAAAAAAAAAAAGTAATTCTGAACAGAAGATGAAACTGGAGAGTGACTGTTCACATTTTAATTTCTTTCCGAGTACCTACAGTTTCCTTGCAATTAGTAAAAGGGATAGAGATCGTTAATAATCACAATTGATTTGGGGGCCCACATGCTCCTTTAATCACAATTGATTTGGGGGCCCACATGCTCCTTATTCTAGGAACTTGGGGACTCATGGCCAAACCATGCTGCCCCGCCTCCCCTCTGCCTGAACCGTGGCATTGTGTACCTGCCAGAGAGACCGGAGCAGAGCAGGCCCTTCGGCGGGTTTCTGCAGGAGGAGCTCTGGCTGCCTGGGGTGCACACGCTGGGAGCAGCTCCTCAGAGCCTCCGGAATAATGACTTGTGAAAAGATAAATGGTCGAGGGTTATTTGGTCGTCACACTGGGGCTCGCGCTCTTTAGAAGTGTCTGCACTGGAGGCAAAAACATGGTTGAGTGTCTAAATAATTTGAATGCTATTAGAAGGGAGGCCCTGGAAAGATGAAAGCAGACAGAGGGCCCGCTGACGGCAGGCGGAGGGCGGGACGGGCTCCGCGGGCTGGGATGAGTGTGAGTCAGACAATGGCCATGTTGTCCTTCTGCTGTTCTGTGGAACGCGGTGATTCATGAAGTGGAATTTCCAACAAAATAAACAGACTCGAATTTGTTAACTAATGCAGTCAGCACAGAACATGCTGCTATGTGAGAAGAGAGAAGAGGAGGGCCTCTATACTCCTGCTATTTGCTAAACAGAAATATGTTTATATTGGGCACCGAGTCTTGCCTTTGTTTGTGCTGGCGTTTTGAGAATATCCCTTTTCACTGACTCCTGAACAAAGATACGCAATGTGAGGGAGAAGGAATATCGTCAGCGCACCTCACTGCACCATCATGTTGTATGCACATGTTTCAAATTCTGCAAACTTAAAAAGAGGCACGGATTTCGCCAGGCAGAGAAAACCCTTCTGTAAAACAATGTCCATTAATTTGCTCTTGTCTCGGAAACCCCGATGCCTTGCTAATCACAGAGGCTCTGGAGCTGGGATAGGAACCGCACGGCATCTGCTCAGCTATCACGAGCCATCTCTGACGTCCTGCCCAAGGATCTGGTCTTGGTGACATTACAAACGAGGAACCCTTTCTCTCCAAACTGTGAAAAGCAGGTCTATTATCTCAGGAAGCATTGTTAAGGGTAAAGACTACTATGTATGGACTCCCTGGATTCCCTGTCTGTACCTGAACAGAGGCAAGTGATGTCACTGCCTGGCAGGGGCTGGGGAGAGCTTCGCACGGCATAGGCAATCCGCCGATGTGTGTAGGAGGGTCAGTGTCCCACCCCTCAGGCAGACAGGTGCTGCTCTAGTTGTGGACACATCAGAGACAAAGCCACATCCAAGACACACCAACAAAGACTGGGTCTTCAAGCGCACTTAGCCAGGGGAGGATCTTCTCCTTCTTCCTTTACTCAGTGCAGAGGACAAAACAGGGCAAAACAAGGGGCGAGAGAGCCTCTGCTGATAAGGCTGCCACCAAGGAGGGGCTCCTGGAAGGCAGGACACAGGTGCATTTTGTGGTCCTTTGTTGGCTACAAGGCACCAGCCAGCAGCTTGGGGACTTTTTGTAACAAATGCCAAGGTCAGACTACCCTGCAGCAGCACTTCAAGGAACGTGTCATGTTCCATGGGCTGTGCTCCTAGGGTCAGGCCATCCTGCTGACCCTTCCTGAGGGGCTTGTGGCCAGGAGGGGCAGTTTCCAAGGTCTGGGCACTCCCTCTCAGGGGAAAGAAAAAGTCTATTTCCCAACTAGCACAAATCTCCCTAGAAAACATAAAATAAATAGCTAAAATGCGAATTTAAATAAGAAATGCCACCACCACCCAAATAAACCAAATGAGATAAAAAGACAAGACTGATAATTCAGGACTGTTCATGCAAAGCCAGAATATCAGTATTTACAAAAGCAGGCCTTATTGGATCATAGTTGTGTCCTCAGGGCAAAAATAATTTTAACATTTTACTGAGACATCAGTGAAGCATTGTCTTGAAGAATAAGGAACGGGATTTCTATAGGGTTATTGTGTTTACTGTACAAAATAAACACCTTTAAAAAAAAAAGCCACCGAAGGATTTGTAAGCTTGCTATCGACTTTGTCTCTACTCATTAATGTAACGAAACCAGTCTCCGGGGACAGTACTACTGACCATGGGAAAATTTAAGTAGAAATTAAATAGACCTTTGGCTTCGAGCCCAGGACAGAACGTCAGCCCTCGTGCAGAAACCCAGGCAAAAGATAAAAATGATTCCATTATATCTACAATACAATCTCCTCATGGCTTGAGTACAAGTTTCTCCTCGCTAACAGAAGTCCTTGCAGAAGGTTTAAACAATCTCAACAATTTCATTATGGGAGTGTAGCTAAATCCAATAAAGTAAAGGGGCCCAAAGAGTCTTCCCATATGCCAGGTCCCCTACCCTTTCCTTCTCAGCGAAGTCAAAGAACTTGGCTCTCTGGAAGCTGAACCCACTCCAATCGCCTGAAGCATAGATCTTGCTTTGTTGACATCAACGCGAGCTCTCCTGGGGACACACAAAGGAGGGAAGCAGCCATTAGAGTTCCTCGTGACCCTGCTCGGAGCCAAATCCAGCCTCGCGGAGATGAATGAAAATGCTTGTTACGCGGCCCAAGAAGCTATTTTGTCCGTTTGAAAATTAATTAGACCGTGGCTAGATGAACATCCCAGGAGGCTTTCACAGCGCTCTTGGACAGATGACCCTGGCGGAGCTCCCAATCTTAACAAGTTTGCCCCAGAGCAAAAGCAGGGCCTTTTGGCGAAGCTACAGCTACCAGCTACCGCGTTAATGCTTTCCTGCATGGTGGCCGGCCTCCGAGCTCAGCGCCCCGGGAGGGGAAGGAAGTGGGGGGGGGGGGAAAGTGGTTAAAACGTATGATGGACGGCAAGAGAAGATGCTCAGAAAGGAAATCGGTTTCCTAAGGAAACCAATTTGGTCGATCATTTCGTGGCCAGGTCTGGAGAAAATGTTAAAATGTGCACATGGGTCAGGACCACTTCTGCCTGAAACTGCCAGGGCACAGAGGAGGCTGTTTCTTGTCCTGTAAGTGCCACAGGACCGATCGAGGACAAGCAGAAAGCCACAGATCCTGCTGAAAATCTGCTTTTCAAAGGGCCAGCCTCAGGGTGCCAGAGACATGGACCTGGAGAAGCCTGGTGCCAAGTGACCAGGGAGCTCCACTCACCAGGAGATAGAGAGGGAGCTACTTCTACTAGAGTGACCTGTGCACCGCTCTCCCGGGAAGTCCTCACTGGATGTCCGTGTGATAGAGCTGAAGCTTAACGCTTGTTTCAGTCAACTTTTACACTGCTGTGACCAAAAGACCTGACGAGAACGATTTTTGGAGAAAAAGTTTATTTGGAGGCTCATGGTTTCCGAGGTCTCTGTCCATGGGTGGCCAGCTCCATTGCTCTGGGTCCAGGTGAGACAGAACATGATGGCAGAAGGGTGTGGAGAAGGAGAGCAGCTCAGGACATGGCACTAGGAAGCAGAGAGAGAGAGAGAGAGAGTGCTGTACTCACCAGGGACAAATATAAGCCCCAAGGGCCACCCCAGTGATCCACCTCCTCCAGCCACACCCTACCTTCCTAGTTAAACCCAGCTAATCCCTATCAGGGGATCAATGTGCCGATTAGGTCAAGGCTCTCATAACCCAATCATTTCACCTCTTAACTCCCTTGCATTGTCTCCCGTATGAGCTTTTGGGGACACCTCATAGCTAAACCATTACGACTATCTATTGAAGAGTTGACGGTGGAGATACCAGGAGTAGATACACTATGTAGAAAATTAAATCCCAAAGATCACCAAAAATAACAGCACATGGCAACAGGTGGCCCTCTCACAGTGCATTTTAGTCTTGCAGGGTCTTTGTCCTGCTCACAAGTGACCAGCCCAGGATGGACTGCAGGCTCAGGGAGCCGATCACCAGCTGTCCCCGTCCCCTTCCAGCTCTCATTCTGGGATGGCTGGCGGTGGATCTTTCTGTGCCATAGAGGAATGAACACGGTGCCAGGGGCTGGACACGCAGACGCAGGACCAGGCAGAGTGCAGATGTGGACAGAGACGAGGGGCCACGTCAGCTTCGGCTTAATACAAAGGAGGATTGTGAGAGCGTGGGGGAGATGATGCACTCTTAAGAATTCTCTTCTCTGCCCCGGGGACACTAGAAATTTATATAGTTTGCGTGCAGAGACGTATTTCCTAAAAGTTTGGGGCAGCTCTGACTGCCTCCCCAATTGCATGTTTCTCCAAGTCCTTGTGTGACTGTGACAGGGACCAATCGTCATCCCTCTACCAACCCACCAGGAGAAACTTGGGTTGCTTTGGTTTCTTGAGTATCTAATGTGGTCAGAAATCTATGGGTGAGACCATCCCACAGCTGATTCTGGAAGAGAAGGGCCATGTCCCTGCCCTTGGTCAGTAGATGGAGGACCTGTGCTGATCTGTGCAAATCGAGGGCGGGATAGAATCCCTTGAGCTGAGTTAAAGAAGCCACCATGCCCCTTTTGTAGTTAGGAGACTTCTCCAGGATGAACTGTTTTCCAAATTGCATGACGGAACCCACCACAATAGGTTATCAGGAACCCCAGAGGTGACCTTGGAGAGCAAGCAGAAAGGGCTTGGGGCCATGCCTCAGTTTCCTTAAGACATGCTGATGCCTGGCTATGGTTTGGCTGAGATGCTCTGCATTTAGATAACTCCCTTCCAGTCCGGCTGGGTAGCCTCAAATTCTGTTCCAGGCTTTTTGAGTGTTTCACCCCCAACTCAAGCATCCGCCGAGCGTCCGGAACAGCAGAAGGCTTCAGGTTCCAGCTGCTGCTTCTATTCTTCCTCTAAGAGGCAAACCGGCAAAAGCGACCACCTTCCCAAGGGGACCGGCCAGCCAGGACCACAGGAGCACCACACAGGTGTCCGGTGGCCAGCGGTTCTGTGGCAAGCTGACAAGTTAGCCCGACAGCCTCATGTGAGAGCCATGCAGACACGACTCTCAGCACTTTGAAGTGGAGACTGTGAAACCCACCCCCCCAGGCTTTCAGAGCAGGTCTAGGTGCCTCAAGACAGTAGGGCAGATGGGGGCACAGCTTGGCATGGCCCTGCCCAGACTGTAGAGAAGGAAACTGGCCCTCCAGGAGCAACCCACTAGAAGACTGAAGCAAAACCAAGGGCTCCCCATGAGGCACAGACTCGGGGTGCTTGTGGATTCCCCCTTTTCAGCAGAAGAATAGGTAGGGGCCGGTTGTGGCCTCTGTGACTTTCCTTACTAACCTGTAAAGCTGACCAAGTGCCAATCCGTGCTGCAGAAGGGACTCGTTCATTATATCACTACTCTCCCCACAACCCATAAGATAGGGTCCTGGGTTTACAGATAAAGAAATGCAGGTGGGTGACATTAAGTGACATGCTCAATGGCTAGTGAGGGGTAGAGAAAGGATGCCAGGCACAGGTGGGGCTGGAGTCTGGCTCTGCCACGGGACATGTTCTGTTGCTTGTTAATGGTTGGCGTAGAGAGCCAAAGGCCTGGGGAGAGGGTTCCAGGCTTAACCTTGCACCAAGCCCAGCAGATCTGCCCGAGCAGCTGTGCAAGTGTTGCTCACGGCGATGGCCCTGGAACCCCGAAGGGTGCCCAGAACACAGTAGGGCCTGGGAGTCAGTCACAGAGGGGTGAGCAGGCAGTGAGTAAGCTCACCTATAGCCGTGTTGGGGAGCTGAAGGAGGAGGAGCCAGAACAGAAGTATGGGGGCTCCTCTGAGCATGTCCAGAGCTGGTCCACTTCCAGCAAGTTTAAAAGAGACACTGTGAATGTGCACTTGAGGCTGGGCTGCAGAGGTGGGCCCCCAGGAGAAGGGTGGGGGCTGCTGGGTGCTGGTGGGCACTCGCCCACCCTCCGGGGGTGCAGACCCACCTCCCCAGCTCCCACGCACCCCGCCCCAGCCTCCGTTTTCAGAGTCTGGAACCTGGTTGCGCCCTGCACGCACCTGCCCAGTTTGACGGCTGAATGGAAACTGCACCGCCCGACTCCTATCTCAGCATCCATCACCCCTAATGACCTTAAATGCCACCCAAAGAATTCCACAAATGGACTGGGATCCAAATTAAAGAACTAGATTGAACTCCGGCAGAAAAGTGAGGGTGTTCTTTAAATGCCAACAGGCAGTGCCTTTGGTCTAACAAAGGAGTTAAAACATAATTAAGATCTGAAGGCCGATAGCAGGAATGTGTATGATTATTTTTATTATTTTTCCTCTTTCTATCTTTGTGATAGGATGTGATCAACCTCGGCCATGCTCCGTTGCTTAGTAGCAGACAGTCACAGTTTTAATTATATACTAAAATAAGCCAAAGAAGAGAAAACTGCTTTATGTCTAATACGTATATATCAAGAAAGGCATGTGACAGCATCTAAATTGCCTCGGTGGCTGATAAAGAGCGCCTCCGGTAGGGTTGTCACCAGAAGATCACGAACGGAGTCGCAAAGGATTATTAATAAAGCTGCTTCTCTATTTATATGTTCTCCATTGTTTGTGAGTCCTTGTTAGAATCTGGAAATGAATTTTTATCTACCGCTAATTTCATCAGGGTTTTTTTCTTTTTTTTTTTTTTTAAGTCTGGGAGGAAAAAAAAAGAAAAGAAAAACTTTTGTCAATTCCTCTGCCAGCCCTAGTCCTCCAAATAGAATTCATTTTACTCCTCCAGATTTGCAATTCTCAAAATATTTTATCTCGCAATAAAAAAAATTAAAGAATTAGTTCATTCATTCTTCGAACATGCAGCCGAGAAGCGTTCTAATGACAGACCCAGAGATCTCTGCCCTCCTGGAGATTCCATGTTAAGGATCAGAGGATAATAAACAAGAAGAATGAAAAGATGATAATAGACCATAACTAAGGGCATGGAATAAACAGGGCATGATAGTAGAATCAGGTTTAGCTGCAAGTGGCAGAAGATTCAACAGCCCAGCCTTAACCATGGCTGCAAATCAGCTGGTTTATACCATGGAAGCCACCAGAGTTCTTTGCCACTGGCCTCTGTCCTGGATGGGTGGGCCAGGTGCATATGCTGGACTGGTTGCTATGTGTATTGAAGGCTGATTGTGCCTTAAAAAGTTTCTGTATTTCTCACATTGAAGAAGGTCAGAGATTGACTCTTCAGAAATAATAAGGCAGTTTTATGGATTGATTGGGGACCTGTATCTGTAGTTCACCATTCCAAACACTTGGCTTCTACCTCAGGGTGTAATGTGATTGCCTGGGTTCCACCATTGCACCTGCACAGAGGGCAAAAGTTAGAAGGTGGCCGTATCTCCTCTTCCTAAGGATAATCTTTTGTATGTTTCTTTTTTTTCAATAGCCATTGTGTACTCCACGCACAAGGGAAGCTAGCTACAATAGGAGCTGGTCCTAGGTGATCATACGTACACCTGGGGCAGAGAGAGTGGCTTGCAGGAAGATACAGGAAGACAAAGAGCAGACAGCACCCCACAGGGTGATGGAGTGGGTGGTTCAGAAGGGGCTGCTCTCGGCAACACAGGGCTTCCCAGGGATAACAGTGAGCTGAGCCTCAAGATTCAAAACTGCTCCCAAGTTACATGGAGAAGAGGACTCAGGCAGAAAGGTGCTTGCTCCCAAAGAGACCGACTCCAGTTCAGAGAGGACCTCAGCCTCCCTTTATAATAATATTAGGCAACTATCAAGTTTTCCTGGGCTTGGATGATACTCTGCCTTCTTCTAAGTCTTGGTTCTTCAAGTCTCATAATGCATGTTGCTTTATGGTAACTCTTGAGTTATCAAAAAATATCAGTTATCAAAAAAAATCATGTCATCATTCAGAACCTGGTAGGAAGATGGTCCAGGGCGTCCTCCGCGGAGAGAGTGGCGATTCATTCAGGAGTGTATTTCCGTGGGTATGGGGAGAGATGGGTGGCCACACCAAACAAACTGTGCACCTAGTACATCTTTGAACCCACCGTGAATGGTGTAAATAATACGCCAGGCTCAGACAAAACCACCTACAAATCGGGGTGTTAAATCACCACTCACCCCTCAATAACCTGATTTGGCTTGGTGTCGCTGGAATAGGGTCGACTGCATGGAAGTAATGCAGTGTTTTGTGCGAATGTCACATTAGTCCTGTTTGTCACCTGATTTCTGTGGGTGCCAGAAGGTGATTCATGGGAACAAATCGGAGCAGCCCGTGGCGTTAAGCCTAACACTATACAGGGGAACCTGCCTTCCTGAACCCGTAATTAAGGTGACACTAGACCCAGTGCATCTTCCTAACAACTGTCTTCCACTGACACGGAACAGAAGCAGAGATCAGTGCTCCTGCTATTCCCACAACTTCTGTGTGGATGGAGATCACTGTAAAGTCAGCGGTTCAGTCTAAACAGATCATGCAATGGTGACGTGCCCCACCCCAGAATACGGAAGGGGTGAGTGGATGCCGCAGGGAAGGAGGAGTTGTCACAGACCATGGTCGTGTGTCTGCAGGAGGGGGATCCAAGTGCACCCTTTCCCTGAGCTGACCACATTTCCCACACCCCAGCCTGTGTCCAGCCACAAGCCTGAGACCTGACCTGGGGACGGTTAGAGATCCTGCCTGCTCCAGAGCATCAGAACGTGAGCTCCGTTGACAAGGGCCAAGGCCATGTCCTTCTGACCTGGGACCTCTAACCCCAACACAGTGTTTGACACACAGCAGGTCTCTGTGAGGGTGATGTGACGGATGCCAACCCCCATCTTAACTCGTCCTTCTGCCTGACAGCAGTGTCCCTTCAATATCATGGACAAAAGTCCCACACATAATAAAATTTCACGACAACAGAAACCAGAATTGGTTGTAAGGAAAACGGTGTCACACGGTATCCTACTGGATACACTCCCCCTCTCCAGAAACCTCTACCAACACCAAGCCTTAAATGTGTGCCGTGAACGTGGATGGCACTCTGTGCACTCAGATGTGCAGAGGGACTTCACTGTCCTAAATCTGGGCCATTTCTACCTTGAGGCTACCCACCGTTATCAAGGAGGCTGAAGGTCAGTCTTCGTGATCTGGGGTTCCCAGCTGTTTACCCTGGGGTCCTGTCTCTGTCCTAGGAGGCCAGACATTGCCTTGGTGACCGACCCGGGGCAGGGAATGAAGAGTCTCTCTCCTTCTTTCCTGAAAGACCCTTCCGCGTCCGTTTCCTTAGGTAACTCCAGGTCTTTCTAAGTGGCTCTCTAAGCCTCTCCTGCTGGAGGGCATCACCGTGTCTGAAGGTCTGGCCGCCTCTCCAGGGTCTCACTTGGAAGCAGCTGCAGGTCCTCATTGTCCTCAGGTCCCATAGAGCTGGCTGGGGCTGTGTCGTCTCCCTGGGCTCTGTCCTGAGTGCTCATGACCTTCCCCTGGTACCTACCTGCGGCAGATGGAGTCAGAGCCGAGGACGGCGTGAGGGGGCTGGAGCAGGCCCAGCAGGGGCTCTGCCTGGGTGTGCCGAGAGCAGCAGAGGCCAAGGAGGGACGCTCTGGGGTCCAGCCCTGGGGTGAGGGACTGTCACCAGGAGAACCTGGGGACAGGAGCCGTGGATGAAATGGGGACAGAGAGGAAGAAGGAGCACTGCCAGTCGTTGGCACGCCCCCCGGGGGTGCCATCCACCCTGACCCCTTTGAGAGGGCTTGTGCCCCTGTACGCCACTGCAGTGCGGCAGGACCCTCGTGACCTCTGTGGCCAGGTCACCAAGGCCATGAGACACTTTCTCTGTGGTTACTCCTTTTCGGACACCAGCCACCAAGCTGAGAGAATCTCATGCCACACACAAGTCCACATGGGGACACTGGCCAGCAGGCCCAGGGAGCCCCATCCGGAGCATTCCAGACTCATGAGGGACAATCCTAGCCCTCAACATCACCTCACCACTGCTGCTGGGGCCTCTCTGGCTGAGGGCCCAGATGTCACACACAGAGAGAGGACACCCTGTGCCCTCTCTACCTCTGACTCACAGGATCTACCTAGTTCTTTGGTTTTGCCACCATTTGGGGTACTTGGTTATGCACCAATGGACACGTGGAACAGGCAGGACTCAGGAACACGGAGACCACGGGAAAGCTCCAGGTAGAACTTCCCAGGTCCAGGCAAGAAAAGTCACCTCCATGTTGCAGGAGGAGCCGACGCCCACAGAAGGTCACCGTGTGACAGGGAAGGTTCTTACCCTCGCTCAAATCCCTTGGGCTTCCCAGCGGCCTGAGTAAGGGGTTCCCGCTACAGCAGCTCACGGATGAGGCCAAGAGGCTGAGAGAGGGCGGTGAGCGGGGGGTGCTGAATTCAAACCCAGTCTTCACCACCACAGGGACGGCCCACGTGGCCCAGAACTTATCTGGGTCCTGCCAAAAAATTCTGCAAACACAGAGAACGTTCCATTAGTGTTTTTGACCAAACAAAAACAAGAGTTGGCCCAGAGAATCCACGGCCTCTGCGGCTGTGGGTTCAAGCAACCACAGTTCTTAAATTTATTTTTTTTAAAAAATATTTCTGTATTGAATGCAAATAGATTTTTTTTGCCTACCTTTTTATTTAGTAAGACCAAGAATTAATAAATGGGATGGATTCAACCTAAAAAGCTTCTTCTCAGCAAAAGAAAGAATCATGTGAAGAGAGAGCCTACAGGATGGGAGAAAATCTCTGCCACCTGCACTTCAGATAGAGCACTGATCTCCAGGATATACAAAGAACTCAAAAACTGAACTCCAATAAATAAATAAATAATATTAATATGTCGGAAGCTGCCCTGGATGCAGACACCTTTAAGTCCTGATGCACCAGGTTCTGAACAGTTACTGCCTTTAGTGTGCGTCGCAGTAACCTGGGCGTCACCCCAGCTCGGGTAACAAGGTGTGGCTCCAGGAGTAGGTGTCACCCACTGGGGGTGAGCCACACTCACCTGTTCCTTTGTAATCCTTCCCCTTTGCCCTTTGGGGGATAGAATGTTCCATGGAACCTCCCCTTGTGTGTGCCCTGTATAAGAATGAAGACTTCCAGTGGCCCGCTCTCTTTCCAAGGACCCTTAAGGTCGGAGAGCCGTCATGGATTTTGAAAAGGTACTTCTGTGCGGTTGAGTGCCTTCTTTGTCGTTTTCTTAGGTTATTGGAATAGTCAGATTTTGTGAACCCAGGACAGGTCGCCAGCTTGGATGGATGGCGATAATAATGATAATAACCCAATCAATAAATGGGCGAAGGGACTGAACAGACACTTCACAGAAGAAATACAACCAATCAGCAGATATATGGGAAAATGTGCAACACCTCTAGGATCAGAGAAACACAGACCAAAAGGAACAGCTTTTTCCTGTCCTCGCTGCCTAAATAGCACAGTAGAGGGGCTTCTCCTGCAGCAGCCTTATTGTAGGCTGACGGCAACCTAGAGGTGGTGTCAAGGGGAGGGGAGGGTGGAGGTGACAGGCCAGCGCTGCCCGTCTCCTGGAGGACGTCAGCACCCACAGACTCAACAGCCACAGGACGTCCTGGAGCCCAGCCCCATGGACACCCGGGGACCACGACACTGGCCTTTCCTTCAGGAAACTCAGCTGCACACTTTGTCTTTGATCATAGAAAAATGACGTCTCACCCATGTCCTTTGAAATATTATGCTTTGGAATGATGAACCAAGATGCTTTGAAAAAGAGAAGACAATAAAAAAATCCATTGTGGGACTAACAGAGCTGAAGGGGAGTGACAACAGCCACCAAGTGTCACTGTGTGGAAACAAGGGCTCTGTACAGCCCTCTCCTTGAGGTCACTCACCCTCAGAGACAAGCATCTCGACCTCCGTCCTCGAGGTGAGGAAAGTCTCAGAAACCTTGGTCAAGGTCATGCACTAAGTGACAGACCCTTCAAACTCAAAACCCCATGTTCCGTGTACGTGTGGCAACTTAAGCGAAAAAGCAAACAAACCTTTAATGTCAGAGGTTCGAAGTTCTCATGAGACTCTTCCCTGTGACCACCCTTGAGGAGACTCCCCCTAGAACTGAGAAGCATTTTTAAGAAGTTGCACCAGCCAGCTTTAGGATTCTGTAAGCCACCGATCTTTCAACAAGTTTTGAACAAGCAGCATTAGTGCCCTGTTCTTGAAATGGATACAGGAAAGGTAATTTTTAACTGCAAAATATGGTGAGGCACAGTTAGGTTTATGGAAGCTCCAGCCACTGTCCTGATTGTCCCCACCCCCCTGTGAGTATAAGAATGTCACTCCTTAGACCAACACCCTGCATGGAGTGGCACGGGGCTCCAACTGCCCAGCCGACTTCAGCAAGGACGTTCTGCTTTGCTTCCGCACGTGTGTGGATACAGATGTGTGTCCAATGTGTGTGCGTGGGTGGGCGTGCAAGGGTGTCCAGGCAGAACTCGGTGTCAACGACGCTGACGGCCAGTGTGTTTTAATTAGGGGCTCATGACACAGCATTGCTGCCCACACCCCACTCCACTCAACCGCCTAATCTAAGGTCCCCAGCTAAAGGCTAAGGTCGGAGGTCAAACAACAAGGGATCACTTGGGTTGGAAGTTTGTTCCTCCCCATGAGAACCACCAAACTGAACAGACACACCCCGCGTGGAGGAAACTGCTACAGCAACCGTATCTCATCTGCAGATAAAGTTGAGCCCTTTTTGATGTTTTGCTTGATAAAAGGAAAAACAGCCAAGGTCATTCTTGAGGAGCTGAGAATGAACACCACCGAGTGTTCCGGATTCTGAGGGCACGGAGTCAAGAGAAAGGTGAGAATCTTTTCCCTTTTGCTTCTGACTTAACGTTCCTTTGTCTTCAGTGTTTACATCCATGGTTTGGGCACAGACTGGACCTCAGAACCCCACCTAGAGCCCACATGCCTGCCACGTGCCTTCCTTCCAACACCCCCTCTGGACCCACTCCTGCTCCCCAGGACCCCTTTCCAGCAAGAGACCAGTGGACAAACTCACTTTAATCACCCTCTCCCGCACATCAACTTCTGCCTACATCTGCCTACTTCCCCTTCTTCCTCCGACTTTTAAATCAAGATGAAACTCATGATGCATGCGCTTCACCCTGAGAGTGCACGGCTCAGCGGCAGCACCCCCAGAGCCATGCAGCCATCACCGTCTAATTCCAGAACATTCTCATTGCACCCGAGGAGACCCCATACCCATGAGGCTGTTACCCCCAGCCCGTTCCTCCTCCTTTCCTACCACAGCTGACGACGGGTCTCCTCTGCACCGTGAATGGCTGTGCTTCTCACCCACTGCTCTCAGCTTGATCCTTTAACATCTGTCCTCTGAGAACACACTGGGCGTTTTCCTGGGCTGGGCAACCTGCTAATGCATGTGACTCACCAGCCTTGGCCCCTTGCACCCTCACACTCTGACCTTCTTTGGGAAGAGTCCTCCTCCCATGGGCTCATGTTTACATGCAAACCACCTCCAGGCACCTCCCCTGCTGGGCTATCACTGTCCTGGCCAGCCCACCTGCCCCACCACCTCTGGCCGGGTACTGACACCTTGAGAACCCCACACTGCTGAGCCACAGAAGTGGCTCCAACTAGCCTGTGCCAAGCAAGATGGCCCACCTCGCCCACTCCTTCCCGTGGAAGCCAAAAGGAGACTCCTGCCCCTGGTCCCCTGCTGTCCATCTCTGACCAGCCTCAGTGCTTCTGCACGGGCACCCCATGACATGGAATGACCCTCAAGACCGTGACAAACCGTCCTTTCAATGGAGTGCTCTCCAGGCCTGTTGGTCTCACTCAAATGACTCAAATTTTCCAACACACTGTACTTCAAGAGCGTATTGCCCTCTCCTGTGCTGGCCTTCCTCCACAGGAGGCCAGGCTAGGGGGTGCTGGGCGGCCTGTAGGTCACTGAGGTCAGCCAGCCTCTCCGGGTCCATTCCTCAACCACAGAATGAAGAGCATTTCCCATTGCCTGTAAGCACAGACCCCTTGCTTACAAACAGCAGCATCTAATGCCCACCGCTGCACGAAGGCACCTTCACACCAAGATGTGGTCCTGACACATTCCTTAAAAACGAGACCCTATCAGTGATGTCTGCCTTTTAAAAAACACTACTCTCAAAACGACGCACCCTGTCCAGGAAATCGCTGGAACGGGAGCACCAAACGTGTCTCTGAAGTTCTTTTAAGGAGGTAACACTCTTCCAGCCCAGGGAGGGCTCCAGATGACGTCATGCTTGATGCCCAGCCTAAGTGAAAGGGAAACTGTCACCAGGCCTGGAGCCCTCGGTGTCCTGCACAACGAAGGAGATGTCCTCAGATTCCTTGCAGCAGGGACCCACTTCGGTGGCACCAGCCTTGGCTTGCAGATGGAACCAGGTATCTGCAGAAGGAGAAGCCGGCAGCGAGAGGCCCCGGGAGGAGCTCCTGTCGGCAGCTCCGGCCAGTGTTGCTGCTGAGACCTGCTGACGTCAGGGTCGTGGCCTCCAGGTGCTGGCCGGCGGTGGCACTGGAGTTGGCTGCTGTCCCTGAAGCCAACCTGTTGCCAATGACTTCCTTCCTGGAGTCATCACCAGCTGGACCCGGGTGTCCTTTCAGGTGGCCCTTGTCAGCCAGGCACCTCACGTCAGCAGTATCCTGGAGGCTGCTCTACAACCCAGACTCTCCCCAGCACCACGTGGACATTGCCACCCCCGCCACAGGGGGCTGGCTCCGTGGTTCTGCCGTGGTGGAGGCTGGCCCCAGGGGTTCCCGTGACACCCACAGCAGCCACGCCTGATCTCTGCCTCCACAGAGACCCTCAGAGGCTAAAGGGAAGAAGGGGCTGCTGAGAGAGCTGGACCAGGAGGCATCTCAGGGGTGAGGACTGCTCCAGCTCCCGAGGTCACAGCTACCCAACCCGAGGCTGCAGACGGAGCCGAGGGTGTGTGTGCCCTCTGTGCCCCTCGGGCAGTCCCATGCTGAATCCGGGAGTGCCCAGCTGGCCGCTGAAGACTGTCTGCAGCTCCCACTGCACAGGCCACCAAGTGAGCAGGAATGACCTCCGAGTGGGCAGGAGGGACCTCCGAGTGGGCATGGGTGCTCTTCTGTAGTCACTTGAGCAAAATGGAAATGAGGTTATGGAGAACAAACACCAGTCTCTTTTAAAACAGTAAAAGTAACAGGTATCCAACACAGACTCCTTGAATCACTGTGCATGAACGCGCATTCCTATTTATTGACAACCTATTGTGTGTCAGGTTCTTTGATGAAGGTGAGGGATGTTTAAATGACAGTCAGATGAACAACTGGCATGAAACATCCTGGATCCAGACTGAGACGTAGCCGTGTCCTCCCGTGTGTATGGGTTGGAGGTGGAGTGTGCCACTGAGGGTGGACGAGGTCTTAAAACATGGCACCTATTTGGAGAGGCTCAGGGAGAAGAACCACTGATCTTTTACCCCCGCACGGGGCTAAAAGGTGCACCACAGTGCATCTTATTTGGTCAGAGAGTTCATGAGACAGGTAACCCTCCTTCCCAAACGAATGCTGTTTCCCAGTGGAGGGAGCTGGGCCCCGCAGCCTAGCTTCCACTTGTAGAAGCAACCTGATCCATGAGCCGTGGATGCCAAGGGCCCCCGCTGCCCGGAGCTGGGGACGAGCCCAGGGCCTGCAGCTTGCTAGGCTCACAATGACCACTGAGTGGCACCCCAGTCCCAGAATGCTTTTTTGTGGACTGTGAAGCCATGTCCAATCTGAGAAAGGGATCCTGAGACAAGCAGTTATCAACAGCTACCGAGGAGGTGGCTTCAGGGCCTGCGGAAGTGGGGTCTGTGTGTTTGCCACCCTTGAGCTCGATTTTTCATGGCCGTGAGATTGATCATGGCCCTTGTTGCTTGGAAACACTGGTACAGACTGGGTGTAAGAGAGTAAAACAGAAAGAAAGCTATGGTGCTGTTACACATTACTCAGGGGGCAGGGACCTTCTTACGTTAGCCTTCTGCAAGATGTCAACCCTTGGGGGCAGGAGGGATCTGGTCAACAGCCGACAGCCCTCTTTGGCTAGGGAACCAGTACCGGCAGCGGCTTCTGCACTGGTTTGGTTGCTTCTTGTACAGTTTATAATTTTGTGCCGCATGTAGGTATCACACTCCACGTTCAGCCATTCCTCCTCTGAAACTAGACACGATTAGAAAAGTTCACCTGAAAGTTCAAAAGAAATACATTTAAATACTATCATCCAGTCTCTTATAAGAATCCCAATAAACAAATAAATGTGCTGCAGGTTCACTTACCAAAGTAGTAAGATGCACTTCCTGTGTGTTTTGCTTTCTCCATGATTACAAAAAAACAACAGCATTGGGGCTGAGGCTGTAGCTCAGTGGTAAAGTGCTTGCCTAGCACATGCGAGGCACTGGGTTCAATCCTCAGCACCACATAAAAATAAGTAAAGATACTGTGTGTTCATCTACAACTAAATAAATATTTTTTTTAAAAAAAACAGCATCATATGAGCTTTGTTTAGGAAACATAACAAATCTTCAGATAGCTTTTGAATTCTAATTTGACTGTTCTTATCCATGCCACAAAATTGAATTTAATTGTTTTTTGTTGAAGCAGAAAAAAAAAAAAAGCTCATTATATTATGGAATCATAAGCCAGCAGGAAATAGAGCAAATTACAAATTACTATCGTGGACAGAAAGGGGGAGCAGGAGAAGGAAGAGGAGGAGACACGCTTCTCACTTTCATGTGTAAAGAGAACACAGTCTCTTTGCACGCACAGTTAAGTTGTCACAGGAAAAGGTCCAGGCCTCCCTGGGGACAGCGGTTTCCTCCTTGCTCCTGGAGCAGTTTGGAGATGACGGGGTGTGTGCCACCACACTCAACAGAGAGCATTTACTTCTGGGTCCAGGAGGCTGGGTCTGCTCCCCTTTCCTTCCTGCACAGCAGGATGATAGAAATGGGGGCGGCTTCCCGGCCACCGTGCAGGATTCCATGACAAGGTGCACAGGTCCCCAGGGGAGGCTGGGAGAAGCGGAGCCCAGATGTGGCTCTGTGCTGAGCTCAAGCCCAGCTTACTCCAGCACCAGAAGGAGGGGAGCAAACAGACATGGAGGAGCAACTTCTCTCCGACAGCCAGGCGCTGGACAATGTGCCCGCAGGCCAATCTGTGTGTCGTGCACAATTTTAATTTTTATGATTAAAACAGAAACTTAAACTCAAGACAACTGCTTCGTTCTTACACCCTACCTGACCACAGACTGAAATGTTGAGTTTCCACAGAGGGACTTGGCTAAGACCCGTCAATATACCAGCTTCATCAAAAACCGCAGATGACAGTATCTAACGTTTGGGAGATAAAAAATTTAAGAGCAAATTAAATATTGAAAATCACAGGAGTCTTTCTGCCAAACATGAGGAACCTCCTTTCTTTCCATCATGGACATTCATTTTATTTATTTTTTATTGGTGCGTCATACCTATACAGTATGGATTCATTATGCCATAATCATAGATGCACATAACATAGTTAATCCAGCTCATTCCCTGTACCTTCCCACTTCCCTGCCCCCAGATCCACTTTCCCTACGGATCTCCCTCCTCTTATTATTTCAATTAGCACAGGACTCATTGTGCCGTATCTGTACAGGCACATCCCATAATTGGTGGATTCCTTCTTTGTCCTCTCGATCCCTGTCCCCTTGGCCTCCCTTCCTGTCAGTCTTCCCTGTAACCACTGGTACCATCAGACGTTCCTCACCATCAGTCAGGTTGCACAACCCCAGGGGAAGACGATGAGGGAAATCAGGGTCATTTCAAAGCTTCCTTATGAAAGGAAGGAGGACAGTCTTTAGCTGGACCTTGGACACACACCTGATGCCTGTCTGGTCACTACTCTTCCAACCACTTCCTCTATTCCAGAGATTCCTTCATCAAGTGGCTCTATCAACTCACTGGTCCATTTCCCCTCCTCCATCTGGAAGAAGAAACATTTTTCCGGGGGGCGGGGGGTGAATCTTTTCCTGCCCTCCTGTGGAGCAGACAGGCCAATGGTAAATAGAGCTGGCGCACAGGCATTGACTGTGACCTGGGCAGCTGAGCCCACCACCCTGGCACCTGCTGGCTACCTTCTTCACACAGGCCATGAGCCAAGAGTGGCTCTACAGATAAACTCCCCAAACCACTTGAGCCTGCAGAACACCAAGTCATGCGAACTGTTATTTTTCCCCAAAAATGATTCCATTCTTCTTATTAGATCTGTGTTCCCCAAATTATACCCAATTACTATTATCATTGTACTTTGAATTTCATCAGTGAAAACTGTGGAAATCTGTTTTCACTGTTGTTCTGTTCACACCAACCTGAAATCCTTCATACGAACTCTCAGCTCATAAAACGTAAAGTTCTCATCCCCCAGCGCTTCACAGGACTCTGGGCCGACCTCAGCCACTCCGGGAGTTAGACTGACCTGGGAAGATTCCCTCCATATGTCGAAAGAGGAATGGTTTCCCAGGGGGTCCACCAACAGAACCCACCAACCCGAGGAGTTTGGCCTGCATTTCAATCCTAGGAAAACTTCTTTAACCAGCTCACGCACCCAGCAGCTCCTATCAGCCAAAGTCCACGGGAAAAACAGGAAACTAGAAAGGAAAATTCCTATTTAGCCAAAGCCCTGCCACTTGCGCACGGCTCAGAGGGAGCGGCTCAGGAAGTCCACAGGCCCACCTGCCCCTCTACAGGACACGGTTCCCGATAAGATTGACAGTGACTTCCCTGGACAGAGAAAGGGGGCTGCTGTCAGGGCCTCTAAATACAGGGACCCAAACCTCCAGACCTCTCTGAAGCCCCCAGGGGTGCCGTGAGACGGTAGCTCGGTGTAATCACGACCTTAAAGATGACCAAGAGGCTGAGAGCAGCACACACAGAAGGCCCAGGATCAGAAACATAGAAGGGGAGAGGCTAGCCATGCACAGAATGAGCTCGGCGGCCTGTGAGTGAACTCCTGGAACTGTGATCCCCAACAGCTCGCCGAATATGACGAGATAGGAGGTATGACCTCCTACCTCTCACCCACCTCAGTCCCAGCAAGCAGGTGCCCTCCACCTGGCGACTTGGCCGAGTCTTTAAAAAAAATAACACTGCATTCATATTGGCAATGATTGTGGGGACACTGGTCAGGCCCTGACCTGTGATCACAGATGAATATTTTATAAGCAAATGAAAGGGGCACTTCAACTTGGTGGAAGGAAGGGAGGGAGGGAGGGGGAAAGGGAAAAAGAGTAAGGAGAAGAAGACAGGCAGGCCGGCGGAAACACAGCCCCGGCTCTGGAGGGAAATGGAGACGCAGCCTCCCTTCCGTGGGGCGGCCAGTGCCCTCTTCTCTGGGGAGGTCCAACTTAGTCTGCATCCGATGGAGGCAGAAAGGGCCTGGGAGGAGGCTGCATGGCCCCAGGGCTGCTCCTGTCCCCAGGCTGGTCTGGTGGAGATGAGAGACCTTGTCCTCCTGTCCCACGCCATGGCAATGACTGGTGCAGGATCCAACACGCCGACCGACTCTCACCAGTGAGACTCTGGGGGACAGGAGCAGTGTCTGCAGGCTGGGTGGAAATGGTAAAGGTGTATCTGGGGTCATCAGCCACTTTGCCACTAGGGAGTTGGCCGAGGAATGAAGTCAGTGGAGGCAAGCCCAGCTGAGCTGGGGCAGGGCACGGAGTCAGCGGGATTCAGGCAGCTGTCGCGAAGGTGTCTAAGGTCACACTCCTAGCTGCACCCCACCCCCTGGAGTCTGTTGTTCTGTCAGTTGATACATCCCCCTTTTTGGTGCAGGTGAAATCGAGTGGCTTCTGCCATGTGCCATCCCAGGGGTCTGTGCATATTTAGGGCAGCGGTGCGTAGCCAGTCCTCTGAACATCTTACGGTGAAGCCTGGATCTCAGGCTCTCCAACCTGTGCAGGACTGAGGGTGGGGTGACAGCCGTTTAATAAAATGTCACCATGGGTGAGGAGGAGGAAGAGGGGACCGGGCACCTAGGACCCAATACCTCCCTGTCTACTGTTCCCATCACCTGTGGCTAAATGCAGAGGGAGGAAAACCCCAGGACAATGCCTCTGGGAGGGGAGAGAGATGACAAAGGCAGGCCTGTCCCATCTTCTTGAAACGACGGCAGGAGCAGGCACAGTCTTGCCTGCCCAGAATCCATGTCCTCGCTGTCAGGAACACCACGGCCCCAAGTCCCCGTGGATGAGGTGGATGCACAACTCAGATGTGACCTGGCCAGTTGGCGGGGTCATCTTTGGGCCATGGTGAGCATGTCCCCGTAGGTGGGATCAGAACTACTTACAGGGGACTTTGCACCGTGGCTGGCTTTCCATAGGACCTTGGACCTGCCAGAGGGGACCTCCTGGAGAAGATCACCTGCAGAGAGGAGGTCAGAGTCAAGACAGTGAGGGACAAGAATTCCCAAGCCTGCCTCAAAGCCAGGCAGGCACCAGCCTAACTGTGCCATCGGGAGCATCCCCCGCAGTTAAATTCATTTTGGCCACTTGTTCCCAAGCAAAGAGTGGGAGCTCAGAAATGCAGTTAAACAAGACCCTGACAGAAACCTCGAATCTCAGCTGTAAAGGGTGGAGAAGACATGCTCGTGGTGCTGCTCAGGGTTTATTCTAGGATGATCTTTGTGCGTACTATTACATACTGCAGCTACATGAAGATCAATGCACCTTTTGTGGGTCAGCCTTCAGCCAATGAACAACCAAACTTCTGAGAGAAGACCTGGTCCATCTGTTAGAAAATGTCCCTGTACAAAGGAAATCGCTGACAAGAGCCTATCAGTTCTAAATACCAGAAGATTCTCCCTAATGTCCTTCCACCAAAAAACGAATGAGCAAAACCTTAACTAAAACCAATTATGCTGTAGCCAAAGTTGCTGCTCTGCTTCTCAAACACTAGGCTGTCCCTATTTAAAGGGCTGGGAGATGCACGATATTCAAGACTTACCTTTTAACCATCCACAGGAAAGGTACATCAAACCTGTGCTTGGCCACAATTTTACTTTTGTTGAAAATGAAAACATGTTACTTTTAAAACTCAGAATACTTTCTAAATGATAATAGTTTCCTTAACCAGAATTTTATCAGAGATGAAACCCTAAGCTAATTTTTTTTTTCCTAGGAATAATACCTTTTTAATGAGAATGGATTCTATCTGCAATCGGAAGAAGTTGTCTCTGTTAACTCCATATAATTTGTGTAAAATTTTCAGAATTTACCAAACTGTATTCAAACTGTATTTACCAAACTGTATTCAACATGCATCTCTCCTTCTCTCTCTCTCTGACACACCACACACACACACACACACACACACACACACACACACACACAAACTTTCTCTCTCCTCCCCTCTGGCCACAGGATGGGAAACTTTGCATACCATTCCCAGTCCCAAAACTCTCAAGTCACATTAGCATATTTTAGAATGTGAGAAGTCTTGCAGTTAGAGCTATCTGCTCAAAATTGCTTAGCCCAGCATTTTCCAAAGTTAACTTTCTCAAGATTTAACTATAGCATTTCACACCCGCACCCTCAGCCCCACCTCCAAACCCCCTTTCCTCAAAGCAACTTTGGGAACAGCTTGTAGAACTAGTTCCATAAAGTGAAGTTTGGGGAACTCTTTGAGTGGTTTCTATCTCCACAGATTTTGCTGTCTGAATAATATATAAGGAATTTTGAGTGACAATTGCACCCATTTGAATATATCTTCAACTGCCTCCATAATTAGAAATTTAAAATGCAAATTTCTCAAAAGCAAACTGTCTTTACCATTTAGACATGTTGCGGAGATTTATCTGATTTTGTGTATACGCCCATTACTTTCCTGTATATCTGGTGTAGGTAATGGGGTGGAAAGACTGATAAATATTGAATACAAATATGATTAATGCTCTCCAAGTTTACATATATACTGGACCTTGACAATTTTAATATGAAGATTGTACTCTGTCCTTTTAAGTTGTTATTTTTTTTTTAATACGTGCCTCTTGGGACCAGAGATACATAACAAAATAATGGAGACTCCTTCAATTATCGTCTGTACAAGAGGCAACCATGACTCATGTGGTGTGGGTCAGACATGAAGTATCACTGCTGACACCAGATGTGGCACTGAGGAATGAAGAAGCCATCACCACCTCCTCCACACTCGGGAACAACCCAAGTGTCCACTGCTATCTTAGACAAGCTCCTTGGCTGTGCTTTTCATCTCAACAAGCACAAAACAATAAAGCGGGTAGTTTAGAGCAGCTCAATGCTGAAGATCAGCTCCTTAGATGGTGTCCCCGAAAGGTCAGCTGATGTGGGTGCAGTTGAAAACAGACCCCTGAAAATCCTCTCGGCACCATCGGGCTGGTGAACGGGCAGGGTACAGTCAGGGTGACAGGTCCTTCACAAAGCAGCATGACCACAGCTCTCCCAGGAGCAGAGTACAGACTGCAGCCCCGAGAGACAGGTTCTGAGACAGCAGAGGACAGTCAGCCCCATGGCAAGAGCAAGTGCTGACCAGACAGGCTGGACACACCTACATTTTAGGTCTTTTTGTGCTAAATGTGATAAACTTGGTTTTTCATTGATTCTCTAAAATATTCTGCGCCTGGGCGCTAAGAAGAGCTATGTCCTCTTCTCCAAAGTGGACTGCAACTGCTGTCACCTTGCCACGTCACCCAAACCTTGCTATACTGTAGTGTAATATAGCAAGGGATAGTGTAGGCCAGGATCAAACCCAGGCCCTCCCCCGCGCGAGGTCCAGCTGCACTCCCAGCCCTTGGCTCTCGTGCAGCATTTCTCCAGCGAGCTGTGGTGTGCTACTGAGTCAAAGTGATTATGACATCACAGGAAAACAGCTGCCACTTACTGAGCATCGCCTACCTGCTGCCCGGCAAACCTTCTAGTGCGGCAACGTGGTCTTCACGAGAGCACCGAGCAGCGCTGCTGTTACTGTCTCCAGTGAGCAGATCAAACACGGAGACGCAGGGAGGCTGAGACGCACAAGCTGAAAACCCCACAGGCAGAAACAGGCAAAGGCTCAGATCTGGATGCTAGCTGGGAGCCCCGCTTGGCCATTTTGTGGATTTTTATTTTTTATTTTCTGGCACGGGGTTCAATCCCCAGCCACTTCCCGAGTTACGGGGATTACAGGTGTGCGCCATGACGCCCGGCAGATATATTTTTTAAAAAAGTGAATTGGGCTTAAGATAAACTTTAAGAAATGTAAGTCTGAGGACGTGAAATGAAGTCATGCAGGTTGCAGTGAACCTCTGGCAAGCAGGTGACCCACCACTGTGACGTGTGTGTGTGTGTGTGTGTGTGTGTGTATGTGTACAGCTGCCGACTGGGTCTGCAGGCCTCTGGGTGAGTGTGAACAGGCAGACCATGGGCACAGACTTGGGGCAGGAGCAGCCGAGTCCCCTCCTGAGATGAAAAGCCCCACTTCCAACTTACCTGCTCTTGATTTCTCCCCGAAAATTCCCTTGTTCGTGTAGGAGATCTTCCTATTTTTTTTACACGATTTTAAGACATCACACAGTCATATTTCTATGGGAAATATAAATAATTCAAATAACTCTGAAAAAGAAAGGCTTCAATTATTGTATATTATAATTTGAGGGGGGAAAAAAATCAAACTTGAGCAAAAGCTGACAGTCAGATCAGAGGCATTGCAGGAAGTTTCTTGCTCATTTTCTCCAGAGGTTAAGCCAGAATATTTTTTTTAAAAGGGCAGAAGTTTAAGGTCTAGCTAGGGAATAAAGACGTGTTTTGTCTGACACTTCCCAATTCAAATCCAACATTTATCAAATGATCCTTAAGTACTGTGTTTAAAAAAAAAAAAAAAACCCAGTCAGGACCTGGCAGATGGGGTATATTAAGCTTTCATTATTGTAAATTTGTATTTTAAAAACCCAATATCTTTTCTGTAAATATGCAAGGGATTCTCTGACAATTTCTCTTTTTTGTGAAGCCACCTCTCACTGAAAACATTTTAAATAAAACCCTTATATCTAAAATGGATTCTTGGCATTTGGGAGTTCAAAAATCTCCCCCGAATTCAGAGGGGGGGATAAAGCTGCGTAATTATAGTTCACTTAAGTGCAAGTTATAAAGTAATCAGAAATGATTCTAACCAAAAAGTAACATCTTAGAGTGGCATTTAAAACCAGAAGAAAAAAAAAGGGACGATTGGCATTTTGAACATTTTCTGGCAATTTGTTATTCATTAACTCAGAGAAAAAATGTGCATGCTTTTTTTTTTTTAAAAATGAGGCAAACAATGCTGAAAATTAGCATGAACGACCGGCCACTGCTTTGTGAAAAACCATATGCTTTAATGAGGCTATCAAGAACAACAGCTTGATTATTTCATTGGATACATTAATATCAATCCATAAGATACAGTGCTATGGACCATACAGAACTATTGCTGCACACAACAGCAGTGATAATTATTAACATTACAGTACCAAGCGTCCGCAAGAGACAGTCATTTGTCGTTTTTTTTTTTATTTTTTATCAAGAAATAGGGTTTCTTTATACTGTTATCAACATCAACCTTTCCCCAGTGCATTTTACAAAAATATTAGTAAGTGCATTCCTTGTGCTTTATTGGATATCTTTTAGCGTCCTACGTGTTTTATTTGTTCTTATTGCTTTACTGTTCGGAAACAACCAGAAAGAACTTGGTCATCCTCTCCAGAGGACCAGGTTGGTTGTTTCAGCTTTTGGCAAAGACAGAAGGTTTGGTATTTCCACTGCCCCACGACCACGGGCAGGGGGACAGTTTTGGTGTTTTGGTCACTCCAAATGGAGGCCCAACCCTGAGTCACAGTTCCGCACCCAGGGATGGGGGGGAGTGGTGTGGATCATCCTCCTGTTGAAACCAAGAGCCCCAAACCACTGCCTCTCGGCTTGGCTAGTCCCTAAAGCGAACTCACACTCCGTTTGGCAAAAAAGAAAGAAAGAAAACCAGCCGGCTGCAGCGTTCCTCTGGGTTCGCCCCCCTGTGCTCCCAGAAATGCCCCTTAAGCAGGAAAGAGGAGGCAGGAGCAGGAGGTGGCGAACTGGGGCCCCGCTGCAGCCGGAGGTGCAGGATGCCAGGCTTTCTCTCAGAGGCTTTCGGCTCTGCCACGGCCACGGTCCCTGGGCATGGGTCAGCCAGCCTCGCTGCATCGTTAAGAGCCCCCCAGATCAGCTCAGGAGAAGTAGCTCGTTGCTTTGCCACCTTCAGCTGTTGCTCCCAGCCCCTCCCCCCGTATAAATATGAAGAGAACAGCAGACAACGCTACGATTGTTGTCCGAGCACTACGGCACAGGAGCTCTTCATGCAGATCATCACTACTCTAGGAAAAGGCGACACAATCCAGAGGGCTGAAAGAATGGGAGCCACGCGTCCCGGCCCCCTTCAGTAATAAAGCTATAAAACTGAGAGCATCATCAACGTCTTCAAGGGTCTTCTCGGTGGCCAGTGGCCAGCGTGCACGGGGACGGAGAGGTGGGCTCTCCTCCCTAAGCCATCGTCCACACACCCGGCGATCGCGTTCTCTGATCCCTCCGTCCCCGTCACCAATTCATATTTGACATTGAAACACTTTTTTTAAAAAAAAAAAAAAAAAAAGCAGACCCCCTTGAATAAGGTTTCCTGATGAAATAGGTTGGCACTCTGTCACTAAAGTCTATTTCAGGTTAAAAAGATCTGAAGGAAACTGGAAGCTCTTCCTCTGTCTTCAGAGGCACCGTGCCACAAGACCCTCTTCACTCCGGATGCCGTCTTAGAAGCATCCTCCTGGTCACAGTTCAGTCAGTGCTAGTCCAGAGCAGACGACGCTGTGTGTAAGGCACTTCATTCTGAATGGATATGCTTTGCGCCACGGGCTCTTCAACTGCAGGCTGCTTCTGAGAAAGGCCCCTGGCAGCCTGGCTGCATCTGAGTGTCACTGCATAAGACATCTAGGCTGGATAGATGTAACACTACTGTCATTGCATAGGGCTACACAAGTAGGTAATGCACGGAAACTAACTTTACATGGCTGCTTATTAAAACATTGTTATTGAGTAACAGTAACTTGCCGATACAGTATTTCTCTCTTTTAAAAAATCCAGCATGTTCGCTGAAATAAACCCCAATTTAAAGGACCACAAAGGGCATAGTAACTCTGGTTATCAGTCTCCAAGAATATTGCTACTTTATATCCTAAAAATAAATACATAGGTTTATGTTTTTTTTTCTAGAAAGCCTGGTTTTAACCTATTAATACTCTATCTTAAATGTGTTGAAAAACAGTTTTGAGTGAGCCTATAATATACAAAATATTTGCAAAGCTCTCTTTAAACACAAGACCTTGCATAAAATTTTTCTTTCCTGGGTGTACAAAGAATGCAGAAAACCACCAAAGAGTTGTAAAAATACTGAAAACTCGTCGTCTTCAGATGCAGATTCTTACAAATTAATACAAACATCGAAAAGAACGATGATAACAAAGAGTCTGTACAAATCAAATGACTAAAACATAATTTAAAAATAAAAATAGTAAAGCCAATTAGAAATGTGCCCAGTTCGGTTGTCTTATCAAAAGCAAAAAAATAAAAAATAAAAACCAAAACGAAGGAAAAAGAGAGAGAGAAAACAAGTACAACAAACTTTCAGTGCTCCTCAACAATGGACTTTGAGAGGACATTCATTTCCATTTCAAAATGAAATGCATCCGATGACAAAGCTGGGTTGCGCTTATTAATTCATGAAGGAAGAAAGCTGCGTCTGCAAGGTGAGGAGGAGTGGGTGGCGGCTCTCCAGAGGCCCTTCTCCCACCTTGCGATCTGGGTTGGTGTCAGTTCCACTTGCTAACTGACAACCCTCAGGAAAATGACTGCTGTGAATTTTGTTTCATTTTGTTTTGATTTTTTTTTTTTTGGTCTTTTGCAGACTACACTAGTTAGTTCCTTAAATAGTTTGCAGAACAAAGGCTGAAGGGTGCTCCCAGGTACTGTGTCTTTAAGGCAGTACCAATGAATCAGTACATTTATAAAAGGGAGAAGGGTTAGGATGCACATCTTTCTTTTTTTTTCTTCATGTATTTTTTTTTTTGGTTGCTTTACATTCGTTCAATTAAATTCTACATTGAATTGCCAAGGAAGTCACAGGCATGAAAACCTCAGATCAAGTTTCCCCTGAATTAGGATGGACAGACGCAGCCCCGACAGGCACCTCCGGGCTGGGGGGGGGCGTCGGCCGGAGCTCAGTTCACAGATCCTGCACACACGCGCTGTACGACACTTTGGAGGCATTTGGAGTTGTAAAATAGAATATACAAGTCCGTTTCACAAAATTCTAAAAATAAAATATATCCTGGGCTATCAATAAAGCATGGAAAAAATTCATATTAAAGGAAAATTATCAAGAAAACCCCTTCCGGGAAATGCCGTGTGTCCCAGTCAGGGAGGGGGCCGTCTGAGGACGCGGTGGCAGGTGCGCTAACACGCCAGCTCGGCCTCCTCCATACTCATGCTGCTCCTCCGGCTGCTGGCCTTGGAGGCTCCCGGGGACACGGAGGACAGGAGTGGGTCAGTCACCCCGGCGGGAGAGAGGGTGTCGTCCATCAGGATGTCTTCCAGCTTGGACCCCATCTTGGTGGGGACGCTGTAGGCCTGGGCGCCCTCGGCCGCAGGCCCCAGGCTGCTGCTGAAGGCCAGGGTGCCGTCCGTGAGGTCTAGGCTGGTGCACGCCAGCTCTGCCTGGTGCTGCAGGAGGTCCTGGCTGCAGTTCTCCAGTACCGGCTCTTGCTTGATGATCCGGTTCACCAGATCCGGGGAGCAGAGACCCGTGGATGGAATGAGGGAGAGTCCGTGAGCCCGGGCCTGCATCTCGAGTTCCTGTAAGAAGAGTCCACATCACACACTGGCACAGGGGGCGAGGGGAGGACGCTCAGGGCAGGGAACCACTCCTTATGGCTCTGCGAACGCACACCCAGGTCAGTACACACGGGGAGACCCAGGGAACGCACGTCACCAAGAGTGAAGGTGCGCTTAGGAGGGTGAGGAAATGCCCAAGTAAGTCCTCCACTCTGGGGTGCTGCCGTGGGGGAGGCTGTGCTGGTGTGGAGAGGACATCTGGACCCTCTCTTTGGCTCCCCCTTATTTTCTCTGTGAATCTAAGACTCCTCTAAAAAAAAAGTCTATTAAAATGAGACAGAGGGAAAACAATAAGTTTCCAAAGTGAAAGTTTGTTTGCTCTTTAAAATTAATAAACTCTGCATTTCCTAGAGTACCGGTAACCACCAGTCATATATGAAACGACTTTTTAGGTGGCAGATGGACTTAATTATGTATTAAAAACAGACTTTCAGAGACATTAATGTTGACAATGAGGATAAGCTAAAAGTATAAAAATAAAACTTTAACATGTGACCTGATGAAAAGAATGTATTAAGTAAATGGTCATAGAATTTCACGGTCCCTAGGTCACGCACCGAGGGACCCAGGGAGCTGCAGGGAGCACAGGGAGCTGGACACAGTTTAAGATTTCAAGGGAAACGGTGAAACCACCAAGAACTGCCAAACTCAAGATGGTTCTCAGCCTCGTGTGAGTCGTGACACACACTCAGTCTCTCGTCCCAGCACTGAAAGTGGCTTCACAGTGCTACTGTGACGAGGACGCATGCAGGTCAATGTGGAATGGGAGGCCAGGGGCGGCCACTGCAGAGTCCACAAGCCTGGTGCTGCCCAGCGGGGACACATCTCATCGGTAAGCGCTGTGATGATTTAAGAATAAAACTAAAATGATGTCTTCCTTTCGATCTTTATGATTTTTGTTTTCCAAATGTCTACCAAGAGGTTAAGACCTAAATACTCCATGAGTTGTTTGGACCTAACAGAAAAGGAAGGGATTTCCGTGGGCCTGGGGATGGAGTGAGGGCCACACAGACACTGACGGCACCAGGAGTGGCAGTGTCTAGAGGTGACGGCCCAGGCTGAGTAGGTTCCCGTGGGTAGCGGAAGGCTGCAGAGCTTGGCCCAGCCAGCCTCACCACAGCAGGCCAGGGGACATTGTTTCTTCTGAATTCAACAACTCGGTTGAATTCAACACCTATGAAATGAAGAATTGCTTCCTACACTTTCTTCATGTACTTCTGATGAGCTAACGCGCATCCCCAATTCACAGGCTGAGGTCCCAGCCCCAGGACTGACACACGACTCCTGAGAGACAGAGGTCACTAAGCTAAAGGAGGTCAAGTGGGACAGACCAGACCCCAGACACCATTGGGACCAGAAATAAGGGAGAAGGTGCCACATGCAGGCCAAGGAGGCGGTCTCAGAAGAAAGCAGTCCGGTGCCGCCCTGATCTTGGACACGTGGCCTGTAGAACAGAGATAGTAACTGTCCATGGCTTGGGCCACCCAGCATAGCATTAGCTGTCTATTTCCCAATGTCAGAGACGCCCCAGGACCTCAACCCCACATAGCCTTGGAGCAAGCCTTTGCCCCTTCCTTTTTGGGAGGCTCCTAAAGCAAACCATAGGGACCCAAATGGCGTCCAGTAAGCAGTCAGCTTCTGCGTGCAGTGGCTGTCCCGTGCCCCAATGCCACAATGAAGAAACACAGGATGTGCGTTAAAAGCAAGCCGGCTGGCCCCCCAGAGAGGGTCCAGGTTCTCCACAGGACCTGGCCCCTCGACCTCTGCCCGTGAGCTAGAATCCATGTGCCTGGAAAGCCAGGTTCAGCTATGTTGGGACCAGAGGGTCTTCTGGGCCTCCTTGAAACCGCGCACTGAGGGGACCAGAGCTTGGGATGTCACTTGAGTGCCTGCATGCTCCTTTACAGACTCTGGGAGCACGAGCCTCTCCAGGCTTCCCGTTAAGGCCCTGGGCTGTTTAATAAAAGCAGCTCCTCTGATAATGAGGCTCCCTGCTCCTTCTCGTGTGAAGATTTTTGCATGCATCGCTTGGGATGAAAATGAAAGGAAGACCTCAGGCCCAAGCGGAAACTGCTCTTGAGTCTCATGCCCACAGGAGACCAGCAGCACCTCCTACCAGCCTGTGTCTCTCCAAAAACCACACCAGTCAACAAAATCAGACCAAGAGAAGCAAACGCCTTACTGCACACCTTTGCTGTTTAATTAAAAATGTTTATCAGCTGATGAAAGCAGTTACTCAGATTTCCAAATAAGGTGGAAAATCTCTTCTGAGCACTCTGGCCTCACCAAATTGCAGAGGTTTCCAGATTAATAGCATTTCCTGCAACATCGTGAAGTTGTAAAGGTGGCCCACAGTCACTGAGAGAAAAACCCAGGCACCGTCACCATGGAATTTCCAACGCACCTGTGGCACTGCGTGATATTTTTGTATGAATACATACCTTTGGAACCTTGAAATAAAACAAAACCTGATTTCTCTTCCAAAACCGTCATCACATTTTACAACTTGTTTAAGGAAATGACGCATCAGGATAAGCTGCTTTTGTAAGTAGGTCTACTCAGTAGGTACAGGGACCCGTTGGAGGGGCGAGACGTAAGACCAGCAGTGATAACCAAAGCAGGCGAGGAAGGGAAGATGATTTCCAAAGGACCCACAACCTGCAGGGCACCTGGATTCTAAAACCGGACCCTGGAGGAGAGCCCCCTCCACTTGCCGTCCCCACGCCAAGGACCTTGGCAGCCAATGGGAGAGCGGCACCTCATACCAATGTGGTGCGCTCCGAGGGTGGGGAAGTGGGACGTCCAGGAGGGACACCACAAGGACCATGGTGGCTCTAAGGGGGCATGCTGCAGGTGGCTGACCCCTAAGTCACTCCCGGAGGAGCTGCAGTGGAATCCAAGCAGATGACGAGAGGAGACCACGACTCAGGGAGAAGACCCAGCGTCCCAGGCTCTCACGGTGGAGCAGGCCAAGGAGGCAAGCAAGTTAACCGCCCCCGAGCTCCACTTTGGTCTTTGGTCATGGACAGAGCTTGAGGACAGTCACGGGAAGCTGTGCCTGACCCTGAGCAGGAGAGGCCAGTACCTGCGAGGAGTCCCAGAGCCAGCCCTAAACAAGGTCCACAGCCATGTCCCTCCTGCTGTGCTGCAGGCACTCCCGGGATGGGACAGTGGTCAGAGGCACACCTCTAAGACTGCATCTGCTTCCTTAAGCTCTTCCACACGGCACAGAGCCACAGTCTCTAAGATCTGTGTCCTTATTATTAGACCCTCTGGTATCCCAGGTCCTTAAAATATGGGGACTGCTCCTACCACCAAGAAGTACTGGGCATCCTTTATGTAGCAGGCAGAGTCAGTGCTCATTATTTCTGGCAAGTCCATTCTGCAGAGTCCTACAAACACGGAAGGAGCGAATGTGGGACCATTGTCCCTGCGGGAAGGGCGGGGTTAGGCTCTGCCCGTCACAACACCTGCAACCTACAGGGTCTTGGCTTCTGCGTGTCTCTGATTCGAGACACATGCCTCTAAAACACACAGTAGGTTCCTTAATACTGGGCTCAGACCACACACCGAAACTCAGGCCTGGAGGGAGTGAATCTGACCCCTGCGCACGCCACAGGGACAACGCTGGAAGGCACTTCTGCACTGCACCCGGGGATGCTCTAAATGGCAAAACCAACAAGAATGAAAACCAGAAAAACGTGAAACCTGTGACGCTCCACGGGCCACAGTAAATGGGTGACAGTGTGGGAGCTGAAACCAGAGGGCAGGGCCTGGACCTCCACCAAGAACCAGCACAAGGGGCCACTCCAAACCACCGCTCCCCACGTGTCCAAGAACAACCGCGGAAGCCATGGTGATGGTGGGGGACCAGTGCGCTTTGTAAGCAGGGAAATGCAGGACTGGAGCAGCCTGCGTCGGGGCTGGGTGCCCTCCCCGGGCGCGGCTCCTCCCCCACCGGCAGCCCGGGCCGAGCCTGCCCTACCTGGATCCGCAGCAGCAGGTGCCGGTTGGCGTGCTCCAGCTTCTTCTGCCGGCTCTCCAGCTCCTTGGCGCGCTGCTGCTCCCGCTGCAGCTTCCGGATGTAGTCCACGGATGCCTTCAGGATAGTTCCCTTGTTCCAGCGCATGTCTCTGTGAGGAAGAGGGGACAAAGCAGACCTCGTCAGGAAGCCAGGCTCCGTGAAAAAGCCAACATCGAAAGCGTTTGGCATCTTCAGACGTCATCACCAACGCACATCAGCAATGGCGACCTTCCACAAGGAAACTGCACATGCCGGATGCTTCCACGGCCTGTGTGCATTGTCCCATTCCATGCAGACACACATCAGGGACAGTAGGGACATGGGACAAATGTGGGAACAGATGACTCGGCTTGTCCTAGTCTCAGAGCCACCAGACAAGGGCGGCGAGACTTACACAGAGGTCTGTTGCATACCGGGTCGACACTCTCAAACCCTACATTAATGGCCACAGGTCTCTAGGACCATGAAGTCACTCCCTTGGGCAGAAGAGCCACCGTTAAAAATGACACGACTCTGTGGGGTGGTATGGTTGATGACTGTGGCATAAGTGGGGCGTCCTCAGAGCTTATGGAGAATTATCCTGCCACCTGATGCTCTCGGCCCCCCTCTCCTCATGTTCCAACTGACAGCACCCCATGTGTCTGAGTGGCCTCCTGGCTACACTGTTGGACTCACAACAGGCACTTCACATCGAGTGCTCTGAGAAGTCCAGATCCCACGTGGGGTAACACAGCAGCCCTGTGAGAGCCCAGCACAGCACCTAGAGTCTTCTCAGAGGGGGACCCTGCCGGGGACTTTCTCAAGTGTTCAACGTCCTTCTGTCATGACCTTCTTGATGGAGAGGTGGAAATGTGCCGTCTCACTGGCTGGAAACTGAAGCCCAGGGGCTGAGAAATGTCTCCACGGCCTCAGACCCCGGCTCAGACCCCTGCTCAACCTGGACTTCACTGTTCAGACCATGGAGGGATACGCAGGGGCCCCTTTCCTGCCAAAACGGAAAGTGAATCCCGAGAAGGAAGGAACTTCTCCAAGTTCAGACACCTGCTAGGACGCCACCCACCGGGAATCCCCACCAAGGCAGCCAGAGCAGGGGCCTCTCAGCGCTCAGTCAGCTGGCTCTGCTGGACTGACAATGAGGAAATCAGGGCACTCAGATGTAGGTGAACACACTGAATTTTTAAATCACTCCAGAAAAAAACACAGAATGATCTACATCTATGTAAATACTACTTCTACATGACTTGAAATTAACCTGAAGTCTTTTAGATTTTATGTATTGTCATCATAACGATGCCAATCGTGAATGGTGAGATGATTCATCCCCTGGGATGCGTGGAGAACCACCTACCCCACCTCCTGCAGCTGCTAAGGGCAGGTGGGAAGCACCAGGTGGGACAGGCGGGTGGCCCATTAAACAAGCCACCCAGTAATAGATCCTCACATGTCCCAGACGAAGAACAAAACAGAAGTTCTCCCATGAGAGCCACAACTGGAGCTTCAGAGAATTCCCTGGGGTGGACCCTGGGGTCTCAAAGATGGCAAACTAGGTGTCCTGAGAGACCCTGAGTGAGCCCAGAGACTCCTGCTCAGGCTAAAACCAAAGTCACAGGAACTTGAGCACCAGCGAGACGTGACCAGGGTGGAATGGTGCCTCCTGGGCCAGGAGATGAGCTTTGGACCTTTCAAACAGAACTGCCACTCCATGTTTAAGAAGCACTGATTCCAACCAATTAGCCGGGGGTTACCCCCTGTGATACCAATCAACCAGCTATGTCTCTGGGCTTAAAGGAAGGGTTTCCAACCTCTTGGTCATCAGAGAGAAATCCCTTTTCATCCGAAAGTGCACATAGATCTTCAGTAGAGAAAACTGACCCAAACTGAGCTGCTCTGGGGGACAGAGGGCACCACAAGGGGCTGGGACACTGATCAGGTAGGACGTCTCCATAGCGGCCCCAGAGGACATCCTGGAATCCTGAGATGGGAAACCCGGGTTATAGGGGTCAGCGTCCGATTTCTCTTAAAACAATGCTGACCACCAAGGACCCCTATCTGCTCAGATTATAAACACCCAAGTTTTCTCCCACAGTGGAGAAGGAAGATATGCAAATACAGGACTTTCACTGCCGCCCCATAATTTCATAAGACGTTACTAAAGAGATTCACATGCTACGGTTTCAAAGAATATGCTAAAAAGTGAGAGCTGATAAAGAACAGGAAAATGGGAATTCAATTTCAACCACCATGCAAGACTGACTGTCGGAAATGAAGGTCACAGCCCTTTAGTACGATAGATTTGTGCCGCCAAACTGAGAATTGGAACATTTCCAGTTTGAAAATGTCTTTCCTGGAAACCTAAGAAAGCAGAGAGTGCAAGGTGGACACCGTGCCGGCACGTCCGTCCAAGTCACAAGAGGTAACAGTTTTATTTAGCTACCAAGTCCCCGACAATCATGTGAATAGCCTATGTAATAAGCCTGGCATGAACGATACTTGATTGCCTCTTTACCTTTTATTAGGTAGCTGAAAGGTCATATTCGAAGGATGGTTTCACAGAGTGCATGCAGGGGCCTTAAAACGTATACATGGCTCGGCCCCTTACTTCAAATGGGCCGGTTTCTAATGGATAAAAATTGTGTATTTGTTGTTGTATTTGCTGATGCTGCAGGTTGGCTGTAAGACTTGGGAGAATTATCTTCACAGCTGTTATCTCTGAGAGGGGGACCCCAGGCTAAAGCAGCTCAAATTAGCTGACTTGTACTTAATAAGAAGATTTAAAAGGACTCTTTTTTCCCCTAGATTGGTAAAACATACAAAGAATATGCAGGTTTTCATTAAAAAAAAAAAAAGTTGACCTTTTATCTGTTGAATGCCACTGAACCTGAAATTTCCCGTATCTGCTCATCAGTGCCCATTTGGAGATATCGTAAATGTCCAAGAGCACATCGACCACAAATCTTGCTTTATCGGCTATTGAAATCTTGTACTGCATGACTGCTAAATTTCTTTTTTTTTTTTCTTTTTCTTTCTCAGTAGCTCAGAATGTGTCTGCAAGGATTCTCAGGCTTCAGAAAGCCCAATTCCTGACCCACAAAACTCAGTGCATTTCTCTTGAAATTTTAGAGTTTTGGAGTTAACCCAAACAAAGGCAAGTATTTAGAAAGGGAACCAAAGGAAGAGAGGAGACCGGGTTACTCTAGGTTTTCTAACTGCATTTTTTTTTTTTTTTGCCACACACGAGAAAACATGAAGGTACAAAAAAATATATGATGCAGATCAACATGCAATTGTACTCACGGATCATTTGACTTGGGAATCAAAGTACCTAGTTCTTTAATGCGGTCGTTTATGTTAAATCTTCTTCTTCGTTCAACTTGAAGAAAAGAGCACAGGAAAGGGCGATTAGGAAGAGCACCACAGATGCAGGCAGCACGTCTTGTTAAAGCTATGAGCACATTAACCCCCCAGGTCGGGACCGTGTAACCCCAAACCTGTGTCCCCCTGTCCTTACCATGTCTGGGGCACTGAGACTGAAGCGCTTTTAAAACGAGCTCCTTGTATACAGAGCTCTATCAGACATACAATTTCTCATTTTACCCGATAACAACCTTGAAATCAGAATCACTGCCCATGGTTACCAGGGACAAAACCTCCCTGGAGATGTCAGGGGCTTGGAGAGGGCGGCCAGTCGGGAGCAGGGAACTGTCTAACTACAAGCTGCCTCCAGGGAGCAGGGCTTGGCATGCTCACAGCACCACACAGGGAGGTCCTGCTTCCCGGGACCCAAACTGTGTGGGTACTCCCATGGCTAACGGGAAAATGAATTCCCACAATTTTCTACTGACAAAAATCAAAATAGAATCCACTGAGTACAATTTTTACACTGCAAGGCTACTAAGCAAAAGCATTAGAATTACTTGCGATGGGGAAATTGGAATCATATGTGATTTTCACATACCATGAATATCACTCTTCTTCTGATTTCCTTTTAACAACTTAAACATGTAAAAAAAAATCATTCTTAGCTCATGGAGCATAGCCCTTTCTCTAGTAGCCTTATTAAAGTAGTTCAAAACAAAGAGGTAAAATTAATTATAATATTTTACTTAACCCACTACAACCAAACTACCATAATAACGACAGGGAGTCAATATAAAACTTTGTAAGTTATTTTCTTTTTTTCTTTTCCCTCTCTTTTTCTTTTTGGTACTAGGGTATAACCCAGGGGCTTTTAACCACTGATCTACCTCCCCAGCCTTTTTTTTTTTTTTTGAGACAGGGTCTCACTAAATCACCAAGGCTGACCTTGAACTTGGTCATCCTCCTGCCTCAGCCTCCCGTGTCACTGGGATCACCCAGCTTCGTCCAAGTGTATTTTATAATTAAAGCTCGGCACAGTCTGGACTGATCACATTTCAAGTGTTCAGTAAGCACAGTGGTGAATCACCACACACCAGAGGGCACGGCCCTGGAACTGAAGCCCAGCACTGCTAACCATGGCATGCATGGTAATGTGTTCTTCCCCCAAGCCCCTAGTTGCATACTCAATTAATCTGTCTCCTTGGGCAGGAGGGTGACATAGCAGGGCATATGAGGTAGCAAATGTTTCTAACTAGTGCCTGTTGGGTCAAATGGAAACACAGAGCCTGTCCCTGGGATTCAAGAACCTGCCCCCCCCCCCATCATTTTCTTTTCGGGGCGGGGGGGATACTGAGGATTGAACTCAGGGGCACTCGACCACTGAGCCACATTTCCAGGCCTATTTTCTATTTTATTTAGAGACAGGGTCTCACTAAGTTGCTTAGCACTTCACTTTTACTGAGGCTGGTTTTGAACTTGTGATCCTCCTGCCTCAGCCTCCTGAGCCTCTGGGATTGCAGGTGTGTGCCACTGCACCCAGCTTCCACCATTTCTTATAAGGAGGAAGTGTTAATTTATGGCTCATGTTCTTAAAAATCAGCTTAGGAAGCAGAGGTGTGATGTTATGAGATGAGAAGTTCACCTACACTCCCTCCTGCACCCAAGGCCACACCACATTTTTCCTCGGCCACCGCCCTCACATGCACGTATCAAACAGGAATTTAAGTTTTCAGAGGAAAAGGTCCAAAGATTTAATGGAGAGTCAATTAGACACACAAAGGCACTGTGCATGTTCCAGGACTTCTCAAAGTCACAGGTACAGTGGGAAGTTGGGGAGGCGACCTCCCCCAGGGGCCCCCAGAGCTCTTTCTTTTCCATTTCTCTCTCATCTCCCTGGAGAAGGAGGTCCCAGCTCCCCACTTGTAATAATAAGTTCCAGTGTGAGCATCACTTATAATGGGGTACTTGGGGATCAATTCCCCCTCTTGCAAAAAAGAAAAAAAAACACTACCTCAAACATCCACAGAAAAACAAACTCTTTGGAAACTAAATGCGAGAATAAATGTGGAATTCAGTTTGGCCTGAGATGAAACACACACCCTGGTTTCTCTGAGATACGGTTTTCCCCACGGCTTTGACAGCTCCAGAAATCAATGATCGTGCACAATTTCCGGCAAGGTTCCGACGAGGGACGCGCGGCCAGCTCCAACGTGAAGCAACTTGAAGGGAAATGGCTACTTACTCAGGTTGTGATTGTCCTTCTTCTGCCTCTCCTTGGCCAGGGCTCTCGCTTCAGACTCTGTGGGGAAAATACACGCTGTGCACGTGAATGAAGTTGTTAGAAACTGGAACTGTCCGGGGCACCACGACGCACCTACACAACATCTCGTTTTCTACACACACACACAGAGAAGCTTGGCTGACTGCACTCCGAGTACGATCACGCTTTCTAAAATGAGGGCTTTAAAAGAGTCTGCACTTTTTCGGATCACTGTGGATCTGATTCACACAAAAACTCAGCCTCCACCAATGGGTACCGGGACGGTAACAATGGTCCCCGGGGTGCTGCCCACGTGTTCCAGTGTTAGTGGGAGTAAAAATAAAGGACCGGGAATCTGCTGTTGGAATTCCATCATCAGGAGTCAAGTTTTCTTTTCAGGCCAAATCATTTTCTGGTTTTTGATTTGCTGCCCTTGTAACCCCCTGGCATGGAAACTGAGTCAAGAAGCTCCCAGGCCGGACCTCCACGACCTCCCAGGGGTTCTCAGTGGACATACACTGGGAACTTAGAGCCAGGTTCTGTCAGAATGTGCCAAAACAGAATCGCTCACTGACTCTTGGGAGCAACTATTCACCAGTTTGAGTCTCTAAAATGTACACAGGGAAGGGGCCAGGAGGCATCCGGTGGCAACCGCATTTAGGAAGTTCTACTTGCACACTCCGGCGAGGCCTCTGAGCTAGGAGCTGGCCTTTCGCCTCACACTCAAATCATCAAAACCAAACCCTCTGTTTGACCCATCGGGACCTCAGAGAGCTCAGTCTGCTCTGAGGAAGGGTGAAACAGTTCATCACCAGTTTGTCCTTTACCTGGAGACAGCAAGCCCTTGAGGTGCACCCACACGTTTATCTCGTTATTAACGCATGTGTGGGGTCCATGCTGTCCCAACACGTGGGGAACTCAGCTGACAAACGCTGTGTGCATGACAGGGGTCCGGGAGACTGTTTCTGAGAGACATTGCAGGTGTCTGTCACAGTGCACCATGATGTCACAGGGGTGCCTCCCCATGTGTCCCTGTGTGCAGACTCCTGTGGGCCTCTGTGCACATACGCAGATATAATGCAGAGGCTGACTCTTTAGACTGGGAGGGTGGACCTAGCCACTGAAACCGGCCTGGTCACATGAAAACTGAGTCAAGAAGCTCCCATGCTGGACCTTCACTGCCTGGAGGAATGGGGGGTGGCTTTTACTCCATGCCCCTCTTCAAGAGCCCCGAGGGCTTCTGTTGTTCTTTCTGCTCTTGCCTCCTGCTGGGGTTCTTACTGGGTTTGGGGCTTTGGATAGTTTTATTCATTAATTATTTCAATTGAAACCCCAATTAATGATTTTATTTTAAAACCTTTCTTCAGCCAGTTTTTTGAAATGCTTTTTTTTGAAAGACACGATCCCACAGGATAGGGATTTTCTCCCCCAAGTCCGCATCCCCACTCTTCGTTCATCACCCCACTGGCAGTAGGCGGGGAACGTGGGGTGGAAACGGGCGGAGCAGGGCCAGCCTCACCAGGGCAGAAGGCCAGCTCTAAGCACCTCCTGCCTCGGTTCCCCTGAAAGTGGCAACTGGTAATTTCACATCTGCCCCAAGGACAACCAACCTAATGGCTCCATTTTATGATTTACTCTCCCCCCCCGCCGTGTAATAAACCTTTTTCACATGATCCAGCAAAAAAAAACCACGTGGCATCTGAAGATGTGAGAAATACGCAGTTGGCACAGCCCACCCGAGGGCTCCAGGTGAGTCAAGGAGATGCAGAGCAGGGTTCCCAAACTCAGCACCACCAGGGCCTTGGCAAGGGATGTAACTGCCAGGTAGGGCACAGAGGTCTGCAGGGGAAGCGCTGCCTGCCCCCCTGACCCAAGGGGCACGCACGTGCAGACCATGACCAGTGCCTGGCAACAACCGTGTCCCCATCCCCAGTATCTCAGGAACCCCTGGAAACCGGGAGGGCCATGTATGAATCCTCCATCTTAAAATATCACACCACATTTTAACGACTTCAGAGACCCCAAGAAACAGGTCCATGGGTCACACACGGTGGTCTAGACATTACTGCACTGGTCCCCGTGCCTGGCGAGGAGGGCAACAGGAAGCCCCCATAAGATGCCCACCCACTGGGCACGTACCTGTGAGCTCCCGTTTGATGTTGGGGAGGTTGGCAGGACAGGAGTTGCTGATGGTGAGGCCGGGGGGTGGCAGGCCTTGGCTGCCGTAAAGGTCGATCAAGTTTCCAGAGACGGGTAACTGGACAGAGAAACAAGGACACACGTAAACCCTTGAGCAATGACCAAGTGTTTCAGATAAAATTCATGTCCTGTTTTAGGCTTCACTTAAGGAAAATGATGGAAGGAGGGAAGGAAGGAAGGAGGGAGGGAGGGAGGGAGGGAGGGAGGGGAAAAAGGCAAAACATTTTCTTTCAAACAGGAAATACGACATAAGTATTTTTCTTCCCTCACAGGTATTAGTTACAAAGAGGAAGACGAAGGGGCAGTTTCACACCACAGAAGGTGAGCTGCCTCTCTGGTGGCTTTATTTGGAGCCTGAAGACACTGGGGAGGTGGCACACAGGTTCTCTGGCACAGCAGGCCACATGCAGGTGCAGAGGGAACGGTTCCTATAGCTCTGAAGTCGGGCTCTGGGGACAGCCTTGCCCCTCACAGAGCTCTTGGTCAAAGTCAATTTTCTGACTTCTTTCTATCCAATGTTCTTTTTTTTTTGGAAAATGATTTCCTTATTGCTAAAGAAATTTCCTTGAAACTGAAATTTTTCAGAAATCCACCAGAGGGAGCCACAGACTTTAATAAAAGACAAAAAAAAAAAATTTTCAAAAAAGCATGAAAGGAGCATGTGTGTTCCCAGGCTAGTTCAAGAGTCCTTGGGTTTTCCCTCTAGCTCTGAACTGCTGTCAAGGTGGAGAATTCATTTTTCCTGGCGCTGACTTCCTTTGCAGGGATGTGCATTTCCTGGTCACTGGTTGGACACGATGGTTTTATTCGCCCTTTTTTGTCCCAAGGGGTCCAAGACCTTGCCTCTCCCAGTGGCTGAAGTGCAGCTGTGACACCAACCGTGCAGGAAGAGCGAGGAAGGACACCCTTCCAGGCAGACCCTGCGGATTCCAGGTCACACAGCCCCCGCCCCCCCCCACCCCGGATCGCAGCTGGATTGGACTCCACGTGCGAGGGAAGTAACTTCAGAAAACATTTGCATTTGATGGGATCATTTAGTGGCCAAGAGGTGTCTAATAAAGGCTGTGCCCAACACCTAGGGTGACCAGCCCCCATCAGAAATGCTGAGATGTGAAGTGTTTGGGTCCTTGGCACATCTGCATGTGAGATCGCACCCGCGTCCAAACACTAAATTCACCTCTGTTTCATTCACGCCTTACGCACACTACCTGTGGACACATTTACAGAATAGCTCGGTGCACCTGACTTTTGCCTGTGGTGTACCCCGTGAGGTGCACTCGGGGACTCTCCACTGTGGCTTCGTGTTTGCACTGAACAAAGTTTCAGATTTTGGAGCATTTTGGTTTCTGGACTTTCAAGTTAGGGGTGCTCAATCTGCAGTATTATTCGCCCTTTCAATGACCATCAGGAGATAAAAATGGAACCTTTTGTGCTTCCCTCCTTGAGAGCCACCTGCATCTATTCCTAGGATGGTTTCTAAATCAATCCATGGATTTAAATCAGTCCATGGATCGAGCCCCTGGCTAGAGAGGGGGGTGTGCACCAAGTAAGAGCCTTTGTGGCAGGGTAAGTTGACACAGGCTATCAGGACCAGGGTGATAGACAGGACAGGAAGATCAGCAAGACCCAGCACCACTGTGTCCCTGTTGAGGTGACATTTACTATATAACTGCATAAAACTACCCCCTCATCCACACACATGCAAACACACACACACTGAGCTGATTTAAAATGACAACTATCTTATATTTGATAAAGGAGCTAAAAGCATGCAATGGAGGGAGGATAGCATCTTCAACAAATGGTGCTGGGAAAACTGGAAATCCATATGCAACAAAATGAAACTGAATCCCCTCCTCTCACCATGCACAAAAGTTAACTCAAAATGGATCAAGGACCTAGATATCAAATCAGAGACTCTGCGTCTGATAGAAGAAAAAGTTGGCGCCGATCTACATATTGTAGGGTCGGGCTCCAAATTCCTTAATGGGACACCCATAGCACAAAAGTTGATAACAAGAATCAACAAATGGGACTTACTTAAACTGAAAAGTTTTCTCTCAGCAAGAGAAACAATAAAAGAGGTAAATAGGGAGCCTGCATCATGGGAACAAATTTTTACTCCTCACACTTCAGATAGAGCCCTAATATCCAGAGTATACAAAGAGCTCAAAAAATTAAACAATAAGAAAACAAATAACCCAATCAACAAATGGGCCAAAGACCTGAACAGACACTTCTCAGAGGAGGACATACAATCAATCAACAAGTACATGAAAAAATGCTCACCATCTCTAGCTGTCAGAGAAATGCAAATCAAAACCACCCTAAGATACCATCTCACTCCAGTAAGATTGGCAGCCATTATGAAGTCAAACAACAACAAGTGCTGGAGAGGATGTGGGGAAAAGGGTACTCTTGTACATTGCTGGTGGGACTGCAAACTGGTGCGGCCAATCTGGAAAGCAGTATGGAGATTCCTGGGAAAGCTGGGAATGGAACCACCATTTGACCCAGCTATTGCCCTTCTTGAACTATTCCCTGAAGACCTTAAAAGAGCGTACTACAGGGATACTGCTACATCGATGTTCATAGCAGCACAATTCACAATTGCTAGACTGTGGAACCAACCCAGATGCCCTTCAATAGATGAATGGATTAAAAAAATGTGGCATTTATACACCATGGAGTACTACGCAGCACTAAAAAATGACAAAATCATAGAATTTGCAGGGAAATGGATGGCACTAGAGCAGATCATGCTTAGTGAAGCTAGCCAATCCCTAAAAAACAAATACCAAATGTCTTCTTTGATATAATGAGAGCAACTAAGAACAGAGCAGGGAGGAAGAGCAGGAAGAAAAGATTAACATTAAACAGATACATGAGGTGGGATGGAAAGGGAGAGAAAGGGAAATTGCATGGTAATGGAGGGAGACCCTCATTGTTATACAAAATTACATATAAGAGGTTGTGAGGGGAATGGGAAAATAAACAAGGAGAGAAATGAATTACAGTGGATAGGGTAGAGAGAGAAGATGGGAGGGGAGGGGAGGGGGGATAGTAGAGGATAGGAAAGGTAGCAGAATACAACAGTTACTAATAGGGCATTATGTAAAAATGTGGATGTGTAACCGATGTGATTCTGCAATCTGTATTTGGGGTAAAATTGGGAGTTCATAACCAACTTGAATCTATTGTATGAAATATGATATGTCAATAGCTTTATAATGTTTTGAACAACCAATAAAAAAAATAAATTAAAAAAAACAAAATAAATAAATAAATATAGAAATGTAACAAGCAAAAAAAAAAAAATGTCCTTGACCCCCATTGTAGGGCCTTCCAACTAAGGAGGAGTCACTGATAAAAAGTGGCTTTCATTATTAGCTGTCACTCCCCTAATTGGCACTGTTTGAAATAGGTCACCTTCTCAGGGTCACCTTGCCCAGAGCATGCAGGCTCCTTCTTGTCCTACTTAACACCAAGCGAAAGGCCTTCCCACATCCCAACAGAGCCCTGAAAATGGCCAGAGAGCTGGGACTTGCTGGGATCATAGCACCCAGTAATGGCTCCCAAGTCTCGCGCCTCTTTCCTGTCTTGCTGGAGTTTCAGATTCGGGGGAAACTGCACGTTAACAAATCAAGAACGTCACCTGAAGATTCCAAGCAATGAGCTAAAGGGAAAACACCATGCCCCTGTCTCGGGAAATGCAAACGGTAGGTATTACATTTTCATATGCAAATTGGATGAAAAACAGGCAATCCTGTCATTAGGATGATTTGTTAGGGAAAATAACAGGCAAGTGATATAGATAGCTGGCCTGGAAAAGAGGCACCCAAGTCATTTGATTCCAAACCTCTCCCGAAGGGGAACACATTTTCTCATCATATTTTATATGTCTATAGTACACAGACATATATACACTTAAGAAGGTTTAAGAACTATTCAGCATATTGCAAGGCACGGTGGTGCACGCCTGTGATCCTAGTGGCTCAGGAGCCTGAGGCAGGAGGATCACAGTTCAAAGTCAGCCTCAGCAAAAGCGAGTGAGACCCTGTCTCTAAATAAAATACAAAATAGGGCTGGGATGTAGCTCCATGGTCAAGTGCCCTTGAGTTCAATCCCTGGTACCTCCCCCCACTAAAAAAAGAGAACTATTCAGCATATTTAAGAACTCATTCTGGGTTTTATCCTGGGTTTTGCAAAACAAAAACAAAAATTCTGTGCCTCCCTTCTTGGTAACAAAAATTCCCCCATAAACTCAGTTAACAAAAAAATAACATCAAAAAAAGACACCTTTGGAACTGAGAGGAAGGGACGTCTTCTGTAGACAAGGTTGTTTTGATCTTCGATGGTTTTTCTGGAGCACTGACTCAGTGGATAAGAGTTCCTCCCTGAGCTGGTGCACAGAGGACAGCTAAGGTCCCACTGGGAAGGAGGGAAGAAGGTCACCCTGCCTGTGTTTTTTGCCCCCATCGTGGTCTGAATTGAGTTCTTCAATGTTCTGCTCCACCAAAATGAATATTTTCCCAAGAAAATGATGATTGTGAGCCATTATTATTTCTTCTCCCTGGACGGTCCCCTTCCCCGAGTATCAATTGCACACTGTTAGCCCAAGCAAACAGGGACTTTTCTTCTTTGTGAAGGGACAAGAGGCCCTTGTGCTCTCAGAATAGTTATTGCTAGACGTCAATTCCCTTAGGATAGTTTCCTCTCTGGGTTCCTTCCACTTTTCTTTTGTTAAGTATTTAACTTGAAATAAAGCATTTCAAAAAATCAAATAAAAGGGAAAAGCGCCTACCATGAAGAACACTGAATTTAAACTTTCTGTGGGAAAGAAATGAAAATGGGGAGGGTGGAAGCAGCTTGGTCATTTAATTTAGATGACTATCCCTCACGTCTGTGAAGAATTGGAGGGCGGGAGTAGCTGACTCCTAGTGGGGGCAGTGGGCCGGGACTGCTTTCTGTGGATGAAGTCATAGTTCTCACTTTGATTAGCTGTGGCAGATGCAATCCTTATCCCCGTGTTACAGGTGACACACTGAGGCAGGGGGTACAACCACTCGAGAGCACGCATGCATAGCCCTGCTTCCAAGCCTGTGTGCCCAAACCCTGCATTTTACCGTCCTTCCCCTGACAGCGAAGTGCCTGGATGATTTGTAGTAAGACTTGGAAGGGCGGCACTTTGCCTTTTCTGGTGTGGAAATGCACAGAAGTGGATGCTGGATGAAGTTGGAGCCTCTGCGGTGGCTGCGGGGAACTGCTCTCCTACCTGGGAACGGATGCACCTGGTTCCAGAGCATCCTGCCTACCTGGAAATGGCCCTGATCCGTTGTTATCCTCTCCACTGAGGGGCGACGGTCTGGTCTCCCCCTCCAGGTGCAAGCCCCATGGTAACCGGGCACCCCTCACCTTTGCATCTATAGCACCCACCCCTGCAGGTTCACTCAAGGGAGAGCAGGTTCAGAAAGCATCCAGGAGCAGTTAGGTCGGGGAGAGCAGCACCCGATGCCCGGGGGCCTTGACCCAGGACACGTGGGCACCCATTCTACAGGGGGGGCATGTGTGTGGGGGGGTCGCTACCACTATCTCCAGAAGGGTCGTCGCATGGAAGAATTCATGCAAGCCAGGACCCAGCAGGACGGCAGACCCCCGCTGTGAGGGACACTTTGATTACTCGGTGATGGTGCTCTTAGAACAGAGCTTGGTACTTAGGAGTGCTCCCTGAACCCAGGTCAATCAACAAATAAATCACAATCAATATCCCGGGGATCTCACTGAGTATGACTTATGCTTCCAGTGATAAACGCTGTGCGTTATCAAGCAAGATGACTGTGTAAGGCAGGTATAATTTAGAGCCCTATTTTACAGGCAGGGAACAAGGATGTCAAGAAGTCAAGTGACAGCAGACTTTGGTTCCGAACCCAGGTTGGTCCACTTCTCCACAGCCCAACCGCTGTGCTGATCCTCCGCCAGAGGCCTCTTGAGAAGCCCGGTGTGAGGACACGCAGGGGGGAGGCTCATGGGCCCAGCAGGGGGTTGGATCATTTGTCTCCCAAGGTCCTCACCATTGCAAAAAACAAAACAAAACAAAAACAAAAACAAAAAAGCAAGAATTTCTGAAACTAGGTCAATTCTACAGGCCTCTTGAGTGCGGCCAGGTGGCCAGTGAGGACCACTGGTAGAAAGACCCCTCCCACGGCCAAGCTCTGGGACCACAGGCCCACTGTGGCCGTGGGGACGTGAGCACACCTACGTGCCGTGGCACATTCGTGAGTTCCCAAGTGCTAGCTCTCCGGGGCACTCTGCTCATGCCCACCCTCGGATCCCAGCTGCTGCCACATGCAGTGGCATCTCAGGGATGCTCCAGAGGTTCCAAGAGGGTTGGGAAGGTGGCACAGGAACATGTGTCAAAATGGCCTGGCATCGGGTTCTACCAAAATCAGGAGGTGAGCTTCCACGGTGGGAAACAGACAAACACAAACCTGCTAGAAGCAGGTTTGAGGTTCCAAGGGGAGTCGTCCCCCGCCCCATGTGAGTTCAAGCAAATGAATTAAAGAACTGGACTGAGATGAAATAGGAAATGCTGAATATATAACTCCGCTTGCTGAGGACCTGGTGTGCATCAGGAAAGGCCCTCTTCTGCCCTGGCTGGGGAGGTTCACTACTGGAAGGTTTGGTTTTGTCTTCATTTCATTGCGGCAAAGTTAACACACAACATGAAATTTACCCTCTTTGCTATTTCAAGGTGCACAGCTCAGCAGTGTTAAGTATATTCACGCTGCTGGGAAAGAGATCTCCAGAGTCTTTGGTCTGGCAAGTTTGAAATCCCAAACCCATTCAAAAGCTCCCTTGCTCCCTCCCTGCAGCAGAGGCCCACCTGGCAGTCCCCTCCTGGGAAATGGAGGAGGACTGTACGGCCCACCCAGCAGACTCAGCTCTGGCCATGGGCTCTCCTGCGAGACTGTCCAACCTGGCAATAACCTAATGCCAAGGACAGAGGCCACCTCAAGGTGACTCAGTTGTTGCGAGGACTAAGTAGGATGTGCAGGGAGACTTTGGGAGGACAGCAATAAATGGCACAGGCACAAGGAGGAAGGAAAAGAACACACGGACCGGGCTCCGAGTTGTGGAGAAAAGCTGTCCCACGCACGAGGGCTACAAGCAACACACAGGGCCCCGTGACCACGGCTGCTGCACTGAGGTTGGAGGAAGACGTGCTGCTGAGCAGGGTGACCTCACGCCCCCCACCACCTGGGAACAGGAAGGAGCCCCCTTTGGAAGCTGGATCGACTCTTCAGGTCACTGTGAACCACAGGGAGGAGCACCAAGCGGAGCACGGGCCATCGGGGGAATTACAAGGCTGCCTTCCCAGGAAGCCCACTTGGACTCCAGGGAACACAGAGCTTTATCCCGGGAGCCCGAGAAACTCATGAAAGACCCTTCATTTCCAGTGTCAAGGTCGCTTATTTGTGAACTAAGATAATTCTCCATCTTTTTGTTGGTTGTTGTTATTTTTAATTTCTCAATGAATCGGTTAAGTATGCAACCCAAAACTATAAGAGTTCAGGACAAAGGGAGAGAATAATGGAAATATCTCAAGATTTTCTAAAACAAACAAACAAAAAAAACAAGACCATCAATACCGTGTTTGCCATCTGCAAGGCGGGGTCCATCAAGCCCAGGATTTCCTCATTATAACTTGATTCCAGGCTAATGATGTCATCGATGACATCATCCATCTGTAGGAAAAAGCCACAGGAGAGAAATGAGCAAAAACTGTGCAACACTCCCCAAAAGGGACCTGTCCCACCTAAAGCGATAATGCTCTTTAGTTAGATCTTAAGAGTGACCATCCTCTCCCCAGTAAGATGGAAACACAAGACCACTAACATCAAGGACGCTAAGCATCTGTGGCCAGCATCTGAGGGGTCCCAGGTGCCCAGGGCTGACCTAGGGATTTGCATGGGCTACATCTTTTACCGGACACAACCCTATCGGGGTCGGTGCTGTTACTGCAGTAACCATCCGGGTGAGATGGAGAAGTGCCTGCCCAGAAGCACACCCTGAAGCAGGCTGGAGCCACAATCTGCCCCTGGCTTTCCCCACTATGCTGAACTGCCTGTCCTGAGCAGGAAAGATGGCAGGAAGCCTCTTCTTGAATGACAGCTGCCACTTCCTGGTTTCCCTTCCATACCCTGCTGGAGGAGGAAAAGTCAGAAGGGAATTCAGCCCCTGGTTCCGGAGGCCGTGTAGACACTGTGGCTCTCAGGACCCTGGCTGGCCCTGCCTGGATCAGCAGTGGTGTGTAGTGTAACCAGCTCCTTGCAGGGCAGCCAGTGAGCACTGTCCCCCAGGAGCCCCCGGGACGACGTACTCCCGCTACATTAATCTTATCCCTGAGGCACCCAAGCATCAGGTAGGATGGTAAACAACAGCGATGACACGTGCACTGCGGCAGTTACAAGAGAAGCCTGCAGACACCTCTCTGTAAACGGCCCACGTGGGCGAGCCAGGTGCCGTGGGTGTGCCCACGTCTGCACAAAGCTTCTTCAAGGGGACCTCAGAAGGCACAGGGATGCTGCCCTGGGTCCTTCGGCCTCCTGTTAAAAAGCTGAGCTCCCACGTCATGGGCTTGGGACAGAGTCCTGCTTGTCCCACTTCTCAGCTTAAGGTGGAGTCTCCAGTGCCCAAGAGGCGCCATACGCCAATCCCTGAATTGGGGGCTAATGATGCTCCCCGTCCTGTTGGCTTCTGGGGAGACCTCAGAATAAACCGTAGAAGGAATTCACTGTCAGGAAAGGAGTGGACATGTGAATGTGAGAATTACAAAGTGATCCCTCAGAAGCATAATGGGCAGCCAACTTTGCAAAACTGCTAGCAAGCTGTTACATCCCATCTCTGGGTGGCACTAGTTTTGTTTGTTTTTAATGGATGATTTCTAACTGAATCCATCATTGGTTTTAATGAAAATAACATTAGTGCGCTTAATGTGCTTGTTTTTTTTCATATATTTTTTCCTCTCCTGACAAAAATCATACAAGTAGATAGTGGGAAATCCAGAAAAGTACGGATCACAAAAATGTTCCATATTCTAATACAGAAAATTGAAAAGCAAAACATAAGAATTCTTTTTGTTGATTACTTTCTCTGTGGCATCTCTGTACGCACACGCATAAACACGTAAATAGATGTCACATAATTTATTCATTAAACAGGATGCTGTAGTGGAACTTTTCGTTATTTGGGAAAACAGCCATTAGGTATTATTAAATTCATCATGTCTCAGAGCGTGTGTTCTGGGAGACTCCACTTATACACTGATATAAGTGACACATCTTGCTACCCTGCTTCCCTACCAATCTGTGTAACACACAATGATGATGGTACACAAATAAAGAGCGTTTATGTCTCATTAAAACTCATACACCTAAGCACTTTCTAACGAACCAAAGCAACGTTGGGGAAACATACATTGGATATATATAGCTAGTAATTATTTAATGGTGAGCTACTGTGAAGAAAGTGGCCCTGTTCATAGCTTTCTCTACTTAAAAAAAAGAAAGAAAGAAAATCAGTGGAGGAAGGCGGTAATCGGTTCCTACCTGCATGCACGATGCCCGTGGGTGTGCGTTCATGCTGGGGCACTCGCTCTCCACCCTGTTTTGCTCTTCAAACTTATAAAACCCCTGCAAAACACAAGCCAGAAGAGCCCTTGGTTTGGATTTGCAGGTGACTCTGTGGGGACGTGTAAGCGAGGCTGACAGCAGAACAACAGGATGAAGGAAGCTCTCAGACAAGGTAGATCCACCCGGAGACAGAGGGGTGAAGGGGACCTCGGGCCAGTCATCTTGCTAGATGACAGATCTGGACAGAGAAATGGTCGGTTTGGGCACAGGGAAAGGACATGATCCCTCTCGTGATTAAAGTCACTTCTGAACTTGAACATTTCAGAGTCCAGGAAAAAGTTCCAATAAAAACGAGGCTCATCATCTCAGAATTTGGAAAGAAGAACAGGCATTAAACCACACCTCTCCTCTCGGGGATTTCTGTGCTCCCATTTTGATGCGACCGTTAGCTCGCAGGTCTGTCTGAGTCTCATCTCCAATCCAGCCTTTACCAAAGCGGGTGCAACAAGCAATTTTATCATGAAACCCGACGCAGGCAGCCATCCACCCGTGGTTTGTCTGTCAGAAACTCATGGGCCGTATTTTTCAAATCTGGCACGCCAACGCTGCTTGTTTCTTTTATCTTTTTTTTTTTTTTTTCACTCAGGGAGAAATAAAAATAATATTCCAGACACTCACAGCGAGCGGCCCGGCCCCACCGCCTGTCCCACACCTTTTCTATTTCTGCTCTTCCTCTTCCGCCTCTCCGTCACCCCTCTGCATCTTCGCCACCCCCTGAGCTGGAGGGCAGGGACGGAAAGAGGGCATGGGGCGAGGGAGGCAGAGCCCTGCTGGGGAGGCCGCTGTCAGGGGCAGTGAACCCCGAAACCCAGAGATGGGGGACAGGAAGCTGGAGGGTCCGGACAGGCCCTGGTGGCTGAGGCTGGGTGGACGAGCGAGCGAGCCCATGGTCAGGGCGGGAGGAGGAGGCAACAGACAGGTACTGAGTGGGAGGAGGAGGAGGAGGAGGAGGAGGAGCAGAGAGGAGGATGCATTACCTCTTTGTCACAGTTGGAGTTAAGCGTGAGCAGGGCCATGGGGCTGTTGGGCGCGCTGCTCCCCGGCACCGGTGGCATGACGCGGTCGCCCTGCTGGTTTGGACATGGCAAGCTCAGGACTTGGTTGGCATGTTTGTTTGCTAAAGTGGTGGAAAGGTACTGCTTGACCTGCTGCCGCTGCGCTTGCTGTATGTGGTACTTGGTGGGGTTTTCGAGGTGGGTCTGCACCTGAGCACAGCCGGGGAGGGAAAAGAAGACAGCACGTTATTCCCAAGCGGCGGACGGCTGTCCTCCAGGCGCCCAGCAGACCCACCGGCCACCCAGAGCAAACTAGGAAGCGCCCCTGGGTACCAGGCACCGCGCTAAGGGATTTCAATATTATTGAAGTCTAAAGTCCAACACGTAGGATTCGGGGGTAAGACTCTGTTTTATTTCCCTGCTAATTAACTACCCATCTCTGTCAAACCTTGTGCCCTTCCTCTCTGTCTACTCATTAAAAGTTTGCAACTATCAGTAAGGCTAACGTGTCTCCAAGGCACCTGAAAACATTTAGTAAGATCAAAGTCACAGTCTCACATATGCATATTCAGTGTATCACACTTTCCTTGGCAAAGGGAACAGCTCTCTGTTGAAACACACGCACATACACACAAAATAATCCATCCAAAACTCCTTAAAAAGTCACTGTAAAAAGCTTGTAGAACGTAAACATTTCAATGTTTAAATCAGCTGGTCGAGGATTAACTCCTCCTCCTTTAATTTGAATGATTAATATTTTAATTACAAAGGAATTCAATTAAAAACATAACTCCACGCTAAATAGGTTTAAAAAAAAAACACACTTAAAACTTATACACTTAAACACTTACATGTATGAGTTTTTAAAGTCATGACTAAGTCACCCAGATACTTTTTATCCTTAGAAACATTATTGCAGAATTATAACTGCTTTTTAAAAAAAAAAAAAACAATGACATTCAATTTAAAGTGACTCTTTCTTTCCCTGATAGACACAATTTAATTGTAAGAGGTACAGTATGAACAGGAGATGGAGATCACACAGCCACACGCCGGGGAAATAAACCCCACCATTGACCCTGTTCAAAACTCTCCTGAATTACTTCTCATTGCATCAGACCATAAACATCCTAAAAAGAGTAGATTTGCCCTGACTGAGCACCGTGTGCTTACTACAGCCACATTAAAAAGGTGAATCAGCCAACCGGCATGTCAGAAACCAAAGAAGAACAGGAAGAATGCTCACCTGATAGTGATTATATTCTAGCATTTCCAGCATAACAGCGTTCTAGGTGGCCCCGATCCAGCGAGAAACGGCAGATTATTCTCCCTCCACTTTCTGGGACTCCAACCCCAAGACTGGCTGGCCTAGGCAAGCACCATGACCAGCGGCCGAGACGCCGCCCGAAGCCTACCTCCCAGCCCTGCTTATAACAACCTAAGCTAATTAGCTATGCATGTAAAAACCATCCTCACAAGGGGCTTTTTTTTTTTTAAGCCGTATGAGTTTGGTCTTAAATATTGATATCAATTTTCCCCCTGCCTTGACGTCACGCTTTTTTTTCTTAGATATAAAAGAACCTTTTTAAGGGATGAGCTATCAAAGTCCAGCTCAGTGGCAGATCAAGGCCAATTCACGATTCATCTTTCGTTCCGGTGGTATTAATAGACAATGGCATTTCTCTTTCAGCAATAGGTTAGGAGCTGGGCGCCCCCTTTGGGGCAGTCGGTTGCCCAAAAGCTACTGCTACACATGAGACCTTTCAATGGCCACATAACACTGCCACTTCCGAGTACAAGAAGACCTCTTTCAGAGAGGAGGGCCTGCTGCATTTTTGACCTCAGCAGCCTCATCCTGCGCCCTGGTCTCTGTGCTGGGAGCTCTTAGCTGGGTGGACACGGGGCTTGCTGACGATCCCCCCATCAGGAAGAGGGGGCTGCCCTGAGCCAGATTCGAGACACATAGCACTGCATGCTTCTTCATGTAGGAAAAAAGAAAGGTCTTCCCAATGGAGCCCTCAAGTTAGGAAGCATGGGCATGTTTGCTACAGATTTTCTAGTATTATTCTCAAAGCTAGAGAACAACAGGTTACCGATATACATAATTGATGCATTTACGTTGTCTATTCTTTGGATCATTATGCACTACTATGTGCTCGGCACTGCAAATCACAGAACACGCTGAACACAAGCCCATATGAAAAAAGACAGCATTTCCTTCATAAAAGGAGGTGAGGCAAAAAAAAGAAAAGAGCAGAGCTGGGGGGGGGGGCTCGCCTGTAATTCCAGCAGCTCAGGAGGCTGAGGCTGGAGGATCACAAGTTTGAGGCTAGCCTTAGCAACTTAGCGAGACCTTGTCTCAAACTAAAAAATAAAAAGGGGCTGGGGAGGTGGCTCAGTGGTTAAGCACCCCTGGGTTCAGTCCCCAGGACCAAAACAAGAGGGAACACACACATATTTTTCAAAATCATGATGAATGCCTAATGAACACTGTTGAAATGGGAAGATAGTATTTTAAGCATAAAAATGTTACATTTATCAATTTTGTCCAAATACTCAGCATCGTGACATCCTTGGAGATGACCACCTCGGACTCTCTCCAGTGCCTGACCTCGCCGCACAGAGGTCTCAGAGACATTTGGAGCTCCATAAAGGGTCCAGACACGATAATGACGAGGACAACAGACACTACAAAAATAAACAGAGGCAGCGGCGGTGGCGGGCGCAGTGTGCTCTGCTCACTGACACTTGGAGAAGAAAGGGCTGCATGTTTAAAAATAGACGCCAATTCACCCACAGGCCCTTAGTCCTTAATGAACCCGAGTTTCTGCTTCACTCAGGAACAAGGTCACCTGCTCCTGGCCGGGCCCTGTCACGGAGGTCCCACACGTGCAGGTCTCGGTGGCCCAGCGGGTTCCCTCATCCTCTTGCCCTCGGCCTCCTGAGTGTCCAAGCCTTCACGTGAAGGCAGCCGGCCTCCCAGCAGGACGCGCAGGCACAAGGTGGTAGCTGTGAGGAGGGACTGGGGCTGCAGGGACAGTGACGAGAAGAGGGTGCATCTTGAGAAGGCTCAGAGGGGCCACACTGCCGCCCACTTGCTCTGTGATGGACCAGCCCAGGGCTCCCAGCGGTTCAAGGGCAGCTGGCAACACCGGCTTCTTTTAGTAAGTAAAATGCTCTGGATTTAAGTAACGGACAGCTGTTTGTCTTATTCTGCACGTGGCATGACACCAATCAAACACGTCCGGGGCTGGGCTCTGCCCACGAACCCTGAGAACAGGCTCTGTTTCCCACAGTCCAAGGGCACAGGGCCTGACGGACAGTCCCTGGCAGAGGCCTACCATCTCCCCTTCTGGGAAGTCCTGTGCAAGTCTAGGTATCGCCTGGTGCTGCTGCTTTGAGAGACCAAGTCCCTGATACCTCAGGGGACAGGTGGCTAAGAATGTGAGGCCTGAGTTCCGATTCTGGGTTTCCACCTGTTATTCCAGTGACCTGTGGCCAGTCCTTAACTCCTCCTGGCTCTCGTGTCCTCCTGTGTTCTCAGGGAGCCATAACAGAGCCCGCACAGGTGTGTCTGCACCATCCAAGGAGGCACAGGCAGTACCCACCACAGCACTCCACCAGGGCTTTATCTTAGGACACTTTAAGGCCTTCCGAGGGACCGTGTCCATGTGGGTTGTGCCTCTAGACACTTACCCTTCTGGGAATTAAAGTGGAGACCTCCAGAAGTGAAGCATCATACCCACCCCATGCCCCTTGGTGTCAGAGTGACATCGTCGCGGCCTGTCATGCAGCCTTTGAGAGTTCCCCAGCCCGCCGTGGGATGGGAGGGAAACAGGAGGACGGTTGGTTCATTCCGAGAGCAGTTTTGACGGACAGAGCCTGGCTAGGGTCCTGGACACCCCAGGCTCTCCAGTCACACTATGAGAACCCTGATCTAGAACACGGTCAGCATGGTGGCACCGTCTGCCCTGGCCACACCAGGCATGACTCCAGAGCACGCTGGAGGAAGATCCTGGGGGGCCCTGGCACCTCCCAGCACTACCACACAGCTCTGTAATCCATCCCAGGGGTAAACCCGCTCAGCCATCGAATTGACAGCTTCTTAGTAACTTTGCTCTCATCGATTTTGAAATAGTCAACCAGTCACGCAAATGAGAACATGCACATAGTATAACAGAGGACAGAAACATCTTTATGATTTCCTGATAATACCCACGTTTTTGACCTTTAAACCAAACACCCGTGTTAAGGACTTCAGATAGCAATGGCTGACCACCATTCAGTACAGCTCATCTCTGAAGCACAGACTGCAAAGCAAAACTAGGACACTATCCCAACACCCCATTTAGGGACACCAGTCGTGTTCCTTATGAATCCTGCTTGCGATCTGAGTGGCAGCATGAAAAATCCAAAGGCTTTGGAACTCTGCTTCTTACTGTGGCCCTATCTCTCTGCAGTTTCCTTCCTTCTCTCAGATCTTGAACTGATAATGGAAGAACGGGACTGGATCGCCTCCTGACCACCTCCCTGTAGCTCTGCCACTTCCCGAGTGAGGCTGACAGGCCATTCTCCATCCGTTTCATTCTAAAGAGATCCTGGAGTACATCCCTGTCCAGGTAAGACTCCGCTATAAATGCCACCATCCTGCGGGAACAGGACCTGCCGGGGCAGAAGACCTTCCGGCAGGTCGACTGCCCTTCTGCTCAACCACTGTTACCCAGAATTCGAATAAAACTGAATGGAGATTCCCACAGCCCTTCAGTTTATGATGGATTTCACTGTTTCCCAACAAGTCAACAGAGTGTCGAGAGCCCTCATGTGGAGGGAGAAAATTTGTTCTTCAAGGGACATTAAAGGGATCACTCAATGGCTATTCACTACCATGACCCCACCACCTTCTTTCTAAAATGTTTTTTAAATATCAATTTACAATAAGTCAATTATGTGATCATAACCCTTGGAAAAAAAATGGTGAAACAGAAAACTAGAACCCAGAGCTCTGCGCAAGTGCTCTGCCGACTGAGCTCCGCCCAAACCTGGCTTTCTTACGTGACTGGGGCAAGCCTTGCAGGGTGGCAGTCTGATGAGGACCAAGGCCCCCTTCCATCCCGCAATGGTGACATTACCAACCACAGGTGGCACAGGCCCAGAATGTGAGTTCTAGGACACGGACTCTCGCTTCTGTATGATCTGTGTGAAGGAACCCTCAACTAAGAACGAGGGTGACGAGGACATGAATCCTGCAGCCAAGGTGGGTGCCAACGACAAGGAAAAATAAAGAGTCCGTAGAGAGGAAGGGTACACAGGACTGAGGCGCCCCACCAGCTCTCTGTTTCTGTATGGCCTATCAACAGAAGAGGGAATCTGTTTTTTTAATATTCATTTTTTGGTTTTAGTGGGACACAATATCTTTATTTTACATGTATGTGGTGCTGAGGAAGGAACCCAGTGCCTGTGCGTGCTAGACGAGTGCTCTACCTCTGAGCCACAACCCCTAGCCCCTAGAAGAGGGATTTTACGTTTTCAAATAGTTGAAAAAAATCAAAAGAAGACTGACATTTCATGATGCATGAAAATGACATGAAATTGAAGTATCAATGTTGAAAAGCTTTGTCGACACACAGTCACACGTGCGCCTCAGCACAGCTGAACAGTACCCCAAAAGGAGGAAAGGGGGCATGTACCCTGAGAACCCATGTTGACCCCCAAAGCCTGAACTAGCTACTCTCAGGCTTCTTATAGGAAACGCTGACCCTCGCTCCCTAAGGAAAGTTTAACCAAACTAGAATTGAGCTTTCCTGTTACATAGAAGCTTTATCAAGGTTTGCAGGAAGGAACGGGGTGATTTTATAAGGAGAAGTAGAGTACCTACACATAATCTTATAGTCGTATTTCCAAATGTTGTCTAAACTGGAGGTCCTCCACATAAGAAGACAGGGTGTGTTCCATCATCCCCATCTTAAAGACAAGAAGCAGACGTGCTGGTGAGAACCCAGAACCAGGTCATCACGACCCTGGCCAGGGTGGAAGATGACAGACACACTTCACTGGGGATCAATTTTGATCCCGGGCTTTATGTGGGCAGAGAGGGAAAGACAGACCCGTGTGAACCAAGAGACGGGCTCATGTCCCAACGTGCACACGGCACCCACATGGATGGCCTCTCAGCCCTGGCCCGCAGACACTCAGATAGCCCTTCCTACCTCATCACTTTGTGGCCTTCTGAAATCAGAGACAGGAGTTGTAACTGTGGGGCTGTGGTTGTGGCTCAGAGGTAGAGCGCTCGCCTACCAGGCACTGGGTTTGATCCTCAGCACCACATAAAAATAAAATAAACACATTGTGTCCACCTATAACTTTTAACATTTTAAATTAAATTTTAGAATAAACATTTTTTTTTAAAAAAAGAGTTGTAACTGTGTACAGATGAAAGGAAAAATAAATCCGCTTTTCTACAAATCTGATGTTATAATAGAATCAACTAGACCAGCCCTACCAAAAAGTCCTAGCAAGTCTCTTATCCAAGCTAATGACCTGTAACAGGGTGCTTATTATAAGCTACAAGGTAGGAAGGCTTTGGCTGCAGGATAAGCAATATTTAATGGACGTAGAATAAAAGGTATTATCTTAAGGAAACTCAAAAACACAGGTTATGGGAAAGGGCGGGGGCAGGGGGTTAGCAATGATGGTGGAATGTGATGGACATTATTATCCAAAGAACATGTATAAAGACATGAATTGGTGTGAATAAACTTTGTATACAACCAGAGGTATAAAAAATTGTGCTCTATATGTGTAATAAGAAGTGTAAGGCATTCCACTGTCACATATAAATTTTTAAAAAATTTTTAAAAATTAAAATAAAAGAGGAAAAAAAAACAGGTTATTTCTTCTCTCTCAGACTGAACCAAAAATCATGAGAACAAAAAGAACAAGTTTTATATCAGCCAGATAGAAGCAGGACAGATCTGACAGTGGTAGCTACCTCTCTGTGGTGTAGTGTAGTTATCATTCTGGAATAAAAACATCACTTTCAGGAGCAAATTTCTACAGGGGAGGAAACAAGACCTGGTTAACTTAGTCACCACTTGTTTAAAGAGAAAACCATGAATTTAGCATCCTGCACTCTGAGGATCCTTTCAGTTATTATGAACGGCCTTAATAATAACAAACAGGAAGATTGCAATTTATTAGTAAAACCGGAATTCCTGAGGGCTGAGGTGGTGGCTCAGTGGTAGAGTGCTTCCTAGCATGAGCAGGGCACTGGGTTCGATTCTCAGCACCACATAAAATAAATAAATGAAACAAAGATCCATCAACATCTAAAAGAATATTTTAAAAAAACAGGAATTCCTTCTTAGTAAATAGGAAGATTGCTTTTTAAATATAGAAAACAGGATCAGTATCCATTCATTCTAAACTCTCTGCCATATGCCAGACATGAAGAATTTTATATGCATCCCTAGCTTAGGTTAATCAAAATTCAGCTAAGAAAGTCACTTGGGTAGCCATGCAAGATATTCTTGAAAGTCTCTGTGCAGTTCTGTTTGGGCTTTTAATGTATGGTGACGACCTCTGATTGACTACAGAAACTGCTCTTGAAGAGATCCGATTTTGACCGTTTTAGATTCTTATTTGGAGCTGCAGCATTGACAGCATCTTCACTATCAACCTCTTGCCAGAAACAGAGAATTAAATACAGGAATGGGTGCAAGTCTTATGTGCAGATAAATCACTGGGGGACCGTGTTACTGCAGAGCATGGCTCCGTAAGTCGGGGATGGAGCCATGGGTCCTGCACTTCAAACAGGCTCCCAAGGGATGTGATCCTGCAGGCCCAGGAAGCCACCAGCCCTAAGCAACAGGCCCTAGTACGTTAGTCACATAATCTCCTTTCGTTCAACCACTATCCCTTGCACACCATCCAGATGCCAGGCAGGGAGAGCATCTTCCACAGGATGTTCCTGAAGGGCTCAGAGAGAAGGTGACTTGTGAGCACAGATCTGATGCTGGTGGGCGGGGCGGGGACAAGGGGAAGGATGAGAGCCGCCTGGCCAAGGCCAGAAGCCCAGGGTCTGAGGGAGTGCCTGGAACAGCAGGAGAATCCACATTCTCTGCTTGGGGTCCTTCCACGTGCTCCCTGGGCCTTGCTGACCTCCTCCTCACTCCTCCTCAGCCTCCTTTGCTAGAGGACTCCCTGGCTCCCCTCCTACAGAGTATCTTGAAGCCCAGAGCTTGATGTTATCTACCCACAATCGCAGCCCTGCGGATCCAAACCCACCACATGGAGTGCTTACTGGACACTCGGCAAATCTTCAGTGAATCAAGGAAAAAATGAGGACAGCGAGGCTGAAGGGCACAGAGGCCAGGAGCTGAGGCCCAGGGCCAGACCATGCAGGTGCCTGTGGGAGCTGCTGGCTGGGACTGCAGCAGCCTCCAGGAAATGAGGGGTGACAGTCCCTTGCTCACCTCGGCTGCTTCAGAAAGCGCAGGAGGAGCTGGTCCCCAGGCCAGGCAGCTGAGCCACAGCCAGCCACTTACTCCAAGAGGGAAAGCTTCCTTCCTGCCAGGGTCAGCCCTCAGCTGGCCAGTCCTCATCTAGGAGACAAGAAGCCACGGGGCCCCGAGGGCGTGAAACACATGACCACAGGCCTGGGGGTCTGCCTTCATCTCTCCTGCAGACCCCCTCCCCTCCCCCGACCCCCGTCCAGCATGTCACAGCTAGAGGGCAGGCCCCCAGCTGGTAGTGCAGGGACACAGACCACAGGTGGGATTACCCACCTACCCGGTATTTAGAGCTCTATGGATTTGTCACCAACAATTAGAAATTGGGAGCCTTCTGACACAAACTCGGGTCTCTGGGTTTTCTGCAAACACAAGAGTAAGTAGTCACACTGACTGTCACCCTGGTGGGCCAGGTGGCACCTGAGAAGCTGCTCCCTTTGGATATGGCCCTTGCTCTCCATCCCCCTCAAGCCCACCACTCTCCTCGTGCCCACCAACACTGGCCGGCTTCACTCACCAACCCGCCACCCATGGGGGACCCTGGATTTGCAAACCCGCCTGACCCTTTCACCCCCACACTGCTAGAGGTGGCTCTAAACCTGACCGAATGGCAGTGGCATCAGTGTGCTTAGAAAGCCACTGGAAATGAACACTCTCATTTGAGAAATCGGTAGAACTTTAACACATAAAATGATATAAAATGATATGAACCTTTAAATCCCAAATATACACCCATCCAGCTACTTCCCTGTTCTAGAACTTTCCTGGGGAGATCATCGGCTACAGGGGAGAAGAAACAAGGGTGCCCGTCAGAGCAACGTCTGTAACAGGTGTGGGGATACTAGCATCCAAGGGCACACCGTCTGCTTTTGTCAATAAAACTTTATTGGCACACAACCATGTCCACTCATGTATGCATAGTCTATGACTAATTCCAAACTCTTACAAGAGCAGAGTTAAGTAATGTACCCCGTGTCCCCAAAAGACTAAAATGTTTACTATCTGGTTGGTTCTTTAAAAGAGAAGTCACTTGTTAATTTTTTAATATTAAGAAATTGGAAATAAATGTGTAAGAACAGACAATAGATTCAGATATGAGACATTCACAGAGTTTGGGCTTCTCAGCCTTGACACCAAGGGAACCAGGTAATTCTTTGTGCTGGAGGCCGATTTGTGCTCTGGGGGATGTTTGGTAGTGCTTTGTCCTCCCTGTTAGAGGCCGGCAGCCCCTGCACCCCTAACTCCAGTGGAGACCACCAAAAATTGCTCCAGTTGTTGCCAGATGCCCCCGGGGTAGCCGTGCCTCCTGATGAGAACAGGTGCATGCAGCGACAGGTGCATACAGGTGGCCACCACACAGCCACTGGTGTCTAGGCTTTATGAAGTATTTAAGGAGCAGGAATGCTCTCAATTCACAGGGGACCCTGCAGCCCGGGACACCCCACACCTGCTCTCTGAAGAGGGTCTACCATGTAGCTGGCACACACCGAGGCCACAGACAAGCCAAACCCAGCTCACGGAGAGTCACTCAGCACAGCCTTAGAGGAGACTCTCCCTGCACGATGAAACCAAGGGGCTAGTGTCTTACTTATTTCTTCTACATTTTCCATAAAGGGAAGGCACTAATTTTATGGTAAACTATACATCCCACAAAAATAAATGCCTATGGGTCTAGGAGAATAGAAAACAGATGAATCACTCCATTGAGCATTTGGCCAGCAACAAATAAAACTGAGAAGTTGTTACACAATGGTGAAATCTGCCTTGTGTCACTTTATTCTGGAAGTATTTGATCAGATTAGGAGGGCCCTGTTGGTTATGAAATTCCTGGTCTCACATTGGAGCCCAGACAGTCCGTGTTTGTATAATATTTGACACATTTTTCTGGTTTCGTAAAGGGCTGTGACTCCCGGCTCAGTGGGGCCTCATAATGGCCCTTTGTGAGGCTGGCCAGGGTCCCCGCCCCCCGGGGAGTTACGGAGCAGCATCCCACGTGCTAGAACTTTTCCACGGCCCCCCTAGGAGGGCCTGAGTCCAGACGTCTTTTTGTCTTAGCCTTCCTCCTCAAATGCACCCATTGTTCCCAGTTTATCGGGTATTAGGGATCATTAGGCCGCTCCCTGCGTTCACAGGGACTCACGCTCTAAAGGCACTGGCCCTGGTGGGGTTTGTCAGAGATGGACGCACTGCCTGGGGCCTAAGCAAAAGGTCAGTCAGAAAGGCCCCGCCAGAGAGGAGCGCCGAGCGCTGCTGGTGAAGGTCAAGTCCACAGAACCGAGAACTGGGGAGAAGCAGCTGCCTCCTGTTAGCAGACTCCAGGGCACATGTCATGAGACCGAGGGGTCCGAGGGGTCTCTGAGCACCCGTGGAGTCTGGGCAGTCCCTCGGGCCTGCTTTATGCATTATGCAATGACGCTATTCCGACCCACCAACAGCAGCAGCCGGGCGACGGCTCCACCTGGCTGCCAGCGCTGCGCCAGGGCCTAGGGCAGGCCCACCTCCTGACGGGCACCCATGCCACCAGCACCCATGCCAACAGCACCCACCAAGCACTGGCAGCCAGCAATGATGAGCAGAGGGGAGGCAAAGCCCCAACCTCGGAAGAGTCGCCTTTAAGTTGGGAAGCAAAAACAAGCACCAAGTGACCCCAAAAGAGGCCGAATCTCACCCAGGGACAAGTGTGTGCAGAGAGTAAACAAGGAAGCTGCTGAGAATGCCCGGGAAGGGACGAGCAGCCAGCCCTGGTGACGCCCCGGAGGGCTCAGGCGGGAAGCAGCCTGGCAGCTGCAGGAGAAAGAGCGAGATCAGCAGCCACAAAGCTGGCACGCCGGAGCCGGACCAGACCCTGCGTGTCCTGGGAGGCCGTCAGGGCTGGATGCTGTGGTCCCCACAGCCCCGGGAGGAACCTCTCTGCCCCCCATAGGAGGCTTTGGAAAGTTTGCAACAGGGAAGTGATGACATCTGACAAACACTGCAAACCGTCACTCAGGGGGTGCTAGGGTTGGGAGGCAAGAGAGGACAGGGGCCCTGTGGCCAGATGTGAGCAACATGGTGGTGCGTGGTGGGAAAAGGATCCAAGCTGCTGGGTGCTGTCCCCGGCTTCCTGCCTGTGTCGGATCTCATCGAAGAACGGCAGACATTAAAGGATCCCTATGCAACACTTGGGCATGCCTCCCTCCCTCCCCCATGAGGAAGTTCCAAAGATGCACACAGCTATAAAATACCTCCTATGTACCCGCAAGGGTCCCCCAAGCTGAGGACAGGGCCCACACAAAGAGAAACGGGGCAGAGAGCTCAGGGTTGTCAAACACCTCGCTGGCACCTCAGCTGGACCTGAGTTCAAATCCTGGGCGAGTTGCTAAAATGTTTCGGACCTCAGACTTCCATTGGTCGTGGATACTAACTTCCTGACAGCTGTTGGTGAATGTGAGAGACAGAACAAAAGAAAAGTACATACCACACAGCCAATGGTCAGTAAGGAAATGGCATTCTCTACTATTCCCTTAAAGTCCGGCTTTCACAATCAAGGAGATCAGTTCATTGAGCTCACCCCCCTCAAGAGCATAAGGCCGCCAGGAAGGAGAGGCGAGGAGGAGGGCAGGCAGGGCCATCTTCACCCTCTCTCAGGCACCACTTTCTCTTTAGCTTTTCAGCTAATTCAGACATAGACAGGAGAATGTAGGAGCCATGGCAGATACAGGACTCTCGGAGCCTGGGGCATGCGTGGGCAGCTAGGAGCACCACACAAGCTCCCCCCAACCTCTCTCTCTCTTGCAAGCGTGGCTCAGTCGCTGATGCTTGAACTGGGCTTCAGGGAACCGCCAACCCCTAAAACCGTATGCAGGACCAGGCATGGTGGCACACGCCTATCATCCCAGGGACTCGGGAGGCTGAGAAGGACCATCACAAGTTCAAAGCCAGCCTCGGCAACCTAGTAAGACCCTCTCTCAAAATAAAAAATAGGAAGGGCTGGCGGTGTGGCTCAGTGGAGGAGTCATCTGGGTTTGTGCCCAGTGCCAGAACAAAACCAAAACACTAGGCAAGCTTTTCTTTTTTCTTTTTCTTTCTTTCTTTTTTTTTTGGTACTGCAGAAGGAAGCCACAGCCTTGTATAGGACAGAAAGAGTTCTACCACTGAGCGACAGCCCAAGCGCTTTTTGAAAGGTTTCCCTAAATTGCTGATGCTGGCCTTGAACTTGGGATCCTTCCACTTCAGTCTCCGGGGAAGCTGGGATGACAGGTGTGGACTCTGTCTCTATCTTCTTTTTCCATGGAAGGAAACCCTGAAGGACAGCATACTTAGTAAACACGGTCCATCTGTGAACTGCGGTGACGGTGGCATGTGCAAGCCTGCTGCCACCTGCTCATGACTGAGGCCTGAATCACGGTACCTTCCTGTGCCTGGGGCTCTCCAGGCCCTTCACTAGTCAATCAGGGGCGGGTGTCTTAGCTGCAAAAGAAACATCTTCTAAACCCGTGCAGAGGATACAGAAGGAAACCCACACTGACCTCTGCAGATCAAAACAGAGGTTGGAATGAGGACTCCCTCTTCCAAAGGAAACCGCCAATCATCCACGTTTCTGTCAGATAAAAACTGCAACAAACTGAAACTTAGCTGATACAGGGGATTCGGGGAGTTGTGTTTTTCCTCATTACCAAAAAGGAAAAAAATACATATATAATTTGCAAAAAAAAAAAAAAAAAAAGATTCACCATCATTTACAAAAGCAAATTCTCAGAAAGATTAAAACGGGTTGCAGATGTACAAAGATCTATAAAGATAGGATAGAGCCATAAAAGTCCCACAAGCATGGCTGGGAGAGCACCACTTGGAATTTTATGTAATAAAATAAGGAAGGAAGGGTACAAAGAAGAGAAAGATGGAGAACTTCTTTTGAGAACGGAGGTAGAAGTCTTAAGAAGTTGGAAAACGGGGGTGTGTTGGGACTCCTGGTATTTAGGAAAAAGAACTAAAGAGTGGAGAGGAGGCGGCCACTGAGTACTTCCCAGGTGCCCAGTGGCCTTTCCAAGTGCTCAGTGGACCTGCTTGCTTAGCCCTTCTGGCACCAAGTGAGGTGGTGACCACTGCCGTCCCTCCCTTGGGAGGCAACAGGCTCCCCCTGTGGCTCTGCAAGCACAGGGTCCAGGTGCAGTAGGCTGTCGGGTCTCCAGCAGCACAGAGAGCTCTGCAGTAGCCGTTCAGCATCACCAGGGAGCCGCCTGTCAAAGGGGTCCCCGATTCCTAACTAAGAAGCAGCAGCCCCCCTCGCCAGCCAAGGGTGATAAGGGCAGGACTAACAAGAAAGAAAGTCCAAGTGAACGTTTATTCTGGGAAAATGCCCTGGGGGACTTTGGAGAAATTGAAAGGATGATGTTTTCTCTTTCTTGTTTTGTGGGAGAGGTAGGGGATGGGGTTGGCTGGCCAGAGGAATCTTCCAGACTCAATAGGAATTTTTGTTAACCAAAAGCGTCTAAGTATCATGGGATTTTGAAGGGAAAGGTTAAAATATGGTAGGATATAGTAATGTCTTTATGAGAAAAAAAGAGGCCACTGTATCCCTGAAATGTCAGTTGCCATACATCCAACTGTGAGCCACCATCAGAAAGGCTGGGAAGAAGAGAAATGTCCACGGCACCCTTTTGTGAAACACCCACTTAGTGTGTGGCTTGGGTACACAGGGCAGGGCCGTGGCTCCGTGGTGCAGCGCTTGCCCAGCAGGTGCCAGGCTCTGGATTCCACCCCCAGGACCACACATATGGGTCAGCAAACCCTCCTACACTCCCTCTATCCATGCCTGGCCATGGGACGGACCCCAACATGGAGTGAATACCTCGTTTCTGCCCTCAGAGAGCTGCAACTGGAGGGCGAGGTGTGGGACAGAGGGAGGGTGGTCCAGGCCAAGTTTATATTTAAGTGCTCGTACCCTTGAGGACTGTGGCTTTCAGACTCAGGCCACTTCGCCCCTAGGAAGGGCTGGACGTGTCTGGAGACACCGGGTGGGGCCAGAGGGCTGCTGCTGGCATCTGGGGGGAGAGGCCTGGGGGTGCTAAACATGCTGCTGGGCAGGAGACAGTCCCTGGCAACAGTCCTGCCCTAAAAGACCGACGCCAATCCCCCACCCCACTCCTAGTAGCAGATTTCAGAAAAGGCACAAAAACTCATCTGGCCCCAGCAGTGGTACAGACACCTCAGGAGCCCAGGATGAGCCTCCTCCTTGTATCTGGGCCTCCTGGTGAGGTGACACTTATTTCATGTCTTGTCTGGATTGCAAAGGAAACTTTTTTTTTTTTTTTTTTTTTGTTAATTGGAAGGAGGGAAAATGCTGTCACCGCTGGAAATAACCTGATACAAAACTCAGGGCTGCAGCACATCCGCTGGGGTGCTCTATGGTGGACAGGGAGCCTGCGGCTGGGAAACCAAGACACAGCAACTCCACACAATAAGCACACGCCATGCCCCCGACACGCGGAACCCAAGTGCCCAATTCCAGTGATCCAAAAGCACTCGAGAGTCCTACTGCGGGTGACCCTTCATTGTTCTGACCAGCCCTGGGAGTGCGCCGCCCAGATCTGAGCAGATCAGGTGAAAGTCTCTACCTCTTGAGGAAAGAGTCAGAGGGGGCACCACTGTCCTGGAAGCAACACTGACATGTGCCGACACTCCCATCACCATGCTGCAGGTACAGACAACGGTGCACATCAGCTCTTTGCTCTCTCCCAAACTCTCAGCAAGACCCTGCCCCACATGGTGTTTTTTAAACTACCAACCACTCAGAAAAACAAAAAAGCTAAAGGGGTAGCAACAGCATGAAACCAATATCCTCTGCCCCAAATTTCCATCTCAAATGATAGCCATGCCAGATAAGTGCAGAAATGACCTTAAACAGACTCAGACTTCCAGCAAGATGACAAGTGGTTTCAACGGCCAAGCTGAGGCTTCCTCAGAACACAGGCGTCTTCTAACTTGCACCCCACAGAGGGCCTGAAGGGTGGCCCCAAATGACAGTTCCCTTCCTCTCCCCGGACGAAGCAGTGTGGGATGGGGGTTAGACCTCTATCAATGACTCTGCTCAGGAAGGCAAGCCCTTGTCAAAAACACACGGATAGTGGAGAGGGAAGGCAGGGGGGATGGCTTTTTTGAAATAATAGAAATGACTAAGGAAAAGCATGCCACTGGAAGAATAGAGAAATATTAGATAAGGGGACCACGCTGAGAAACCTGGGTCCCCTAAGCCCTCCTACGCATTCCCCCAACCCTCCTGTGCATCCCCTAACCCTCCTGTGCATCCCTCAACCCTCCTGTGCATCCCCCTAACATCCTGTGCATCCCCCCAACCTTCCTGTGCATCCCTCAACCCTCCTGTGCATCCCCCTAACCCTCCTGTGCATCCCCCCAACCTTCCTGTGCATCCCTCAACCCTCCTGTGCATCCCCCTAACCCTCCTGTGCATCCCCCTTATCTCCTGTGCATCCCCCTAACCCTCTTGTGCATCCCCCAACTCTCCTGTGCATCCCCCTAACCTCCTGTGCATCCCCGAACCCTCCTGTGCATCAACCAACCCTCCTATGCATCCCCCTAATCTCCTGTGCATCCCCCTAACCCTCTTGTGCATCCCCTAACCCTCCTGTTCATCCCCCTAATCTCCTGTGCATCCCCTAACCCTCCTATGCATCCATCTAATCTCCTATGCATCCCTCCAACCCTCCTGAGAATCCCCTCAACTCTCCTGTGCATCACCCCAACCCTCCTGTGCATCCTCCAAACCCTCCTGTGCATCTCCCCAACCCTCCTGTGCATCCCCCAACCCTCCTGTGCATCCCCCTAATCTCCTGTGCATACCCCCAACCCTCCTGTGCATCTCCCCAACCCTCCTGTGCATCTCCCTATCCTCCTATGCATCCCCCAACCCTCCTGTGCATCCCCCAATCCTCCTGTGCATCCCCCCAACCCTCTCCTTTGCCCAACAATGCCTGTTGTGCATCACAGTATGACACCAACCACCTAAGAGCAGAATTCCAACTAAGGTTGATTTTACAGGCAAATAACACCAAAATAGCACATGGCAGAAGCTGTATCAAGCCAATATCCCCATCTATCAAAATCAGGGATGGTAAACAACACCATAGGCTTTTCCTCACCGAGTCATCAAGCCAGCACACCAACCTAAAAGCCAATAACTTAACATGTGCACACACGAGACCCTTTTTGCTCATTATTCCAGAAGCAGCCCACTGTGGCTTCTCAGGCACGTTGTGCCCATCCATTTGCAGGCTACCAAACCACCTGCTTGCTAAAAACCCCTCGACAATGGGCACATGCCCTTATTCTTGGGTCCTATTGGAACAGCCCCTGACATGCACTAGACATGGGACAAACACACGTCAAATGAACCAGGGAGGGTACCACAGTCTTACAGGAGACAGCAAGTCCTACAATCCAAAATGGTGGGCTGACAGACTTACTGGCTAATCCAGCACTGTGTCTTCCTGTTGTGAGAACGTCCTTTAATTCTAAAAGAACATGCTTGTAAACTCTGCAGCTGACTTCAACATCTACCAAGAGAGGAGAATGTCATTCTGAGACGAGAGCCTGATGAAGCTGAATTTCATGCTTTAAAAACTTTAAGAGCCACCTGCTCACTGTTATGGGACAATAGTATCCTCATGAGGCACCTCAATTGCCCAGGTTAGATAAAGGACACTATTACTTGGGTCTTCATTTGTCTTCCCAATATTAAAAGCCGTCTCCCTCTGTTGCTACCAGCAGAGGATGCCAGTGCCCAGTGACACATTTTCCCCAGCACGGGGTCCAACAGGTCTGTGCAGCTGACCAGCATTCCTGGGAATGGCTTTTGTAATAGTTGCCACACTGCCTTGGACATGGAGTAGGGATGGACTGTCAAGAAATCAGAGGCAAGATGCCCTCTAGAAGATGTCTCCAGAGTCGGGGAAACAGCAACGGGGCAGACAATGGGAAGACCCTGGGCAGTTGGATGGGGAGAAGCTGACCTCGCGGAGAAGCTGACTGCGCCAGCAGGTGGCAGCAGCCTTTGATGACACTCCGGGAGTCCCTCCTTTTTTTTAAATTGCTCCTACCTTTTTTAAGCTTTAAAATTTACACACAAGAAGAAGACATCTTCCTGTCCCTGAGAACAAAAAAGCTGAACTGCCGCCATGTTTGCCGTGGACTGAACATTAAAGAGCAGGAGCCCCGGGGCCCCCTCTCCAAGCATGCGCCCCTTCCCCGCCAGGAGCTTCTACCCAGAGCTTGCTGCTGGAGTCCAGCCATGTCCACGGCCATCTTCAGCCCAGCATCTGTGAAGGACTACACGTGATGCTCTGGTCTGGGGTGAGGGGTCCCCAAGGCTCCTGTAGAGGCAGGACATCCCGAGGTGAGCCCAGTGGGCTGTGACAGCCGGAGCCTGACCGTCCATCCTAGTCTGCATGGACCGACTGGGTGGTCCCGGAGCAGTGGGGCGTGGCTGAGGAGGCGGGTCACTGGGCGTGAGCCCTGGAAGGTGCGTCTGCCTGTGGCCCTGTCCGCTTCCCTCTCTCTGCTGCCCGGCTGCCATGTCCTGAGCTGTGCTCCTCCTCCACGCCCTTCTGCCATGATGCTCTGCCTCATCCCAGCCCAGAGCAGGAGTCAGCCAAGCTAGGACTGAATGTTTCCCTCCTCTAGGTTCTTCTTGCTGGGTATCGTGGTCACAGTGACAAAAAGTTGACTAACACGTGTGATTTTCTTTAAAAATCCCATGTTGATGGGCGGCAGGCTTGACGCTGCTTGCCTTCTTGGTCCTGTGTTGGCGCCCTGCGGGCTGCCCTCTGCCGCGACCTCCACGCAGGTCTAGTTCACTTACTTCCTCTGCGGCTCTACCCGGTCTGCTCCCTGCTCATGGGCGCGTGGGCCGACTGCAACGCGCTGCCCTCACACACGGTGCTGTTGAGAACATCCCTGGGCCTCCCTTGGTCTCCTTGGTGTATACACTGTGAAGTGGAGCGTTGCTAACAGGCTACACACAACCAAAGTCCTACCGAACGTCGCCAAGCTGTTCCCCAAAGGGTTGGTACAATCTCGGTTCCCCACAGCCAAGTGTGAGGCTTCACTGGGGTCGACCAGCATGTTTAGCCACCTACTTTAACAGCATGTACTTATCGCTTCAGTTTGCAGTTTCGTCAAGACAAATCAGGTCGGCCTTGTACCAACGGCCCGCTGCATCCCTGGCTTCCTCTCCCATCTACCTTCCTCTCCCATCACGATGGATAACCAGGAGCTCTTTCTGGGTACTGACCTCAGGCCTGTGATTTATGTCGTCAGTACTTCTATTCCATTGATCACCTGTCTTTCAACTTTGTGTTTCTAATTGATAATCTTCTCTCAAAAGAGTGATTAGAAACCCTAACAGAATTTAGCAGCTGGCAAAGGAAATCATCACATCCCATCGCCAGCCTTGTTTTCTAAGGACTTGTTTCATAGTACACAAATAGTACCAAGGAAACAATCTCAGTTTAAAAGCAGAACTGATGGTGTAAAGGAGCTAACTCGGACACACATCTTATGAAACTGTGTTCACGCGGGAACAGAGGTTCTCAGAGAGGTGCTTCTTCTCTGCTCCTCTAGAGAAAAATAAATAACCCTAAGTGGAATTACCAGACAAAAGCACAGAAAACCACCGGCGCAGTGGCACACGCCTATAATCCCAGCGACTCAGGCAAGAGGATCGTGAGTTCAAATCCAGCCTCAGCAACTTAGTGGGGCCCTAAACAACTCAGGAAAACCTGTGTCAAATAAAATATGAAAAAGGACTGGAATGTGGCTCATCACTAAATGCCCCTGAGTTCAATCTCCTGTGTGTGTGTATATATATATAACCATAAAGCTCCAACATACCTGCCAGACTGTCTTCCAGGAACCTGCAGGAACCTGCATGATTGGCAGCTGGGCTCTGAGCTCCTGTTCCCACATCCTCATGAGAAGGAACCAGCCCCCGTGCATACATGGGACAACAAAAATATCCACCATTATTTTATGTTGATATTATTTACATTATTTTCATGTGACGTTTGAGAGTGATGATCTCTGTTGTTTATTAATGTCCACGGGAATGAGGAGGGGGTAAAGAGGAAACCCTAGTTGGAAACCTGGGTACAGATGGAGGAGGGATTCGTGATGGGAGGGCAGATGTCGTTTCCCACTTCACCACGAAAGCACACGCAGAACCACTGTCTTCACCAGTCCACTCTGGAGAGACGGTGCTCCTCCACCCAAGGAGGTCACGGTTCCTTCTGGAATGTTCCCTCACTGCTTAAACTGGTAGAAAATTCAGTGGAAACCCCAGAGTTATTTGGGTGACACAACCAAACACTGTGGAGGCATTTCTGTGATCACCGTGCCTCGTGTCCAGCCTGGATTCTACGCCAAGGCCACAGGGAGAAGCAGAGCAGGGCGAGTGGGCAAATACCAGAGACCCCTGCAAAAAAAAAAAAAAAAATAGGGGAAACAAAGAATGGGGGCCTTTGGTTGGGTGCACTTCCCGGCTCTCTCTTTGTGAGAGATGCCCTTGTCTTTGCCCTTCACTGACTGCCACAGTATCCCAGCACCCAGAACGGCCTCCAGCACAGACGCCCAACAGACCTGCAGCGAACACTCAGGGCACACGTGACTCGCTTGTCGCCTCACGCAGATGGAACCCCCTCTCTGAAGACCACCGGCTTCTTCACCCAGAGGTTCAGAACGGACCATGCACAGGAAGGTGACAGACGCCAACAGCAGGGATGCCAGAGGCAGACGGACTGGCTGAGCTCCACTTGAAGTCCGAGTCCCTCCCGCCCTCAGTGCTCAGCGTCTGATGGTGCCCTGCGGAGCCGAGGGGGTCGGGCAGTGGAGGGAAGCAGGAAGGGCTCACAGGCTAGCTCGAATGCCCCAACTGGGTGGCCGCGGGCGAGGGGTTCGTCCTCTCTTCAAGGAAACCAGGCGTAGAGGTGCCTGCCACGCTTTGACACGTGGAAACCAAAGGGGGCCATTGTGTAGGGCATTTGGCACAGTGACCAGTGCTCATTGGCACGTGTGGCCAGGGAAGGAGGTGGAAAAGGGAGGCGTCCTCAGCGCCTGCTGCACGACACCCAACAGTCTACAGGAAGCCAGCCTCCCTCCTAGACGGCCTGCTGTGGGGCCTCCTATAAAGCAGGCCAACAGAAACCCACCACCACCCTCCTCCTGGGTGGACTCCACAGCCACAGCCGAGTCTGCCCTGGTCTAACCAGTCCAGTGCCAAGGCTTCAGTGTTAAGTCCCCGTGGCATCAAATCACATAAAATAAGACTGAGAAAAGGAGAGACAGGTGGCCTTGCCCATGACTTGCTCCTTGGCTACTGGGGAAATTCTGGAATGCCTCAGATACTTTACCTTAAGAGAAACAAAACATGAGTAAAGCAAAATCGTGTGTTTGCTAGCCAGACCAACGAAGCAAGGCTCAGACCTATCCCTTCAAAAGCTGCTGCCATACACCAATCCATTATCATTACATTGCACTACAGAAAATAGCCAGCTGCAAGTTGGAAGGCAGATGCCACCAACCTCGGGGCTTGCTAGAAGGCCACTGCATCAGGACAGTGTGGAGTTGGTGTCAGCGCAGATAAATAGACAGTGGTCCAGAAACGGCCCCATGCAGAGGACCAGGACAGTGCGTGGAGAGAAGACGGTCTTCTCAACAATTCATGTGGGAACAACCGGATATCCACACGTGAAAAACAAACTTCAACCCATACCTTACGTCATATGCAAAAATCAATCCAAAGCGAGTCATAAAACCTGAAACTATAAAACTCCTAGAGTAGAACATGAGAAAACCCTCTGACCTTGGTGTAGACAAAGAGTTCACCTGGCACCAGCAGTGGCTCATAAATAAATAAATTGGACTTCACCAAAATAAAAAACTTACTCTCTTCCAAAGACCCTATTAAAAAATTCACCCTCTTCCAAAGACCCTATTAAAAAACTTACTCTCTTCCAAAGACCCTATTAAAAGAAAGAGAAAAAAAAACCACAGACTGAGAGAAAATGTTTGCAAAGCCTAGATCCAGATAGATCCAGAACAAATAAAGAGCTCCCAGGATACAATAAGACAACTCAGTTTAAAAATATACATACATGGGCAAATGGTCGGCACAAGCACTTTGGCAAAAGATAGATAGATAGATACATAGATGGCAAACAGGCCCTTCAGAAGATGTTCTCCCTCATCCGCCATAAGAGAAAAGCAAACTAAAACCACCACGAGATTGTGTTCTACAACCATCAACATACCAACTCTCAGAAAATGGAAAGACCGTCAGCAGCAGAGGAAGAAAGGAAATGGACTCTCCCACTTGGCTGGGGAAGCTACAGGATGGTCAGACTGCCCCGGAGAACCGCCTGGCGCTGTCCTAAAAGTCACCAGGTACCTGCTGCATGACTCAGCTCTCCCACTCCCAGGTATCCACCCAAAGAACCTAAATACGCATCCACACAAAGACCTGCACCAGTGTGCTCAGGAGCTTAATTTATCATATTCCAAGACTGGATGTCACCCCAAGTGTCCAGCAGGAGGTGGACGGACAACCAACTCTGGCACGTCCACCAGAGTGCTACTTGGCAACATAAGGGAAGGGTACTGGCCCTGGGCCAGGAACCAGCGACTCTCAGATCCACTGCACAGACAGCGAGCCGCAGACCCTCCTCCAGCACCACACACTGCGTCCCAACTCACCAAGACACAGACACATAGACCAGTCTAGATGGTACCGACCCGATCGGTTGTTGCTTGGAGACCAGGGAAAAGCTGAGCTTGGGGGAAGAGGGGTCTCGAGAGGTATCAGTACAAGAATACCTTCCTCACCTTGACTGGTGATCGCTTCACGGCTGTGCCAGAACGCAGGAGATGGGACGCTTTCCTTCTTAATGCTTCTGTTACCACCTTGTGGTCAGACACGACGGTGGGGTCCACCTGGATGTACTCACACACGCACGGCACGTGATTCGCTCCTACTCAGTCCCCAGCACCTCCACCTCACCCTCCCTCCTCTGCCTCCTCCCTCACCCCGCTCTGCCCTCCAGTGCTCACTACGCCCCCTCCTCCGCTGTGCCAAGGGTCTCTACAGGTGGACACGGAGGTAGGGCCCACTGCTGGAGGACACGGGGGGGGGGGCTAAGGGAACGAGCCCAGAGAGCCAAGGGTGGGTGGTTTCTCTTAGATGCAGAAACTAGAGAAAAACAGGGTGGGAAAGGGGGACTCCCCTGGAAATAGAGGTCAGCGGAGCAGAGGACAGGGAAGGAGGAGGGACGGGAAGGGGAGGAACCGTGGAATGACACTGACCCAACCGTGCCATGAACATAAGAAGGCACCCCCACAGGTGCAGCTGCCACCTGTCACCTAGGCCACCGCAGAGCTGCCTTTACAAACACAGCCGGCGGGCGTCGGAACCACACTAGCAGCACTCGTGCCCACCTTTGCACCTGAGAGCATCGTCCCGCGTCCTCCACCAGCCCTGAGGTGAGCGCACCTTACCCCCACCTGACGGAGAAGGGAGGGGGGGGAGACAGCATACCGAGTGAGATCTCTGCTCCACACGCTGGGACTGTCCCCAGAGGCGGGGCACGCATGGTGTGGAAGTGCATGGTCCCCTCTCATGATACCCACAGTCTATGGGGCGACTGCCACTGGGAATAGACTAAGTTGACTGGGACGAGAGTGGAACCCCAGGAAAGTCCTGGGAAGGGGGCGGCAGGCGTGGAGGGAGGGGGAGGGGAAGCAGCAGAGAATGTCCCCGGAGGCAGTGACCAGTGGGCCTCACTGATTGGACAGGACGTGGCCGAGTGCCTGTGGGGACAGAGGACAGACCAGGAGAAGACCCTCAGAGCAAACTCCCAACAGCCCTGCAGGTGCCCTCCCTGCGCAGCCCCCGGGCGGGGCCGATGCCCAGATCTGAACACGATGTGCCTTCGGGTCCTCCTCCCATCACCAGCAGGGTGCATGGCGCAACTGATGAAATCAGCCGCCAATTCTTTAAGGCATCATTAGTTTGTCTGTCTGTCCACTAAGTGTCCTCAGGGCCTTTCTTGGCCCACGACACACATTCGTGAAATGAACGAGTAAGAAAGATTCCATCGAGTGCGAAGGCAGGCATCAATGAACCTGGGGGTTGTTCCCAGAGACCTGGGGGCAATGACAGTAACAGCAGCAGGTGACAGGCCAGGAGCATACGGTACGTCACGTGCTCCTCTGACAGCCACCAGTACTAGTATCGCCTTTTTCCAGGTGGAAATTCAGACTCTTGGGGAAGGCGGGGGTGAGTTTGTTTCCAAAGTCACATTGGGTCACCTGGGGACAGCACATCAGAACCCAGGTGATGTGAGTCCACAGCCCCGTGGCTGCCAGGACAGCTGCCCAACCAGGGCAGAGGAGAAGGCATGAACCTGAGCGGGCCGAGTTTCTGCATTCCACCTGCAGGGGAAACGGGGGTTGGCAACTCCACCACATGCTCCTGCTCATCGCTGATGTTTTTATAAAAGGCCAAGTTCAGGAGCAAAGCCCCCAGGGACAAGCCTGCCTGGCAGAAAAGTAAACCAGGTGTCCTTAGAGAAGCCAGATCTCACTGCCACCTCATCCACGACATTTCTACTGCACCCAAGATGTGCTAGGCTCAAGGCTTCCGGTCCACCTCCTGTGTACCCTCCATCCCTCAGCAAAATCAGGCTAGGAAGCAGGACTCAGGTCCCAGGACAGAGTCCAATCAATAGGTCAACAGACAAATCAGCCATGACTTTGGATCCTTGGGCCCAGTGACTCTGTAAACCATCTGAAACCACCTGGGAATTATTTTAAAATATGTGTGGCAGCCGGGCGCGGTGGCTCACACCTGTAATCCCAGTGGCTCAGAAAGCTGAAGCAGGAAGATGGCGAGTTCAAAGCCAGCCTCAGCAAAAGCAAGGTGCTAAGCAACCCAGTGAGACCCTGTCTCTAAATAAAATACAAAATAGGGCTGGGGATGGGGCTCAGTGGTCCAGTGCTCCTGAGTTTAATTCCCAGTACCAAAATAATAAAATAAAATAACATTTAAAATAGATGTGGCAAGCCCACCACCACTCCCCTAGGTCTGAGCCTAGCTACATCTATTCGTAAAAGCTCACCAGGATATTCCAAAGATCACCAAGCTTGAATATTGCTCTTCTCAATCACCATTACTATACACATTAAATTTCATCTCTATGGCTTCATAATAACTGAAACTAAAACCCACAAAAGGTGGTCAACTTCAAAGGGGAATCCGGGTCCTCAGTTCTTTGAAGACTAAACCCACAGCTTAAGATGTCCACAAACAAAATTGGAAGGAATTAAAATATGATAGAAAATGTCATTATTGCATTCATACAATTCTTGTATAACTTTGTTAATCAAAAACTTTACTTTAGATTTCAGAATCAAATCCATTTGAATTTGTGCTTCCTGCAATTTATTTAAAAAAAAAAAAGTATCCATCAAAGTGTGCCAGAGGCCATTCCAACTACCCATCAGGAACTGCCGATGGCCAAGTCGAAAGGAGAATCAATAACTCGTCAGAGACAAAGAACTGCATGTGTCACCACGTCAGTGTCCCAGAGGTTATGGGTGTAACTAAAGACTGCACAGTAATTAAAGTATATTTTTGTCTGAAGATCAAACCAGAAACACATATATATTTTTTTTAAGAGCCTCAGGCGGGTTTTTCAAAGGGACCAATTTTATACCAAAATAACCTAAGAGCTCTCTGTTTAACCATTCCCGGGGAGGAAAAGCCCAGTGTCCCCAGAGCCCCCTGGAGAGCTGGGGCACTCTCTCAGGAAGATCAAGGGGTGTGGGGAGAGTCACGCGGGCAGCTTCATCCCACAGTTGTTTAAAGAGCCCGGAGTGTGTGTCTGTATTCTTCCAGAGGCCGAGCTCCCAGGGAAAACCAGACAGGCAAGGTCTATGTCACCGCGACGCTCAAACTGAGCTCTGAGTACAAACACGTGGAGCGTGCTCTCATGGCCTCTGAATTCATGCAAACAACACCAGGGAGGAAGCACCAGAGAGATGACCATCCATCACAGGGGACAGCCCAGGAACCGCCTCGGAACAGGAAGTGTTTAAGGACTCTGACGTAAGACGTCTCAGTTCCCGGGCGGCCACCTGTGCTTTTCTTTCCACCAATCGTGGAGACAATGGAGAAATAAAGCCCCTCTCTACCACGCTGGGACAGAGGCTGCAGGTCAAGTCCCACCAAAGCACACCCCTGCCAGCTCCTGCCCACCATGCAGCCTGGCGGCGGGCTCCAGGTCCCTCTGTAGCTCCCACACAGGCGGAGATGAGGGAGTCCCGGTCTGTCCACCACTTGTGAGGGGGACACAAGACCGGATGAGCACCACTGGACACTTGGGGACAGGATGGGAAGCCACACCCCCAATGGTGTCGCAGAAGCTCCAGGTCCTGCCCATGTGGTGCCAGGGACCTCGGAACTGGAGAGGGGAGGATGTTCTAAAAGCCTGTTTTCAGAGTGGACGGGACCCATGACTCTCCCCGTCTGGTGACAACGTAGGCAGAAGCGTGTTCCTTGCAGGGTAGGACCTATCGTTCTGTCCCAAGCTCATTATTTGACCGTGGGCCATACAGAAAAAAATAAAAAGCAATAGCAAGCTCCAGGGTCTCAGACTCCACTCACTCTCCATGGCCTCTGACCAACGCATCTCAAAGAAAACAGGATGGCTGGGCTGGGGTAGGTGGACAACCAGCAGAAGACAGGGTCAGCAGGATCATGGCCACAGCCCAGGTCCTCAGGCCAAGACTCATCTAAACCCTGGCAAAAGAGACAGTCAAAACGGCTACAAAATGTAACGTAGCCAGGGGCAGAAGTGTCCGCCTGTGGTCCCAGCAGCTCGGGAGGCTGAGGCAGGAGGATCGCAAGCTCAAAGCCAGCCTCAGCAATGCAGTAAGGCCCTAAGCAACTTAGTGAGACCCTGTCTCTAAATAAAAAAAAATAAAAAAGGGCTGGGGATGTGGCTCAGGGGTAAAGCACCTGTGGGTTAAATTCCTGCTACAAAAATAACAACAACAACAACAACTATGTAATTTTTTAAAGACCCCCAAGCACTGACCTTATCAATCATACACGATTTGCATTTAGAAAAAAAAAACACTCTGAGTACCACAAATTTTAATATACATAGAGGCAGTCTGATATCGGATTATTTTTTAAAAATCACATTGGTTCATTTGGGGGGGAATTTTGGCTAAAAAGCCAAAGGAGTATGCTACTTGAAACTGTAGCTGAGCCCAGGGGCTGGCTATGGAAAGTCAAGTGGGACAACCTTCAGAGCTCAGTGGCCCTCATGCACTTCTCACCTGCCTTGGGGTTTTGGTTGGGTTTTGCTGTGGTTTTGATTGAAAACAATGTCTCTGGGGGAATGCACAAACGGTTGCCTCTGGTGTGTGATGTATTTTAAGCCCATTTTTCCTGAGTGTGACTGTCCCCAGTACATCTGGTAAGTTCAGCAGGTGACACACTCGGGAATTTCACAAGCAGTTCCTAAGGCGAACCTGGCCCCACCACACCGCCTCTGTCCACGGGTCCATCTTCCCTGGGCAGCGCTGGCCTGCGTCCGTCATCCCAATCCTGTGGCTGCTGTCCTCGGTCACCCAGTGACCCCGTCCCCAGGTCGTCAGGTGGGACCTCCCCCTCATCCCTCCCCCACGCTCCCCACTCCGAGGAGGGAAGGCCGCCGGCTGTGTCCCTCCCCCTCTGCTCCTCCACTTCTGTCAACTCCAGGGGGTAAAGCAGGTCACTGGTTTGCCAGGTGCCAGCCAGCGCCACCTCATGAGTCAACCAGATGAGCACAGCGATGTGGGAGGTGTCAGTTAAGCAGGGCCGGGAAGGAAGGGGCGCGGGGACGAGCACCCCGCATTTCATGCAGAACTAATTAAGGAGGCTCTCTCGAAAAAGGGGCGGGGAGGGGTTAGGAACGGGGGAGTGTGAGCAGAAGGACAGGAAGCATCACTAATTGTAGCTCCATGGAGGAAGGAAGGCTATTAGTGAGGCCAAAATAAACGGGCTGCGTGGGGGCCTCTGAGACGCGGTGGCAGAGGAGGTGGCTGCTTCCAGCTTTGGTGCCCCCGACGGCTTCTGTGGAAGTCCACCACTCTCCCCTCCCCTGCCCCTTGGCAGTGGCTGGGTCCTGTTCATACGCAACCCCTGGGGAGGGACTCATGCATGCCCCTCACGGCAAGAGTGTCTGGGCCATGGAATCTGAAGACAGGAGCCTGCGGAGGCAGACAGTCGAGGAACGGGCTCCTAGAGCGTGGGAGGGGGCGCTCCGGAACACTCGGCCTTGCAGGGGGGACCCTGGCCGATCCCAGGAGCGTCACACCCAGAGGCTGCTATGCCCCAAGTCAGTGGCTGGAAAAAGACTCCTCTAGGAGCCATCTGTGGGTCCCCCTCCACCTTCTGTGGCAGGTCCAGAAAGTCTTCCCTCCTGAAGTAACAACTCTCACCGTCCCAGGAGGACAGGAGCCCCCAGGAACGTTCCCCAAGGAGGCTTCAGGGGACTCGCTCATGTTCCTCTGCCCAGGTACGGCTGCACGCGAGCTGGCCATTCTTAAAGAGCAGAGATGAAGCCACTCTCTGCAGGGGGAGCCACGGTCCCTGAGATGAGACCCTTCTCAGGGCTGCCTGCCCAGGCCAGGTCCGAGAGGTAACAGGCGCCCGCTCTCCACAAACACCAGGACACACTTCTTAACGCCCGAGCTGGCCACCCAGCCTCAGCTCTGCATGGCTTCCCACTGCTCCTGGGATGGAGGAGGGTCCTCAAGGCGGTCTGCAGATCTGTGTATTGTGGTCTGGCCTCCCGTGAGCCTCCTGTGCCCGAGTTTCCCCTGGGCTCACCCTGCTCCGTGAGAGAACACCTCCCTGTCCTGCTCTGCTGCAGTTCCACAGGACCACCTCTGTGCCTCTTCGCCCCTGCGATGGACTTCCCCGTCCACCCACTTTCCATGTGTGTTGGGGAGACTGCATGGCCAGGTGTTCATCTCACTACTCGGCGTAAGCTCCAGGAGAACAGGGCTCTGTGTGTTCCGCTCACGGCACACTCCTAATGTACAGGCGCTCGATGGCTACTTCTCAATGAGGAACGGGACGCGCTCGTCCCTATTTCCTCTCCCAGACTGCTCAACAAAACTGAGCCTCCTGCAGCCATCGCTTCTGCTCCTTCAGTGCCCAGGCCAAGGGCCAATCCCATGGGCGCCCTCCCATGTCTCACTCCCCGGCCAGCGAAGCTCTCCTCCACATCAGTGCCCCAGCCTTGGTCCTGGTCTCCCGCATCTCTTCACGGGGCTCTCTCCTGTGTCCAGTCCTCCACTGGAGAGCTCCGGAGCTTCGAGGCCACAGGGTCTCTCATGACACAAACCCTTCCCCGGCTGAAACACTGACTTGACAACCAGGTCAGGAACTGCAGCTCCATTCCAGACTTCACTCTCCAAGGAAAAGACTCTCCTCATTCTGGTCACAAGATTCCTGTCTCTCCAGATCCAATCTTTACCCAAACCCCTTTCTCTCCTACCTCCAGGAAGACTAGACTTCCTTGTGTCTGTCACTACTTTCTCCTGCCACAGAAACTTTTTAAAAAATATCTTTATTTTTATTTATTTATTTTTTGTAATGTGATGCTGAGGATTGAACTTGGGGCCTCATGCATGCGAGGCAAGCGCTCTCCCACTGAGCTCCTGGAACTTCTGCACACGCACTTCCTCCTGCCCCCAAAACTCTGCCCACGTCTCTTTGCCAAATCAGAGTCCACTCACTCCTCAGATCCCAGGACAGGTGAACACAGAGAAGCCTCCTCTGAGTCCCATCCCCAGGGACAGGATGCTGTGTCCCTCTCCTGTCTGGGGCCCACAGAAACTGCAAATGCTGTGAGCATTCGATGAGACTTTCTCTCCTCTATGAACAAGGAGTCCCACAAGGTCACAGGAAACTGTTTGCCACTTATCCTTAAATGAAGACCAAGCCCCATACCTTACCGGTACTTGCTTAACTTGTTTCACATGTTAACGCTCGCTCCCCATCTGTGTTAGAGTTGGCACAGAATGGCTGTAAAGAGCACAGAATCAGCACAAACAGCGCAGGCTGCGGATCAAACAGACTTGGCTCCAATCATTCATCTATTCATTACTTCAACGAAGGCTCCTTTTCGAGGTCTTACTAGGCACCGGACACGAGGTGGAATGCCCAGGACAGAGGTGAACAGGAGACAGATCTCCACTCCCAAGGTCCAACTCCCAGGAGCACCACCTCTGACAGTCAGCGACCTCTGCCCACAAAGGCCCAAAGAGGAGTCGCGCTCAGCCCCAGGGCCCAGAGTTCTCTGCTGCCCTCCTGAAATCCGCCCTGTGGGGTCAAAGTAACCGCCAGCCCCTGAGAAAATGAATTGGCATGACCGTGTCCTAAAAATAGCTCTAGAAAAGCAGGCGGAGGCCAGGATGTGGCTTGGGGACATTGTGCCCACTCCTGGTGGGGACCCGTTCCCTCATGGTCACCACGTTCACCTTCCTTCTGGGCCAGACGCCCCAGCACTTGCCCTCCTCCCCACCTCGTCCGCACGGCTCCCTTTGCTTCACCCCACATGCTTTTCCCCCAAGGGCTTTCTTCTGGGTCCTCTAGGACCTCTGGACAGGAGGCCTTTGTTGCCTACCCCTCAACCATTCTGAAGGCCTCCTGACCCACTGTCTTCCTATAGACCAAGGCCCCAACCTTGCCTTTCCTGAGAGGGGAACAGACAACACACAGTGGACCCCAATACCTGCTGCAGATCACGCCCCTGCCCTGCCCACACCCCTGCAGGGTGCACCCCCCATCCTGCCCTGCCTCTGCCCCACCCCTGCCCACACCTCTGCCCCTGCCCCACCCCTGCCCCGCCCAGCTCTGCCCTGCCCCCTGCCCCACCCCTGCCCCGCCCAGCTCCTCCCAGCACTCCTGGCCTCGCCCTCTTCGTCCTTGCACCTCAGCCTCCTGGTGCCAAGCGTGCTCTGCCGCTGCTCCTCGGGCCTCACTTTCTCATGCCACCTTCTGGGGGAGCCCCACTTGTTCTTCATGTCCATCACCCCAGCACCGTGACCCGAGCTATGGTCCTGTGCCCAGGGCACCTCCTCAGGCAGCAGTGCCTTCAGTGTTGGAGAAGCGCCCTGTACCTGGAGGTCACAGTGGTGGCCACCTACTGCATGGGTCTGTCCCCTATTCCCTGGCCTCAGGACTGCACTCCAGGGCAGCCACCGCAGGAGCAGCACCAGTGCTTCTGCTGCAGGCCCCAGCTGCTTCCTGGTGACTCCTCTGAGCCAGCCTTCAAAACATCATGTGCTGCTGGGTGTGGCGGCGGCACACGCCTGGAATCCCAATGGCTCAGGAGGCTGAGGCAGGAGGATGGCGAATTCAAAGCCAACCTCGACAAAAAGCCAGGCAAGAAGCAACTCGGTGAGACCCTGTCTCTAAACAAAATACAAAACAGGGCTGGGGATGCAGCTCAACAGTCGAGTGCCCAAGTTCAATCCCCTACCCCACCCTCAAAAATCATGTTCTGCAAAACACACCCGTTGAGCAGCAGACACACAGGAAAAAGTCAGGTTAGGGCCCGTCCCCTGCAAGCCCCTGGGCCCTTGGGACCAGGGCATGAATGACAATCAGGAAACTGTAACTGCAGGAGGGCTGTCTCGATTTCCACCGTCATCGCAGCCAGCATCCCAGAGGCACAGACCCACCACTCCCTCCTCGCTCCACAGGCAGATGGTGGATGGCAAGTGCCACCAACAGTCATCGAGTTTTGAACATCGGATCCTAGATGCAGCTGTCCTGATGAACACAAGGGACAAGAGGGAGACCAGTGTCTACTGCTGCTTCCTCTGCCTCCCCCATCCCCAAGGAGCAGAGCACAGGGAAGGCCAGGCGCTTCCTGCAGCCCAATCCCACCCAGCCTGCAGGACCCCAGATGTGTTTTCACCGAGGTCCTTGTCTGGGTCAGACACAAACCTGCCCTGACCACTTCAAACATCAGCACGCCACAGAAGACGGACCAGAAGGGACTCGGCTGTGTTGACGCGACTTGCTCATTCAGTAGTAACGTTCGAGAGATTCGCGGGGCAGACCAGGGTGGGCCCACTTACAGGTGAGGAAACTGAGGCTTCACTGCAGACCCAGCCACTTGCTCGAGGTGCTGTAAGGAAGCTGGGATTGCAAGGCGGACTGCGTGATCCCAGATTTGTGCCCGGGAGGGAAGGAGGGAAGAAAGAGGAGTGGACGGAGGGACTACATCCATATAAAGAGTTTCCCACAGTAAAGAAGACAGGGAGGGTGAACAGGGCCACGGGAAGGGAAAGCCTGAGAGAGAGACAGTCAACGCGCACGATCCCCTCCTAGGGACAGAGTGAGAGTCAGTATTGACACGTACACTGAGGGAGAGGGCAGAGCACACACAGCAGTGAACAAACTTACAAACAGGAACATCCTCAGTCTCTGATTTTTTTCTGCTTCATAAAAGGGGAAAACATAAGCTGTAGAATATTCTGTGACCACAAACTGCATCAGAGACAGAGTTTGGCATTCGAGATTTATTAAAGCTGAATCAAACATCTCATGTGGATTTTAAGGTGTTGGTGGGAAGGGGATGGTGGCTTGGCTGACCCCGGTCATCGATGGCAAGCCTGGGCTCAATCCCTACCTGAAAGGCCTGCGGCGAATGCGGCGGAAATGCGGTCAGAGCCCGGATGCATGCTGCTGTTATAAACTAGCAAAGCACAGTCGGTCTCATTGGTGACACATCTCAGCAACCATCAAAGAGGTGTTCCCGAGTAGCCTGCGTCACCCTCAAGGAGAGACCAGTGACTTAAGCCGTGGTGGAACTGAAGGCATGATGCACACCCTGGCAACCACTGTGTGCCCTTCTGACCCCAATCCCCAGGCTTCCTCAAGGGTTTCTAAAGCCCTTTGCCACCTTCATCTCATCACAAATGACAGTGCTGTGACCTGCAGGTGGGCTCCTGTCACACTCGGGTCACAGCAAGGTGGTGGGGGTCTGGGTTATGCTAGTGGAGAGACAGGCCCAGAAAGGCCACTTCCCCAGGACACGCACCAGGTCTGCTCAGAGGCTGGGCCCACAGCGTGTGTGTGTTGGATTTCACAGCTGTGGCAGCGATTGTGAAGGGGTGAGTGTGGCGGGACTCACGGCGGGCGGCTGCGGTCCTGTCTCAGGCGGTAGGCACTGTCCCATAAGGACAAACGGCAAGATCACCCAGAACTTACTACTGAGACAGAACACTCAAGGTATCCTGTTGCTACAAAGAAAATGGAAATTGTATACAAACTGCAAGCCTCGGGGGTCAGAGTGGGATAGCAGGACCTTAGACTAGAGACAAAAAGTGGCCAACTCGGTGAGGAAGAAGGCAGGAAGTTCCAGCGGAAAGGTGTCAAGACGAGTGGAGGAGAGAGAGGAACGGTTCTGCAGGGTGATCACACGTTGCCTCCAAGGAAAATACAAAACACGGCTCAGGAGTGACGAAGACTCTCAACAGGCCACTTGTGTGCACTGGTCACCTGTTTCAGTAAAGTGGCCCTGGGGACTGAAGGCGCCAGGGCTGTGATGAAATGCATTTTGAATCTCTACTTGTCTAAAAATAATGCTTTAGAAAGCTAACCATTAATAGACTCCTGCAGGGTCACTCATGTTTTATCTGAGCTCCGGAACCAAAGCACTAGCTTTTCAGCTTATTCGTGAAACCTTAATTTCAGAATCAGGAAGCATTTTAAGAGCCTAAGGTCTTTAATAATTTTTCTTGAATATTTAATCCCAGTTTTTATCTCTTTCCCCAGAATTTTCTACAGATAAAGAGTTAACAAATACCTTTCTGGCTGTCGGTCATTCATCAAAAAAAAACTTCTAAGATTTTCAGAGAATGAGTCTGTCATAGGAGGAAGTTAAAATCTGTGCCAAGCATCTCACTATCCCTTTTCCCCCGCCAAAAATAAATGAATGGATTAAAAAGTTGCTTTTGAGAGAAGTTGTGTGACCAGGAGGTTTTTAGTAAAAATTCCCTGTTCAAGGGAAACTCAACAGTAACTGGTGAGAAGAATCCAGAAACATCCCATACAGATCAGGAAAACTGACTGCAGATCACAGGTGGGATTGCCCTCCTGTGCCTTTTGGCAAAGCATTCACCTTTTAGCCAGCTCTCAGGGACCCATCCTGTGGCTCAACTAATGGGGACTGAGCGTGTCTCTGGCTGAAATGCAGGTGGCAGCAGGTGGCATGGATACCTGCTGTGCTAGGCACCGTGCTGAGTGCTGGGCAGGCTCGTGCACTAGGCAGCTCTGAGGACTTTCACTACCCCTGCGGTGCAGATACGAGAAACGTGGTGCAGAACTCTGGAGGCCGGGTCCTCTCGCAGCTCCTCTGCAGCCAGACGGCAAGTACGCCCAATCACCCAGGGCCTCGGTACCAGTCCTCTGCATGCATTTAAATCAAAACATGGAACACCCAACAGAAAAGCTAGTCAAGTCTAGATCGGGTTGAGGTGCAGAAGTCCTCCTGGGCATGTCAGGGGGTATCTGACTTTCTACATCTGCTGGGTGACCTTGAGAACAAGAGGGAGGTGGGGAGACGGAAGGGTGTCTTCTGATTGAAGCAAACCGCACCCCATGGTCCACGCAGGAGCAGGGCCTCCCTCAATGCTGGGCGTGTGGTCAGGACTCCAGGGTCAGTCTTTCCTGTGGAGCCTCCTAAATTAACGGCCGTCGACTTTATCCTAATAGCAGGGCAAGCAGGCCATAGGCTGGATGTACTATCTTCAGAGGGAAGATGAAGACAGAAGAGGAAACAAAGAAAACCGCTTCCTGTTAAGGTCAGATTGCTGCTGCACCAGCAGGAACCTCTGATACCAGCGACTCCACCCAGGCCAGCTGCTGGTGACGTCAGGGACCTTGGGTCTGCAGGCTCATTAGTTACCGTTTAACGGGGTCCAAATTTTAAGACAAGAGTAGATTCCAAAAGTGTGGCCAATACACTTGATAAATAAATAAATAAATAATCCTAAAAAGAAGTGGCTTTTTACTTCAGAGGAAAAGATAGAGCTTAGAGGATCCTTAAGGCAATGGAAAAAAACACTGTGCATGCTACAGTAACCGGGAGGGGACACATGTCATCACGCGTCTCTCCCAACCCACAGGGCCTACAGCATCAAGGATGAACCAATGCTAAGTACAGACCTGGGTGACGATCACGCAGGTCCCTTAACAGTGACGGGGTACCCTCTGCTGGGAGCACATCATAACCCAGGAGAATAAGCCTATGGGCACCAGGGGACACCTGGGAAAGCTATGCCAACTACTCAGTGCTGCTCTGAACCTAGCAGTGCTCCACAAAACAAAACACGTTCAAAGGAGCTTTTAGCACTCTTAAAAGTCAAGCATTTCAAGGCCCTATTTGGTCTGGAGTTGAGCTCTTGGTTTTCATTGATCAAGAAGATGCCTAAAGACCAGGAGAAATGAAGTTCGTAGTTTTGGTATCGATCTGCACTTTCATGCAGCAGCAGGGCACTTATTACACAAAGGCATGTGAGATGGGCTTGATTTAGAGGTGTCTGTGGACGTGGATCTGTTGACCCTCAGCGCTCCTCAAAGGCCCTGTGGTCTCTACAGCGTCACATGGAGCCACTGCTGTAGAGCAAGTGGTTCTGGAGTTTCTCACTATGACTTGGTCCTCCACTCCCCCCTGGAGGTTTGAAAGGACTGAGCTACTGGCAGCGACTTTGCATTCACCGGGACACACCCACACACCAGGCCCTGAGGAGCTGTGGGCATCTTGCCGTCTCCTCTGGTCCACGCCAGCAATGTTCCTTCACCTCGCATCCTCCTTTTCCTCCTCCCTGAGTCCTTGTCATGTTAGAGGTTTGCCACAAATGAACACGGCCTAGGATCTAAGGAGACTCTCTGCTAAGAAACTGGGTTGACTTGAATGGTACCTGTATCTCCACATTTTTCTTACGTTCCTTACAAATTTTCATGTTTCTACAGCTGTGAATCTTAAGCCTGCTTTGGAATCTTCCAGAGGACTGGTTAAAACACAGATCCTGGGCCCCAGCTCACACTCTCTGGTTCAGTAGGTCTGGGGTAAGCACAGGCCCCCAGGTGGTCAGGGGCTGCAGGTCCAGACGGCACCTGGAGAACCCGGAGCTCCTCACTGAGAAGCTTCATGAGAAGACTTCATGAGAAGCAGGGTTCAGGTTCAGCTCTAAACACCTGGGTTGCGTGTCAAGCTGAATGAGGATTTTATGGAGGATTAAATGTCCTTACGGAAGGTTCACTTTGTTCTCCCCGTCTACAACATGCTTCTAGTCCCAAGTGTAAACAAAACGGGCACAACCACCCAGGTTCATCACACCACGATGCAAATTCTATCAGGATTATGCCAATTAATAAGCTGAAAACATTCCTTCAGTATGAGATTTTAACACAAACCTGAGAAACCAGAATCATTTTGAGAGAGCGTCAGTATTTACTAAAATATTATTTGAAGATGATAAGTGAATGTTAAAATAAATTATAAAAACTGAGAAACAGATATGACTCCAAACCAAGGAAACTATGAAATCTGAGGGCAGGATGGATCTCCAAGTCCCAGCGTGGTTGACATCTTTGCTCTCTTGGCTTTCTTGCTTATAACCACACAAGAATGCAACCTTACAGGCTCTTGTACGAAGAGCACACTAAAGCTCTCCAACACAGTGCGCTAATTCCAACATAATCGACTTATTGTTTGCATCAGGAATATCGAAGCGCCCAGCAAAACATTCCCCAACACTCAGGTGCATGATTCCTGGTTTGATAAGTGGGTGGAATTGCTATAAAACAGAAAACTCAGGAACATGGTGAATAAGAACAGGAGAAGAACTATTTCACCAAATGATGAGCTGTACAGAGACTTCCTAAACAACAAGAAAGGGAATGGATTCAGCAACATCAGAATGAATAAAAGTCAGACACGCAATTCTATCGCAAAGAAAATAACGGTTTTCAATGTCCTTTAAGTAAACTGAGCTACTGCCAAATGCATCCAAAGAGCAAATTGGGATTAACTGCAATGCCTTTTTATACCAAGAACAAGAACTAAGAACATTGACGAAGTAGAGGAATGGGACAGAGTGGGGCGTGACACTGGCCAAACTGTATTGTCACATTGTGTGCAAGTGTGCATAGAGAACAAGGAACCCCACCATTGTGCGCCCCTGTAACACACTAATAAGAAACATGGGAAGAGCAGAACGCTGAATCAGCACTCACACCTCCACGGTCTGCACATCATGGCACCCTGGACAGGAGCCAGTGGGTGTGACCTGTGGGGACTGAGCGTGAATAACACATGGGACTAACAAGTTGAGAGCTGTCACCATGCAGGGGTCAGGGTGCAAGGCACCTAGTGGAGAGGGGCCACAACACCCTGTTCCCAAGGCTGACTTCACTGCTGTCTCCTACAACCGGCTGCTTTAACAGGAAAATAGGAGCAGAGGTGAGATGCCAGCCTGCCTGGCCTCCCGGTCATGAGGAAGAAGACAGCGACCAGCTCTGGCCTACTGGTTTCCTCTGGTGGGGACAAGGGCAGGAGAAGACCACAGCGCTGAGGAGGTGTAAGGTGGCACGTGGAGACGGCAACTTGCAGGCCAAGGCAATGATACCACGTCTGGGGGACTCGTAAAGTGCCACCTTATTTACCATCAACAGTAAGCAGAGTCCTCTCTTGAGTTCTGTCCATCTACCAGCCCTGTGTTAAAAATGCTGAAGAAGCCAGGGACGGAAGGAACGTACCTGGACATCATAAAGGACACACAGGACAAACCCAACCCCATACTGAACAGAGAAAACTGACAGCATTTCCTCCAAAGTCAGGAACAAGACAGGGACGTCCACTCTCACCACTTCTATTCAATGTCGCTCTTGAAACTCGAGCCAGAGCAATCAGGCAAGAGAAGGGAATTAAAAGGACACAAATAAGAAAAGAAGGCACATCTCTCTGCTGAAGACACCATCCTCTCTTTAGAAGACCTGAAAAACCACCAGAGGACTTCCAGAGCTGGTCAATGAATTCAGCAAAGTAGCGGGATACAAGATGGACATTCCTAAGTCAATAGCTTTCCTGTGCTCAGAAAGAAACCAGGAAAACCATCCCATTCACAAAAACCTAAAGAAAATATGGTAAAATACTTAGAAATGTTACGTGCTGTCCATTTTGAAAGCCACAGGCCACATATGGCTCCTGAGTCCTGAGAATGTGGCCAGTCCAGCCTGAGCAACTGGATTCTTATTCCCTTTCATTTCAATCTCGATTTAAACACTTACTCCAGTCAGTGACTGGGGAATTTCATACATTTTTGAAACAACTTGGGTCTAGGAATACACCTTTTCAACTGCAAATTCCATAAAATCTCAGCCCGGGGTGATTCTGATGCAAATGCAGTGTCTGAATTGAGGTGCCACAGATAGGAAATGCAGACCCAACTTTGAAGACTGGGAAAAGCTTACTTCAAAGGCTTAATGAAAAGAAGGGGTAAAAGATCTTGATAACTTGTATGTTGACTGCAGTTGAAATGATGGTCTCCTCCAGGCACTGGTCAAATAAAACATATGAAAATTAATTGCAGGGGGTTCTTCTCACCATTTCTAGTGACAATGTTCCACAACGTGGATGTGCAAAGGCAGCCGACACTCTGTGTGACTGCACAGGGCTGCTTCGGGGAATTCTCTCACTGACCTCTCAAAACTCTGCAAGGCAGGCACTATTACCCCATTTTGCAGATGGAGACCGCAAAGTCCAAAGAGAACAGGGAATGTGCCCAGAGCCACTTAAGTACTAGACCCAGGCTAGTGTCATATTTTCTTTTTTTTTTTTTTAATTTTTATTGTTGGTTGTTCAAAACATTACATAGTTCTTGATATATCATATTTCACACTTTGATTCAAGTGGGTTATGAACTCCCATTTTTACCCCGTATACAGATTGCAGAATCACATCAGTTACACATCCATTGATTTACATAGTGCCATACTAGTGTCTGTTGTATTCTGCTGCCTTTCCTATCCTCTACTATCCCCCCTCCCCTCCCCTCCCCTCCCCTCCCCTCTTCTCTCTCTACCCCTAGTGTCATATTTTCAAACAGGGATGTTGATTGTGGTCACATCTCAAAGCATAACCAGGCACTTGAGTGAGCACATACCCAGGCTGCGAGTCTGCTGCCCTGAGTCCTGGGTCTCACCAACTCCATCTTTGAAGATGGACCCTGCTGTCATAAATACCAACAGGTTTTAACAACACAAGAGGACCCAAAGGCATGACTGTGGCCTGTCTCTGCAGACAGAGGGTCCCACTAAATTCCATCAGACCACATCGTGCCAACGCGCTCTGACAAACGCCTCTCATTCAAAAACTCTTTTTTTTTTCCTTTTTAATTTGTTCCCTCTTTCTCTTCACCAAGACACAAAAGCCAGCCCCGTAAAAGGCTGAATGGGGTGAAAGAAAATGCAACAAAGTTAATAGGGGACGTCGATGGCCCTTCGGAATTTGTGCAAACGCAACCACAGGAGGGCACGTTTCCATCTCTGCACAATCTCGCTTTTGTTCCAGGGCCAAGTCCCCGTCTCGAAACGTGTGGGCAATAAATCAGCAGGCATTATTTTAAATCAACCGGTTTTATAAAATAAGCCAAGAGTTGAAAGAGGCAGGACTAATTACCAACATTCCTCGATGAATTACTGGGCGGCGTGTGCTAAGTCAGTGTACGTCTGCGTCTTGATCCCAAGTTCATCCCGCACTTATTTCCCAGGAGGTAAAAGAACATGTGGCTAATTAAGGCACCAGTCTCCACAGCCAGAAGGACTCAAGGTAAGATTTTGTTCAGGGGGAAAAAAAGAAAAAAGAAAAGGTTCTTTGCCTGGTACTTATTAATCTAATTTTTACTACTTCACTAGAAAAACGGAGCTAATCTTGTCACCTTTAGGCACTCTGAACTACCATGCAGTGTTCAAAAAAATGTTACATATTTGTCATTCAGCCAATAAGAATGTCTTAAGCCTTTCCCGACCGGCAGGAATGTCTCTGGTTTGTCACTTCTAATTAAGTCTCAACGAAATTTCCAGCCCTAAATTTTAATTATATAAAACCCAGGGCCAACAGGGGAGATTAGAACAAAGTAATGCTAGGTGGCAAGACAGGGGACGGCTGGGTTCCACTCTGGGCCCCTTAACTAGTATCTAAAATGACACAGAATGGGGCGGGGGCTCCAGATACTTTTTTGTGTTCTTAATTTCTGGCTCCCCATGCCTTCTTATATTTCTTTTAGGTGCATAATGTGCCCTGGTCTGGGATACTCACCTGACAGAAGAAATGTCCTGCTCCAAAGGTTTTAGGGGAGCCAGACTTCACTAAGACTCTTAAATAGAGCATGTTAGAGACACGGGCTCAGTTCTATGAAGAAGACCAGCGCATCATCTCCAACTGAAAAGAAAGTGGTAACAAAGCCTCGGCCACTGCCTCTGCCCATGCCTGAACCACTCCACACCTAAACAGCAGGGACAATTTGGTTTAGAATCCTCTAGACCCTTTTCCGGGATATTCTGTATTTTTTAAATCAGAGATTAAAGCGATTCTTCTCGTAAGACTTTTCTCTGTGTGAGCAGCCTCCTAACTTAATCTGCTTTGGATGCTTAGATTTTTGATGCACTTCCTTCTCACATAAATCAACATGCAAAAGCAGACAGCTTTATAAACCGCATCAGAAAGGCTAGGGAGTCATAGGACACCACATTTGTCTTAAAGTTCAAGCTGATGCTCAAAGGAGTCGATAAAAGTAGACACATATGGGTCAAGCACCAGCTCGCTGGCCCCGATTGCTGCAGTGCCCCCGAGTGAAGCCACAGCACTGGCCCGTGTATTTTTAGCACAGACCCAGCCACCTACCTGGGTAGGGCCAAGTTCCGTTTAGAATCTGCACATACCCACAATCGCTCTCGTTCAAAACCCAGTCTTTCAAATCTAAGCCCTTTCTTCCATGGCTGGGATTACAGAGATGACATGAATGAAGGAGACTCTGACCTTGTCACGGTGACATTCACTTCAAAGCAAGTAGAAGTGAAGTTCCAGTTTTAAGTGTTAAAATACAGCAAAAGCCCCAATCCTGAAGGGTGAAGAGGGGGCAGAGACACTAAAAACACAGTCATAACTTCAGGAGGGAATTCCTATTTTTTAAAATGTTTATTTAGTTGTAGATGAACACACAGCATCTTTATTTATTTTTATGTGGTGCTGAGGATTGAACCCAGTGCCTCACACATACAAGGCAGGCACTGAACTACACAGCCTCAGCTCCGGGAATTTCTATTTAAAGAAGCATGTGAGTCTGTGAAATATTTCAGAACATAAAATATTTCAGAATACATAGAAGGTAAAGCGTATGGATCATGATAAGCTGAGCCGTGGAGTTTGTTAGAACGTAAGTGATCCTGACTTGGGACTGTCAGCCTCCATCATAAAAACCTTGACTGTAAATGCTTTTTATTTTATTTATTTATTTATTTTTTTGGTACCAGAGATCAAACTCGGGGGGCACTTGACCACTGAGCCACCTCCCCAGTCCCATTTTGTATTTTATTTAGAGACAGGGTCTCACTGAGTTGCTTAGCGTCTCACTTTTGCTGAGGCTGGCTTGGAACTCGTGATCCTCCTGCCTCACCCTCCTGAGCCGCTGGGATTGCAAGTGTGTGTCACTGCGCCTGGCTTGAAAGTGCTCCTCAACCCACAGTGATGACTATCAACAGACCAAAACTCACCATCGTGGTCAGTGTGGCCAGGCGGGCTCTCCATGCGGGAGAAAGCACAGCCAGGTCTTTCCTCTGGCCTACCGTGGAGACTCCTTTCACCATTCAACAGAGCAGCCCTTTCTAATCCCAAAGGCCTAAACTCATGTATCTTTCCGTTAAGCTCCGGAGACTCCCCGGAAGTTTCTCTCCAGCCTCCTGCTTCTCTACGGTCTTTGTCACCAGTGGTTATTCAGAATTGTCTAGCAGGGTCCTTGCGCTCTGCGGAAGTCCCAGGAGCCAGCTGAGTGTGTGGACAGTGGACAGGGCGGGGTGTGGAGCCCAACATGTGACCTGAGCTCTGTACACCCCAGGTCCCCACGTGGAGGCCGGGCTCCTCCCACCTATCCAGTAGGGTGCAGCAGGTCTAAAGACACAGCTGAAGGTAATAAGCATGTGCTCTGTGCCAAGGCTCCTGCCGCTGCAGAGACAGAGGCTCGCCATGGTCTCCCCTGAAGTTCCTCAGGCCATTCATTCCCTCTCAGAGAGGAGCCACGCGGGTGGCCACGGAGCTCCGAAGCCAGCTCACGTCCTGACGTCTCTCCTCTTCCTCTGGTGACGTCTGGTGAGCTACTGAGTGTCTCTGTGCCAGCTCCCCTATCTGAGATGGCGAGGCCAGCACCTCCCTCCCAGCCAGGGGTACATTAAAGGAGTTATACTGCTGGCCTGTGCTGGGTGTGACTGCAGCGGCAGCCCCTGTCCTGGGAGACCCAGCCCAGGCAGAAGGTGGGGGTCACACTCACAGGAGTGCCCGGAGGAGGGGAAGCAGCTGCTGCTCACTCTACAGGACGGATCCCCACCTTCTTCCCATGAGCACCTGCCCCAGGAGTCTTCGCAGACGTGGGTCTCCTCACCGCCTCTGCTCCACGAAGTTTTAACCTCCCCGTCATAAACCATGGCTGCCCAGGGTCACGGGCTACTGCAGTACGCATGACCTGTGTGCCCTCCCAGAGCCAGTTCCTCTCCATGGGGAACTCCCGTCCCTGCTGAGGATGCATGCTCTACGGTATCATAAAGAAATGACGGCTCCCAGGCACCCCCGTCTCTGCCCACGCTCGGGGTCCCAGACCCTGGTAATCTTGCCATACCACCCTCACCTCCAGGAGCAGGGAATCCCGAGAACTGCACAGGAGACAGAAGACGGTGCAGTCGCTATGGCTTCCTCCAACGGGGGGAGTGACGAGTGGCCAGCATCTGCCTCCTGTCAGGTAGCAGGAGGTCAGCGATGACGACGGTGAAGACCCTCATACCTCAAGGCAAGTGGCTGTGTGGCTAGGGGTCACGGAGCACAGCCGGCCCATCCACAACCTGGTAAAATCCAATGACAGCTTCTGTCCCGCCCCTCAGCCACATAAACAATGGCATTGTGGTCACGGTCACGCAGGGAGAAATCGTCCCCATTTACTACAAATATCACCAATGGAAAATGCGGTTGGAGTTGGTATTCCAATGTTTTCAGAAAACCGGGACAATCGCCGGCTTAGTGAGGTCCACTGCTCTGCTATAGGCATTTGCTCCTCCTGGCCTGCTCTTTCAAGTGGACACAGCCTGAAAGTTCAAGCCAGAGGACTTCATCCCGCCAGCGTTTCATTACTGGTCATTAAAAGCAGCACAGAAAGGCCAAGCCCAACACTGATCAGTAAGCACTGACCAAGCCTTGCCCTTCTCGGCCTGCGTTCAGTCTGACTTCACCACCGAGGGACAGCTGTGCCCCAAGATTACTAACCTCGCCCCGGGGGTCCCTAAGCTGTGTGAGATGCAGGGCCAGAGGGGTGCAGAGCAGGCAGGGAGCACTGTGCACCACAACGGCCAAGCTGCTCTCAGGACACCGCGAGGGGCCTGCCCGGCCTGGCGCGCTGAAGGTGCTTTGGCAGGGTTATTCCTCTGCTGTTTGTACCTTTAAAAGTTAACAAGTACCACCTGCAACTACTAAAGAAAAACAGTGACTTAAAGAAAAAAGGAAATTACTTTGTATGTGACCTTGAACAAGCCAAAGACTCTGCAGGGAAACGGGGTCTCTGGAAAGAGGAAGAGCGGTGTGTGGAACCCGGAAACTGAGTCCCTTTTTCTGAGGACACAGCCTTGTGGACACTGCACTGGATTCAGAAACAAAGGACACCAGAGGTCACAGACACCCCCTGAGGCGGAGGTTGACAGATCCATTGCAACGACTGGGCCCAGAAGGGAATACGGTACCAGAAGAAGTCTCAGATCTGGACAGCGCCTCCTCCATGGGTCCCCTGACTCGGGGACCAAGGCAGGCTGATCTGAGACACGCCCCATCTGTTCCTGCTTCCTGCAGTCAGAGAGGCTGCCCGGCTCCTGTATCCCGGGCTAAATAAATCTTCAGCAAAGTCTACCCGTGGGGGTGGGAGGGCCTCCTTCCACCAGCCCTGAACCCCTCAGCCCACATAATTCCATATGCCCTCTCCCTTGTTTCTACCTACAAACTGAGTCACACCTGGAAAACTCTATTCCAGGCGAATTTCATGATTCATGGAGAAAGAGCAGCAACATAGTAATCGACTTTTCCCCTCCCTGAGAGACCTCAAGGACATACAGCATTTGTACAACAAGGTGATAGCAAGTGGGACTTCCATTCCAACTCACTAAACTCTGTTCAGAGGGTTGCCGTGTTAAGGACACAGCCACCAATCAGATGCCCACACGGATTGAGTTAACCTGGCACAGAGTCCTGGCAAAAAGCACTCCTACCCTCGACAAGCAGAAACAGAGACAGGTGCCCAATTCCTGAAATGACTCAGAAAAGAGTGAAAATGTACCAATAACGTACTTTACTTACAATAAAACACTCTGAAGTAACAAAAGTATATATTTATATTTTTTTAAATTTATATAACCTTTCTCTGAAGGAGAACAGAAAAAAAAAAAAAACAATGTACAACCTACTCCACAGAGAACATTAGGACTCTGAATTCTTGAATTCAAAAGCAGAAAGAAAGATGGAAAGAGGAAGAAAAGGAATGATGGAGGAGAAGAAGGAAAGAAGGAGAGAAAGTGGGAGGGAGCCCAGTTTTCCCTGTGAATTTCTGAATAGAGAAATGTCTGCACACTATCGCTCGTGTGTTTGAGCTCCCACCTGCCCGGCTGCGTGTTGGGGAAAGAAACCTCGATGACCTGTCATCCCTAGATCAGGCGACCAGGACTTCCACGGTCCATCCAAGGCGGGGAGCTGCCACAGACAGGAGCAAACGCCGAGGTGAACGCTCCCTGGGGGTCGGGACCAGGAGGCATCCTTAGCTGCGAGGCCTGATATGTCCCAAAATCCGTCCTTGGTTATCCTGTTGTTGTTTGAAAGAAATTTCAATCCTCAAGTTTGTACCAGTGCCGTGCCCACAAAGCCCTTAAGAAACCATGTCTCGGGGCTGGAACTGTAGCTCAGCGGCAGAGCGCTTGCCCAGCATGTGAGGCACTGGGTTCGATCCTCAGTATCACATAAAAATAAACAAATAAAATAAAGGCATTCTGTCCATCAACAACTTAAAAAAAAAAACAGTCTCTTAACGGTCCCTAATAATGTTTTGCGTTAATCCACAATTTGACATATGGGAACGCTCACTACTGTGAAAAACGCATTCCGCATTCCATGTATGGTAAAGACGCACACTTAAATCAGTTACCAGTTGGGTATGCCAACTGGTTCTTAAGAAAGCCAGAGAACATCTCCACTAACCAAATACATAGCCACAAGACTCATCATTCCACATCACCCGACATAAAAGCCAATAGGAGGAATTAATCCACAAGCAGACGGGTCGATACAGAGGCCAGATGCCGACCCTGCAAAGCTTCACAGAGATGAAACCTGATCAGGTGCGGAGAAATGAGTGATGTGAATTTCCAACCTCCAGTGGGAATTCCTGCGAGTCACCAGACGTAGACAATTTTTCAACACAATTCAAAGAGCTTCCTAATTTAAGTAAAACTCTGCTAAAGAAAGGCACTAACCTGAAAACCCTAACTTGGCTCTTAAAAACTCCGACCTCATCCCACCAACTGCAGAATGCCGGTAACTGCAGGCATCTGGGACAAGTGCACTACAACCTCTCTCCCCCCAGGTTCAAAATCAGAGAGATGGGACCAGACGCTGCAGTGTGTAGAGCACATCCATTTGCTCATATGGAGCTCACTGTTAGCAGTTTAAACCTTTAGACGTGAACGAACAGTTTGCTCAGACTTTACCCTGAGGATATGTTACTCGGTGGTACCTATGTCGCATACTCACAGAGAATGGCCCAAGATTCAGCACATTACGGTTTTGCTTTCAGTCGTTGGCTTCACAAAATTGTGCTGACTTAACTATAAAAGGGAAGACAAAAGCCCAGATTTCCCACATGTGTATTTCTATAATAAATATCTCGGTATTTTCACACACACAGAGCTATTGAAGATACATAAACTACTTCTACAAAGCACTGAGACTTTAGCATCTGAAGCAATCACGTACAGGGAAATTCTGCATGGAAACGCTACTTGCCTTTCGTAGGACATCACCTTACATGGATGCAATCACATCTTTCTATTCTGCCCTTCACTTAACGGCATTGAAACTCATCTAAACAGCTAAACAAGCCACCCAGCTGGTAAAACCAACGACTTTCTGTTTTCATTTATATGACACACTTCACCAGTTCACATATCAAAGTCTTAAAAACACAAAAATTAAGTAGAAATAAAATCTAGTCAGCATGAATACAAATTCATCAATTGCTCATTTTTTGGTCATACTGTGTGTCTCAGTTTTCACCGTTTCTTTGTGTTTGTGACATTCCTGAATAGGGGCCCGCAGCCCAACCCAGGACGGCCAGGACACAGCATCGTGAAGGAAAAATGGGCAGATTATTTACATTTATTTAATGCAGAACAGTTTTCCAAAATCACATCTTAAACACTTAAAAATGTCACCTTTTTAAATGATACGGAAATGGTGTTTCCATACACTTGTATTTAGGCAAATTTCTTCTGTATCACAAGCAGAGGTCCTGATAGGAAAATGGACTTCAATGTGATATATTTTAATACAGCATCAAACAGAACCTTCAAATTGTCTATAAACCACAATGAGCTCAAATTCACTTCATCTCCTCTCCTATTTGCTCTTCAAATTAAAAAAAAATTAGATCATAATGAATAAAATGGACATATTTCTCCATATCTCGTTGTTATTTAATTCTTGTTAGTTTAAATACCCCAAGATCTGCATAGGACAACTGTGACTCTTGCAAACATGAAACCACATAAATCTTATGTCTATAAAAACTTAAAGAGTGTCAGTTTTCATCCAAGCAGAACTTAAAATTCATGGTATAATCGATTCCAGAGCAAAATCCTTATTTTTTTACTTGACAAGAAAAGTGAAATATCCCTTGTGGAGACAATATCCAGAATGCCAATCACATCTCAGCAAAATTCTTAAAATTCCATGGGAAGCAGTTTGGATCCTTTGGGCCCTAAGAAAGTTTCAGTTGACTTCTCTATCAAGAAATTCACAAAAAAATAAAATAAAATAAAAAATAAATTCCACTACTGTCACAGCATTTTAAAAGACTCTGCAAATAAAAAATAAACAGACTTTAAAGTTGGTGTTGAAGAATCCTTTTGGTCCCTCCTGGGAAGGATCACCTGCGGCTTTCTGATTACACCACATCATCGCTCTGTTTGCTTTAAGAGTAAACTTTAAACACAGAGATTGCTGCTTCTGCTCCCACGAATGAACCCAAAGACCAACAGTGAATCACCGGTGCGTAAAGTTCACATTGTTTGTTGAACAGTAACACTTGGGACTCTTCAGAAAGAATCAATTAGGTGAATGGGGGGGGGGGGGGCGGCGGGTAAAAATTAGAAAGTAAGGAAGTTCCGCTGCCGGTTTTCTTTTTAACTTAGCCTGAACCCATCATCCTAAAAAATTGAAATGTTTATCATGAAGCGAGGGGTGTCTCCCCACGGGAGGTGGGAGACACATGGGAGATGCCAACTATTCTTAGACTTGTTACAACTTTCCTGAGTAATTAGGAAGCTCTATGTCCCCGACAGAATGAGGCTAACGAGCTCCTGCCGTCTCTACTCTAGCAAGAAATCAAAGAGACCCAAAGCAGAGGACTCAGTTCAGTAAAAGGATTACACAGCCTGGCTATTATGGAGCCGAAAGCTCGCCCACCACTTTGGACCCGCAGACCCTTCCTAAGAGTTTCGACAGCCAACGAACGTGACTAAATGAAAAAGAAAACTGCAGTATGCCGTAGAACGTCCGTATCTAAGAAGAAGGAGCAAGTTATTAGATGATGCCCGGTTCAGATGACGTTTAGGATTTGAAACTTTCCCCAAAGAAAGACTGGGAGGAGGTTCTTCTAAGAAACACCTGCTCCTACCTGGGACTCCTGCTGCAATGCTGTCTATGGAGGGTCCCAGTCAGGGTCACCCTTCTTTTGAAAGACAAAGGCATGTCGGAACCCACAGAGGTGACACTTACAAGTACCACTTTGATGATCGGATAAAATCTGAGAAATAAAAAATCCAGAAAGCGGAAAAAGGAGGAGGTCTGGGTCCCTCCGCAAGCATGACGCGCACGTACCTTGAGGACTTCCATGGGCACCTGGGTGGCAGAGGGAAGGGTCGTGGGCGCGCTGACGTTGATGGCTGGTGTCTGGCTCGCGGGCACTCTCTGCTGCAGGAACTGGGCCGCCTGCAGCTTTTGCTGCTGCTCTCTGCGCTCCTGCTCCTGCATCTGTTCACGCATGAGCTGCTGGCGTAGCAAGATGCGTGATGTCATACTGGACGAGCTTATCGGAGGCTTGGAGGCCCCGGGATGCTCCGCAGAACTGCTGTGGGGAGACCAAAAGGCACACGGCACTTAGTTTCCTAATGAGACCCCTTGTTTGCATTTTGGGGTGTCCTAAATGGCACCACATTACAAAATGAGTCTGCGCGAATATAATCAAGTCCTACGACGACAACGACGGTACTCCACATAATTGAAAATCAAGAGGTGACAGGATTTGAGTCATCAGTAGTCGAATTAAAATAAGTTGGCTTGATTGCATCTAGGCATTTCTATGGAGCTGATTAATTTTTTTTTTGACATTTTATACCGCACACCCTTCATTCCACCAAATATAGTGCCGCCATATGCATTTCCAAGGAGCCATGCATCTTGATGGCACCCCAGACCCCAGATTCAGACACAAATTGCTTGCTTTGCTTTTTTTAAATAATAGAATCTAGCCAACTACTCAGAGATGCCTTCAAAATACCTTGAGGATGTCTAACATGCTTACTAAGAAGGAACTATTCAAGGAAAGGGGAGCTTTATCGTGGGGAAACAGCTCTCTGATAGTTAATGAAAGGAGCAGGTGGACGACAACGTCACCCCTGAGCTCGACCCCAAGAGGGCAAGGGAGGAGGAGACGCGCCCCGTTCTTGTCACAGCTTCCTCGGGGCCCCTTCTGCTCTTTCTTGGCGTGTCCACTGCTTTCTGTGCTCTGTGTGTCCTGCTACTAATGGTCCGGGGCTCCCTGAGTCGAAATTATTGAACATGTTAAACTCTCGCCCTAAGAATTAAAGACCCCACCCCAAGTTTCCCACTTTGGGTCTGTAGCTGCCTTGTCTTGATAGCTCTGTGACACTGGCGAGTGGTCAGGCCTGTCTCTGCCTTAGTCACTGCCCCTGGAGTAGAGGGTGCATCGGAGCGGAGGGCGCTGGCCGTCCTGCAGGGGCTGTACTTGGCCTGCTCACGTCCCCTTCATCGATCATACTCCAGGCCCTGCCTCCTGGGGACTCTGAGGGATTAAATAAAACAACACACACAAATCCCTTGGTACAATGGGTCCCTTGGAGCACTGCCTCCCTGAACGTCTACTGTTGCTGTTACCGCCATGTGGGAAATCTAACTATGTATTCCAACACCTCTGTTGAGGGCATTCATTTAAAACTTGGGAAACGACGGAGCGACTATTCACCTCAGGTCAGCTCGTCTGGGGACGTGTCAGTGCTTGCTCTTCCCTGCCTGGGTACAAACCCCAGCACTGCCTTCGCCTTCTCACCAAGGGCCGGCTGAGGCCTCGATGTCACTGACCCCCTGGGAAGTCGCAAAGGCAGAAGTTTCAGACTCCGCAGGAGGCAGAACGTGCTGCAGGGTGAGCAGGTGTCCCGAAAAATGTCACGGTAGACGTGCTACCCCCAGTTTGCCAATTTACACCACAGGACAAGCGGGCCAGCCGATGGTGATGGGGTCCTGCCGAGCTACCTCCTGCGGCGTTCCCAGATAGTGCAGGGACATTTGCTGATGGGACTGAATCTAGGCGACGAGATACGGTTAGAAACACAGGTGGAAACAGCCCTTGAGGTAAGAGCCAAAGTTTTAAATGTTCACCACAAGAAAAAGTGTGCGGATATTGTTCTGGGGGCCATTGCTGGTGAATACTACAAACCTTCAAGGAGAGGACCAAAGGTCATCAAGAAGCTCCACCATTGCTCCTTCAATTAGAGTCAGGGAGCTCGTCGCCAGACAGTTTTCCTTAAGTAAATGGGAAGCTGACACTATAGAGCTCTTTACAAACGCACACTCTGCCAAATTGCCTAGATGTGCCCTGGAATCCAAGGATGAGTAAACCCTAACACATGAAGTCAAAAAAACACAGCTTATTTTTTAAAAACTGCCCAACTACAGAGCAAAGTAGGAAATACATGTGATAAAGAGTAAATTAGAAAGCAGGACTCAGGCGTGCATGGGCACCCTGATCTAGAGGAACCATGATGTGTGCTTGAGTGTGTTCACACACACACACACACAGTGACCGCCAGGAATGTGACGGACAGTCATGGTGACCAGGCTGAGAAGGGAACTGCAGGTCAATTTATTTTTCTTTCATTTTTATCCTCTAAACTATTAAGCCATAATATTTTGTTCAGTAGCAAAATATATGTCAGTAGATACTGATTTAAGAATGTGAAGACCAAAGTCGTCATTTGGAGGAAGAAAGGACCTTGGATCCATCACAGAGAGGACAAGGGGATTGTGGCCAATACACTGTTTTCCTGGAAGTCTATAGCATCCCAAACATTTATACCCTCTTTCCTTCCCTGCCTTTCCTAAGCCACAAGTATGTTTATTACTTTAATATCATGCACCCATCTGCATCATAAGAATGCTCCTGGGCTGTTCTACTCACTTAAAATAACCCAGTCACTGGCTGAGGCCCTACCAAAAGAGCATCAGAAGAAAATGTATTTTCCCTCCATTGAGTATGTACATGTTCAAAGCTCAATGTATTCTCCTAAGCTGAGAAAAGAAGGGAGAGGTATTTAAAAATTAAAAAAAAAAATAAAAAAGTAGTCTTACTATTCAAAGCCTGTCAGGTCCCAACATTCCCAGGGAGGCTGATCCTTTTGATAGAAACAGGAGCAAACCTTTGTGTGGTAGCAAATGCAGCTGTGGAATAATCGCACTAATTAGCTGCCCAGGACAAGTCATTGGCTGTGATACGGGGAGGAAAATCCTTTCAATTAACAGTAGAGCATTCCGGAGACAAATTAAAATTGCTAGTTACAAACCATATTAAGCCTGCATACTTGAAAGTCAACAATGTTACTTAAATCCCGTTCTCAAATATTCTCCTCAGAGGAAAGATGAACATCTATGCAAGAGCCCGTACAAATATATGGAAACTCCATGAAAGAAAATAGAGCAAGTATATTTTGTAGCTCAGCTAATTGACAGTGTTGACAAATTTTTCAGGATTTTTAAAAAAGTGCCAAGGAAGCATTAGTCAGTTCACTGCACACACACACACACACACACACACACACACACACACCACACACACACCCTGCAAGGTGGTTGCTCTCCATCTTATAGAGATAACTGAATCTGTCATTGTCACCTCACAGACAGACATGAGGACATCTGCACATCATCACACCAGAGGGACGAATGAGCCCGGTGCTTTAAACTCAAAGCCGTGGTTTAGCTGAGACTGTTCCAGGTGACGAGGATGCTGGTGCCAAAGCTTCTGATGACACACAAGGACAGATGTCCGAGTGCATTTGATTCTGAGTGAACTGAACCCATCCGGGGCCCATGAATCTGAACCCTGCCTCCATAATCCTAATTCCATGAGTCTGATTCCTCTTAATCAGATTATGTAAAGGTCATTTATTCAACAAATAGTTTCAGCCAGGTGCTGGGAATACCTGGCTGCTAATCTCACGTTCTAAACCTTGGTTGCCTAATTCTGAGACGCCTGAAAATCAAGTCAATTACCTTGATGACTGGGCTCTGATCTGGTTCCACGTGGGAAGGCATACGTCTCGCCTTCAGAAACCAAAGCTGGGCCCAGAGGCAAAGGCCCTTGGTGGCACTTTGCTGAATTGCTGCAGCAGGACGTGCACCTCCCCTGAGGATGGGAACTGCTCCACGCTGACCCGAGGAGGACTCCAAGGCTCAGATTCCAGCCCACTCAGTGCTGAGCAGTGCTGCTTTCCATGAGCCACTTAACCTCTCTGGTCTTCTCTAAAACCCACCTCCAGAGTGCACTGCAGGGTCACGTGAGCTAACTGGCTAAAGCAAAGGGCTCAGCACAGTGGCTGGAAAGCAGCAGAGTCCAGGAGTGGCCACTGAGCGCCACCGAGTTCCTGCCTCTACTGCTGAGTGTAGGTTTTTAAGCTTCAACGCCTCCTGCTTCTCTGCCATGGTATAGGAATGTTGGACGGGGCCTCTGAATAAGCTGGCATAGTCCTAAATCCAAATAATTTATTCCACTGCCTTTATCAACAACCTCAACCTATCAGAAATTCCACACTGCCCCAGACCCCGGCTTCCCTGATCACCCCTCACCTGACGTGTGCCAATACCCCTTCATTCACCACGTAAGTCTGCTTTGGTCTGTGGGAAGGGTGGGGCCTCTCCTGTGTCCCCCTCCTCGACCCCCTGGGCAGGGCACAGCTCTTCCACTGCTGACTGTGACCGAGGCCCTGTCCGCCTATCTCTCTGCACTTGGGTTTTCCTTATTAATCAGAGCTTTTCAGTATACTGGCCCCTCGGCACTGTGGTGAGGACTTAGCTTTGTAGTAGATATAAAAAGCTTAGCTCAGAGACTGGAAAAATTAGTGGTAAAAATTATATTAAGCCATGAACATGCTACTTCTTTTTGATACAGGAAGCAATTAAAAAAAAAAAAAAAAAGGCTTGGACCATGGAAGACATGTCTTTTAAAGGTCAGATGATCCCTTTTTAATTCTGAGAACTTGACAAAGCTTTGCAGGGATGGAGGAAGGAGGTGATTTCAGCTGCGATTTCTCATGAGCCCTAAAGTAGGAATCCCAGCTTTTTTCCCCAGTTAAAGTAACCACAGTAGCATTGGGTTGACAGAGCGCCAAAACAGCCTCGGCTCACACGGGGGCACACTGTGCTGGTGACCAGGAAAGCACAGGGTGGAGCCTCTTACACCCACAGTGCAGGGCACCAGAAGGCGCAGCAACCTCAGGCCCCGGTAGGAAGGCTGTCGAAGGAAGGCTAAGCCACAGGGGTTTCCAAGGACAAAAGGCTGCAACGTCCTCGGCTGAGAGCTGTGTCTAAAATTAAATCTCCCAGTTCCATTCCTGCAGAATTCTGATTTCAGTTCAGGTGAGGCATCTTATCTACAAATTCTCTGCATCTTATCTGGTACGCAGCCTTGGGTAGAAACTCACAGCAAAACGTCCAAGATCCCAGATCTGTCTGGCAGGAGTGCTGAGACACCAGCCCACATCTCCAATTCTGCAGCCCGCCCGGAGGCTCTCTGTCCTGCACCCCAAGTGTGCAGCCTCCGTGGGCTGGCCAGCACCTGGAGCCCTCTGCATAAGTAAACTCGCCGAGTAGACAGGAAGGAGTAAGAAGCACACTCACTCCTGCTAACAGGGCTGCGGAATCAGTCAAGAACATCCCTCCAGATGCTGCCTGCGGATCTTGACGGTTATGGCACAGCTACTTTATCATAAGCCCAGGAACCCATGGCAGGATCTATGGAAACTGCCCCCAACCAGTTTACTGCCAGAGAAAACCCAGTCTGAAGGTTTCTAAAGTGCTTCCACAGGAGGAATCGAGTTCGTAATGGACGTGGTTTTTAAAGTGACAATCTTGGTGTCCATTTCAGAATACTCAGTACCACACTGTCCCCACCATGGCGATTCAGGGTGACTCTTCCAACATGGATAGAGGAAGCAAGCACCAATAGGAGACACCATCATCCCTCATTGTGGGATTTACAACAGCTTGGAGTATGAGCCGGTGGAGGGACCAGGTACCACAGTCTACTGTCGAACCCTGAGAACTTCAGGACACCTGGACTCACCAAACTCGGGTTTTATTCCGTGTGTGTGTGTGTGTGTGTGTGTGTGACTCCCGGAGACTGAACTCAAGGTCTTGCACATGATAGGAAAGCAGGTCATCACCAAGCTACATCCCCAACCCCAAACTTGGGTTTTAAATGACACGAAAATAAATAAAAATCTGCCAATATTCCAGCTTTTTCTGGAAACGTTACCAGCTCACATGACACATACTCTATTTTTCTGATAAAGAGAATATAAAAGGGCTTGGAAAAGATAGCACATCTTGCTCCCCTTTCCCCCTTCAACCAACATCTGCATGCTTTCTGACACAGGTGCCCCTATGCATTTGAGACATCACCATCATGGTGCCTGAACTGAACGGTGCTCCCATCACAGGGGCGTCCTACCTTTCATTGTATAAAAGAGAAAAGATTCTAAAAAACTAGGAACCACCAGTCATATGGAGGTTGAAATTTGAAATCTTTAATTTCCGACACCAAGACCCCAACTAGTCAATACAAACTAGAGATTAGAGACTCTCGTGACTATTGGAGAGTCTCTCTGTTCGTCACCTGGACCATCAGTGGGTCCAAGTAAGAGTCTCAATGAATGATTACATCCAAATCAAGGTGCCTTAATAGACTTCCAATGTATCAATAGTGTCTGAAGGAGGGATCAAAACATGACATCCTGGGGTGGGGGGTGTGGTGTGGCTCAGTGGGAAGGCACTGGCCCAGCAGGCATGAGGCCCTGGGCTCCCTCCCCAGCACTGGAAGAAAAGAAGAAGGTACCCTGGGGTGCAGGAAGAAACCTGAGAACATTTCTTTACATTTATGTCATCATTTCTGTGCATGTTGGTGCATGTACTACATTTGTACAGGGTTATACACATATATACACACCCACCAATATAAAATGTATAAATAAAATTAAAATTCACGTGGGGGCTTGCCTGACAAACCAGGAAGTGGCAGGGAGGATCAGCCATGTGGAGTGCCCTCTCTAACACAGGAAGCGGCAGGGAGGATCAGCCATGTGGAGTGCCCTCTCTAACACATGAGCTCTTCTAGGTGGCTTTCGTCCTCATTACTTTTGCATGTTAAGTTGGTGATTGTCACTTCCCCGGTTTCCCAAGTCTCTGCACTCCAACCAAGGACAATGCCAATGTCTCACCAAGAGCTGCTCTAAGCCAAGGAAATGGACTCTGTCCTCCCCTCACCTTATGGCCATGACTGTCTCCACCCCAGCCCACTGCGGCTTGGCATTCTCCATACTCCAAGAGCCACGCTGCTATAAGGGACAGGCAGGGAGAACGCTGTGCCCACACCCAGGTCTTCCGTCTTCCAAATCAAGCTTCTTTCTGCTAGACCACACTCTCAAATTCCTGCTTCTTCTGTCCAACTACGGAATCTGGTTCTCATCGGCTGCTGTGTTTTAAAGGGCTTGGTAAAAGCTCTCCTCCATGAGGTACGTGTATTGCTACAGCATGGCAAGATGCCCCACCTGCGATATTTCTTCAAAGAGCATTTAAAAATAAAATCCCAACTGGGACAACCTAATGACAGAATTCTGCATGAGTGCAATGATCAGGAGAAACCTTGTAACTGCAGAAAGCCCCTCTACCCCTGCTGGGATCATGACCTGAGTCCTGGGGCAGCCAGGAAACATTGTAACAGCCTGGAGAAGATCCAAAGCCTTCAGGTTCCCATCGAGGGCTGCATGTCTAGGGCATACCCACCAAGAGGCAAGGTTTGCCACTGTGTTGAAATCCAGAGGAAAGTGGAAATTCTGATTGAAAGAGCAGGAAACAGGTGCACCTTTAGGGCCTAGGAGGCAACCTTACCAAGAGCAGGCAGGACTTAGGGCGAGCCCACATTACGCACACCTGCCCCCACACAATCCCACTTCTTCAGGAAAGTGTCCATTCCACCTTAAAGAACCAGACTTCCCAGGGCTCGCCTGTAATCCCAGCACTGGGGAGGCTGAGGCAGGAGGATCGCAAGTTCAAAGCCAGCCTCAGCAATGGGGAAGTGGTAAGCAACTCAGTGCGACCCTGTCTTTAAATAAAATTCAAAATAGGGCTTAGGAGGTGGCTCAGTGGACAAGTGCCCCTGAAGAACGAAGGAAGGAAGGAAGGAAGGAAGGAAGGAAGGAAGGAAGGAAGGAAGGGAGGGAGGGAGGGAGGGAGGAGGGAGGAACCGGGCTTCCTGTCTCTGTTCATCAGGTGAGGTGCTCCTTCTGCCTCCAGACCGGGAAAGGAGCATTAGCAGCCATGCCCCGTCATAGGGATGTACTGATGCAGGGAGTGTCTGGACCTGGGGACAGCCAGTAAGAGGCAGCCTGGGTCTCTGGGTGCCACTACTAGGGTAAGGCAGCTCCCTTTACACTACAACAGCTGGGAAAGCTGATACAAGGTAAGTCTGGAATCTTCTGGGTCTCAGAACAAACACAAGGAACCATACTATAAACTGAAGAAGGGACACAGGACAGAGGAGGGGGCAGTGTTTGGACAATATTCTGTGTCTGGGTCTAATCCTACCTGAATCCCTGATGACCAAGAGCAACCCTGGAGGCTGATTCAGAAAGGCCAGCGTGATAGGCCCTGGGCCACCCTGGCTGCCTTTGGTGACACTTGAGAAAGCATCGGTACTTCTGAACCAAGATGATGAAATCTTATCCTAAGATCTATGGTGCACATAATCAAAGCCTGAGTGTCCTTTATCCAAAATGTTTAAGTCCGGAAGTGTTTTGGATTTCAGAAGCTTCGAATGTTAGAATATGTGCAGATGCATAATGAGATATCTTGGGGAGGGGACCCAAATCTAAACATGCCATCTATGTGTGCTTCATGAACACCTTACACACAGAACCTGAAGGCAATTTTGTACAATATCTTTACTGCACCTGCGTTTTGACCGGCATCTATCCCGAGAGGTCTTGTGGGTTGTCCACTCATGACATCATGTCAGTGCCCCAAAAGTTTCAGATTGCATATTTTCAGATTAGGGATGCCCACCCATAGTCCTCCTTTTCCTGTTTCCTCCTGATTTTATCTAGGTACAATGCCACACACAATATTTCCCAGTTTTCCAGGAGTGAAACTTGCTCCTAAGTTTTGCCAATGAGGTTTAAGGAGAAATGTCATGTGGTACACCCATCTTTTAATATTAGCTGTTTGGTCTCCTTAGATCTGGCCATAGTGGACCATGAGGGTGAGGGCCCACCTGCAGGGAGAAGGTGGCATGTACCTGGCCCTTCGTAACCAAGTGGAGCCAGCTCCAATGAGGGCAGAGATATTTACATGTTTTATCAGGTTATGGATCCCCAGCACATAGTCACATAAAATAAATATTGGTTCAATGAGTAAATTTGGTGTCTCTCTTCTAACAAGTATACCACCCCATAGAGTCCAATGATAGTTTTAGAGTCCCTTCTTTCAAGAAGCAAACTGGCCTCATCCAGTGACGGAACTCAGCCCCAGGGTTCCACCTGTTCCCTTAACCCTAGGAGGAACTGGTCCCACACATACTCTTAAGATTTCCAAAACCAGGACAGATCTCACAACCAACCCATGGATCTTTATTTAAAAGGGATTTTCTCCTTCCCCAAACAGTTGCCTTAAAATTGGTGGTGAATTTGCCTCAGGAGATGCCATCTGACAGACAAGAACTGGACTGTCCAGAGGAGTTATGTCCCCTTGAAAGCTCAACTGAGTTACAGGTTGATTCAGAGGAATGGGGATGGCAGCAATTCACTCAGTAGAAAAGCAGAGGACGAAATTCTGATTCACACAGTATTTCAATGAAAGTGCTTGATATATATAAAACAGGTAGGAGAATAAGCCCTGGGTCTGGGGTGTCTGGGTTGCAGCTAAGCTAACCCCACATCTCTTAGCTTTATGACTGACAGCAGTGTTTACCTGGCCAAACCCTAGCTCCCCCTTCTGCAGAGCAGGGGTCAGAAAGCCGTGGTGAAAATTAAACGGGTTGCCACAGGGAAGATGCTCGGGAAGGAGCCCCCGACTGAGTGGTCAGTAAGAGTGAGATGAGGAGTCCTTTGACAACGTGCTTCAGTTCCTGAAGAGGTGCCTGAACATCCTAGGGTTTTTCAAAGGGCGTTCCACTACGGTGTGTCTTTGCTTTCCCAGAGGAAAACACAAAACAGACAATTAATATGCAGAGTGGGCCCTGCTCAGAAAGTTAATGGGCAACAGCTCAGAGCACAGCCCTGTGAGACGAGCTTGCTGGGAACTGCATTCGGGGGTTTCCACAGGAGGCAATGCTCCTGTGGCAAATATTTCAGTTAACTGGGGGAAAAAAAATCAGAATTAAGAATTAGTTTGGGTGTGAGTTCAGGTTTGGCCTTACTACTGTCTTTATGTTGCCTCAGAATGGGTGAGTTCCATCTGACGGTACCACTCATTAACTTGCTTAAAATCAGTACTAAAGAAAGGTACTCAGGGCACTGAGGCTGTGGCTCAGTGGCAGAGCGCTCACCTCGCACATGTAAGGCACTGGGTTCAAGCCTCAGCACTGCATAAAAATAAAGTAAAGGTATCGTGCAACTAAAGAAATGTTAAAAGAGAGAAGAAGAAGGAGAAAAAGGTACTAAGTTCCTGCAGGAGGTGAATCACAAAAGCAGACGTCATCTCCCCAGCTATTATCTGATTTATAAGGCAGAGATGTATAAAATTTCTAGCATGATGACATTTTAAATGCCTAATTACATAGACTTTGTTCACAAAATGCTGTGTCATTTTAGAGAGATGAGCAATTAACTGTTTTAATGACACAGAATAAAAAAGAAATACAAAGAGTATCTATGAAAGCCAACTTCAGCAAAAATAGAAGCACAAGAAATTAGAAACCACTTTTTAAACTACCTTTTAGGAGGCCTCTTAAAGTCGTATCTACTGACACTGATGGACGTTAGCCCACACATACATTGATGGGGGTTTTATTTTTAAGAATCAAATGCTAAAAATAGTTCTGCCACATCTAGTGTTTTTCCACTACTCCTGCCGCCTTGAAACACACCTTCACAAGCTGCTGAGCACAGGGCCTCCCTGGCTACAGCAGAACCTCTCTCATGACCCAGGAACGCTGAGTGAATAATTATTAAGCCCCAGAGGTGGGTTTTGCACACATCGATTTGCTTGAATGCCTATTCACTTAGGGACACCGCTTGAGCATTGTTTTCAAATCTTATCACCAAATAGTGAAAGTAAATGCTAAAGGGGGTGTGGGGGTGGGGGTCACCCACTTAGTATGGCTCTGCTTCAGCATTTCTCTAAAACTGCCAATTTCAAACCTGCTCTACATTTACAGGCCATGCAGAAGACTGATGTCTGGATGTTTCGCTTTCCCCTCAAAGAACCCCCCACCCAAAAAAAAATCAGTATTCCAAAATACAAATGAGATGTTTATCAATGCAGAACTATTGCTATTCCATAATCAAGGTGGGAAAAAAAAGAGAGAGAGAGACAGAGAGAGAAGAAGACCAAAATCCAAAGGGCTTACAGCGGATTTGACAGTTTTGAGAACTGTCACTGCCAGCAAGCTGTACCCAGAAGAGAATTCTCTCCTACTCAGCCCAAAGCTGGGCTGCAGTCTGCCTGTCATCAGAAATCAAGCTCTAATCTAACTCAGGTGCCTCAAGCACTCAGTTTTTGTCATCTATGGATTTAAGATCAATATTCTGTCTTATGCAAGAAGGCAAAGACACTGGCTAGAACTTCCACCCCCCCACGCCCCCCACCCCAAATGAGTAGCCGCCCATGTCACGTCCACCCTCCAGTTATGGCTGCAGCTGATCCCAGCCACAGCCAGAGTGTCGGCTCCAGTGTTTATGATTCCCTCTGACTCCCCCTTCCCCCAGAAGGAAAAGGCAATCGCTCCTTCAAAGCAGCCCCGGGATTATCTCCAGAAGGAAACTTGACTTACAGGTAGAAGCTTTCAAAGGAGCATGGCATGAACATCTGAAATCTAAGCGCCTCCATCTTTTCTCCTTTAAGGTGTTCTGCAAGCCCTTGGCGAAGAGTGAAAGTCAAAGTTAGTTC